>NC_136243.1:26020000-26620000 GCF_053564925.1 Oryzias latipes | reverse complement strand
TTACAATTAACTTCTCTCTAAATAACCATTTTTGTCTCTTTACACCTTAACAGGAGTGCTCTCGGAATCCGAGTTTAACCAGCTTGTCCAACCCTTTGACTTCAACTGATTTTCAACATCACAATGGAAAAAAACTAACTGCCAAAGACAGCAGTGGTCACAGCTATTAATACCACCTGAAAGCACTTAACAGCAACAGCAGGAGACTGGAAAGACACACAGACATACTGTACACTGGATGACTTTTAAGTCACAGTTTTTGGTCAGCCTTAAAATACGGAGGTGGAAAATTGAAGAGCAAAAAAGCACATGTAGCAGAAACCACAAGCAGATATGTATCAGACCCCCTAGAAGAAGCAAGAACAGGGCTACATAATCCCTCACATGAAAGCCTTACACAGACAATGTGAAATGTTATCTCCCCTCTCACCTCAAGAGGCTGTGGTCCGGACACAGAGTGGGAGGGCTGCACAGTACTTAAGCCGTCAAAATCTGGAGCAAAAAGGCTGAGCTCTTGGGGGCATTTTGTTTTTCATATGGGCAATTCGGAAAGATAAAAATTAAAAGCTGCTTGAAGGGGTTACTTATATATATATCTTTTTATTTTGTTTTTATTTTTTCACACCATGGCATGGCAGCAGGGAAAAGCATTTTCCCCAGCTGGAAGCTCTTTGAACAATAGCACATGATAGTGTGCTTTGGGGTAGGAATGGGTGGCATTATTTCACCCCAAGAGGGGCTATCTTTATAACATGTCCTCTGATGAGGCAGGAACAGCTGCTTGTGGCATTCCATATCCAGAGCTGCCTTTTTAGGGCAGAAACTGCACTCTGTTACCTTTCAATTTATTTCCAGAGCCATCAAAGTTCACCTTCTGAAGGAATTTTGCCTGCTGTTAATGTATAACTTCTCAGAAAGCGAGAAGTAGGCATCATTGAGCAATACACTTTTATTACAATCCTAAAAAAAGCAGTAGAATAACTGGGGTTAAAAACAAACATTTTCTTTTTTTTTTCTGCAGCTTTGACTCTGTGACAAGAGTCACATTTGCCTTGATCCCAAGTGTGTTCCATGTTGTACCCCCAACAAGATCATGTTACAATAAATCACAATACTGTTCCAGCTTAGAAAAACGTGTGAAATCAGAGGTAACAAAGTTCTATCTTGAAGAGTCTTTTCGCTCTCTATATCAATGAGTACGAGGCTCTTCATTTCCCAGCAGCCATAAAGCCAAGCACAATCATGTGTGAGCCATTGCCGGCATTATGTAAATCACATGGAAGCAACATAAAATCCTGTTTTCATTTTCTTTTGCAAAGCTGTGGAATCATTAGAGGATATGCAATTTGCAGGAGTTTACAGATCACCCCGTCGCCAGACAATGAACCCCGTCTTACCCACACATGCTTTCTCGGTTACTGTATTTACACTGTGGCCTTCCGCTCTGAAACAATGACTTCAGGAATTATGCCGTTTTAGGAGGCCGTATATCACAGCCACATTATTTTACATTTTGGTTTTAGACAATTGAAGGCGGGGTGAAAGGGTCAGCATTTGGAAGATAGCAATTAAGAAAATAAGTTCAGCTGAAGACACAAATTTAAAGTTGTTTTTTTGTTTTTTTATCTCAGAAACACTGTCTAAAAAAAGATCAGGATCATTTGAGTGATCCCCATTTTTCATTCACCCCGCTCATTATTTCATGCTTTAACTACCTGTTTCCTTTGTGCTGTAACTTCAAGCTCGTTGTAGGAAATGACCCCTGCACTGTTTTTTTTCCGTCCCTGCCCTATTTATCTATACATTTTCCGTTAGCAGCTGTGAGCATGAATGGACCTGGTATATAACAGTCCCTAACAATATATATTCAAAATAGACAGAAAAGAATGTTTAAATATCCTTCTTGAGAAAGAATATGCTGTGGTTCAAATGGTCTGACTTATCATTTACGCTCTGAGTTTCTGTTCACGGCAGCTTTTTGCATTTGCTTACAATAAGGATCGCTATGGTAACAGTAAGTTGTTTACCTCAAGTCATTTGTGTGCATGATAGCGTACAATGAGATAAAATCTGTAGGGACCTACATGAAAGAACAACTTTCCCCCTCGGGACCAACACTCCCACCTCTCTGAGAGTCCAGCGAGTGTTCTGCCTTATTAATGAATATCAAAAAGAAAAACAACGCTGTCACACGCATTGGACACTATTTACTCTTTGTTTTAGCCCGGTGTGCTAATTGTCAAAAAAGAGACACCTCTGTAAGCACTGGGAGTTGGAAAAAAATCTGAGGGTTTCAGTTTGAACACAAAGCTGAAAGTAATTTTTTCTGACTGCTTATGTTAACAGTGACATTACTTTTACGGGAAACAGTGCAGGAGCACAAAGAGACACATAGTGTCTGTATAAGGCTAAAACATGAGGAAAAAGTCATTAAACTGTTTTGAAATTCATCACAACTGGGTCAGGTTCTTTTTCATCTTCAGTGAAAAATAAGAGCATCAGAGCAAAAAGGCTTTTTGAGGCCCTGTTTCTCCTCAGAGCTGCATGAGTCAGCTTGTGTCATCCAGCCGTCCACACTGACAACAATTCCACAGCTCTGAGCACCACAGGTCTTTTTTTTGGATTTTGATGCACACTGTCTGTTTGTGTGCCAGAATGATATCATGCCCAATCAAGGGGTGTTTCAAATCCTAATAACGCTGTTGGGAGTGCATTATTTGTGTGAACGTGCGCAGACTGCAATCAAGCCTGCTTTGGGTAAAAGATGTGCACGTTAGCAATGACTGCGAAGGACAGGGTTAAGACTTCTCCCACGTACATCATTGCAGGTGCCTTACATGCAGATAAGTCCATTTGTGCGAAATGTACATCATGCAGAAGGCCAAATAACTCATTTCAGGAAGCAGCAATGGCCCATAAAAACACATATTCCCTGCAGTGCTTCAGTTTGTAAAGGAGCACAGGAGGGGTCGTACGTAAGAGAGGTAGATATTACCTGTTTAAGCTGAAGCTTATCTATTCAACTAATCAAACACAGAAACAGGGTCTGTTGTAGATTCCTGCTGAGTTCCTACATGACTGACACAGGGACAAACCCCCCCTGCAATATCTCAAGTTAATTAAGACAAACAAGGTCTGTGAGATGTCTGTTCAGCTCAGGATTATTTTACAATATTCAACCCAGAGTTACTGTATTGAAACTCCTTGAAATTTCAAATAAAGAGTCTGGATATAACTGTATTAACCTCAGGAAGAGATATTGAAAAGGCTCCCGGTGTGGGCCCGTTTTGCTTCCAACTCTTGAGTGGATTGAGGAAAAAGTGTGCGCATGCATGTTGTAAGAAAATTCCAAATCCACGTGGATTTTTTCTTATTTTATACTTTGCAAAAGTAAAATGTTTCGCTTTTTCTCTCCTTCTGTGTCATGGCAGAGGAAATGTGACAGCCACAAGGAAGTCAAGCGGAAAGCCACTGATGGACATCTTTGCCACAGCACCCAGCATCTGGTCCATCTCTCATTTTTATTACAAAAGAATAACAATAAGCAGGTCGCCGACCTCAACACGAGATTTTGCCACAGTCTTCTAACAGTTGGTGCAGCGGTTGCTGAGAAATTTCCATTTTTCTGCATGCATATTTAATTGAGTTTTGTCCCAGTGGTGCGGAAATGATTTGTTTTTTGCTCTCTGTTCACTTGACTCCTCTTCGGAGTCGCTAACCCTGATTAAGACGTTCCCGTTAATTTCCCAGCGCACACCTTTTTTGTGCATTAATGGTTCTGATCGTCTAATTAAAACTTCTCTGCTCGGCTGCTGATCACCGCTCGTTGTGCCTCTGACCTGAAGTTTTAATTGCCACATCAGAAGCGATAATAATAATTTAGAATTTTAGCTTCTGATGATTAAAAACAATGCCATTGCCAACTAGTTGATAGATGGGGGTATGGGGTGGCACAAAAAAAGCGTGCTGTTAAGGAGCATTAAAGTGTGCAGAGACTACAGCAGGTGATCTTAGGCAAAAAAATATGGGGAGAATATGAGTCTACTGGCACTTTTTGTCCCTCAGAGTCTTCTTGAATAAACAGATTTTGCTGGGACTCGGAATTAGCCTTCCTCACCTTAAATCTAAATCCGCCTCTCCCTGATCCACTTTGGAGCTCTACTCACTTGGCAGGTTTTCCAGGTAGAGGAAGGGAAACAAAAGGGATTAAAAGAAAAGGACAATAAAGGCACGTAAAAGAGGACAGCTGTCCGAAGCCTTCTGCTTATTTTCATAAAAAGATAGCAGAGCAGGCAAAGTACAAAAGCCACATTGTTTGTACGGTGAGTCAATGTGAAAAAAAAGGAACCAAAACCAACTTATGACTGTCATAAAACTCAGTTCTGATGAGATGAAATGATACGTTGATCTGTGTCAAAAGAGTAGTCAAAAGTGGGTTGGTGGAGATCTTCTCTGAAACAGGACTCTCACACTGTACTTCACAGATGATAGAAACTACAGCAATGATAGGAAATGATTCAGGCATGTAGAGAGAAAGAGAGCATGCACCCAGGAAACTGCCACCAGCGTCAATCTGTCACCCTTTGTTCTGTTTTTAACCACTGGATTTCTATTGGATTTTTGAGGTTTCAGCACCAGATCAATGCTGTGGACTTACTGTACATGTGCGCAAACAGGCCAATACATACAGCATGCAGACATTTAGAAAGAGAAGCAACATTGACTGCTGTAACCTCACCTTGTTTTGTTCTTACATGAAACCTGTTATATTATGAATCAGATCTACCTATCAGGTAATCTTGGCTTTCTTTTTTTAATCAGTAAAGTTTATTTTTAATTCATGCAGTGAGCCTGCATACTGTTCTCTTTCTGCTGCTGCTGACCTTGGAGAACCCGCTTGGACTTTTTTTTACTTCTGTTCAGGCTGTTATCAAACACGAGCCCTCACCCAAGCACCACGCTCCTGTCACACTGCTCCGCAACGGGGAAAAAAGAAGCAAACAAGACACTACAGGACAAAGGCAGACACAAACGGCCCTTGTAACACGCTCACCCACCGTACAAAACAATAGCTGAAGAAAACAATGTATATTTCAGCCACAGATGGAGGAGGAAAGACACTGAACTTGAGGGCAATCAGGCAGGAAAGTTGAGATCTAAGGACAAATACGCCCCTCGGCTTCATTACAAACAGGGTAATTATGGTGTTTTCCAGAGCAGAGGACAAGCAATCAAAAATGGTCTGAGGGAGGAAAATTTTTTTTGATGTGTATGACGAGAAGCGTTCTGACAGCAGCGTACCAAAACAGTCAACTTTTATTCAGTTTGCTGCTTAGGGTAATAGATAGGACACATGGCCAACTAGTTAAAATTGTACATCAAATCTGTACTTGCAGCTGGCACCGCATGATGGCTTCATCTGTAAGTGTGCAACAGAAGGAAGGAACTTTGCTTTAAAAAAAAAAAAAAACTGCACATAGTCCCATGTCTCTGCAGGCTGAAACAAGGGAAATTTATTCTTGCAGCTTTGTTTGGAGACTCACGCTCAGTTTCATGACACCAGGAGTGCAATTTGATAAGCCAACCGGCATGGTAAATGAGCAGACGACCCCTGTGTCTCTCCCCCCACGGTTGATGTGCTTGTGCAGGATCATGGCAGTGTATAGTACAGTGGCAAAGGGGCTCTGTGGTGCACCTCTCAAGGGCCCTTGAGCTAATATCTGTACAGATTAACTGCTTCAGTTGTATTTTGGTCACGGGGATCTCTTTTTGCCTTAGTGGCTTGTTGGGAGGCAGAGGGGGAGATTTGTGTGTGTGTGTGTGTATGTGTGTAGTGCTCATCCAGTGTCAGTTGGACACTTTACAGTAGTGAGGAACACAGCTAGCTCGTCTATGAGGCCAGACAGACTGATGAGAATCACTCCAGCTTATTATCTTTGAGGCCAAATTGAATTTACCTGAATCCAGAAGTTAAACTTCTGAGTCCCCCCCCTCCACCATCACAATCGCCCCTTTACTAGGATCGGGCCGTCTATCTCGCCACAGGATGCACACACACACTCACGGTACCAGCCCTCCAGGGTAAACTCAGCACATGCTGCTCCATTAGTTATCAATTAAGTCTGGAAATCTTCACCTGCTTTACACACAAGCGAAGCTGGCACACGTACGGAGCACGTCTCCACAGGAAGTTGTGCCTTATTTGAGTTTGGGTGAAACAGCGTGTTCGTCCATGTGGCTGGTACTTCTGTCCATGAGGTTAACCTTGATATGAGGCCCTGTCAGGCCAGATAATGTCAATCAATGACAAGCCCTCACAGATAACCCCTAATGTGAAGCCTAAAAAGCAAAGCTGTTTAGATCTTTAGACATGCCCCCTTTCACCAGCATATGAATTGCATTACAAGGAAATGAGCTGTGGCATTTCTTTAATAAGACTCCTAAGACATTTTGACAGCATATAGGGCCTTCTGCTGTTAAAAAAATTAAGTAACGCTCCTGCTGACAAAGCCTTCTCACACAAAGCGGACTTCTGATGTGCAGAACCAAGTCTCTCTTAAGTGGTGGGAAGGAAAAGACAAGCAGGGAGGGGGGAAAAGGAAAAAGTAGGGTGGACCTTACCCTTGTTTTTTTTGTCCAACTCCAGGGGGATTTCTTAATTGATTTCCAAGGTTACATTTCAAATTTGTTTCTCAGAGACGAGTGAGAGTGCAAGTCAATGTTTTTCAAGCAATTTCCCTAAATTCAGCTTAGTTTGGCATGTTTGCAGCCCCCCCCCCCCTGCACACACTCCACCTCTTTTTCTCCTTTCTCTTTCCTTGAAAAGAAACAAAGGGGTGACATTAACCCAAAGACATATGCATTTGCAGACAGGAAGTCTGCTCTGACAACATCGATCCCTGGCTACCATTAAAACATTTGCTCTGCCTGACAGACTTTAGTCTTTTTGACTTTACATGAACAAGACTGAGTCAGAGGTACTTGTTAAAATCCCATCTTTGGTTGCTTTTTTACATCTCAAAAGAAAGAAGAAACAAAGGCTTGTTATTATTTTCTGAACTTCTTAACCTCACGCAGCAGAATTTAACGTTGATACGTTTTTTTTAGGGCTGAGAGAGGAAGTGATGAGAGTATGCCGTCTTTGCTCGAGGGATTTTGATTTTTTTTAGGCCCTGTGGCTGCGACCCTTCTGTAAGGACTGCAGTTTGCTTTGTGCTACTTTTCTGACAGGCAGGATGGAAGTGCAGACGCGGTCTGTGATCACTCAAGACATGTTTAAAGCGTCTTCTATGCATCCTTGTGGTTGAGGAAATGTGGGCAGGTGCACATTTAACTGTAAACATGTACTGTATGTTAGGAGGTTGGAGCCAGCATGTGCCATTGTATGGTGTACATGTTTGCAGAGACGGCATGGTGGTGTGCTGCGAGTCCTCCTTCTGCATTCTAGTGGCTGCAGCTCACGTCAGTTTCCCTCACAATGTGACACTTTCACAAACTCACGGTATACTGATTCTGAATCAGTCTGTTGTTGTGTCGGTTGCAGGGGGACAATGTTGAGTGTCAAAGAGAAATTTTGCCCTGAACTGCAGGCAGAACTAAAAGTGGCAGTTTTCACCTAAAACAGGAACATTCATGTTTCTGGAAGTTTGGCAGAGCAAGGAATGTGCCGTGACTGAAGGTGTGATAGCACATCACTCAAAATAAAGGGGGTGGGGGGTGGGAGGGTGTACAACGCATAAAGAAAAGCCGCTTTACAAGAAAAAAAAAAAGAAGAATGCTATCTATTTTAGGTCTCAGTATACAGAAGGAAGTGCGGCTTAGTTGACTCAAACAAATAAATTTGCTTTTGATAAAAAAAAAACACAGCAGCCACTTTTGCATTCTACACCAAACCCACTTTGTTTCCTGCATCTATATTTTTCATGACTTGCCACATTTGTGAGAAGCTTTTTAGCTCCGTGGCACAAACAAGTGAGAGTTTTAAGCGGCACAGGCAGTGTAGACGACCGACAATTTAATTTTATTTTAGAAAGTGTCAGGTTAAAGAAAAGCCTCAGAAGTGAACACAGTGCTTGCCTATTTGCGGTGCAACCAGCTGCCCGTTTTACATTTCTGCAACATTAATATTCTTCTTATTATTATTTTAAAGTGAAAACGGATACTCTGTTGAAGTGCAAATCTGATGAATTACGGGAGCAGATTGCTGCTATTAATTATTAAAACATATTTTATAAATATTCAGGTCTGTCATGCATCTAATAATGAACGCTTTAGAGGAGGTTACTTCCTGTGCGCATCCTAATGTGTCAGAAATATCGCTTTTAATCACACTCATGTCAGTGACTGTGCTGAGTTTGAACCTGCCAAAAAAAAGGGGGAAAAAAATTCAGTCAAATTAAGTAAACTCAGATGCCCAACAACTGTGCTCATCACAGCTCTTTCATTCCTGCTGTTTCGCATGAACCGCGCTCCTCCTCTGCTTGCCCCGTCTGAAGACACAGCAAACACCTCGCAGCTCCCTGCTGCATTCTTACTCTGGTAATTTGAATGAAGAATAATGCATTGGTAGCACTCTACCTTCTGGACACACCTAGTCCCAGTGCTACTGCTGCCATATGCTGTGTTGTTGCATATTCATAACACCTTCTTCTGGGTTGGGTGTCTGTGAGCAATGATGCTTAAATGAATGTCTCACAACTTCAAAAAGGGAAAAGACGAAGAGAAGCACAAAGTTCAGCTCCTTCTGTTTTCCTTTTTCATCTTCCCTTTGGCGCAGGTTTGGGAAGAATGAAAGAGAGGTTGCGGACTGTCAGGACTGCAAAAAACTGTTCTTCCGGGAAGAACAAGAGTTGTAGCGCAACCTTCATACACCCCAGAGGTTTTTAAATCAGCTGCTTACTGTAAGATGTAAACAAAACCAAAGACACTCAGTGTGGAGCGCTCTGAGATTCACACTGTCAGAGCCACAGTGAAACCCCGTCATTATCTGTACACGGGGCCTCCTTCCTGCACTTGCTTGCCTCACTGTCCTCTCCACTGCTTCTTTGTGGAGGTTGTAATTACTAAAGCTAACATTTCTTCCTCTCTGTGCCATCATCTCTTTTCTTTTATACAGTCCTGTCAAAGTCCTTACTAGTTTTTATTTTTCACATACTGGTGACACAGCAAAAGGTTTGCTTGGTTTGCAGAGTTTGGATCGTTCATCTTGTACAGCAACTGAGAAATAGTTGATGTGCCACTGCAGTATCATTTCTACTATATGTTGCAGTTGTAACAAGGCGAGATCAGAGACAAGCTCGCTCTTTCATGGCATTTTTCATTACCAACAATGCTCTTACTCCTTGGCTTTCTTCTTCCACTCCCACTGGAGCTATGGTTTTATCAAAGGTGATGGCTTGCTCGGGCGCATTTTCTCAAACGTCTTCTTCAGACTTCCTTTTCCCAAGCTGCTCTGGGGTAAACGTCACTCAAAAAAAACGGGAAAGATTTGATGGTAAGATCAAAAAGAGAGGACGGACAGTAAGCATAACAGGGAAATCTGGAAGGGGGTGGGGGTGGGGGGGTATGATAGCACTGAGACCCTCCTCCCCTGTCTGACACCAACAAGTTCTGAGGGTAATTCCTCCAAGCAGGGTATGTGTTTTCAGACGCAAAGACAACAAAACGCAGGCTGCCGCCATGAGACATCAAAATGGACGATTTTGACTTCAGAGGCTCTTCAGATGCTTGAGGAATTGCCAGTGTTGGGCCAAAGGGAGCAAAGAGAGAGAACAGAAGGTACCCACAGACTGTTAACAACCAGGACGGGAACCAAGCCAGAAAGGCCGTCTCCTCCCCGAATGCCAGCCGGCTCCAGATCACTAAAAGCTGTAATACCCCACCTGAGCACTTGCATCTGAAACTTAAACGCCTTCAAGATTTATCAGCTGCTGCTGGTTTGTTTTATACTGCGCCGCTGGAAAAAAAAAGATGTAAAACGTACAAATTCCTCATGTTGGTGCCGTAAAGGCAGAGAGGCGACAGACAAAGCTCACACAAGCCCTCTTCTTAGAAGACTGGGGCTTCAACAGGTGCTTTGAAAGAACCAATTTTACGCTCTTTGCCTTACAGAGAGATTTTCATCAGCAAATCAAAGACTTGCTTGGTTCTTTGGAGACCTGAGCTGTGTTGTGACACGCTGAGAGGGATGTCCGCATTTTCCCCTGTGTTGTTCTCACTCATTCTTGGAGCATTAGGCTCACTCTAAATAGCCTAAAGCAGATTAGGCTGGCTCATATTTAAATGCACATTTCTCCCTAAAACCTACTCCTCTAGTGGGATGAGGAGATCAGCGCAGGAGCTTGCGAGGCGGTAGTCAGAGAAGATTCTGTCATGTATAAATCAGCACAGGGGAGGAAAGGAGACCGAGAGGAAGAGTGAGGGGTGAATGGCTGAGGTAAAAGACAAACAAGTGTTGGCTCTGCTATATGAGTTTAGTTAGCAAGAGAGTTAGTGTATGAGTTATGGCCCGCAAAGGGCTGAGGGACGCTGTATTTATGAGGGGACTGAGTGAGTGTTAAATCCCTGGTAAGAAATAAAGTTGTCCCTGAGCGAACAGGGGAAACATTTCACTCAGTCTAAGAGGTGCCTTTAAAAAAATGAAAGCCATTCTTCTTCCAGAGGAAGCGCCGTTCAATATTTCCTTAAAATTGCTTTATTTCTTCAAAATGCAATAAATCAAATCCAAGTGGACGGAATCTTATATTTGAATTGAAGAGGATTCTGCTTTTTGTGCAGAATATCGAGCACGTTCAGGAAGCCAAGGAAAGGGAAAGAATCTGATTCTTCTAAAATTGCATACAGATTTTCTGAGGGATCTCTGGGTAATGATGCTTGCCAAAACACACAGTGCACTTGTTGCAGTGCAAGGGTTCATCCAAGAAAAGTTTTCCACTGTGGTTTAACCACAAAAACAGTGTTATTTTTTATTTTTTTGCCTGCAGAAATATTTGGATTCAGCTCCTCTCAGATTTATCTGTGCCTAAATGTTTATCATTTCTTTCTGATTTCTGTTCTTGCAAATAGTTTTCCATGTTAAGCAGAATTTAAAAGGCAAGACACAGAGGAGGAGCAGGAGGAGGGAGACAGCCAACGGAAAAGGAAAAGCTTAGCATTGTCCATTGTGCACATCCAAGTTTAAGTCAACCCTCTTTCCAAACTCCTGCAGTAGTAATAACAATTATTACTTAAAAAGGAAATATTTTTGCATCAACTTAAAAGGCTATATCTTTTTCTTCCCCTCAAGCCTGTGCGGCCTCACTTACCCTAAGTATCTTCATAAATCACCAGTTACTGTTAACATGTACTCCACAATTCAGTCATCAATCTCCTACATGGTCAGAGTGAAAACAGAGGGGGAAATGTCTGCTTAGTAAAATGTCTCTCTTGTGAATGCAGCTACCAAGACTCACAACTCAAGGATGGAACTGCACACACAAGCACACATGCACACGCATGCACACAGACCAGTAGCATGCATTGCACATCAGTTAAATAATAAACACACGCCCGGCACGCTGCAACCAAAGCAGCCCTATGGGACATGGGAGCGGTTGCCAGATCACCACGGTAACGCAAGCCAAATTCAATTCTGATTTCACCTCTCACTCTGCTGGTTCCATTTGTTCTAAAAACAAATAAACAGCAAGAGAGGAGTTGGAGTCAGCCAACTTCTGCCTCGACAAGAAATCTCAGGCCCAGGCTGAGAGGCAGACACCCACAGGGCCTCATGTAAATCTGTGTTTATGTTCGCAGACAGAGTATTTATTTAACTAAAAGGAGAAAATCTAATTGTACACAAGGAGGATTATTCCTCTCAGAAATGTGTATCCATGAGGGGAAAAAAAAAGACTCTTTACTCTGTTTTCCACAGACGCTGTTTACATCAGTAGAGTGGAAAATCCCTCCAACTACAAACCTTTTCCATCAAAGCATCTATATCTGAACGGGAAGATCAGTCTTAAGTTATACCACACATGACCTCATATCAGATGTGAATATGTGCACTCAACATTGAGCAAAGGAGTTTAGCTGCCTACATCTTTTTTAAAGCTGTGAGATGTGTGCATTCATAAATTTTGGAAAATTGACAATCACTTAAACTACTTTGTATTTTTAATTCAGTAAAAACAACCACTGCTCTATTTAAACCCATATTTTGCTCAAGTTTTAGCTAATTTCTAAATATGCAAAATTAATATTTATTGGCAATATTGCACAAAAAAATGCTAGTACACAAACGCCAAAATAGTTAAAATTTACTAATAATTTTAAAAAAAGTAAAAGTAATCAAAACTATGTAAAATTTTAGAAACAAAACTTTTTTTTCTTTCCACCCCAGATATTTAAGTGCAAAATGCAGTGGTGGGAACCGCGTGTTGGACGGAGGCCTCACGCATCAGATGCAAAACTTTTGAACAAGTGACAGACAGGTGAAGTTAAAACAAACCGGTTGGCAACATTCGGAGAACTATCGCTGCAAATTTGCATTTGTAAATAAAAACTATGAAATAGTTTCCAGAAAACAAACAGTTCACCTGCTGTTTCCTGACTCTCACACCCGCTCACTTTGACACCACCTACCACATCACTACACATGCGTGCCTGACTCATGCCAACTGCAAATAGTAGCAAACCCGTTCGCGACATAACACTCAACTCCTGAGAGTGTGTGTGTGTGTGAGTGAAGGGGGAGGAAGGTGTGTGTATGTGAGAGTCTTACCTGGCAGCAAACTGCCCTTAGCGCTCTGTCTCACCTCTCCCTCCTGCCCTGGAAGAATTCTCTCCACGAAGCAAGGCATTTTCTCCACAAATGCACTCTGCCAACACTCGGCTCCCCCTCTCTCCCTCTCTCCTTCTTACTCCTTTCCTCTTTCCCACTCTGTCTGTCCTCTTCTCTTGCTGTCTATCCCTCCTTACCCTCCCCTCTCCCTTCCTCACAGATGTCGAGGCTGTGCGAGTTTACCCACTTTACCAGTAGGGGTCCTTCATCGCCCTTCTCCACCCCACAGTCACACGGGGGGGAACAAAATGCACACACAGGCCACTTAACGGGCGCCCTCCTGTCACTGCTACAATGAGAGCCCCGCGCGGAGCACAGACAGACAGAAAGACAGGTGTAAAGTGGGCGGTGTGCAGCAGAGGCTGGCCCTCGGCCCTTTCCAGCCCCACTCAGCTCTGTGCAGTTTGGCTTTGCTCGGGCTCCTCAAGTGTGGTACAGTACACACACGCACACACACAAAGCCATATGAGCACACAGATTGACTTACAGTGTTTCTCACAGAGCCAGCAGCAAGAGAAACAGAGATACAGAGGGTGTTTGTGGGCGAGCACTTTCTTTCGTACGCCACACAGACACGCACAGAACAACTGCTGCCGTTTGCTACTGCTGCCGTTGACAGTGATAACATGTGCTTTACGCTCTGAGTGTGTGTGTGTGTGTGTGTGGCAGTGCGCATGTGCACAAACTGAACAGAAACACAGATATGCACAGACTCACAGCAGATGCCTATCGGGTCTTGCATTTCGGCTTTCTAGTCTGTTGTTTTTTTTAATTTAAAAAAAAGAAAACTGTCTTCATTGACACTTGCATGTTATATTTGAAGGCTCTCAGCCAGGGCACCGTGGGGAATTTCTAGTTTCTATTCTACTTGTGGGTCACTTTTCACATTGCAAAAGCAGCACTAAGGAATATTATCTGCCCCACTCAAGGATGTTAGTTCTCTTTAAAGACTCTTCTTTTAAAGACTCTGATGAAAATTTTTTTTCGGGTGTGTTCTTGCAGCATTTTTCTGATTATGCAGGACATATACAGTATAAAGACAATTAAGCTTAAAATAGCAAATCTGAGTATTTCCATATTCAAAGTGTTGCAAATCAGGAGAAGACAAAAAAATTGCTCCATTGTGATGCATCCATCCACTTGTAGACAACAAGCTAGCACGTGGCTCAAAACTGAAGTGGATAGCTCTGATGTTGCTCACCATTTTTGTTCCACCGGCAATGTTAGGTTGGAGTCGTGAGGGGCTGTAAGCTAGCAAGAGAGAGTTTAAAAAAAGAGATGATGGGAAAAGGTGGCAGGCTTACTCTGTGCCAATGGTCCTGCCCACTACTCAGAGGCAAAGATCTAATGAACTCCTGCAGCTCTGCAGAAACTATGCCCTAGAAAACAACACAGGTTTTTTGATTTTTGGCTAATTATAATTAAAACTGGAATAATGGAAACACTTTTACAACAGATCAAAAGATTTGGGACTTTAAGATGTATTAAGATAAACTTGTTTAAAAAGTACGATGAGCTTGTGTGTGCAAACAACTCAATCAAACATGAAAAAGTAAAAATAAATCCTTATTAAAAACTTAAAATTGTGATAAGTCCAGCAGAGAAGTAAAACCACAAAAATTAAGATTGACTGTCTATCCTTTTTTATATTCAGTTTTTTGATACTTAATAATATACAAAAAAATTAGTCATCAGGTTGTCGAGGGATCAAAACAGCAACTATCAGGGCATGTCAGTTTGAGGACCTGTTTTTCCATTTATTGCTCCCTGGAACAGGATAGGAGTATCTGCTCTAAAGGCACGTTATCCCGGAACTGGACTTGGTATCATTTGAACAAAGGGTGGACCACATTTATTTGAGGGCAAACAAAACTTGCCAATGGCACAAAAATGACACTTCACAGAGACGGATTTAACGCCTTCAAAATGTTGGCAAAGAGTGATAAAGAAATTAGGATGTTAAAGGATCAGGACACGGATGTTAAAGAAAAAAAAAAAGCACCAGAAAGTCTGGTCACTTAATAGCTTGATAAGCCAATGAGGGAAACAGTTGCACTTTTGAGTGACTCTTATCACTGTTTGCATCATTGGCGAATCTCCCTTGACAGCAATAGTGAAATCAAATCGAGGTTTTTAGGCAGATGAAAAAAGTCATTTGTATTTACAGGAAATAGGAGTGATGCACTCAACCATTATTCCCTTGTTGTGCTTACTAGAACGAAGCCCCTTTATTAAATGTTGGAGGAGCAGCAGCACAAGGACAAGTAAAACATACCTTAAATAGACTACAAATGAAGTCACTTAACACCCACTCGTTCCCTCGCCACCCTGTGCTCTGTCTGTCTTCAACAGAAAAGCCTGTGTTTGACTACCTCTGCTTCATAGTTGTCTTTTGCTTTTAAACAGGTACCCTGCCTGTCACGGCGCGGGAGCGGGCGCATTCCCCATAAATGGCTCCTTTTGACAACTGATCTGTAAATACACCCCGATCTGCAACTTCCCTCTTTTCTTTCTGCTTGACTTTTTTGTCTTTGTTTTTTCTCCGTCTGCCCCAACTCTTGCCAACCCCCCCCCCAAACATACAGACACAAACATGAAGCTTTCACCATGACCCCCCCCCTCCTTCATACACACATGCACCAAAAACACAACCAGTCACGAACATTTATCCCTCCCCCTCCCTACATCCCCAACTCCATTCCCCCTGCCTCTATAAAAACACAAATATGCCATAACTCAGGCAGTGCTTCCATATAGCCTCCATCTTGCCCCGTACCGGGGATGGGGGGAAGGGGGGGGGGGGGGGCTATCAGGAAGGTCACCAACAAATGGTTTTCCGATTCACTGCCCCTGAAATAATTTTGTGTATTAAAACCTGAATCTGCACTTTCTGGCCTGAAAGCTTTTCTAATTATTCCAGTGTCCTTGGGACAGACACAGATCCTTCACACGCTGGGGGGAAACAAGCTATAGAGGAACCACAAACACCCCCCCCCCCCCCCCCACACACACACACACACACGTCTCCTCCCTGTCTTCCTCTCACTATCCCTCCATCTCCCCACCTCCTCTCCTTCCTCTGCTGCTCCTCTCCTCTTTACAGCCACCCCCCCAATCTGTTTTCAAAGCGTGTCTGTCCTTTATTAAATTGTTTTCTTTTCCACATTATCAGTTGCCATGGAGACCTCATCTCTCGGATTATTTGAATTTCATTATATCTATTGATTTGGGAGCATTTCATCTTTTTTATTGTTTTTCTGTCAATTTTCAAAACGAATAACCATCTAATTTGCGTCAGCGCTGATTACGTTCGTCCCTCAATAGAGGTCGGCAGCTGCGCCGGGGAAACAAATCAATGGAAAAACATCATAAAACTCGAAAGTACAATCAACCAGGATATGGGTGACATTCCGTGGTTGCTGAAACGAAGTCATCAAAAAATATATACTTTTTTTTTTTTCTGCGCCTCTGCATGTGTGGGGGTGCAGTGAGGAGGACACATATGTGTCTCGGCAGATATATTACGATTTTTCAGCAGATAATATACCATGGTAAATTTCCATACTGATAACAGCCCCTCTCTGGCTGACTAAAACAAAAAAATGCTTACTGTATATAAATAATTTATGCAATTTTAGCATTTCTATATAAATTTTTTAATAAGCTGCTTGGAGCAAAGTGGCCATTAACAAAACACACAGCTGTCCAATGGGCTAAGCCCAGCAGATCAATTGCACTTTTTTATGACATGATAAAATGCTTTTAAAGCAATTTACACAAATATGGAAAAAATGACTTCATGGGCTTCATTTATTCATAAGGCCATGTATTAGGAAGAAGAAGAAAAAAAATACAATACAAAAGCTAGACAGGAGAGATGGTCCTGGTCCTAACTGGAACGGACTTGCTGCCCTCTCCACAAGGACATAAAGTTTCATTACTGATGCACGCAGTCAAAGGCAATTTAGCAAACACAGTGTGCAAAAGAAAACATCAGCATATTGCAAGTGTTCTTGTATTAGGCAGAGCTTGCTTGTTGTTTTCCAATTTTTATTCATTTTGAGGGAGGGGCAGGCTGGGGGGTGATAGATAGATAGATGGACCCCACCCCCCACCCCGCTTTACCCTGCCCGGTGTCACCCTGACCTGAAGCCAAGGGGAGGTAGCCTCCGTTACTGGGATGTGCGCTTCCTGACGCAGACAATCCAGCTAAACCGTGTGCTGGGAAACAGGGCCTCGTGCACATGGAGCTTCAGAACCTGATAACCACGCTCAGCGTATGAGAAAGCACTAACATACCCATTTGGCACATGAGTCTGGCTGGACGGGACGGTGGAGTGAGGGGCATTTGGAGGCTAATCTCATCAAGCTCCTCATGTGCAGACAATGTGCCTGAGCTGCTCCCTGAAATGTTGATACGAAAGCCGCCATGTTTTTAACGTGTCCAACAAATGATGCAACATTACTTTTTTTTGTTCCCCAAATGATCTTTCAGGCTTCTAAACTAGGGGGGCTGAAAAATTAACTTGGGTGTGTCTGAGGGCTCTGAGGCACCGACTCCAAAACCTGAAAGAGGGAGGAAGGGAAGAAAAAGAAAGCCTAAATGTTTGAGAGTCACGATTCTTTTTCTGATTGCCCCGGCTGTCTCAGTTGTGCAAAACATGACCCTCCCCTCCCTCAGCCACGACAGAAACACGGGTGACTGGATAAACACTATTTTATGCACTGACTAGATGAATTGCCAGACAGTAATTGCAGTCCTCCTCTCACTCCAGCACAGCTCCACTGTTCAGGCTGTTTTTTTGCAACACAAAACTGCAGTAACACAAAGTACTCAGAATAACACGGACAGGAGTTCCTGACAAGTATGTCTAAAATCCCAGCACTTGTCAATGCCTCTTCCAACTAGTTAAATTTAAATATTAGACCCAGTAACAAGACGCAGAATAATTATTTGGTGTTTTCAATAACGTGTTCATAATGAGTACTGACAAAGGACGCGTTGTGTTATTATATGCGGCTACTGGCTTTGTGGGGAAAGTTTGCAAAGTTTTTTTTTTTTCTGCTACCCTTGCAAAAAAAACACTCTTCTTGACATAACAAGAATAACAGGCTTGTGTCCCAAACGAAACATTCTCACAGAGCGGATGGCTGGCTGCAGTGTCCCGGCACCCCAGACTCTCCGTCTGAACTTAACAAATGACCCCTGTCAGAAGGTGAATTTCATGCATTTGGTTTTGACAGCTGATTCAAAGAATAATTTCCCATCCTCTAAAGTTAGGAAAAGACTCCTAATTGTGTCCCACAAGTAGTACAATAAACAATGTTATGAATGTATGAGCTCTAAAACGCGCAATTACAAAAGACTTCTAACTGAATAATTTAGGGAGCATAATTATTGACCTCTATCCAAATTCCTCTGAAAGATACATTAAGATATAGAAAAGCTCTGAAGGTGGAAGTGGAATGAAGGGGAAGAGAGCGTGTCTCCCCAGGCCTCCCTAATGCACTTTTCTGCTCTGCTCTTAACTTCCTACAGACCCCTAATGTGTCCACTTCTCCCAGCCTGATGAAGGCTACAGTTAATGAGGCCCCTGTTTCCGAAATAAAATATTGCTAAGACCATCAACATGCATTACTATCAACCCCACCACCACCACCACCTCCTCCTCCACCAACAAGGTATCAGTCATTCACACTCACATGACTGGTGTCCCACAACAAACACAAGTCTGCATGGACCCCCACTTTTTCCAGTATTGTTAGAGAGCTGTTCAAATATAATACTAAAAAAAAGTTGTATTTCACTTAAATGGCTGCAAGTTTAAAAAAAAAAAAATCTTCATTATATGTAATGTTTGTGTGTCTATGGATGTGTGTGCACTGGGGGGTTGCAAAACGGCAGCGAGCTTGGGGAGGGTCCAGCCAGAAGAGGCCTTTTTAATTAAATGAAAACATTTGTGTTTGCTTTCTATCGTTTTTGCAACCTGGAACAATTTAAAGAATTCTGGCTGTTAAATAGTTTGCTCTAGAAAATGATTCGGGGTATTCCACATCCTCTTCATGTATGCATTTTTAAAACTTCAATTAGGATGTGCATTTCCTGAGGTTGAGATTTAGAACGTGCTCAGTTATATCATCCAGAAAAGAAAATCTGCTTTCCCGGAAAAAAAAAAAAAATCATGGAAAAATGTATTTGTAAAGAAACGCTGTCTCTGCTCTATTTCAGCATAGAAGGATATAGAGGGCACTGAAATAATTAGGAGACTTCTGCAACATCCTGAATGCCAAGGACAGGTGGATTAAAGTATTAAAACAATCGCATTTCAGTCTTGAAATAGTCCAGTGCACGACTCAGCACCATGCGCCTCTGTTCAAGTTCAGCTGCCAGCTCCATAACGCCATGGGAGAGGGAGAGGAAAAAAAGCCAAATCCCATTAGCTACGTACATCTCAGCAGACCTGCTGGAAACGTGAGCAAATCTCAGTGATGATTATCCTCCAAAGCCCTCAAATGATAATACACAACCCAACAGCCCAGAAATGTTCTCTCTAATCACACAATCACTTTTTTCTTTTTTTCTTTTTATTCACTCTTATTTTTTATTTACAAAATTAAAACGGATTGAACAGGAAGACTCCTCTAACAGCTGATCTCAGATAAGAGTCCACAAGGTTTTTGAGGGGAAAAAGTTATTAAGGACAATGTACTTATTAAAAAGAAGAAAATTCAGGAAATGTGGGTGGAAAAAAATTAAATGAAGATCAGTAATTGTGGCAGAAAAGAAAGTATTATTGCTAAAAAAATTGTAAAAATTTCACTTGTTTTGTTTTTCTGGATGTGATGAATTTGTTACTGAAACACCTTTTTTCATTTTCAAACTGTTTTAGGTTTTACTTTCATATTTCAGAATAAACCTGCAGCATATGGTCAATCAGTGAAAATACCCCCTCTTTTTTTAACTGACAATAATTAAGGTGAGCTCTTTGAAGAAATCTAAGCCTCTTAGCCCACCTTCCACCATCTGTGGCTTCAATATATGAGCCCTTGAAGGTTCACCCTTTTAGCTTTCGCAAAGAAAGAAGCAAAAAAGATAAGTTTACTTTTTTTTCATTGATGTAAAATGCTAAAACATCTGTCTGAGGACATAAAATGACAAAAAAAGAGAAAACAGGAAGCTGAAATAGAGGTAGACAAATCCGTGCCCTTCACTCTTCCCCAGTTAAGACACTCTTAACCAGGTTTGACAGCTAACAGCTCCTTTGCAATTGGGGTCAGTTAAAGGAAAAAAAGTAGCTCAAGTTTTGTTGAGGCTTTGGCTTCATAGATGTTCAGGAGCTGCTGCCCACTGCAGCATCAAAGGAGATTATAGGGACTGGGCCATCTGCCATCTGCACCAGAATAAGTGTGATCCCTTTTATGTTTCTGTCTGTATGTTTGTGTGTGTTTGTTGGTGTGGATGTGTTTGGCAAAGAGGCAGGGAGATGCTGTCAATGTACTTTTAACTTAAAGGGCAGCATAGGTGTGGGGTGGGGAGGACACTAGAGGCAGATTGTTTAAACCTGGACAGGGGCCACTAAAGGTTAGCTTCATAGCAGTCAGCTGTGGCACTCTGCGCTCCCAATGTTAGAACTTTAAATGTGTGTAAAACACATGAAAGACTGGAAGCGCCGAGATATTTCTGTTTGATGGTGGTTTGCTGAAAAACTAATGTCTGGTTTTTGTCAGTCAGCCTACCGCAGAAGCCGCTGTTGTTCTGCGTTCCCTAGAACTCGGTGCCAAGCCTTTTCCCCCCTTCACATCTCTAATTTGTTTTGCGTCTCGTTTCTGGCCTTTGCCTGGAATGGTTTTTGCTCAGTAATCTGCTACCTTTTAGCAGTGCCGCTCAATGCTTGACCTACTGCTGACACTTATTTTCAGCACTCTAATTGCTGTTTAATCACATATCAACCTGTCAACTAAAGACCTTCCTTATTTTTTTTTCCAAAGGGGGGGGGGTGCATTTGCATATGTTGTTAAACTAATAACTGATCAAAAGCTGCAACGTCTGTAAAAGAATCCATTCTTTCTTTTACTTTCACACCTGTAAAGTTCGGCACAAGAGACGCAGTCTGCTGGATCACACCTTAACAGACAAAAACACACATAAGCAGACGCCATACCTGATATTCTCGATTGAGGTGCTTTTATCACATTTGTTAACAGTGTGTGGTGACACGTAACGTGTTAGAATAGGGACAGTGACAAGAATGATTTAGGGAGCGTGTACTAGCATGAGCCCAAGAGAAGGTGACAGTGGATGTATAGTGTTGAAGAGGAGTCAATTAGAGTTAATAACGTATCACTCTTCCAAATGTTGCATTCATTTGCTCACACTTAGATAAGCTACTGCAAAATAGCTTGTGCTGGATTTGCCTAGCATACTACACTTCACTTACACGATCGCTCTTAAACATCGTGGAACCATGTTCCCCTTGAGTGGTTGCTAACAGGGGCGGAGGGAGGGCACGAGTGGAGAGATTCTTGCTTTTCAGGTCTAAGGAAGGCCAGTCCTCAGGAGATATTCACTTCTAATTACAAAGCAAGAGAGCGACAGCTCTTTGTTCTACCTTTTAAAACATTAATTGATAAAACAGAACAAGGGTGGAGCCCTCTGTTCTGGGGGTGTAGCGGTTAGAGCTGCTATGAGAGGAGGGGGATGCTTTGGGGCAGATGAAGGTGGATGAGAGGTTGTTTATTGACGTTCTACATTCACAAGACTTCTAATCCTGTACTGCATTGGCTCCACAGTTCTGACACTCAATTTTCAAAGGATCTGCAGCAGCAGAGGCAGGAGTGGTGTAGCAGGTTTGACCCACCTTTTTGCCCTTTGAGACCCATTCTGATGAAAATTGTGTTTTTAACATGTCCAAGTGACATTTTTCTCACGATAGAAGGCATTTATAAAGAAAAATAAGCTTAAAATTGTGTCTCTGAGTATTTCTTTATTCAAATCATGAATCAGGGGCAGACGAAAAAATGCTGTTGGAAAAAGAGGCTATTCGTGATGTCAAAGCTACCATCGGCAGACCACAAGCTCCCTGTTCCCCATTCTAATGCATCCACTTGTAGACAAGTAGATCCATGTGCATCTTCTTTTTCCTCGTCTGAGCTGGCATCTGGCTCAAAACTGTAAACCTGGATAGCTCAAATACTGCTCACCATTTTTGTTAAACCAATTAAGTTTGGTTGAAGTAGTGCGGGGCTGTAAGCTGGTGGGAGAGTGTAAACAGATGGATGATGAAAAGGGAGCAGGCTTAATTCACACCAACAGTCTCAGAGGCAAATTTCTAATAAACTACTGCTGCTCTGCATAGGTTATGTCCCATAAAAAACGACACAGATTTTTGGAATTAGGCTAAAAATACCATAGTCATAATTTAAAGGGACCACTGCGAAGACTTTGAAAGTAGATTAAAAGATGGGACCCATACCCTAGGAGAACACATTGATCCAAACACTGCATGGTTATTTGAAGTTAAGTCTTCGCCTTGACTAGAATCCAAACAAAATTAACACGATAAAATATTTTAAAAAATATATATATATATATATATATATGTATTTTTTTAACTAAAATATCGAAACGTTCTATTTTACTTCAGCAGGCCAATCTTATTTGTCAGCAGTTAAGTAGCTGTAACAGGCTTTGCCATGGCTGTAATCTGCTTCTGCTTGTTTGGGCTACCTGCAGTCAACAGAAGCTGAGAAGTGCTGCTACAGCAGCCAAATGGGGTCTGAATATGTTACAGAGGTAATTAAGCATGTTGGTGTGTGTGCACGCACGCCGCAGTGTCAGAGGTGCTAAGCCGGGCCAAGAACGCCTCATTGAAATGTCCATCTTAAAGCCACCCAAGTTCCTCATCGCCCCCCGCCCTCTGACAACTAAGATGCTTCAAGACTGTCAGAAGCATTTTTTCACAAAGCTGAGGAGAGGACAAGGAGGAAAAAAAAAGGGGACCTGCCACTGTCACATGCATGCCTGCGTGTGCACACACACTCGCAAGGCTGTCAGGTAAATTAGATCTGAAAGCTGACAATTTCTGACCATATTTCCTTGATTATTTCAAACAAATGCACACCAGCCGCTCTAAGGAGATTAAAGTGACATAAAAGTCCCGAGTGGGAGGAGGGAGGGCAGAGAATCCAGGTCACCCCCATTTGTCCCCCTGCCTGACAGCAGCTATATCGCTATCCAATCCAATAAAAGTCCCCCCTCCTTTTGCTTTAATTAATTTTACAGCTAGCTTGCTTAATTACTTTCAATCAAAATCCTCTTGCCATCACAAAATTAGAAATGGTTCAACTCCATTAGTCTAAATTCTTCATTTACATACACAAAGACTGTCAGCTCTTGCTAAGCAAACGGCCTCCTGCTTGATGAGATTGTTTTTTCCACTCTCTATCACTCTCTCAGTTACACACATGCATGTGGTTGCAGTCCTTTTTTTTTTCCAAAGCTGAAAAGTAGCATTAAATTATTTGAGCCCCTTACTTAAGAAATTCTCTGCTTAATCAGAGTTCAGGTAAGCTGGGCTGTATATCAGTCAAGCCTCAACTACAACTTGGGAAATTGAGAAGATCCACAGAGCTTTACCAAAAAAAACTCCTCCACAACCTCCAGCAAGGTGATTCAGGACATCTAATGAGCATAAAAACGGGCTGTAAAAACTTATGACAGAGTTTGGTCTTGTAAAAGAAATAAACTTCTTTTCCCATTTCCTGGTTACACTTGGTTTCCTTTGAATTGGGCTCTTTCGCAGCACAGTGTCCAGAAGACACCGGGGAAAACAAGTGAGGCAATTCTACTTGTCGGCTGCTGGACAAAGCAACTGGATGTTTCAGTGTTGAGGGCCCGTGCCCTGCTGTCCAATCACTTCAACTTGGCATGCAGACATTCTCTCCATCATGCATACACTGCCCAAGGCCTGCACATCATCAAGAATTAAGGACATGCAGATAGGGTTTGTGCACTGACCAAAGTGAAATCCCAAGAACAGACACACAAAGACACTTTACACACACTGGTAGTGCCATAATTAGGTCCAGAGATGAGAGCATTACCCTTGTGTAACATAGTCACTACTATAGCACAGAATCAAAAAATATTATACATGTAACTTGAATGCTAACAAGTGATACTTTTTTATTACTTTAATTTTCTTTCCTGTTAGGCTTTGATAAGGGCAGCTTATATTACCTGACAGCTATTGCTCCTATGAAAAAGCTGATACAACAAATGTGAATTAAAAAAAACGTTTTTAAGTTTTGGGACGCCTGTGAAATAATTCATTAAGATGACCAAGACCCAGAGAAAAAAAACATGTCTGCGTGTGACGAGGCATTGAGGGGCATTATAGGGTGGCAGATTAAAATAAAAGCATACCATGCAGATTTGATCCGGCCCCTTTACCTCATGTGTGCAACCACTGTTTTGTCTTGCCCTCTTTAACCAGTCCCCATTAACACTGGTAATTATCCAAATCCATCATTCTTGTGCTAAATGAAGACTGCCTCTTTAATTCAATTTAATAGGATCATTTTCCAACTCACGTTCACTTTAGCCCCAGCTGCCCGCCCACCAGTCCCCCACTGTGTCTCCCTCCACTGTATCTATGACTCCTTTGGCTGTATCTTCTCCGGTCTGGCTGTCTGCTTTTGGCAGGAGGGGAGGGTGAGGAGTGCTGAGGCTTGATGGCAGTGATGGGCCGACATGCTGTTGATCTCCCATGTCCTGTCTTGGCTCGGCTGGTGGCAAGCAGCAGTTCTGGGTTCCCATTCTGCTGTGCACACTTCCTGCCCGCCTGCCGCACACAGGCACTGCAAACACACACACAAACACACACACACACTGGCTCGCTGCACCAGCCATGTTCACCGGGGCTTAGCTAATTCTGTCACATCAGGCCACGTTGACTGAGTTGAGGTATTTCACAGCACCTCCTCACACACACACACACACACACACACACACACACAGAACCTCAACACTCCTTCACTGACTCCTCTTACTCACTTTCACTCTCTGTCTTACCTTTGTTCATTTCAGTGCCGGTTACGGCATGCGAGTGGTGAGGCGGGACAGCTGATGTGTCTGTCCCAGCAGATTTAGCAGATCTTTTCTTAAGGGGAATGCGCAACACAAGTACATTTCACAACAAGGAGAGAAAAAAATACCATTTTCACACACATTTTTTAAAATACAAAGAGATGAAACTGCTCCAAAGGAACATCTTTTAGCATCCGGGTTAATGACCGGGACTGTTTTAGGTCACACGTCATCAAAAGAGTTTTAAAAACACACAGATGTCATTTACTTTTTTGTTGCCAGTGGAATCAGTATCAATATTTATTTTCCGTGCAACATTCCCCACTGTGGAAATTGGACACTTGTGTTATTTAAGTTCTGTGTCATACTTTTTGTGTTATGAATTCTCTGAAGAATTTCTTGTAAAGAAAATAGCTTCTCTTATCTCATTATTCAGTGTGAAGGTAAATTTCCCCCGAATGACCACAGCACACCCCACCTCCAATTCCCCCAGGACAGAAGCCATTCACACAGGCTGAAGCTGTCCTCCCTTCACCATTTTTCCCAGCCTTTCATTTGAAACAGACTCTGGGAGAATTTGAAATGATTTTGACCATGATTTAATTTGGTTTTTTTAAAGGGTGATGTCAGCACAATGGGAGACGAGCCTCTAAATCCACTACATTCACCCAAAATGCCCAGATGAGATAATCACTAGTGACGTCTACGAAAACACTTATTATATTTGCCCTTCGCCTGGCTGAAGCTGTTAAAACTCATCAACGTTATTCCCTTTTTTTCCCCCTGACTGTGAAAGAAAAAAGAAAATAGCCAAACTGTTTAAAGACTAAGAAACAATGTTTGTAAAAAAATGGTCTCTTATCTACTTGTGCCTCATTTTGTCTGCCCCCGCTATTAATTAAATGAAACATTGACAACTTTATACATTGATTTTCAGGACGTCAGCAGTAAATATGGTGCTGCATGGCTGTGATAGGGACTCGAGCGTCCTCCACTATGAAAAAAGAAAAACGTTCTTTAACCTGAGAACAGAGTTTAAGGCCGACGAGTTAAAAGACGATAAGACTTGCATGAGTGTGATCCTTTTATTTTAAATCCAAGCTTCATTTACACATCAAAAAGCCTCGTCTGCTCCTACGGTTAGGAAGACATTTAAAAGGACATCGTCAGCTTGGATGTATGAGCCACAAAGTGCCACAAACACTTCAGTGACACCTTTTCTAAATATATAGAAAAATATTAAAATGGAAAAGTCCATCCTATTGCAGCAGGTTGTTTTATCTTTAGTGCATGACTAAATCCAGCCTATATGAGACATACAGGTTATCTGCCTACCGACAGGATATCCTCATGGATCAACCACGGAGGCCACGTTGTGTTATTAGAGAGGCTAATCTGTTCAACATGTCAATGTTAGCACTTTTAGCTGCGATTAATAAAAGAAGACCCCGAGAGTGCTGCGTACGCTTTTTTTTCACTGCCCCGGGTTGTTTTTATTTGGTTTGTATTTTCCGTGTTTTTACTGTTTGGTAATTCAACAGTCCAATTTTCTCCTGGTAGCATAAACATTGTTAATTATTAACATTGTTAAAAGAATCATTACCATTTACGAATTATTTTGGTTTTATTAAAGTTTTTTTTTTGTGTGTGTGTGTGTGTTTCCTACTTTCTTCTTCTGGCAAAGACGTGCTGGAATGCAAGCACCATTAAGACAATCAGAACTATGTTTTCTAGATAGGGAACGATGTGCATGAGATTCCTGAATCCGGGGCTGTTTAAGTGATGCTTAAAATGTATGGCCTAGTGGCTTTCACAGGCTGCTAGTAATAGAGCTGCTCTCTAAGAGACTTGCTTTCTAAGTGCCTGGTGCTGTGTCTTAATTTGTAATCTAGTCAAACCAATTGTCCGCTAGCTAAAAAGGTCACAGAGACAATTGACTACACAGCTTCCCACATTGTAGAGAAAACCCAGGGTGTCTTTTGTAGCTTTTTAGCCAAATATGTAATTAAGACACCTCCATCTTCAGGGGTGAACAGGTCACCAGCAAACGTCTGCTGGAAACAGAAAGAGGAATACTGGAATTTTTTTTGGTTGGAGGTGAAATCTACCTATCTCTTTTACCGTTTTATCTCTGAGGACTACTCTTCTTGCTCTTTCAGTCGGGGTGGGATTTTAAGCATAGTCACTAATGGAAGCAAAGAAAGCTTGTTGGGGAAAAAATAGAGCAATAGAAAGCAGTGTTAGAGAGGCAGAGGGGGAAGTTAAAGGACGTGATTTATCTGGGCTTGATTGCGTGTTAATCGAGGTTACATGTATTAAGTGGAATCTAATTGGAACAGACACTGGCAGTCTGACAGATCGACATGATGCAGATGGATTGAGGGGGGAGAAATGAGGAGTGAGGGAGACAGGGAAAGGAAGAGGGAGTGGAAGAGAGGAAAGCAGAGGAGAGACGTCCAGGAGAGACTCCAAGGAACATTTTTAGTTCCTAACTTGGTCAAACATGGAGAGTTTTGTGACGGCAAACATTAAATGGAAACCACTTCGGAGGCAGTCGAACAACAACACTCCTTCGTCTATCTGCATCTCATGATTGGCGGTTGATGAAACATGCAGAGAAGGACACACCCGAGTGGGATTTTGAGTGACACAACACAGTGCTGGAGTCTCCCTCCCCCTGCAGTTGCCGCAAACATTCATTTCTGCTTTATTGGAAATAAGAGGGGAAAAAAATAGCCTTCCACAAAAACACAAGGCAAAGAGGTCGAATGACAGCTGCCAGAAAAAAATTCTCCCTGCGAAGGAGAGATGAGCAACTGTTCCATCGGTCTATCGTACCCTCTTTCTTTTGACAGGCAACAACTGTTTCAAAAGCCCTCTCCCCAAATCTGAGGTATTTAGCTCTGAATGACGCTTTAAATGCTACCGGAGTAACAGATCATAAAGGACGACCACCTGTTAAGGTCGAGCAACTGCTAACTCATAACTAATATTCCACACACGAGGACAAATAAGGAGAACTTTGTTTATGGGTTTCTGCTGAAAGAGCAGAGGAAAATACATGGCTGCACAGACATCATTTCTGAGTAGACCTTCTTTTGAACCGGTCTGAGTGGCTATAATTGGTGACATTGGTGATACAAAGTGTGAGTGACAACAATTGCCTTAAAGCTGCAAATAACCCAGGAGCCAAAAATGATTGTCAAACTGCCATTCTCTAAATTGGGGTTAGAAAAGAAATAATTTCCAATAAAATAGGATATTTTTAAAGTTGGTACTAATCAAAAGGGGAAATGACAAAGGGTCATTAAAAGGTACTAAAATATAAATTGGAAAAAAAAAAACGATAATGACAACGCACATAGAAACCAACTGTGTGCATCATTTCAGGCTGATTTGCAGGACACCACAGCACCAGAAACTTCACTCGTCAACACAAAATGCCCAAATGGCTCCCGACATGATCCCGTCATAGTACTGAGACAGGGGAGATGCTTCGGTCATCTGCTGATTTAATCCATTGTGACTTTTACACTAATGGCATTAATAAGGGCAAAATTATTATTTTGCAGCAGATTTTTCACCGTCTTCATTTGGCAAATATTGTTGCCTTTGCTGTTTTGAAAAAAATAAAAAGAGCTCATATTCGCCGTGCATGAGAATGTGTTGGTGTGTTTATGTCATCTTAACGTGACAGGAAATGAGACTTAACTATTTTTTATGAGTAGAGGAAATGCTGATAAATTGGCAAAAAGAATTGAGACAAATGAGAAAAACCCAATTAGAATTTTCTTTAAGTAAAAGCTCATTTTATTCAAAATTACTGCATTTTTAGTGTGTGTTTTTTCCTAAAGACTGGTATCCGCTGTATGTTAAGCCATCAGCCTCTAACATTGAGAGAAATGACACTCTGTGATCAAGGACATGAATTGCTCATTGATTTTTAGGAGCCAGCTTAACTATCCATTCCAATTGATTTTTAGCTATGCTGGGTGTGCGAGTTATGGCAGTTTTAATGTATCAACTGTATGTGTACTCATCACCCACCGCAAGAGAATTTACAATTGTCTGTTGAAAACGCACATACAGCACCATGTGCAAATGAGCGACAGGGACTTTATCCTTCTTAACTTCTGTTTCTATTATATAAAATATATATTCCAAGGAGCAAAAGTCATAAAAACAGACAGATGAGAAAAAAAGGGGGAAAAACTGCCTTTAAAAAGCTTTTATATCTAAGGCTTTATCTGTTTCTGGACTTTGTAAATGATCAATTAGTAACAGCCTGTTTTGTTTTTATCTTGGTGCATTCCTGGCAAATTAAAATCAGAGCATGAGAATGAGCTTTTCTGTATCAATCCAACAGTTATGTTTTCCAAAAAACAGTGAAAAGTAGTGTATGTTTGCTGCATTGCAGACTTTTTTTTATAGTTTTTCTCCCAAAACAGTCACCACAAAAATAAATGAAGTCAAAATCACTACTTTCTGGCTCTCGTCAACACTTGCGTGCAGTTTTGTACTGCCATAACAACTCCTATTACCATGAATTAACAATTCACATAAACAATTAATAATCAATGATTTGATGATGTAAGAGACAAAGTCAGAGCAATGTGATCCAAAAGTCGCTCTAAAGTCATCTGTCAGGTAGAAAGTCATTAAAATAGAGGCTCGTTTTCCTTTGCCAAGCTAAGGTTTCACTGAGGTAGGGATACATTTCTATTCTTTAGCGAAGGGCCGTGCACTCATATGATATCAAGTCTTTTGGAACATCACTCTCAATAGCATGTCTTCTTTTATGTCTTTTAAATTTTTCCTCCCAATTCAAATTGCCCTTTTTCTTCCAAATGGTTGGGTTGAAGCGGTCCTCTGTACGAGGCAACTGCCTTTTGTTCGCTGAGAAAGAGCTGCATAAAGCACACTTTACTCCATCTTTTAGAAAAAAACAAGACTGCTTAATTAATGTTTTACAAGTGCTGCTGTATTCTCAGTTTAAAAAAAAAGCCTCTATCAAAGCCTGCAGGTTCAGATTACGTACTCTAATTGAAATTCGGAATTTCTAAGCCAATTTCTTTCCCCCCCCGCTCCCACTCTTTCTCCCTGTGCACACAATAAAGTCGGGCTTTTGTAGTCCACAAATGACATCAAATCATCTAAGTAATATGGGCTTTTCTATTTTTCCTGTATTCTCATGTTCTGTGAGTGGGTTCATGAGACAGCTTAATAAAGCAGTAAATGCTTGGGGAAGCCTGAGAAACCTACTGTGTGCACATGCATGTGCGTGCGTGCGTGTGTGTGTGTGCACGTGCTGTCATCGTTTACCACGCTGGGGATCTCAAAGCAGAAAGCAAAGCCTGGTTCCACACACTCCAGCAGATTTTCCAAAAGAATAAAGCAAGAATAAAGACCGGGAACAAAGGAGGATGAATAATACTCAAACCAAAGACACTTTTCTCATGGGCGGCCATTCATTGACCCAAAATTAATGCTGTCTATGCTAAATGAATGTAGCACAATTTACAGGTTCTACGTGCGTTACAGTAAGTGGTGGAGGGAGCTGTGTGAACAGCTGCAGGTGTGGGAGCAGCCAGACCGAGGCTGCGTTTGGACAAGCATCACAGACACCAAAAGGCACAATGGGAGAAACACAGGTTTGTATGCACTGGTGACAATGATCTAAGATGGAGTTGGAGTCTGGATCATCTGGGATATGGAGGAAAATCTTTTTTATCTCTGTTGACACTCCACACGCACACGATACCTTCAAAGAGAGGCTTTCCTGCTTTTTCCCCTTACGTCTGAAGGTAACAGGTGATTATATAAATTATAGTTTAAAAAAATCTTTGATAACCTTTGTTCTGAGTTAATGATTACAGAAAAAAAACACTCTTTTCTTCCCTTCTATTTTATATTTACCCAAACTCCCTCCTTTCAGTGGGGTATTATTTTATTGTCTTGTTTCGCAAGCACAATAACTTTGCTTACTTTTTCCAAGGTCACTGTTTTGCTGTGCCATAAGAATTATTTACAGATAGGGCTTTTCAGGTCAGTTCTATTGTATTTACATCAAATATTTTTTGATAAGGGATATAAAAGACCAATAAACCTAACATCATAAACAGAAGAGGTGTAACTGTAATAAGGACAAGAGATCAACAGCATTTTTTCTCCCCTTATCTTAAACATATCTGATCTTTTTTGAGTCCGTTCTTTTGCTCCCTTCTACTCAGCTGTCACCTCACCACCTTGCCGCATCCCCCTCCTCTGCTAAGCTGAAGCAGAGACTTGTTAGATTTAGTCCAGTGGCTTCCCAGTGTGGCCCGGAAAGCAAGCTCTTGTTTCATAAAGAAGTACCTCCGCTATTATCTCCCAAGCACTATAATCACTTAACAAAGACTTGGGCATTTGCACAAATTAAAACATCAATAATGCATAAGTGCTTTTCAGTTTTGAGGGATAGTGTCCCTGTATTGGGATGAAATACCCCCTCTGACAGTGGAAAAACTCAGTCTCCTGTCCCACAGTTGGCTCGAAGAAGCCTGAGGGCCCCGCTTTAGGCCACAGCTCTTTTTCCACTGAAGCTGTGGTGAGCGTTAAGTTCTGCTCCAGTGACTGGACAAAATGGCTGAAGCCAACCAGGATGCTTAAGTTATTTTAAAGCAGGAGGCGTTAAGTGGTACTTCTGCACCAGTGCGTAAAGGCAACACCCTCGAGTGGTGCACAGAGGCCCCTCTTTTCCAAACAACACCACCGCCGTGTCCCCCTTGTTTATGATTTGTGGTCAGAATGGCTACGGCGGCCTGATACTATTCCAAACTTGCACATTCACACTATCTTCTCTGGTGGCTAGATTTGCTCAACCAAGTCTCTAATTTTTGCAAATAAAAACAGCTGGACGACAGACAGTTTTCCTCCAAGCAAGTTCTGGGAGAAGAAGGAAGGGATGAATGTGGAAATTGCTCAAATAGCATTCAGAAAATACCAAAACCAGGATTTTCTTTTTTTTTTTAAAGACTCTTTCAGATAATTACTGCAGTTGGGAGCGAAGTAGTGATGATGACAGCGATGTTATGTATCATTATTGGACTGGTAAATCCATGACCAGTTGAAACACAAGACCAGCAATTCCATACAGATGGCCTCAAGGACAATTAGCAGCAGTGATGGGTTATCACATAAATGAGGGAAATTCTATCTGCTGCACTCGCTGCTGATCACAGACCCAGTGCCTTTTATGACAATACGAAAGGGCGTTTTAAGCTCACAACAAAACCACCCTGTATAGCTCCAAAGTATCTGTTTCTGATAATAATATTTAAAGATGGAACAAAACAGACAGAATGAAACTGAAACCGTTTCCAATCATCACATTATGTTAAAAAAAAAGGCAAGAGACAAATAGCCCAGCGATTTAAAATATTATCTCTTCAATCATAACCTTTTTCCCCAGATATCTTCCTCCCCACCCCACCCCCCTCCCTTCTCTTTCAGTTAGTCTGGCAAACAATCCCCTTGTTAGCAAACTGTTAAGACAGCCGCTTGGTATACAAATTGCGCTCGACCAAGCGAATTTGTTTTGCGAGGGTGACCTGTTTAATCATCTCATTTTCTTTGGCGGACATTTATTCATCTGGTTTCCACGGTTACAGAGAACATTAAGGGGCTACAGTAATAAGGCTGGAGAGTCAAACAGGTAATAAAAAAATTAACGCCATTTTCCAGCAGCCGAGGACAGTGGGTGAAATGAATCAAGGGAGAAGTGAGGGAAGCAGCGGGGGGAGCGGTAGGGTTGGGTGTGTGATGGGGTGGGGGCTCCAATATTGTCCAAACAATAAGTGGTTATTTTACTCTGTAGATCAGGTTGGAGCTGTTAAGGACATGACACTTTGGGCACAGAGCAGGAGAGATAAAGCTTATAATAGGGCCCTGCTCTTTTTTTTTTTTTATTGTCATTCAGCGATTGCATATCAGAACAATTAAAAGTTAGCCCAAGATATCTATTAACTTTGCTCTTTTTTATTTCTTCTCAGCTTCATAGGGAAAATGATTTAAAATACTGGAATGGCAACGTGAAGTTTGCGCCTCTACTATGATGGTGTTCTTTTAGAAACTGAGAAACACACACCAAAAAAACTTGGATATTTGTGAGTTTGTAGCTTTCTAATGATAACAAACAGTGACCTTCACACAAATTGAGAGAGTCCCACTTCAAACCAAATATAGAAAATTCCGGTACAATAGGGGGAACAGGTGCTGCGGGCCCACAAAAAGTGACGAAGCCAAAGAGCCGGGTGTCTGCCGAATGCCAAATAAGGCAGCGAGACACACTGTACCCATGCACAAACACCCCACTGTTATGTGATTTTCTGAGTCCGACGAGTGTCAGACCCAACTGTCGGTCTGAGCTATGGCATCATACTTTTGAGGAGCATTTACCTTTTAATGAAAAAAATGAACAAGAGAAAACAAGCAGCAAATTTTGAGCATTACTCATTTCTCCACTCCTTCTTAAAGTATGTTCAATTGACAACGCAGCTTTGGCACTCCTAAAATATGCACAAAAACTCTCAACCGAGCCCTTAATCATTTGAATCGTCTGGTTTAACCTGTATTAGGGCATTTAACTCTGCCAACACCTGTCCCCCACCCTTAGTAAGAAAAAATAAATGGAAAAACAAAGTAAATGGAACTCTTTCCTTGATTTCCGGAAAGGTACTTGTGTTTTGTGCGTTGTTGCTGAGGGTGGCTCCGGTGCGACTGAAGCCGGTCAGGAAAGCACAACTGCTGGCACACTACATCTCTCAGGAGGGAGAGAGAAAAAGAGACGTCAGCTGACCCGGCCTCATGCTCACAGAGGCGGAGAGCGCGCACTCTAACATCAAACCGCTTGCGTGTCACCGCCAGCTCGCTGGGAGAGAGAAGGCCGAGAAACAAACTGTTGTCATCCAAGCGGGGTGAAATGTCCAAAAGGGGACACAGGACGGACAACAAAAAGGCTAAGACTCTGGAACTGCCAACTGTTCTGCTAACAGCCTTTTAACAGGTGTGGGCTCCAGGACCATGTAATCCTATCAAGTTACAGGGCAAAAAAAAAAAAAAAGGGAAAAAAATCCTGAGTTTTCCCCCCCTCTTCCCTATCGTTCCCCCTCTCTTTGTGTTGTGACAGAAATGAACAGCTGGGCTTAAGATTTATCATGTACAGACAGTAATTATTGCTGGTGCTGCCTGCTACCGACCCAAGTGAATAGAATGTCAAATGCAGAGGAAGAAAAAAAAAAAGCCCACAAAAAACACGTCATTAAGGAAACTGAAGTTGAGGGGTGCCGGGCTGGGGACCGTGTGACACAAAAGGCAGAATGGAGCGTGCTTGTGTTTGCAGTCAATTATGATTGTGAACGGGGCACGAGCTGTGTGGCTCAGCACCACAAATATTTAGTCATTCACAGTAAAAGTGAAAAAAAAAGAAAAAAAAAAAGGTTACCATGTTTGTTTCTGTTTTTCCCCTTCCTATTATCAAAAAACAAAGCCAAAGACAGCTGGCCTTGAATTCCTGTCAAAGAAAAGGTGACAAAACAGAAACTGAGAAATGTGCTCAATACTGGAAAGACAGATCTGTTTTGGCACCCACAACTCTCTGATCTTTCAAATAAGTTTGAATTATTTCAGTACGATTAACAAAACTTTTACAGCTGCAGAAACAGAACAAAAGATGTCCAGCAATTTCTCCCACGGCTGTATGTGTTTTAGAGATAATAAGACAGTTTCTTTTATGACTTTATAAAGTCACCGTCCTTGTCACTTAATCTCCTGCTTTTCTTTGCTAATATTTGTCTAAATGCGTTGCTCTGTTACATTCCAAACCCGTCACAACCTACGTTGGACACCTTAAAGACCCTCTGCCACATTTAAAAGGATTAGTCACCACATTTTGTGCTGGTTTAATCTCTTTTCAGATGGCCTAATAAGTGCACTACGATAAGCAAACCATGCAAATTCATTCATGGCCAGTTGAGACCAGGCTTTTAAAAAAAATGTGCCAAAATCTTTCACTCTGCTAATTACCTCCTCAGTTTCCCTTTTTCCCTTTTTATATGGCATATCAACGACTAGAGATTATTCTACTTCTCGATTTTGCATGAAATTATAATTTCATATGCGAGATTAGGAAATTGGTGGGGGGAAAAAAAACTTACTGAACGCTCATCTTCCTGACTTGCACAACCACACATGATGCGGCAGAGTCAGCTGGTAGATAAAAGGCAGGATTTTCTTCCTCAGGTTACAAAGGGATTTTTTTTTTTTTTGTGGAAAAATATACATTTTTCAAAATTTGTTTTTGACTTTCAATAGAAAATAACATTTCATAGACCTCAATTTCTTACACTAAATAATAAAAAAATAATTCTGTGTAATATTCATGTACAGCAATTTATTAAACTTTTTTATCTGTAACAATAAAAACTTTAGGAGTTATATTTTAGATGATAAAGGAAATGAAGGCCCAAAGTGCAACCTGTTTATCATTGTGGAATATTTCTTCACCAAGTATTAATTAGGCCATTACTCCAGATTGGTGACGGGAGCTTTGAGGTTTTAATTAGGTGCTGGCCACTGCATGAGTGCACATGACTGAAGAAAGGGGGTGGTGATGCCACTTGCCTCGCTCCTGGCCCATATCAAGTAGCCCTGAACACTTTGGCTCCTGCGGCAAGATGCATGGCAGCCCACGTGCATCTGGAGTTTATTTGATCATTTGATCTGATGTTTCCTGTTCCTGCCAGTACACAAAAAAGAAACAAAAGGAGAAAGAAAAGAAAAAAAGGAGCCAGTTGGTGCCATTTTGGTAGAAAAAATATGGAAGTTCAGGTAATTATGGCGTTGGATGGATTGTGTCGTATCAGGAGAAACAAACTCAGTCGAGTCTCAGCTGTCCCTCTCCTCTTTAACCCCCCCCCCGTATGCACACAAATGAACACACACTTGCCTGCCCCTTGTCTGCGGCCCCCCCTTCTCTACCCCCAAAATCAGGCACAACACACACACACACACACAAACACACACTGCGCTGCGCAACATCAATCAAATACTGAGAACGGCCCATAAAACTACACAAACATGTGCGCAACCGTTTACCCCAGTATCTGACAATTAATATAAAATAGAAAAACTACATTTAAAAGTAGAATATTTGAGCATAAAAATTTTATTTGAAGTGTTTAAAATGAAATTCTAGGTTTAGATTAATAAAAGGCCATAAAGGAATAAAAATGAAATAAAGCTAAACAGGGATTGTTTTATTTACAAAAGAGTTTTGTGCTTTTTTTGTTTATCAAATCATCAGTGATGACAAATACATTTCTAAAATGTGCAATAATGGGAAAAAAGGTCTAGATAAATGAATGTGTTTCCTCGGTTGACAAGGCGATACTAATCAACTCGTTGCTTAGAAGCACTCTTCCCTGACAAGGCTCCTTAGAATACTGGGATCCCCAGGAGAAATCGGCGTGATAGAAGTTAAAGACAATGACTCACTTTTTTCTTTTTTTTTTCTGACTCCAAATGTCTCCCTGTTAAATTTATTGCAAAACTCTGTTAATCTGCTGTACACAACATTTCCATTAGCATAGCCCAGCCCCCTAATAAAAATTCTGGCTAGTTTAATTAAAAAATGTAAATTTACTGGCATCCAAGGAGCAGCAGAAAGAGGAGTGCAACAGCATATTTTATTGCTTAAGACATCAAATTGATTCAGGTTATTGCTAAATTGTGATAAAAGGTTATTGAGGGCCTTCAGAGCGGGTCTTGTTTTTCTCTCCCTCTCATTTTCTCCAGGTTTTGAGGAGGGCCGTAAACGATGGAGAGGGCCACAAAGGGTTAATGAGACAACTCAGTGAAGGAGAAGGTAATCAACATTATGACTCATAAGAGAGGAGAAAAACATTTTTCCGGCTGACGAAAAGTTTGAAATTAGGGTGTGTCACGATAACAGTTGAACTTGTTTGTTGTAATTTCTAAAGGTAACTCAGGACACCTCAAATAACCAGACGTAATAGGTGAGCCTACAAGCCTGTCTCTCACATGCGTTTGTCAAGCCCTGTGGTCTCAGCGGTCTGCTATGCTGTGTCTCTTCCTTGAGTTTAGAACAGAACATATTTAGATTGGGTTTACATTTTCATTCACATTTTCTTGTACAAGTTAAGGCAGCAGGATTTACAACTGCATGAGGAAGAGCAAAAAAAAAAAAGTTAAAAAGGAAACTAAATCAAATCTTTAAAAAAAAATTTTGAATGTAACATTAAAAATAAAAAAAACGAAGAAAAAAGCTTGCATAGATTATAAATTATATTTTATGCAAAAAAGTTATAGATAAAAAGCTGCTTTTATTTGTAAAAATTCCCCAAAAACTATTTTAAAATACCCCCCCCAAAAAATACCTCGACATTAGATGAAAATCTCTGTGCCACAAGAGTTAAAAATAAATCATTTTTTAAAAAAAAGGAGCCATAACATACAAATAAAAGTAAAAGATTTTTTTTAAAAGAACTTTGGATTTAGGTATTTTAGTTTCTACACAGTAAGTATTAAAACACACGCAGATTACAAAAGGACGACAATCAGGCGCTCAGTAAACACGCATCCATACGGTACACACAACACTCAAATGTGAGCATCAAATATGTATGCTTCATGTGTTTTTAAAGACACGCAATAATGTTTCTACAAGTAAAGTGGAAAGAAGAGTGACGCTTAAGAGGAGTAATCCACTTACAGCAGAACTGTCTTTGTAAATGACTGAGCACTAAACTGGACTGCTAGAAATTTAGAAAAACTTCAAATCATCTGCTGTATTAGAGCATTTTCACGTCTAGAGGCATCTTCAGTGACTGTTTTATTATATTATGTGTTAAAAAAATATTTCGGAGGAAATTTTCCAGTAAGTGGAATAAATTAAAATATCAGCGTAAGCATATTTTAGAATCTCAAAAAACTTTGTGCTGATGCATGTACCCTCATTAGATGTACCTGAAAGGTGTGAGCTCTGCTCGTGTTCCCTTCACATGTGTGACAGCATAAGAAGCACAACAGTTTGTTTGCTTTGTCCCCTTGGCAACAAACCCTTAGGCCATTTAGGTTGCCCTTATGGCATTGCCAATGCCGCGGGTGGGTCAAACCACAAATATCAATACCTGTTTCCACAGTCACAAAATAAAAAATGAAAGCTTCTGTGTGAGGAAGACAGAACACAAACGAGGTTGTGCTCGAACAAATTTATCCTCTCAAAGAGGGAAAATGAAACTTGCTTTGTTAACTTTTCTCACATGTGCTGCATCGAACACGTCATGAACTGTGTTGTGGGGAAACGGGTGATCATATTTGATATTGCAGTCACCTTTGGGCACTGTCAGAAAGCTATAAATAAGGGTGTTGCAACACTTGGTTATACGTACACACTGGCACATAGTTTAATCCTGAGCAACTTCCCCCTCTGTATATTTAGCCAGTGATAAAGGCACACCTTAAACTGTCAGCTAATAAAACACATCTGACAAAGAGTAAAAAAGAAGAAGAGTACTCACCATATTCAGGGAAGTCGAAGTTAAATCCTCTCAGACATGTAACTTTCATAATATTACTCAACTCTGTTAGAAAGTCATTCGAATGGTGGTTGTTGGAGGGGGAAATGAAGCGGAAAAGTAACTAGATAAAAAAAAAGGCTTCCTTCAATCAAGCACTAAACTCCTTGACATGTAATCTGTCAATAGTTTGTTGCTGAGATAATGCCGGCTGCCACGAGTGGATTTGATTGGCAGCTTAGAATCTGGCCCCTCCTTCCTGTGGTTTGGCGAGGGAGGGGGGGTGAAAGAACAGAGCCTCCCCCTTCTCCGCTCTCTCTCTCTCTCTCTCTCAGTTCACACTCTGTGCTCAGCTCCCATACACACACAGACACACACAGACCGAGCTGTTGGTGATGTTGTCTGAATAGGCTGATAGGAAATTATGGCAGAGGAACCGGAGCGGTTTTTTCTCTCCCTCCCTCAGTGGGCTGGCCTTTCCATCTTTGTGGTCTTCTAGCCTTTCAACTCTCTCGGGGTGGAGCTTCCACTACCTCCCTATTCAAATGAGGGAGAACTACACTTTACAAAAGAGGTTCTATGCAGGAAAGATAACACTTGTGCTTTTATTGAAATGAAAATTTTTGACTATTCATTCAAAACAAGTAGTCTTGCGATCATATATTATAATAACATGTAAAAAATTTCTTTTTTAAAGAGTACAAGAATAGTAACTTCAACCATAATTTGAACCATGAGAAACCAGTCCTGTTTAAAAAAACTAAATAAAATTGTGTATTTTACCACAAACCACCGAATCCATATTTGATATTTTTCTGTTACACTGATATCATCATGGGTCCTTATGGGTTAAAGACCCACTCCAATGAAATTTGGGTGTTTTTAACACACTATTGCTACACACTGGTGTGAATTTGAAGCAGATGAAAAAATGCTATTGGAAAAGCTTGTAGCTGTGATGTAGGTGCTACGATCGGCAGGCCACAGGCTCCTTGCTCTGCTCCATTCTGATCCATCAGCTTGTAGACATTGTGGTTTTCCTGTGGCATCTGGCTTAAACTGTCCGTTTGGATAGCTCCGATAGTACTCACCATTTTTGTTTGTTTTTTGTAGAGAGAGTGCTATTCAACAAAGAAATGATGGGATGTGGGGGTGGGCTTACGCTGCAACAGTCCCGCCCACAACTCAGAGGTGAACTTCATGAAACCCTGCCGCTCTGCAGAAACCAGCTTAGAAAACAACAGATTTTGGCAAAAAATGTCATAATCATAATCAAAAGACCACTGAAAACGCTTTTATAATAGATTAATAGTGGGTCTCTAAATGTGCACCTAGTTAAATAGGAAATTAGTATCAAACTATGATTGAAAATAGGATTTCAGCACTTGAGCTCAAAGCAAATACCTTTTTTTTCCTTTTATAAAACTGTGATCCTCCGTTTCAGCGCTTTGTAGTTTACTTTCTTTGCTTCTCCAAGCGCACTCTCTCTTTCTGTCCCCGTGATAAGCTATCAGTTTTCATTGTAATTTCAGGTGAAATGATAAACGACAGCCGTTACCAGGTGACAATGAATACTTTATAAGACAAACCCCTTATTTGCCTGGCAGTTTCTTCCTCAGTGGCATGCAAAGTGCCTCCAGGCCATTCGTACATAATGCCCATATACTGTAAACATGGTTCCGTGGCAAGAATGTAGAATTTACAGACTGACATGAAATAAAAGCTTTAAACATTTCAAGGCAATGGGATGTTCCTGTAATCATATGAAACTTTTTGTTTTGTTCAATTTTTTTGAAAAAGAAGCTGTGAAAACCAACATTTGCTGTTTAGAGAAAAGAGGAAATGATCAACTTTATGGATGTGAACCGTAATTCTGTGATGCGTAGTTCTGTCTTCAGTTCCTGAGAGTCGTCAAACTAAAACAAAGTACAAACAACAGGTTTTGGTTGATTCTGAAATTACGATGAGTCATTCTGTTCACTGGTTTAAAAAAAAAAAAAAGAAAAGAAAACATTTGTCTCCTCCTTTCTAACCCACATAAAGAAAAATGTCCTTAAATGCTTCTCTGCCAGGTCCCACCCATCTTTCAACATTGTACTGTAAATAATACATTTTATTTTTTTAACAGCGGTAATAAACTGTAACAGCTTCGGATATGATCTGAGCTGCTCTCTGGGTTATTGCAAAGCTTTTATTATTTAGCAAAACATTTTCTTAATGTAAAAACATTATATTTGATTATTTATTGAAAGGGAGAGGAAAAACTTTTTAATTTTAAATCTTTTGGAAAATCCATTTTGCTTGAAAATCTTTAGTTATATAAAACTAAATAAAAAAAAGATGTTATTAGTAGTTAATTTAAAATGTTATTTTCCAGAAAAAAGCTCATGAGTTAAAAATCTTCAAAACGAAAGCCTGAGATTTATGTGGTATGAGGGGACACTTTGGAGAAGAGGGAGAATTGTTTTCATGTAACAATGTCCATGTAGGGAGGGGTTTATCATCCGTGTATTGGAGCCCTCTGGCCCTTGAGCTGCCATCTTTGGGGGCAAAACCATTACTTTCTAAAGGAGCTGTGGGGCTTTTCGTTTGATGTGGTCCGAGGGTATTGTATCGCGCATGCGGGAGAACTTTCAGGGCAAGGTAGAATGTGCATGCGTGTGAGTGTGTGTGCTCGATGCCGTGCACGTGACATGGTAGGGGTACATCAGTCAAAGGGCCGGCGGGCCAGACGTTTGGCTGCCCCTGACAGTGCACTCCAGGAGGGGCTGGTTGTTTGCAGGGCCAACTCCGAGTCCTCCATTCCCCAGGACAAAAGCCATGGCCCAGTTGAAAGATGTGAATTCAGAGGCTTTTGTGCCTAAAGCCCAGAGACATGCCGAGTGAGAAATCTGACCTTTGCTGAAAGTCAGGTCGTGTTTTTGAAGTCCTCTTCAGGCAGTTTGGGGCAAGGAGTAAGTCAGCGTATGTGATAGAGCAGGTGGAACGATGGTACAGGTCGGGTATCCCTGTGTGTGTGCACGCATTAGTGTGAAGACACCTATAGCGTCAAAAAAATGATAACAGTTTGTTTTGTTTTTTTTTCCTCCAACACTGGCTTTGTTGTTGGTATTCATTGTCATGTTGTGTGAAATTGGCAGGAAATTGAACGTGTAAAACCTTAATTCTGAAGAAGAGGCTTTTAAAGTGGAACTCAACAAGAGTTCACCTCAGTAATCAGGGATGTCTGTGTTGTTGAATGAGACTTCCTCTCACCACTGTGTACATAATGCTATATATTTATTTTAAAACAGGGAAGGAGCTGAATATTAATCCTCCACACAAATAAACTTGAAAGATTGACAATGACAAAAGCCATTTAAAAACCTCCCTGTACTTGGAAAAAAAGTAAACAACAGGTTTCCATGAGGAAAAATGGATAATATTACTACAGAAATAGGCTTTTTTTGTTGTTTCATCCACAACACTCGAGATTGTTGCGACTGCTTCATGAATCATGATACAGCTCTGTAGCAGTGTGCTGAGAGTAGAGATTTGTAGATAAAACAGGCCTATGTTTTTCAGTCATACATTTTTCTTGACACTGCTTTCATCTGCCGGTCGTAATCATCATATCTCCCCCACTGGTCTCCCGGATGCAGACATCCATAATGCAATCTTCCTAATTTTGATCCCTCGCAATCTGGTTTTAAAAGGGAGGAGAAAAAGGGGGACATATTTCTGAAGGCTTGCTCGGTAATCATTTTAGACAGATAGCCTTTCCCATCGCAGATGAGCAAATATTTGTAAACCAGCTATCTAATGGAAAATTATAGTGAAATTAGAGTGAAATTCATGACGGCAAAATCAGATTATCTGTAATTCTATTATGCCATCTTAGCCCACACAGCATATTTTTGTTGAGCTTTTTTCCATAAATACCTATGCCAGGGGTCTTGCTAATCAAATAAAATTGAAATTCATCTTCCCATTAAATTTAATTAGGTGCAATTTCTAAAGCCTAACCAAGATTTTAATTACTAAATTTTAAAATTCTCCCATGTCAAACCAAGGAGAGGGGAAAAAAAGTGTATCCTTTGCATCTGAAAAACAAACCCATGAAAGGAAATTGTTGATCAAAAAAAGATATCCAGGGGAAAATAACATTAAGGAGAGCACTGGGGCCCTTATTCAGCGAGTCTGGGTGTGGAGTGACGTGTGCCAAGCGCTAGACTCCTGGGCAAGAGGAAATGAACTTAGCTGAGGTTCTCTTTGTCTCTAAATGTCTGCCCTCAGAGTTATTATGCTGTAATTGACTAATTGACACCTTAATTTCATTTATGGGGCTCCTGTGTTCATAAAGCAACCTCTGGGTGGGGCAGTGGTTTGGAGCGGAAGCAGGGAAGTCGACATCCAGGACACCAGGTAGGGCCACAGGCCTGTAGTTCTGTCCTCTGCAGATGATTATGTATTTGATAATGAATTCGTCAGGAAGAACATACTGACTTAGCAGAGGCTTAAGGAGCATCTTACGAGTACTCATATGTTTAAATCCCTGTGATGCAAGCTGATGGGTAATAATCGTGCACATCCAGTCTCACAATCTGTCTCTGCACATACAAATGACCTCCTACAGGGTCAGAAGAGTTTATTTTTAGGGTGTAACTTTCCTCAACTGTCCAGTGAAGATTAAAGTCCAGAGTTGGTGCATTTTGCATTGTTGTGTTTCATCTCTGTGAATGCAAATGAATCAAGGAGCTGGTTCTGGTAGTGGAGGATAGACTGCTAATAGGACAGCTCAGGGGTCTCAGGTCAGCTACCAGGTCCATTTCCCAGCCACCCCCTGCTCCTCACCAGTGGGCCACTAAAATGACCGCTCAGCACCCTCTGCAGACTACAAAGCTCCGTCTGAAAAGGCACCTGCTGCTCTTATTCACTTAGCCCCTTTGGCAGCTCAATCTGTCTGTTTAAAGGATACATAGAAGAGAAAGACTGAATGGGAAATGATGAATTATTTAGGTATGACGTCTAATTGTTTCAAGGCAGACATCTTGTTTTTGGAAGGTAAAGCTTGTGGGTGGATGTGGGTGCACATGCAAGGGGAGGACTCTTTGTGAGGAGGTCTGTGTACTCTGTAATGCGGACAGCCTTATACTTGAAGAGGCAGCGTAAATATGACCAAACTGAAACTTTAATCTGCTTTTTCCACACCCAAGCTGGCTGGGTATTAAAGATAATCTTTTTGTGTGTGTCATATGGCAGGAGATATAGATGGAGCTAATTTTTTTAGAGACAAATCTGATATTTGTCAACTGGTTGAAAAAAACCTAGGGATTTTCTCCTAATCCTCTCTTGGATATGAAGGCGCGTTAACAGCAAAATGCAGATGGTGTTCTGTGCATGGAGAGTACGCAGCACGGAGCGCCGTGCACACAGAAAGGCGCAGCACAACCTGCAGACAGTAAACTCCCCTAGCATTCAATTAAAAGCAACTAATGAAAGCAATGGCAGGATTGTTTGTTCCAAAGTACAAACTCTGCAAAAACATTTCTTGGTTGTTTCTCTTTACTCTTTGTTTCCTTGCTGACATAACATCCTTACATCTCGGCTGCATTCATCAAATATTCAACTGCGACTCAATTCCAATAAGGAAAAGAAAACAAATTATAAATAAAATGGGGGCATAAATCTTTCAAGATCCTAATTCTAACTTTCCCTGCGAGTGTTTCTGTCTTTATTTTGTCACATTAAGCAGTTTTGCTTTCCGTTCCCACTGCTAGGCGTGGCTGACTTTAAACTAGTGGATACAGCCTTTTATTCTTTTCTCTCTTGTTTGGGAACATTGTGCAGTTTGTGGTGTGACTTCTTTTAAGCACAATTATCACTTGTGTAACTTCTGGTTTTGTTTTTATGACAGATTGAACCATAAAATAGAAGTGCTCCTTTTTTTGGAAGTTTGCACTCTATCAGTATAGCTGCAGACGTACTCTCAGCAATCACCACAGATCCTGACAGCGTTACCATAAGCATTGTTTAGGCAGGTATTCCCTTTGCAGACAATGCAGAACGTGTGCTCCCTGCACTGCATTACATGTTTGAGCTCAAGAAAACAGCTACACAACTCACAGAATTTACCTTGGAGGAACATATGGTAAGCACACTAAAATTCAGCATGTCATTATTGTGCTGATGGGTTTAAGAGTGTGTACTTCTAAACCAATTACTGAAATTATAGCTATGAGTACGAAGGTTGACGATACGGGACAGAGCAGATTAATGTCAGGAGGACAGTGAAGATGCTGACAGCATAAAAGCTAAAACAGATGCAGAGGGACCAACTGTCCGACCTGCAAACTGCAGGTAAACACATGTAATTTCTCTGGACTCAGACTATTAACGTCCCTTTAAGGTTGACAACAAATGAGATATCACTCAAGTTCCAACACAAGGTGTTCTGAAAATAAAATGAAAGAAAAAAAGTAGAATCTGTTTTAAATGTATTTAAAATGAAAATGCTGAAAATCCAAATTGAGAAAATTGCAAAGCGTTATAATTCTAACAAGCAGCGAAGCAATGCTCATCTGCTGTGTTTGTATTTGTCCTGCACAAAATGAATCTATCTCCTATTGATTAGTTCCGCTATACAAGAAAAACATAACGTGAGCTATGAAATTCAGCACTTTTTTAACCATCAGTGATGCTTGTCATTTGCTTGTAAAATAAATATCTAAACATCTACCAGAAGGAAAATAAGGGGGACAAAAAAAAAATCACTAAAGCTCTTTTGCTGTAATTGGCTGAATAGCAAGGACAGCAGAAAATTTACAAGCAGACAACAGTGTGAAGGGGACTCGGTCACAACGCAAAGCTAAGCCCTCGGTACCAGAAAGGGAGGGAGCGCAGGCATCTCACGCAAGCCAGCATCTAGGTGACTGTCTGACATATCCTAACTACCATGAGACAGTTGTCTCCCCCTAGCTTTGACGGTAAGCTGCAGATCACAGTCCATTTTACGGACAAGTAAAGTAAATAACCAGAGCGAGCACACAGAAGACAGTGACAGGGAAAGAGAAATCCCCCAAAGTCACAGTGGTGGCACTCCACTAAATCCAATCAAACTGAGGAGAGACAGGGAGAGGAGGAAGGAGGGGAGGAAGATATCCTCTTTGGTGCCTGTGTGTGTCCAACAGCATTGATGCAATAACACCTCATTCAGTGTTTAGCCCTTCTCAAAGGACAGGCAGGGATAACACTTTAAACCCTGTGGCTTTATCTCCTGCAGATTTTCCATAAAATGCCAAGCCAGGAAGCCGGGGCCATGTGACTACCATGTAGGTCAAGGCAGATGGGGGGTAGCAAGTGTAGGAGGTAAAGGGAGAGAACCAAAGTGGGGGGGGGGGGGGGGAGTGAAAGTTTTCTAATAGAACTGTGAAAAACAGCAAGCAGTGCCCAGATTAGATCGATTAGGATTTCAGAGCAACCCAAAAACATGAAATTATGTCCTAAAAAGGATTTTTTGAGTTTGTGGTGTTTGAACACAAAATGTCATCTTTATTTTTATTTCTGTTTTTTTTACTTTATTTTTTACTTAATTTACTTGTTTTAGTTTTCTTGAAAGTGAAGATGCATCAAGAGTCTAAAAATGTGATCCATATTTTAACAAACCTTGTACATTTTCTTTTGCACCACTTGTAATATAAAAAAGTAATTATGCGTAATTAAAACACTTGAAAAATCCAAATGGAAGTGCCTTTCTCCTCCCCACAGCAATCAATAATTAGACAGCTTTGTACAAACGATGAACTGGATTATACTTCAGAAATTTCACGGTTTATTTTTTCTGGGAATAAAGTCTTTCTGTGTGCAACCAGATGGTGATAATGCAAATTAATAGTCGCCATTGAGCATAACTAGATCTTTCATCCAATCACTCAACCTATTTGTCACCTTTGCAAACACCTCATATGCAACAAACATATTATTTTTGCCAAAATTGTTTTGTTGCACTGGTAACAAAAAACTAAACTGTTGTGCATGTAAATCCACCTATAGCATAAGCAAGTATCTTGACCTTACAGCAAGTCCAAAAATTCAATACACTATCAATCCGGTCTCCAAATCTTGGTTTCTATGAAAGCATTTTCTCGTGAACTAGTTGATCGTTATCTATGACATTTTCAGAATACAGAGATATGTCAATATTGTGAAGCTCAATGGGCTTGTATAATTGAAATAAGGACTCTTAGTCTTCATATGCTGAGGGCGCAGAGGTTCCCACCGGAATACTAGTGACGCTTGATTGAATACAAAAGAAGTACAGGATTAGGCTTTGTGCCGTTGAATGACCTTGACTTATTTTTTGACCCACACTCTCCTTTAATCCCACGATTCCATTCATGATCAATAATAAGTGAATGGTACCCAAAGATGTTAGCAAATGGCGAGTGCATTCCCTCTGAAAAGTCTGCATCTCTATAAAGATCCCATATAGCACAGGCTACGTTTCTGCAGCCTGGTCTCAATCAAACTCAAAGGCGCCATCTCTATGAAAACACTATTGATCAAAACTAGCATCTTTCCATGCATATGAACTTGTTTCCATTGATTTTTTTCCCTGTTTGTGCTGAAAAATATAATGGGCCTGATATGAATTACAGCGTGTTTTGCCTCACTTCATCAGCTCAAGCCAGATAATACTGGCTGTTTCCAGGGGAACGGGACAACAGTTGCATGACTGTTTTTAAGTAATCAATTACTTTAATGTGTTTTTAGTGTTTACACATAAATATACAGCAGTCTGTACAAGTCACTGCAGCTGCAAGTAGGTAGTTAAAACACAACCTTTGGAAAAATTTGGAGATATTCTCAAATTACTGATCACACAAAGACCTGAATGGAATAGTTGGAAAACAAACAAACAAATTGACCACTTGGTTTGCTCTACACCAGTCCAGTTGCCGTGTTATGTGCAAAGATTTGCTGTCTCTAATACCCAAGCTCAGGGCTGATCAGTGTTATTCAACTGACACTTCCCCTAAAGCCTTCTGACATTAAGCCTTTATAAGACAGTTATGGGTATTACATTGGTCCTGCAACATAAACTACTTTTTCTTCCTTTACTATTGTGTTTAAATAGAATAGCGACAGCAACAGATTAAAGTCAATAGACTACCACTGAACTTGTTAACAGACTATTATTGCATTGTTATCCTTGGAGTGTCTTATGTAGGTTTAAAGGTGGTCAATTTAAAGGCATGATGTAATTGAACCACCTAAGGTGCTGTGAAACCAGAAAAACATAGTAATATCTGTTTGAAGCTTATCCATATTGACTCTTCAGAACTATTCATACAAAAGACATACCATTTTTAATTGTATTGTCACTTTCTTGTAAAATTTTCATTTTATTCTCTTTTTAGTTTTTTTTTTAAATCTCACCCAGATTCCTAGAAAAAGTGATAGCTGAGAATGACTGTTGATTTAATACATTTTACTTGCTCTATAATGTACTGCAAGATTTGTTTTCAATATATCTTAGATAATGACTAATAAAATAACTAAAAATACATTTTTTCTCAGATTTAGAATCTCAAAAGGTAAGAATACTTCATTGGTCCAGATCAAAATGCCTCATCAATTATTAATTGGTTATCACTAAATTTTGTATAAGTCTTTAGAGTCTACAGAAATCTTCCTTTGCAAATTCCAGTGTTGCAAAATATATATATATATATCTTCTTCCACTTTCGGCTTCTCCCATCAGGGGTCGCCACAGCGAACAAGTCGCATGGTAAATTTGGCAATGTTTTACGCCGGATGCCCTTCCTGACGCAACCTTCTCAAACCGGGCTTGGAACCGGCAGAGGTAGTATATATATATATATATATATATATATATATTTATATATATATATATATATATATATATATATATATATATATATATATATATATATATATATATATATTTATATATATATATATATATATATATTTCCATTATCACCATATTTCTATTACGCTTATCAATTTCTCAATTTATAGTTTCGTATGTTGTGTGTGTGCATTATATGGCTTTTATAACATTTCTTTTTTGTCTTGCTTTTTGGATTTTAAATTTAGAAAATGCTTTCATCTACTTTTTTAGTGTAAAGGGCTCTACAAATGAGGTTTGACCTAAATATCAAGCCAGTCTCCAAATCTTGTTTTCGATTGAACGTAATTTTTCTTTTGATTAATTTTCTGTTTAAACTAATTTCCTTCAAATCCCACTCGAAACATTGTTTTGTACTTCTGCTGACACAAACTTCCATTTTCCTAATGCTGAATAAGGACTGCAGGCTCTCAGATGCTGGGAGAGCTTTCATGCATTTCCCTGATCACAGTGCAGTCTGACCTTGGAAGAAGTGCTGTCTGAAATGTGCTGGTGCTTTAACCCCAGAAAGCACAGCCAACCGCCTCAAAAGTGTTCCACTTGAAAATATTCTCTCCCACTGTAAAACACTAAATTCCAAACGGTTTGGAAATTGTTCTATGGTCCCTTCCAGACGGATATTTTGCAACGACTCCTTCTCTAATACCATTGCTTATGTCTTCCCTTTTGGCATCCTGTTGACTCACACCTGAGCAAACACCTGCTCCAGATCAGCAAACTGACAAAACGTCTGACTTGGAGGAATCCTGCACACCTGCTAATGATCAGTTCATCAAGATGATTAACGGCACCTGGCACCAACTTACCCCTAAACACTTTAAACTCCCCACAGTTTTACCTTTCGCTCACTTTTTTCAAAATGTGTTTTTTAAAAAAGTTATACGTATGTGGCTGCACACAATGAAATGTTTACATTGTTGTCACACAAAAAGGGTTAGATTAAAAAAAATGTACTAATCTTTGCAGATAACAGGGACACAAGCTGAAAATCTCTGCATTAAATCTGAAGCTGACACTTATTGTGTTGAATGGTAGCTAGACATAATTAGATTAAATGTAAAAAATATGCAGCATTATTTTAAATAATAGAAATTCTTTGATTTGTATCCATCCATCCAAATTCCTAACCCGCTTTAACCCTTTTGGGGTCATGGGGCTGCCAGACCCTATCCTGGCTACTGTTGGTCGAAGCCAGGGTACAACCTAGACAGGCTGCGAGCCTGTCATAGGGCCTGTTTAATTCTAAATACTAGAAAATCTGTAATTGTAGTTATCATTTCAATGATTTGTCTAAATTTCCTTTTTTCCCCCAAACACTCACCAACTGCACTGAATCAGCATTAAGCTACAATCACACCAGCCTTTGCAAACAGGGTTTAAGTGCTTTATAAAAATTTAAAGCTGCGAAAAAAATGCCTGGAGCAAGATTTGCACCACTTCGAGATTTCGCACCAAGGTTCTGCCAACTGCGCTAGTTCACTAAGGGACGGTCTAACGTCCAAGAAAGCATGTTTAGCACATTGGAATATTTGGCTAATTATAATGCCTGTTGCCTTTAGGCTTGCCTAGATCACATGATGAGTTTGGTACCATCAGCAGCTAAGAACTAATCAGTGAAGAAAACGGAGTAACGACGTCTTAATTTCTAGCTCAAATGCCTAAGTCTAGACTAGACTAAATGTCTAAATTCAGAGAGATTGATTGTCTATTATATGCATCAACTAACAAGTGAGCAGTTTCCATTAAAGTTTGACTTTCTCATTGCATTTATAAAATTTAGTTTGGTTAAGTGGAACTTGATGCGACCCTCTTTCTTTGACAAAAGTACATCAAACAATTTTAGTGTATATACTTAACTATAAAAGTATAACATCAATTAATTATCACAGCATAGATTATAAGAAACTATAGGCACATGTAGACTGACAGGCTTTGAAAACCAGAAATTTTCATCAAGTCAAGAAAATCCCAGGCATCTCCTATCATCACAGAGCGCTGCCAACATCAAGCGCCACTAGTAACCTATTGAATTGATGAGGGGAAAAAACATACTTCACTTATTGACAAAGTTTCTCAAAGCTCACCAATCTTACCCTATCCAGGTCTTTAGACTGAAAATAATATGATGCTCCATCTTTCAAAGATGTACTTTTCCTAAAGCATTGTTGATTGCCCTGTGTCCATTACTTGGAAGGATTATGATAATATTCCACATTGTGCTCGGCATGATGCACAGGAAATTCAATACTCAAAAGGTTAATGCAATCAATTAGGATGACAAAGGAGTAAAGTAAAACCCTCCTGCTTGTGGAAAAAAGGAGGCAGAAGAAGAGGTGGGGGAGGAAAAGGTACTGAAAGCTTCAATATATGCAGAGAGGAAAGAGGTGCCCGGAATGACAGAAATATGGCATGTGTTCAAAGTGTAGTATCTGTAGCTTAACACAAGAAAAACAAAAAGAAATTGTGAACAGAAAGAAATAGGCAGCAAACGGTCTCAAGCAGCCCTCTCCCAGTTGTAATTGAAGAGTACAGGAGCAATATTTTTGTTTGAAGGTAATCAGATACCTAAACTAAAGAAGAATTATCCAGTACCAGAGGCTCCAACATCAATTCATAATGTTTATAATGTTCCATGGACTTTTCTCTCATTCTTAGTCAAGTTTGGTCCGTGTACTTCCATCCCATGAGCATTGTTACACAAGCTGCATGTTGACAGCATAACAAGTTCGCATGGAAAAGATATCTTTTGTTATTTAGATAGATGTGACAATACCAACAACACAAAGGACTCTCATCATTGCAGATAAATGGATAAACGTGGAGAGAAGTACTGAGCTCTACAATTGCAATATTCCACATTACCTTTTCAGACTCAACCTGTCAAACTATTGATGTATTAATCACATTTCAGCAATTCTAATGATAATGTTATGAGTGTCAGGGTGGTGATATTTAGCCAATGTCTGCAACGCCTATATTCTCCTGACAAGTTGTGTAAGGACAAAAGCCTAAAACCTTGTAATCCACTTAGGTAAGTCAGCAGACTTACCTACTTCAGCAAACATTTAACCTCATAAATATGCTGTACCTTCGCATTCTTGGAGACTTACTAGCTTGAAAAAAAAAACTTCAACCTGCCAACTGAGGATACGTTGCACAAGTAAACAACTGTGCATGTGCAGGCCCTAACAGATACCTCGTGTCGTTTTGTAAGCCGATATTGTCCTTGCAAATACATGAGCAAATAACAACGACCAAATAACAGTACATTTTTCCAACATTTAATGGCACGTATTTGGCAAGTAAAGTGTTCAACTCTGTCATGAACAAATAAAGAGGTGCATGAAAAACATGCACAGAAACAGTGGTTAAGAGGCAACCGAGGCTTTATATTTGGACAATGAGAGTGCCTTTTTTCTTCCAGCGCACAATTCTGTAATTTGACCTACATCACATTTTTCTGTTTGGGCATTTTCAGGTCCAGCAGCCACGTCACAGAAACAATGGGAAAAATGGGCTTTGAAGTCATCCCTGAATGGAAATAGAGGGGCTGACACATGAAATGCCCTCACAGCTGGGCTGCCAGCAGTCAAAAGAAAAACAAATACTTTGAATGAGAGGGGGACACGCCGCTCCTGTCTGAGCTTCCTAAGGCCCTGAGCCATAGCTGGGAGGTGGGCTTTCACGATATGCCCGTAATGATGGATGGATTGGGAAAAAAAGTCTATTCACATGGAGATGTTACATCATAAATATTTACAGAGTGCTGCCGTTTCCATGTACCCTCCGCTTTGACACACTGGAAAAATTTAGAGGATAAAAAAAGAAAAGAAAAGTGTGAAAAGCGAGTCCATCTTTTGTTTTTCTTTGTCCATCATCATCATGTGTCATCATGTGAAACAAAAAACTTTAAAAAACTTAAAAATGTAATTTTCCTAAATAAAGTTCCCCAATATTTGGATTTCTCACCAAAAAAGTAGCCATTTGAAAAAGCTTGCAGCTATAACATTGGAGCTACAATCGGCGGCCCACAAGATTTCAGCTCCACTCCATTACGATGCATCTACATGCAGACGTCTTTGTTTGCACAGCTGAATAGCTGCAATATTGCTCGCCATTTTTGTTGCAGCATTAATTTCAGGTAGGAGTTGGGAGGGGATGTGTAAACTAATGGGACAGAGTGTAAACATAGGGGTGATGGGAAATGAGGGCAGGCTTACTTTGCGACAACAGTCCCTCTCACAATTCAGAGGCGAATTTCTAAAGAACTTCTGCCGCTCTACAGAAACTATGTGTAGGAACCAGCACAGGTTTTTAATTTGGGCTAAAAAAGGCATAATTATAATAAAAGGACCACTGGAAAAACTTTTGAAATAGATCAAAAGATGATCGGAGTGGGACGTCGGATGGCAGCATGGATGTAAATATTCTGAACAAAAATGTTTTTAAGGTTGTTGTGAAAAAAGTGATCATTTTCTTAACTGATCACAAAAGCAGAAGAAAATGACTCAAACATTTTTAAGTGGGAACACTATTAAACCTAAACTGCTGTATACCCAGAACTTTTGGGTGAAAAAAGACAAAATAAAACTTAAAATAACTGTATTGTTTAGCATCAATGCTGAAATGCTTTCTAAAAGGAATCCCAAAACCCGCGTCTGTCTCACTGATCACCACTTACAATCATACCAAGTCTGCCTCTAACAGAGAGGAAAAGGAGGCACCAGTGTTGTTAGTGAGCAGTCATACAAAACTGTGCTCAGTGAGCTCAATTAAAAGCCTTGAAGTCCCTTGAGATGTTCTCTGTAACCAATGAAAACAATTTTGGTGGTTTAATTTTCTTCCCACTGTCTAGGAGAAGGACTCCATCTTCTAGAAAAGTCTGTGGGAGCCAAATGCAGTGGGGGAATGTCATAGCAGCGCCGTGCTAGAGCCAGTTATGATTAGTTTCATTAACATACATCAAAAGCCAATTAAACCAACTGTGCTCAGTTACGTTGTTGTTTTGTGGTTAGACAATGAATCACACTCTGCATCACAGTCGAATCACGCCAAACTTTGCTTCAAGGGACTTAAATAGCTACCAGTTTGAATCCATCTTTGTGTGTATGTCCATAGATCCACAAGTTTTCCCAGTCTGTGGCTGCTCTGATTCCCATCTGAACCTCCTGTTGCTCTTCGTTTTTCCATCTCTATGGGAATGTGTGGACGTTACCATCAGTGGGCTGCAGTGTGGTACACTGGGCATACAAACCGGGGCTCCGACTGATGCAAGGAGTGTGTCTTCTTTCTGGTGCGTGAGTGACACCAGCAGAAACAAAAGAGTGTGGTGTAGTCCTCCACCTCAATTCACGGCCGTGCCACCCCCCAGTGACACCGAGGGTCTCTGGTTTGACACAAGACAGCCCAGACTGTCAATTCTGAATGTTTAGATCTCTCTTGACTAAGAGGCCAGGGGCAAGGGCTGTTGTATGCATCCTCATGACAGACTCCCACATCAGCATTGTACTCATACCAGCTAACATCATTAGAACAGAAGGTTTCATCTCACAGAGAGAGAGAAAAAAAGCAACCCAGTTTCTTCAAGTCACAAGTCATTAGTGTCCTCTCGAGATTCAAATTGTACAGAGGCAGATTTTTTATCAGCAACAAAGGTTTTATACCCCTGTTAATTTGGTGGATGTCATCTGCACTTAGATGTCTGTGTCTAATGTCTGTAGCAGTAATAAATGCCACAAAGTGGAAAAAATTATATTATTTTTGTCAAGATGACAGTGTGGGACGTTGTGACCACAACATGCGGACATAAAGCAGGTATAAAGAAAGATCAAGCTACATTTAACAGAACAACATAGTCAGGAATAGAAGAAATTAACACGCATGCTTGCAAAATTCGAATAAAATTCTATTTCTGCTTTTACAGTTAATGAAAAAAATGTTGACTAAATGTTTTTTTTTTATTTGATCAAATTAACTGAGCATGTGCTGTATTTATGTTTGTTTAAAGTCCCACTCCAATCCTCTTTTGATCTACTTTAAAAGCGTTCAGTGGTCTTTTAATTATGATTATGCAATTTTTTGGCAAAATTTAAAAAAGTGTCGTTTTCTAGGACATTATCTCTGCAGAGCAGGAGGAGTTCATTAGAAAGTTGTCTTTAAGTTGTGGGCGCGACTGTAAGCCTGCCCACATTTCCCATCATCTTTTTGTTTACAGCTGGCACGAGGAAAACGAAAAACGTAAAATGATTTGGTCTGCAAATTGGTCTGCAAGTGGAATCATCAGAATGGAGCGGAGCAGGGAGCTTGTGGCTAACAGTTTGTAGTTAATATATAAATACAAGCTTTTTCAAACTGAATCTTTTCATCTGTTCCTGATTCACCGCCATTTGAATAAAGAAATATTAATCGTCATATTCTTTATATGTGTCCTCCATGATGAGAAAAATGTCACAAGAACATGTTAAAAACACCAAAAACACAATTTTCATTGGAGTGGGTCTTTAAAAAAAAGTTCAGGGTAATTATATCATCTGGAAATCGGCTATATGTTTGTGTAGTTTTGAGTTGCATCAGAAAAAGGGGCTTCTAACGGTGTCATGCATTTTATTCAGTATAGATCGCTCACAGTAATACAGAAGCAGAGAGACTGAGAGAGAAAGAGAGGGGGGCCCTCTTTGGAAAACAGATACATCAGTGAGCCTGTATAGTGTACAACATTGCTGTGAGTTAATCAGTTGGAAAATAAAACGGTGGGATTCTAATAAGTCATTTGTCAATTTTTACAACCCCCAGACACATTGATCCACAGGGATTAATGAAGATGCCTGATATTGTTGGAGATATGAACAGGGGAGATGGTGGGGACAGTAATCAGTCATGTTAGGGATTTGCCCTACCTCGTTTTCTCTTCCTGGGGAGTCAATCCATGCAGGGCCTCACCTCATCTGAGAAAAAGAAAAAAGAAAAAAAAAGACGTCAAAAACCATAACACTGATTACTCCATAGTAGCGTATGTGTGTATTTACTGATTCTTGAGAAATACATGCATTTTCATAGTGCAATTATTGGCCATAAAGTTAAGATGACGGAAGAAAAAGTGAGAGGAGATGAAGCCTGCTGCTTCTGTTCACTTCAATGAACACTGAAACACTGAAAGAAAAGTGCACACATGCACAGGCCCCTCATCTCAGCTGGAGTGAAAAAAGATAGGATTTTGGGGAGAGAAAATAGTTTTAAACCCCATAAAGACCCACTCCAATGAAATTTGTGTTTCTGGCATTTTTGACATGTTCTTGTGGCACTTTTTGTATAATGGAGGACATACAGTACAGACCCAAAGTTTGGACACACCTTCTCATTCAAATAAATGGGAACGTGTGTCCAAACTTTTGGTCTGAACTGTATGTAAAGAATAAAATTGCGTTTCTAAGTATTTCCTTATTCAAATGGTTGTGGATCAGGAGCAGACAAAAAAAATGCAGTTGAAAAATTTAGGTGCTTAAGTCGATGGGCTACAAGCTCCCTGCTCCACTCCATTCTGATGCGTCAGCTTGTAGACAACTAGATCCATGTACGCCTTTGATTTCCAAGTCTGAGCTGGCATCTTGCTCAAAACTATACAACTCGATAGGTGCAACATTGCTCGACATATTTGTTGCACCAGTAATATTAGCTTGGGGTTGTGAGGGTCCTTTAAGTTAGGGAGAGAGTGTAAACAGATGGATGACGGGAAATAGAGGCGGGCTTACTGCCCACAACTCAGAGACAAATTTCTGATCAACTACTGCCACTCTGCAGAAACTATGTCCAAGAAAACGTAACAGGTTTTCTGATTGGGGCTAAAAACAGTATAATCATAATTAAAAGACCACTGGGAACACTTTGAAAAAAAAGATCAAAGACGGTTGACATGGGGCTTTAGAAACATGGACACTAATGAGTATTTACATGGCTGAGTAATGTGTGAAGCTTTCAGAAAAGAAATTTATTTACATTTTTTAGCTGAAATGAACTTATTGCAACTTTTTTTAGTAAATATTAACATTTACATGTTTTTGGTACATGTGGATACTATAGCTTATTTTCTTTAAGCATTTTTCTTCAAGTCAGATCAGGACAGACCAGCACAGGACCATTTAAGTCACTTTTAAATCCTCTCAAAAGTTTCCTAACCTTGAGAGCCCGTGCATGACAGAAAAAAAGTAATAATAATTCTAACCTGATCTTGCTACTTATTTTATATCTCCCCTCAGCAACCTAACTTCTTCTCAGCAACTGTGCAGTTATTAATTCATGAGGCACTAATTAGTTCTTTGTTTAATTTTGTGTTAAACAGACTGACCGGAATGATAACGACTCGCGCTGTAGCGCTTCGGTCCCATGCCACTCCTGTTTGCTACAACAAGGGAGCATCGTGCGACTAGCATGATGAACCCAATTCCCTTCTAAGTTGCACTTCATTAAGTCAAAATGTGACAAGGAGCTTAGAGGAAGAACTGGCAGATCTGATCATACATAACAATGCAGGCCCAGTAAGTTTGAGGAGAGAGGGGGGAGCTGGTGGTGCTGGTGCAGGAGGTGGTGTGAGGGAAAGTGAAATCCAGCATGCATGTTGATAATTTTCTATTTTTAACCCTTAGGGGCCGTCTTTCATTTTCTTTTAATTGTTATTGTTCAAAGCTGCACTGTCTTCTTTTAAATTGCAGTTCCTATCAACTAGTTGATCGACCCCCTTTTGCAACATTTTACAGGCAAATCAACTACAACATTAGGCAACATCGGTACCAATACCTTACAATTGCATTTATATTTGTTTTAGACATATTTACACACTTAATTGGAAATAGTTGAATACTTTGACACAGTGCAGAAAAGGATCGGAAGCTGAAAGGTATTCTTTTTTAAAAACAATAAAAATCAAATAATAACCATATTATTTTTTAAATGTGTTACTGTAGGTTTTTTTTTAACCAAAGTACAAATCCCAGCCAATTTTCTGTAATTCTGGCCCAAAAACAAAGCTTCACATTAAATATTGAAAGTTTGACTCCAATTGTTTTTTGATCTTTTTTAAAAGCGTTCCCAGTGGTTTGTTTTATTGTAATTATGCTATTTTTAATCAAAATCAAAGAGCTTCTGTCCTTCTTTAGGACGTAATTTCCAAAGAGTGGCAGTAGTTCAATAGAAATTCACCGCTGGCTTGTGGGCAGGTCCATTGGCGTGCGGCAACCCGCCCCTCTCCCCTTCCCCGTTGCTAAGACTCAAAGCAGGGAGCTTGTAGCCCACCCAGCATACTTTCTACGTCACAAATACTTTCTAACTGCATGCTTTTGTCTGCATGTTTTTAAATAGACGTCTTGAAGTATAATGAAACCAGGCAGTAGTTTTACCTGACAGTGCTTTCAGAAAGCTCACACACACAGCTGGTAAATTCTAAAATAAACAACTTGTAAGTGGCAGACGGCTCTGTATTTAGTAAAGTGTGGATGTCTTTTTCCCCCCTTTCTCTCCACAGCAAATTATCCGCTGAAAAAGCTCCGCTAAGATGTTTAGCCTCTCCAAGTATCTACCCACTGGCTGAAGATATGATAAAATCAAAAAAGCAGACAAGTAATTACACTGTATAATAGGCAAGATTGGCATTTTCAAAATCATTTTCATGTGGATGGAAATGACATTGCATAGACTATTCTGTATTCACTGGTGCAGATAAATAAACAAGGCATGGAGAAGAAGGGGGGCATACAGAACACACAGTACAATGGCAAGCAGGTCAGTAATTAGAAACTCTGTTTGCACAGTAATAATTTTAATATATTCATCAGGAAACAGAGCATGCCTAGCATGATAAAATCCCATCAAGAAACATATCCCAACTGCGTTAACCTTTTAAACAGCCTGACAGCACATTGCAGAGAACCTCGGCAAGATGAACATAAACACGCAGCTTCACTCACATATTCCGCATTTTCCCCACAATCAGCAGTGAGTGGAGAGTGACAAGTTCAAGCAAATCTTTCAGCTTTCATCTAGATTTTTAAATATTGATCATTATCTATAAATATATGTGTGCTTCAGGACTTTAACCAAGTGTAAAGAGTCTGAAACTCATGTCTATTCCTGTGTGAGTGTGCAGACCAAAACATGTGTGTAACCTTGTTTGTTATTGAAGCTGGCAGTGACGATGCTATGGAAATTATTGCAAATTACTTAAAGGAGTCCTGACATGTACAAACCTTGACCTCCTATGCCATTTGCCAAAGCCAGAAGAATGCATAATTTTTTAGAGGGGATTTGAGCTGCATCACTGAGTTAATGACTTTATTCAACACTTTAAAGGAAGTAAGAACAGCTTTTAGCTGTGCGTGTGTAAATTTAGACCTTTCTGGCAGATTATTGGGACAAAATTTCTTTAAATTTAAAATAGTCAGAGCAAGTTCTACAAAAGCAAACACCCAAAAAGTCACTGCAGAACTGAACGGTCTAAAATAATTATCCATTCTGGTGTAATGACTGCCTTTCTATTGTTTTAGTTTCCTGATTTCATTTCCCACACATAAACTCAGAAACTTACACGTTTACGTGACCTCATTCTACAGAAAACAACCTCTAATTACATGAAGTGGAAGCCGCAACAAGAATACACTTCTCACTGAATAAGTCTGTACTTTGTGTCTCCTGAGACTGTGTTTTGTTAAAAGATTTTCAACACGCTGCGGAACCAGCAACTGGTCATTTACTCATGCATATCTGACAGCACCTCGTAGGCCCCCTTTTTGTTCACTTCTTTTTGGCTCCTATTCTATCTGTCCCCTAGGAGAGGACAGAGTCAGGGGCCTGAGGGCAGCTACCTCCACAATGTCGCTGTCCCCTCCTTTCCTAATTTTTGTTGTCCTTGCCTTTGAAACCTCAATCTCATGCATAACGGAAGAATGGTGATCCATGTGCAACAAGTGCCGGTGCCATGGAAACCCCCGTTTTGCCCCCAAAATATTCCTTTTTATCCCTTTTGAAGACCTGTCACCAGGCAGAGCAGGCATCACACGACCCCGGGCAAGGCCATGACAAAGCCTATTTTCTGCTTGCTTCTTGATTGATTAAAAAAGACTTTTTAGTAAAACCATGTTATAGGACACAAAAAGTGACACACAGAAGAAAGGAGCCCTGAAAACTGTCCAATCAGACGGTTTCACCAGGTTTATAGCTCCAATAGGGAAGATTGCATCAAAGAAAATGATCAGGCCCAGCAGGAACGTTGAAGGTTATTATAATAATTGTCAAATGTAATCTGTTTGAGATGTTCAACTGTTTCTAACTATAAAAAATTGTGTTCTACATAAAAAGCAGTAAAAATTAGATTTTTCGAAATGATACATTCATGAATGTTTTGAGCTTTTTTTCCATTAAACTAAAGCATTTATGTGCATAACTATAAAAGCGACAACAGATTCATATTTTATGTCTAGGTATGGATTCTTCTAAATTTGAGAGACACATAATACATGTAGCAATGTGGTTTACATGTCTGATTTTGGATCGATGTTCAATACATATTAGACTAAAGTAAAGACTGCTTAAGACTGATGAGGACTCGATTGCTCTGCACAACATCAAAGGCAGATAATCATTCATTTTAGAAGCCAAGCAGCCTTTTCCTGCACTTTGTTTGTTTGTCATCACTAGTGATCTTTATGCTGCATGCAGGAGGTGCAGGAGGTTGAACTTGTTAATTAAAATGTTAAAAGAATTGATGTTTAATTTCAGATACATTTTTTCCAGCATTGACCGATTCTAACCTAGAAAATGAACATATTTCACCAATATATAAATATTTTAATTGTTTTGGAGGTAAAAAGGTTCTTTGTGTATAGATTATTATTAATAGGTGGTATCAATGTTATATGTTTTACTCAATTCTGATGCAAAGCTACATATCTGGTCTCCAAATGAAAAGGAATAAAGATTAATTTGTGCTGTAATGAAGTTTTCTAAGGTTGAAAAAGTTGATTCAAACTTGTGTCCTACGGGTTTAAAGTGAGAACTGCTCCGAGTGTTTCCGCATAGAAATGTGGACCACATGTTTACCAAGATGATAGGCAGAGGTAGACAGCAGTGGCGGGTGAGGGGGAGTGTGCAGAGAAGAGGAGGCATTAGTCCACACATGAGCAATTAGTATTCCAGATCTTGATGGTTCTAAACACAAAAAAGGCCTCACCAAATCCCCACGGCGGAGGTGTCAGACGGAAAATGACGAAAATCTGCTCCTTGACAGGGAGTCATTTATATTTTAGCTTCGTTCCATTATCTTAACGAATCCATCATCAGCCAATGCAATATTAACAGCAGAAAATCAACTCATTAGATCCAGGGGGATTTAATCAAGATTGCAATCATGTATGCGCTTCCTGGAGAGTTGGTGTCTCCTTTTTTTTTTCTTTTAGGTCCTTTCCACGTAATTGCCGCATCTCAGATCTTAATAAATTATTCTCGATATGAGATTGATGCCTTTTTTTCCATGCCTCTCACGCCATGCACTCACTGTCTCCAACTATAATATTTACCATAAACATTATTATGTCATGGGCACACAGTTTAAAATGGCCTTCAGCTAACTCGCAGAAGTAATTGGCTTCTCCATTTCTCTCTAGTTTCCGCACTAATTGCCCGGTGATATTGCTAACAGTTCCCTCAGAAAGAAAGAAAAGGCCTCTTTTGCACAAGCTGGGGTGTGTTGCTAGGATTTTTCATTCTTTGTGGATGCAGAAAGAATTTCCTGTGTTTGATATTGCTTAACAAGACATGCAAGCAGATGAAAGGGCGTTCCACTTTTGATATGTAAAATTTCACGTGAAACCCTGGCCGCTGAGAGAGAAAATAGAGACAGATCAAATTTCAGGTGGTTGGATTTTCCTCTTTATTTATCAGAAAGCAGCAGCCCCAGATAGTAAAAAGTTGAAAATAATCTTACTTTTAATAAGCTTTTTCATTTTGTTTTAAGCTTGGTATTGTGGGACTGGGAATTTTTACCTTCAGGTGTTATCTTAAAAAAGATAGGCAGAATTTATAAAAGCAAGATGGTAAAAATGAGAACAAAAACACAGCTATAGATTGTGCTTATCTCGTTGTGAGTTGATAAGGTCTCAAGATCGTCTATTCCTATAAAATCTGGTTACATTTTAAAAGAAACTCAAATGACAAATTATATAAATGACATACTTTTATAGGTACCTGAACCAAGATTTTGAACTTTTAAATTTTTTGATGCCATTAGCAGACCTTTATTTGAGATTGTGGACTCAAAATATGCACATTTACAAGATATTTCTCCTTTGAATTTCATTGGTTTCTGTGTAAACAATCAAATCATTTCGGAAATCAAAAGTAATTTCAAATCAAAATGAAATGTTAAAAAAAATCACACAAATTAATAAACCGGAAAAGGTAGGTAATATGGGACATCGCTGATTGGACGATGACGTTTGTCCATAACTTTAATTGAAAGTTATTTGGTATAAAGCCATACTGCATATGCTCTGTAATAATCAACTTTTTTAAGAATGCGGACATTAAAGATCCATTTGAACAACTCAGCAATGTCATATAATACCACCCTTTCCTGTTTCTCATTGTGTTTTGTTATTTTACACGTTTAATTATGATTTCTGGAAAGTACCTCAGTTTCCTGAAACATTTTATTTTTCTGGAATTGTTTTGCTCTCGAAAATTTTGTTTTGATTTCTAAAATACTGTGTTTTTTTATTATTTCTTTTGCTCTTTTAAATTGTGGTTGTGATCTTTAAAGTGTTTTTGCGTTGAGGGATTTGTTGGTGTGATTTGCACTTCAGGTGCCAAGTGAAAACCCAAAACCAATGTAACATGTATCCTGTCTGTTATTAATTGATCACTGAAGCTAAGACATTTGGTAAAAATCCACACAAATAAAAGCAATTGTCTTAGTTAATTGTGAAATTAAGCAGATGCGTCAGTCTGTCTAAAGCTTATTTTTTAAATAGTATACTATTGTGTTGTTCTTGATGTAGACAGAAGCTTGGTCCAATAATAAAATACCTTAAATTACCCCCAAAAAATGCAAAAAATCAAAAACAAAAGAAAAATCTAACAGGCCTTTAATCAGCCTGTGGACAAAGACTGTTCTACAAGGACTAACCTGACCTTGTCACTTCAAGTTTAACTTGCTGTCTGTTAAGCAATTTAAAGCCTTCTTCCTCTCCCTCCCTCTAAGTATTCCTCCCTCCCTCCTGCTGCCTTGTTCTGCCTCTCCCCTCTTCCTAGGCACAGAAGTGGGGAATGTAACTACAGCACCAAATGCTACGCTAATCCCTGTTTCTCCGGGATGACCAGCACTAAATCCAGGCTCTCTGTAAACCAATCTCAGAGTTTTTTATCTTGATTTATTAGATTACGTGTCCCGGGTCCCTGAGCCTGTGCTACGCATACTAATCCTAATCGGAATAGACAAGTATTAGCCCTGTTCACGGGGAGCTAAACAGCAGCATCGGCCACCTTTAGCAAGAGGGAAACTACAAGCTTATAAGCCTGATGGAGCTTTTTATCCATTTTCCTTTTTTCTCCACTTACATTAGCAGAATGACTGTGTAATTAAATACATAAATCCTGACACACCAATCCTCAAAAGGCCTAAAACCACTGAAGCCCGTCCAGTTTGGCTTTCTTTTCCCTCCGCAATGAAGTTACTGAGCCAAGCCCAATCATTTGTATTTTTCCTCAGATTTTTAACAGTGAGCAAGGCAAACATGAAAGTCCCATTGAAAACAACTGCAGGAATTAATTTTACATCTCAGTGAATTCCAGGCAGTGTTGTCAAATTATAAGCAACAGTACTACGTAACTAATTTCCCTTGGTCCAAAGACTGTAAGTAATCGCTTTTCATCTGTAATAATAAATCGCATATAATTAGTGAGGTGTCTCCTATCTGTTTGCCATCTGCGGGCAAGCAGAGGCCACCAAAAAGTACTGGCCCAAACATACTAACCTTAAATAATATTGAGAGGATAGTTCTATGCGCATTGTGCATTGATGGTCTCACGTGTTTTCAACCAGTCCAGTCAGTATGGATGGAACTGGGTTAGGCTGGATGGAGTCCATGTGACATATGAGGCCAGGATGGGGGAACATTAAGAAGTGTCTGCTCATACACTAATGCTAGTGGCAGCTGTTAGTCTGCCAAAAACTGCAGCAGCAGCAGCAGCAAGGATATCCTGAAATACTATTGAAAACCGCTAAACCTCCTCCTCGCTGATGTAAAACTATACAGCCGCTCGGCGCCAGCATGATCACTGATCAATCTAGGAAAGTTAAAAATGGAGCCAGGTTTGGGGACTAAATGTGCTGCTTTTCAGCTTGTGAGGTCAGACTGTTGATCCGGAGAGAAGGACAAGAACTGTTTTTGCAGCCTTTGCAAAGAGTGTACAGCAGGCTCAACACAGTCAACATATGTTTTTGCATTTCTGTCTATGGGCTACAAAGACATGTCTGTCCATGTATTGCTGTGTCCAGATAAGTACATGTGGATTTTTATGGCATCACCAGCACAGAGGTTGCCCCTGCCCACCGCCCTCAGGGCTGACAGGGGAGCTAAGGGAGATGTGACAGCCATGTCTGCTCCCTGTATGTGTTTGTTTGCCCCTGAAAATGAGACACCGATCTCCCTCGTGCCCCCTGGGCATGTTTAGCTGAGCCTCCACAGCGCTGTCTTCATATGATACAAAGTGGAAGTCCCACCCATGGCAGCATGTATCTCTCCTGGTGGAGTGAAAGTGGATACGGACTTTAATGGTGGAAAAAGTTCCCAGGAAAGCCGCAAAAAAAAAGGGCTTAAAAAAAGCTCAGAGTTTAGTGATGCTGCCAAAACCACCCAAATAAAACTGACAGAGATGGGGACCTGGACTTGAGACTCGGTTTTGAGTCGCATTTACTGTATTTTCCGCCTTTTTTTTCTATAAAAAACAACACTTCACCTGGCGAACGCACTAAAGTAGTGAAGGACTTCAGAAACAACCAGGTTCTTGAGTTACTGTCTAGGCAGTTAATAAAGTCTGACTGACTGACTGACTGACTGATGGATTTATCTCTGACTCTTTTGTCTCCTTTAATAGGCCTTATGGTTTGGAGCGCCTTATATATGACACACGTTTGAAAATAGACCATTCCTTTTAATTCAGCATGCCCAACAATGCGGGAACCTCAAAGACTTGCGAGTTGACGTTCAGGACTAGTTAACATGATCATGTGTTTATTTTTTAACATCACAGTCAGGTCTACAGCTAAAAATTCTTTTTTTCCCTATGCTTTTGCATTTGGACTGCAGAAACACTTGCCTGTTTTTGTGCCTGCATAGTTGTTTTTTTAAATACTTTAAGACAATTTGTGACACAAAATTTTTATTTTAACTGAAAGTTGACAGTTGACTTGAAATCACAGCCATAGACATGAAACTGACTATAACTTTACGGCAAAGACTTCAGACTCCGACGTGACTCTGACTTTCTGAAAACAGAGAATTTGTAAATGTTTACATTTATATATATATATATATATATATATATATATATTTATGAATATGTGATTTTGAAAAGACATACAAAAATGTCCTTGTCTGCCAAATAAAAATAATTAATGAAATGATTTGTATTTGCCTTTTGTCCTTAGACTTAAGTGTCACCAAGTGTACTTTACAAGGAATATTCATTTCCTTAGGATGGCTTTGTCAGCCTTGCGACCCAATCTATATCCATTCCACTCTGTTTGCCCTCCCCAGTCCCTGCTTCTTTTCTGTAAGTGGCAGATATTTCACCTGCCTATCAGTTTCCCTTTAAACATGCTGCTATGTGCAGGAAAGGCGCCCATATAGGGTCACTTACTGTCCTCTACAGGGCCCTCTCTGAAGCAACTATCTAGCTGTCTCTGCTTCCTCTCCTTCCCCGATCACTCGAATTACAGTGTTTAGAGGTCACTGGTAAGAATGGGTTCAGCACAGCCGATTAACTTTATGCAGTAGACATATGTGTTTTTGTAACAGAAAAACTCAAGTGTACAAAAAAAATATTCAGGTCTCCCTAATTTATATTGAAAAATGGAAGCAGTGGGCTTTTTTTTTAACTGCCTGTTACAGAGTCTGCAAGATGTTTGGCAGGGCAGTGAAAATCTGTCTGGAGAGCACACTGTACTTGGAAGAGAGTACTTGTGTATGCACCCCACAAAGAAATCCAGATCCCCACCAAATAATGGGAATTAAATAATTTCCATGCAGAAAATGTGCAGCGGGAAGGAAAGCAGCTGCTTCAATGTGAGGAAGGCAGGAGAAGGTTAAAAGGAGTCAATAGAGGCTAAAGAGACAGCAGGTCTACCGACGACAGAAAAAGTGGCCGGGGACTCCAGTTCAAGACTTCTGGAAACCACATCAAACAGGCTATGGATCGCTGCCAAGAGGAACACACACCAACTGTTGCAACCAAAAAAAAATGAGAGAAAAAAAAGGGAGGGGAAGAGAAATAAAGTTCAGCAAAAAAAACAACAGAAATGTTTGTTTGAGGATCAGAGAAACAACAAGGACTGAAATTCAACAGGATATTAGTTTGTGGATGAAAAAAGACATGAAAAAACATACACGTGCCAAAGTAAAATCCACTATTACTGCACTGTTAGTATCAGTTAGGCTTTTTTTTTTGTTTGTTTCTTAGTAAATTCTGCTGTTTCTTGGTTTTCAGGAACCTCCTACAGCAAAAATCCCTCTTTGCCTTAAAAGCTTTAAGGAATCCCCTAAAAACAGGTAGGAACTTGCAGTTTAAGGACAAAGAGAACATAAAAGCACAAACAGCATTAGAAATGTAAATAGTGTGCACGATGAACACATTTCACTTTAAAACAGATCTAGTTAAAGTAACTGTTTTAAATAGCTCTAAAAACAAACCTTTTTAAATCTTTATGTATTGAGACTCATTTAAAAAAGGGCGGATGAATCATTTTTAAACCAAGAGCTAAATTAAGTATCTACAGCCATAGATGAAAAACAGCACATGTTGTTGCACAAGCTATAGAAGTAAAGTATGAAAAAATAAATACACCCCATGACTCACTGACCACACTTAGCAATAACCACAATATTTTTATGTTTTTTTAAATCTTAAACCTTACATCAATAGGTTACATTTCCCATGAACATATTTGCACATAAAGCCATAAAGTGAGTCACATTAATTCTTGTTACTTGCTTAGTTTGTAGTACAGTGGATCCTGAAAAAAATTATTTAAAACAAAAAAAAAAAAAAAATAATAATCCAGTTTCTCTGTTTGAGCTTTACAATCAAACAAAGCGTAGAAGAAATTCAAATATCTGCGCTTCTTTCTTGCCGTTAAGAAAATGTGAGGTTAACATCAAAGATCATGTTCATGAAAAGGTTTGGAGAGGATAAACGGGTATGTGGTGTCACAGTCGGACTGTGGGCCACATTAAGCACAACTTTAAAGAGGACTTGCTGCTAACTGGAAACAATTTTTCAAAGAACACGAGACAAACACAACCAACAGGACTGGCTATTGATGAGAGCAAAGGCCTTTAAGAATTGGGATTTTTTTTTCAGGTTACTCAAGAGGCACAAACAACTAAACACCTGTAATTTGTAACATTAGGAAAAGGCATCCATGTCTTGTAGATTGAAGAAATTGATTTTGTCCTTTTTCTTATCAAGTGTTTTTATTCAGGTATTTGGCTATTAAATAAACATTACATTTGGTGAACATAAAAACCCAATGTTTTACACTTCTTTTAATTGTCTGTCTGCTGAAAATAAAATTTTGCTTACTGCTTTTAAGAAGATTTTTTTAATCAAAACCTCTGATAGCATTTGTAGAGTCAATTAGTCACAAAAAGTGACTCAAGGAGTCGCTATTCCATGTGAACTAAAAAAAGAAGCTTTCTAACTAGTATGAATAGTCAAAAGAAAATAGAATTCTAATACCTAAAAATATTGTAAAAGCTTTAAATGTTATTATGAATTGAAAGGAGACAAGTAGCCTTAGAATTAAGTTTACAGGGTGTGTCAATTACTGATGCATCCTATACAATGAGTTAACACCAGCGTTAAACTGCGTTCACACCGAAAAAGATTCACTCTGCAGGGATGTCAAGTTTCAGTGTTAAGTAAACGCGTTGAAAGGTCCTGTGGCGTGTTTTGAACGTCAGGTGCAACGCAGTGGTCTGGCAGTGGCATGTTTTGAAAGTCACGGCACAATGCGGCATGGTACGTCCAGAGTTCAGATATCTGAACTTTGGCTAAGAATTTGCATCACGTCAACCAATCAGGAACTCAGCTTTGGCTCATTTTGAGTTGATGATGTGATCAGTGGGTGGAGTCCAAAACCAGCATGAAAGAAAAACTGATTGTTCTCCTCCTTAACTTCATGATAAAAGCTCCTCTAATTGTATTTTTACTTTTATTTTTTCCCTTCTCGGACTAAGGCGGGACAGAAAGTCGATGGAAGAGATGGAAGTACCGCTGAAAGCCCTGCAGTCCCAGAGTGATGTAATGAACCAAGACATGGAGACGTGATTACGATGCTTTTCTAAAGCTCTTTAAAAAAATATACCTGATTTCTCAACGTCATCTGTGCATTCAGTGCATCCACTGTATCTGAGAAAACAGATTTACAGTCACGTAGTGATGAGGCTAAAAGGATTTGACAGTAGCTCCTCCCACATGGCGAGAGTGACAAACTTACGAACACATTTTTTTGGACAAGCATCCAGCAGAAAATTTGATGCGAGTATTGTGTTTAGTGTAACTGCAGCATGAGTCAACAAAGCACTACTTGGTGACATCCAAATTTGGACAGAACTGAATTTAAAGGAAATATTATAACCAAGGATTTAATGATAGAAGATTTGAAATCAATAGATATCCCACAATATTTTAGGACAATTTACTTAGTTTGGAGTTTGATTTCTTAACTGCATATATATACAGATTCTTCAAAAAGGGTAGTTTCCAGCCAACAGCCCTTAAAGTCTGCAGTTGGACTCCATTCTCAGGGCTGTCAAAAACCAGCCACTTGTTCAGCACCTGACTATGCCCACTATAATGTCACTTCTATATTTGTATCTTGCTAATCTTCTCCCAGGCTCAAATCTTTTCCACTTTCTTGTAAATTTATCACTAACCTGAAAGACTGCTGCCAGATTCTGAGTGCCTCACCCTTTTAAATTAAATAGCGGCATTTGTGATAAAGCCACTAAATTCCTTATCTAACTGACCCCAACAGTCTTTCAAGGCAAAGTGTCACTTTTCCTGAACTGGAGCACTTGTGACGCCATACACCCCACCCTATCTAACTGCCACACAAACATGTACATGCACATGCACATGCGCACGCTCGGAGCCAGTCCGCTTTCTTGTCCTTTTCAAGGACAGAATAAGATCAAAATTAGAACAAAATACAAGTGAGACATGATGTGGAAAGGACAGGTGCTTAAATGAAGGGTATCCAAAAATAGACAGTTTGTGGGCTTTTTTTATTCACAGAAACTCATCTGAGTAACAAGACCTGCTCCCCGTTAACACTTCACTGTAACAGCAGGTCTGTAGTTAGACCATTATGTAACTGAGGAACATTCCTAAACCCCGGTGAACCACTTTCTGAGAGAAACACAGAAGAAAAAGTACACAAAGATATGTTTATACTTTAAACAAGAAGTTATTCAGACCGTTTATTTTCTTCAGTAAGCCCGAAGCGATAACAGCAGATTTCTTTGTACTGAAAGCCAAGCAGACGACTTTATTTGAATTTCATATTTGCAGCTAAACTGATGCAGCTAATGCACATTCAACTACACAAACTTTATTAATCATTCCAACAGAAAAGCCAAGGCCAGCAGCTCCGACTTGGGTTATCTTGTCCTCTCCCTGGACTCTAAGAAGCACCAGCTTGTCAATAAATTTTTTGTCCACTTCCTTCCCTTTGTACATCCATGGCCTAATAAGGAAGTGTCTGAATTCTAAGGGTTATTTTAAGTTTGTCTGATAATGCTCACTCCAACTTTGTCCCGCTTTACACATTTTAGGCAGCGAGGAACGCTTAAAGAATGACAATTGGATCAGATAACAGAGAGCGATCTCCACCTTAAAGGTTCTATTGACAAGAACTAATGACCATTGTTTCAGTAAACAGCTTCTGCCTCCATAAGCCCTCACAAGAAGCTGCACAAAAATATGAGCTTTTTTTTTTTTTTTTTTTGAAAGACAGAGCGGAAAAAATACAGCTTCATTGTATTTTGGACTCTTCTTTGGTCTCTAATCTCTCTTTTTGATAGGGTGAGATGTGACTTCCTCTCCATAGCTGTCCCATTGTTTTCTCAATTTTGAGTGGAATGAAGCTATGCTTCTATGCAGAAGGTCAAACCACATTGTTATGAAGCAGAAACAAATATAAACTAAAGGTAAAAGCTTGAGCTGGACGGGGTATTCCAGTTCCTGTCCATACTATGCTGATTTACACCTGAAAGGAAAATTTTTCACTTTACCACCGTTGGCTCTTTGTCGTGGTACTTCCTCTTAATCAAAGTCTCTTGTGTTTATTTATCAGTTTTGAAAACTGCACGCTAAAGGACTCCTTGATTATTTAGACAAGACTCAGGAGAATTTCCTGGGCCAACAGAGTGAAATCTCTGATGCAAGGATCCAAGCAGGCAGCTTGCTTAATACTTGACCCATGACCTCTCCTGGGTAATAATACTTCCATATCTATCCTCACACACGTAGAAGCACAGAACAATCACACACTCAGATGCCTGGAGAGGTTTCTGAAAGCTACGGGAAACACTGTCTAATAAACAAGTTTCTATTTCTAGCAGCTATTCTGTTTTTTCAAGACAGTCACATGCGTATCTTACAAAATAACATAAGTTTGATCAAGTTAATAAACACTTTTTAAAGGTTTCTATTAGTATTTTCTCTTTTCTTTTTTAAAAGAAGTGTAGGAAATCCTTTTTTTTCCATCCACACAATCTGTGGCTAATGTTTCACCTAGAGAGACAAAAGCTAAACATGTAAGTTAAGTTTCTGTAAGTTTTCTCAATTTTGAACACTATCCTCCCCTCCCACTCTCAGCTGTTCCTCCCTTTGGTCATACTCACTTCACACAATTCAGAAAATTTGCCATAAAGCCAAGCAACTGCAAGCTGAGAACTGTTTGCAAAAATAAAAGGCTCTCAGAATAGATAAATAAAATCTCTGTTATCCAGCTGCCCTCCCTAAATCATTCCCAACCCTTTCAACAAGTGGTCACAAGCCGGGGCAAAGCAGACTCTTCCAATAGCACGAGGCAACCACAAAAGAGGATTCTTTTGGATTCCAAAACTGATTGCTCAAGTTTTACAAGTGAAAACTGGGCTGAATCTGGATCTTTGAACATAATTACAGTATGTCTTTGTATCATCCTTCCTGTTGGTGAAGCTGACTGCCCTGGATGCATTCCTGAGAATAAAAAAACATCCTTAAAGAGGGGGAAAGGGTGGTTTGTCATGCTTATTTTCAGTCAGTGTTTCAGGACAGCAGCTTTCTAGAGGGTGGACAAAGTAACATAAGTGAACAAAGCACACATAAGTAACAATTCAGACGTCTCACTAGTTCACACATATTTTCTTCAACGAAAAATCATATGCAAACTGGGGTTTTAGTTACATACCATGTCATCATTTAAAATCAAACTAATTTTAGAACTACTAAGCCCACCAAAGGGACAATTTTAACCAAGATGAAGGCTTTTCTTTAGATTTCTGCTCAGGATGTCCACAAAGGCATCCCTGAATCGTAAACACTCCCAAATTAAGCTACTTTCACATTGTCCTCTGCAACGTGCATTCAAGAGGCCAATTTCAATAAAAAGTCTATGTAAACCCACGTAAATACACTCCCTACCCCTCTGGCTCCTCCCTGTCGCTCCAGTTGTAGGGGCATTTGGAGCTTTAGTGGTGTCCACATTTGTTTTTTTGGGAGTACTTAGGGCTGGGTATCCCTCCACTGGTAGGGTGATCTGGTCGCACTTTGACGCGGAGGAGAAACGCATTTCTTCAACTGGGTGTGCTCTGAAGCACAGAAGATTACATTTAAATTTAAGTATTGACTACTTGTTTTTGCATGACTTTTTGAAGTATTAAAACCAATGTTGTTATATATTTTCTCAGTGCTGACAGGTACGCACTAACATAAATGACCGGCAACTATTCATGATGTCCTGGAGTAGTAGTAACTTCTGGATTTGAAGACACTATTTTTTCCACATCTCTCCGCTTGGAGGGCTAAATGGGGAGAGGCCCTCCAAGCTGGGCAGGGGTAGGGAATGAATTCGGATTCAGCCAAAATCTTTCATATATATCGGAACAGAGCTGTGAAAGAATTTCTGGAGCAAGTTTCGCCAGAATTGCACTGCTTCAACATTTCGCACCAAACTGTTGTTGACGGACATGTGCTAGTATTTGGGTAGTGACAGTCCAGTGTGAACACAGCATTAGATCTCTCTAGCTACACGAGAGAAAGATTCAATAACCAACACAAAAGAAAACCCTACATCTGCTTCAAGAAACCCACATAGTTCAAATTAGATGATTAGTTAATTACAGCTTTTTCACAGATTTTTTTTACACATACATTTGGAGAAAATAAAGGCAACAGTCTTCAAAAAAACGTGTTTAGTTTTTAACCCTTGTGCTATCTTAGATGACCCCACACTTACATTGATGTGTTCTCCATGACAAAGGTGGATGAAGGTGGAAAGATTTCATGAAATCCATATACACAAGTGAAGATCACAAAGCATTGAAGAAAAAAGGTTCAGAGCACTGTCTAGTGGGTCTAGATGACCCAACTCCCAATGTTAAAGTGCCTAGGATAGCACAAGGGTTAAAACTCAACGTAAAACCACAACGTAAAAAACATTTTATTCTGTTAAAGTGTTTGTGAGCAGGTCAACAATAAACACAGAGGCACTTAAAAAGTTTCGGGCTAACAGCGCAGTGGTCGGACTCACCAAGACAATAAATCCACAGCCAGCACAGGGATGGCCTCTAAAATCCCTACAATCAGGCTGCAGATAAATGCTACTTTGTGCTGACTGCATTGTCTCCTGCCTCTGTTCTGTTAATCTAATGTGTGCTCCATGCTCTTGGTCACCTTGACTTTGGTTGCCATAGCGCTCAACACAAACATATCTCCACCCAGAAATACACCAAATAAGGCTTGAGGGAAAATCTCATAATCAGAAGGCACAGAGGGAGAGGCAGATATAACCTTAAATATATTGTAAACAGGTCAAAGCCATTCCTGTGTGTACATACAGAGACTGCAAGAGGTTAGCAGTGACACGTCCACGCTGTCTGGCTAATTAGCACAACAATAATTGTCCTAAGCTCAGCTATTGTTGACTCAAAGAAAACAATAATTGTAAACCCATCAACAAAAAAATAAATTGAAGTTCTTTAGAAGAGGGATGTCTCAAGCAATTCTGTTTGTAAAGAAAATGACCTTTAAGCACCTTCCTCCAACACAGAGGAATCGGGCTACAAGAAGGCGGCCGTCCTGTCTAGCTGTCGACCCCGACAGATGTGAGTTCTGAAGAGTTCAAAAGAATTCTGCATGGGGGCACCACCATTTACATAATCCTCCAGATATATCCCCCCGCAGCCTAATCAAATTATTCACAAGTCTAGCCCCTAACTATGTAGACCACACGAAACACAGCCTTTCCATTACCGGGCTCCCTGCCTTAATCATATCGAAACAACCAATGTCACTTTTCCCCTTAGAATGTACAGCAGACAAAGCAAACAAAGCACAGCTGCGTCTGACAAACAAAGATTTCAGACCAACAGCATCTTTCCCCACTTGTCCACTTTGTTTGGCATTTCATTTTGTCCTGAGATGATTCAAACTTTTGAAGAACAGGCCACACTTGGAGAACAGAGAATTCTATCGCTGTTAAAGCACCAACTATAAAGACAATGGGACTTCAAAGTAGTATTGCAAGGACCTTTAAATGACCACTCTAAGTGACATAAGGGATTTTGATAATCACAGGGTTGGGTTCCTCAAGGCCTAATCCGAAAAGAGGATGACAACAAAACTGCTGATTCAAATGTGGAGAACGCTTTATGCAGCAAGAGAATTTTGAAGCTTGAGAATTAATCAAATTTTTTGGGGGGTTTGGTCACAAAAAAGGTCTGTTGCCACACAACACACTTTGTGTGCTAGAAATTTGAAATGAAAAGTTTACTTTGATAGTAGCATTGTCGCCAGATTTGGCTTCTGAATTAAACACTGATAAATGGAAAAAAAATGTTAGTTATTGTAATCATCCTAAATAATAAAAAAGGTATGCATCATGAAAAATCTTTTGTTTTTGTGCCACCATGTTTTATGAAAACTGATTATAGATTGTAGAAAGAAAAGTTGAAAAACTCAAAACCACAAAAAATACCCCAATCATTCACACAATTTAAGCTATTAAAGGAATATTTGTATAGATTTTAAACACCCACCTTAATGTAAATTGTGTTTTTGGTGTTTTTAACATGGTCTTGTAGAGTATTGTTATAATGCAGGAAATGTGTTCAAAACTACATTTCTGAGTATTTCCTCATTCAAATTGTTGTGAATTAGGAGCAGACAATTAAATGCCATTAGAAAGACGCTTGCAGCTGTGAAAAAGAAGCTCCAATCTGCGGGCCACAAACTCCCTGCCCCGCATAATGCCCATGTATCCATTTGCAGACAACTAGATCCATGAATGTCTTTGTTTTCCCGGCATCTGGCTCAAAAATGTACATCTGGATAGCTCCAAATTTGGTCGCCATTTTTACTGCACTGGTAATGTTAGCTTGGGGGTATGAGGGGCTGTAAGCTAGCAAGAGAGAGCTTAAACAAAGGGATGACGGGAAATGGGGGAAGGCTTACTCTGAGCCAACATTCCCATCCACAACTTAGAGGCGAATTTATGTCCTAGAAAACCACACAGTTTTTGTTTGTTTTTTTAAATTTGGGACAAAAACAGCATAATCATATTTTAAGACCACTGGGAACGCTTTTGCAATAGATCAAATGATGATTTGGGTGGGACTTTAACTTCAAAGAACTTTTAACTTTACTTCTTTATTTATGTTGAGTTCTTAATCCACAACTAAACCATAAACTGCTCAGTAGTTCATTCCTAAATGTAACTGACGATTTCGATGCCAAGCCTAGCTAGAGTCACTTTCCGCTCTGCTCCAATAGTAAATCACAGTAGTCGGCCTGAACAGCTACGATGCTGGGACACGTAGGTGGTTTGCAGAGTCTGCACATCAGTCAAATGGAGCATGAGCAACGTGCTAGCCAGATGTCTCAGCTATCGTTGGTTGCAAGATAAAAAGAATACATGTGCGACGACCGTTGCTGACAAGGTTTACAATGCAACACTAAAACGGACATCTGGAGACCATTTGGATTTCAAAAAATACAAAGAAATGTTGGGTAAAAACGTGCAAATTATCGATTAGGTACAGTAAATAAAATGATATGAACTTTGACCAGGGAGTTGGAGATTAATTCAGAGATTTAAATACAGAAAGCACAAGTAAAACAATAACACATGGAAAAGAATTAGCTTTCAATTCAAAGCAGCAAACTTAGGTTATTGATTACTTGATTTACTAAAAAGTCTCCAAAATATTCATGTAGTGCTGGTTTTAGTTGGGCAATACTATGAAATTCAGTATTTATAGAAGATCACACATTTTGGTGGCATCTACTGATAATTGCTCTTTGCCACCTTTTCGAAGCCCTGACCCCTTTTCCAATCACAGTCCCATTCACCGTTTCCCACTCTTTCAAGCATTGATGGCAACAGAACTGCCATGCTTTCCTAGCCAGGCTACCAGGAGCAATGTTTGGTTCTTTTCTTGCCCAAAGAAGGAAGAGCAAAAACCAAATCTGCGATTCACCATCCAGAGGTCAATCTCTGTCTCGACACCACAAAATGATGAAAAAAAGTTTGTCTTCCAAAAGCTTTTAGCTGCCTCAATAAATGTTCTTCAGACTAACACCAAAGATTTCCTTTGGTGATACTCTGGTTATCAAGCCAAAAAAAAAATAAATCTCTAAACCCTTTTAATTTAATGCAGATCTGGACTTTAAATTTGTTTTTAGTTACTCGAGTTTAGTACTTTCGTTTTTGTGTTCTGTTTTTTTGCACAGTTTTGTGTTTTGCTAGGTTACCATGACTAATGTAAACAGGATAGGTTACTAATAAGCTCAGTTGCTGCTTCCTGTTTGTTATTAACCTTTCCTTATTTCATGCAAATTTAAGATTTGTGTTGCCTTTTGTCAGATTATCTTGTTTTTCTTGTTTTTGTTTTTCTACAGGGTTTTCCTCCTTAGTTCAGGGTCAACTTTCTCAATTTTAAGTTTGACATTCTGATGTGGTTTATGCTTGTTTTTGCTTTTTTTATTGATGGTATCTGTTTGTTTGTTTGTTTGTTTGTTTGTTTTTTTCAGTTTAAAAGTTTATGTTTATGCCAAAACCTTTAGTTATTCTAAATTTTGGTTCCCAGACATCTTTTTCGTGTGTAAACCACAACCTGCTCATATGTATAAGTTAGCCCTGACATGTCTCGTAGCAAAAAAAAAAAAAAAATCAGTTCCAGTGAAGCATTTGCATTTAGAGCATTAATCAGTACCTTTATAAAACAAGAGTGATCACTACAAACTGCAACCTTCTGAATTGCGGTTAGATTGTTTTTCTTTTTATTACGGTGCAGAAAACACTATTCCAAGACAGCAAGAGAGCAGGTTTTAACCAAAACCGCCCCTGCCCAACAGCCAGAATGCTTTAAACTGCTAATATTCTGAATCACTTACCCTTCAAAGAGCCAAGCATGCCATTGAGACTTTATGTGTTTCTGATAGCTCATAGTTTTGGCTCCTTTAAAGAAAAAAAAACTGTCCCCGGAAGGCAGAATTTCAAGAAATAAGCTGTCTACTTAAGCATAATGGGAAAAAAGGCTAAGAACTGAATTTATTTTGTGAAGAACAAAATAGAAAAGCACAAATGCCAATTTTAGAGGTCAACACCACTTCAAGGAACCAGGCGTATTGACTTAAGAGCCATGTAAACAATCCCATCCAATGGTGTTTAGGTGAATGTATGTCTGCATATTTCAAAAAGCAAAATGTTCTAAAGGCCGTGTCACAAAGCTATTACGTACATTTTTCACATATGAAAATCAATCATACATGAAAATATGTGGAAAAAGTGGGCAAAGGTGTGATTTTTACGGGAAATTTTCACAGATGTATCACGAATTAACCCCATTAAAACCACGCAAGAAGTACAAAAAAACGACACAAAGAAAGTGTAAACATGAGCCGTGCGTGATTATTGTGCTGTTTATATGCAATTCATTAGTCAGTAATGCATCATTTACGTACTTTTAACGTTGTATGTGTGCCCTAAACACAATATGAAAGTTGTCCATTGATGGTACATGCGTCAAACGAATGTTAGACATCCGTGGAATGGTCTTGGAAAGCCACAAAATTTGCATAGGCATCTCACAAAAATCACACACAAGTGCAACTACAAGATTTGCGTCTAAACAACGTATATATACAAAATACACATTAACTGCATTATTCTCAACCAACCAAAAAGTTTCAACAACACAAAATCAAAGTCTCGTCAGCTGAAACCTTGACAGACATCTGCATACATCGACACATGATGAATCCTTGAAACATGCATAATGTATATCACGATTGTAACTTGAAATTCCTACGTGGAAAATGCATATGTAGTGTTTTGTGTGACATGGCCTTAAGTAAGAAACACTTCATGGATACGTTTTGTAAAAGGCAAATGCATTTAGAAGTCTCATAAGGTAAAAAGAGAGACAAAGTTATAGAAATGAGACATGGTTAGGTGAAAAACTGCCAACATGTACTACACTACAAAAAAGAATGCTTCATTATTTGTATCTAACTTCCCTTGTTGCTTGTGTCTTTGTTCTAAGTCTAAGTCTAAGAAAACATCTTCCTGTTTGTTAATCAGCCCGTTGTTGCTTTGTGCTCAATATATGTTGCCGGAGGCTAAAGGGTTAATGGATCAGCAAAAGTTAACATCCCATATGCGGTCAATTTTCAGTGACTTTTGTTCCCACATTGAAATAAACTATTTTATGCCTCCAAATATGCAGATCATTTTGCTTAATGAAAGATGCTTGACGTCTCAGATCCAATTAATATGCAAATGCAAGAGAGGATTTATTTGTGACATTCTGTATGGGTGAGAGAAAACAAAAAGGCTTCTTAACAGTTACACTAATTGCTGTGACTGATTGTCACATATCATCATTCACTCTGAATCTCCTAAATACCAAAATTCAGATAATAATAAAAAAAATTCTGCCCATGTTTGTTAATATTGATTTTTTTTTCATTGGTTTGTTGTTGGTTACAGTGTATTTTATCTTGTATGGGCATGATTGGAGCATATGCTCAACCAGCAGCCTCTCAGATGTATAATTACATTGAAAATAAGAAATATAGGTGCTTTGAGCACATTTAGGAGAAGAAATGTATATTTTGAGGTGTACTTTTTTGTTTTTACAATACATTAGATTTAAAAAAAAAGTGAAAAGGCTAAAGAAACATACAATTCCTTATGCTAATTATCCACTACAAAACAGCACTGTGAACACACACACACAGGACTGTGACACACAACTGTTACGTTTTTTATACATCTGATATCTAGCTACTCAAAAAGCTAAAGTAACGTGATTTCCATTTGATGTGAAAAAACCTTCAATCAGTGATGTATTTATTACTGTACAATAAAATCAATACTGCAACTCAACTATTAAAATCCTTTAATGGATAGAGCAATATACTTAGCAGTTTGCATCATCCTCTAGCTTTAAAACCAAAGGCACTATACAGAATAGATGGTAAACAGTAAAGTCTGACAGACCTCTACCATGACACACAGCTTAACCATACAGTTTTGTTTCAAGCTGACACGATTTAGATTAGTGACTAATGATTCAACAGGCACATTAAAAATCAAACATTATCCCAATATCCCATATTGCAATTTTATATGTTGTTTTTTTTTTTGTAAATAAACAACCAAGGAAATCAAGTCAGATTTGACCCTCCATTCTAAAATAAAGTGCATGCCCTATGCGTTAACTGCCAGAACACCTTTAGCATCTTATAAAGCACTGAGAGAAGCATTGATTTAGTGCACTCCAATTGAGAGGCACTTCCGGGGCTGTAAAACAACAATAAGATACTTAAAATAAGAAGCTATACATCCTTCAGTAACAAAGGAAAACTGAAAGCATTATTGTTTATAATACACATATCTTTTATTTCATTTTAGCATCTTCATACTTACCTAAAAGTTGTTTGAACTTAAGTTCAAAGGACATTATTGACGTGGTTTAAAAAAAAAAAAGAAAAATGAAAAGAAAAGAATAGTATGAATGCATCCATTTTTAGAATGCACGGAATCTCTATCAGGGTCACTCCTGGAGACCACCCAGCTATTGTTGGGCAAAGGTGGCGACACGCCCATAGACTGCAGAATCACTGGACAGCTCAACCCCTCCCCGCTCATGTTCCAGATAGGAAGTACTCACTGGTTCCAAGAAGTCAAAATCCCATAGACGTCTATTGAGAAATAGACAGTTATTACCCGGTCATTCTATTTATCAGAATAACCATTCTTTCTCTGATACCTTCTTCTTAACATCTTCTTTCTAATCATATTTTTTAAGACATTTTTTCTTTATCCTGAGTTATTCAAGTTATACACTGATCAATCCCATGCCTCAGTAAAACCATGTGGTGCCTACTGGATCCCCCTTGAGCATTTGATTGACAGCTTCACCAGAGCCAGCTTTCAGTGGAAGGGGTCAACTTCGAACAAGTACACATATGCATACAGGGTGACCAGTCGGATATTTTTTTAGACTGTTGGAGGAATAAGGAGTGTCTGAAAAAAAGCCCTGTTTTCATGGAGAGAACATGCAAACTCCACAAAGAAATGACCCAGCGTGGATTTCAACCAGGGCCTTCTTTCTGTAAGGTGAGAGCGCTAACCACTGTGTCACCGTGCACACATTTTCTCCAAAAAATCATGATGTTTCCAACCCTGATCAAAGAGATTATCAAAGAGCCCAAAGAGGATCTTGTTCCTTAAATAGAGGATGTCGAAGATGTCGAGGTTCTCTTCATCACTTTCCTTCTCTTCATTGCTCTCCATCCCTCTACTGTTGACCCCACATAATTCACCTCTGCTCTCTGTAACCTCATCATTCCACTTGAGTCTCTCTCATTTGGACTCAGAAACTCTGTTTTGCTGCAGCTAACCTTCATTCTTCTCCTTTCCAAAACAAACTTCCACCTCTCTAGATGTTCATCCACCTGCTCCTACTCCAAATGACAGTGTCATCTGCAAACATCATAATCCACATAGATTCCCGTCTAACCTCATCTGTCAGTCTCTCCATCACCATAGCAAGCAAGAAGGGGTTCAAAGCTGATCCTTGGTGCACTCCCAACTCCACCTTGAACTCCTCTATCACACTTACAGCATATCTCACTACTGTCTTACAGCTTTCATAATGTATGTGTCCTGAACAACTCCAACATACATTAAAAACTGATGAAAGACTAATATGGTATACTATATGAGACAACCAGGTACTCAGTCTGTATTCAGCTTTCTAACAATGAGTTAAAGATCTAAATCTTTGAAAATGTGGGGTTTTGACGTAAACATGACTAACATTTAACCCCCTTGAACTGCTATGATTTGCAATAATTTGGTAACAGTATTTCGGTGCTTCATTGTTTTTCAAACTTGTATGAGAAAATGATCCTCTCGTGTCAACAATTTGGAGTTTGTACTACCCAAAGTACACATGAAACACCAGACAGGCCAAACACATTCAGACTGGATCTTTAATAAGACGGCAAAGTCTGGAACAAATGTATTTCTCGTGTCTGAATCAGTCAGTGTTTGTGTGTGTACTTGATGTATGTTTGCATGCCAACCCAGCCTCAGATTGCTGTTTGAGGATGTAATTGCTCTGCTCCTCTCCTCCTCGGAGTGGCCCAGCATGGATCTGCGCGGGCTGTTTAGCAGTCAATGGCCGGTACAGATTGTAAACAGATCTCCCATGAATTGCGGGTTTAGCGGTTTTGTAAGTCTCTAAACAAGGTTGTGCCGATAACGCCATTCTCCCACTGACAAAATCAGCCACTTTGCTGCAAGGGTGTGATTTGAGAGGTGCCAGTCAATGTGATTGACACTATTAATCCCCCACAGGAGCAAAGAGGAGGAGAAAACAAACCATGCCCTTATAACAAACATGCTCCTGTTTAAATCCTACTTTAGGTAAATATTTCACCTGTCTACACGCTGAAGAGTAAGATAGTGAAACTTGTTTCTAGCTAGTTGTTTTACAAACTGTTGCAAAAAGTTAGAGGTAGTTAATCATTTCATTTAACTTTATGAATGTAAAAAACAAAAGAAAAAATGACAGTCTCGAAAAACGTTGAAAGATATTACATCAAATCTAAATTTCAGAAGAACAAGTTACTGTAAATATAAAAAAATAAAATACTATATTTGACATTGCTTGTATATTTAGAAAAGTCGATTGTGGAATTGCAAGCAATTGAACTTGAAAATCAAAATCAAAATCAAAATCAAAATACCAAAATAAAAATACTAAACGTTAAGTTTCCATTCATCCAATTTCTAAACCATGCTTAATCCCCTCAGGTTCATGGGGATGCTGGAGCCTATCACAACAACTGTTGGGCGAAGGCAAGGTACCCTGTGGACAGGTCCGTTGCAGGGCCCCACAATTACAAACACTCACATGCACACCTCAAGTATCAAAGTACTTTAATGTTTTAGTAGTAATGGAATGATCTACACTAGTGCAAATGTGCAAATAATCAACAACAATGCAAATAGGCATGTAGTTGATAGGACATAATAATTTGTCAAAAGTCATATTTTTATTATTACAAATTGTTACCAGGCACCAACTACACCAGATTTACATACTAACAGACTGAAAACATGACATCACGGCCTTTGCATGGCTTAAAACAAAGCAACTTGCATTGTATTTTAATTTCATGGGGGACACTGCAGGGGCTGTGATAAGGCTCTTGACCTAACCAAGACAAACACTGCACATTTGTGCAAATTCTACACTGCATTTTGTAAAGCTTTCTTTTCCAACAATCAGTTTTAACCAGATAGAGATACAAAATTGGATATTTATGACAGAAAATCAGAATGACACACTGAAAATCTTAGTCATTTGATAGTAGTGACTTTGTTCATTTCTGGATTGTTTCCCAATTCAGAATTGATTCATCAAATTAATCCAGTAGGTTTATGACAATGTCTGTCGCCTTTGGTGTAGCTCAGCTTGCCTACAGTCAGTCACACCAGACACTAAATACATAGCTTGTTCATTAAAATTCTTTTTTCACATTTTCACTTTACACACTGAAAAGCAAAATCATAGGTTCTTCTGACATGTCTTGGGTAAAGTTTACCTACATTGCAGTTGAACATCGAAGGATTTTGACCCACTCTTATTGCTGTTTTCTTATTTTATTTACAGATTTAGAAAAATGTATACCTACCGCAGCTTTTTTTTAATCTGACGTCTAAACCTTTGTGCCAATTTTTAGACATTTTGTTTAAGTTAAGTGTATTTATTTCAAACATATAAATACAATGATAGATAAATTAGTGCCCTCACTGCTACCAATAATCACTAATTCAGTCATTTAATCATTTTCATTTAAGGGAAGAAAAGCAACAAAAAAAGATTAGACAGAACTTTAAAGTTAAGCTGTAGCTTATCAAAGCCCCCTCTTTAAGACCCATTCAACAGAAAATATAAAAGTATACAAAAGCACCATCATTTTGTGATCTAAATCAAAAATTCTACTTTTTAGCACTACATGTGTTGTTATTTATTTCATAGTGTTTTTACAGAGAGTTGTTTTTCCAAAATTCATTGTAATCCTACGGTGGACCAAATAAACAAACCTGCTTAAAACCAAAGACTTTCATCTGCAAATTCAAGTGCAGTCCAATTTCTTCACAAATTGGGTTAAACCTTGATTTTTGCGTGATGTTTTTTTCTTTCTTTTTTTAATAATAAGCAAGTAACAATAAAGAAAAAAATTTCAGTTGGCTCTCACTAAGCCAGGTGTAATGTAATAAAACAATAAATTATAAATCTTTAAATTTAGCGCAATTTTTTGACACTTTAAAAGTATTGCATACTCGTATGCAATAAGGATGAAACAAAGAATCAGAACAGTGCTGATAGACTTTCAAGCATATCAAGAAGTAGAAGTGAGCGACAGAAAGTAAGGAGTGAAAGCCCCCCATAGTTCAAGTACAAATAAATAAATAAATAAAAATACTCATAAAAGTGTAAATTGCTAAAGAAAAGTTGGAAAATGCCCCATGGTGAAATTCATTATTTTTCCCGGCAACACTTCTCCCAAACAAGCAGCTGTTAACTGGGACTTGTTCTAGGTGGTTTGGTTCACTCCAATCCACTCTCAAGAGTGCAGTGTGAAACCAGAAGTTTTTGAAATTCCTCAGTCTGCAAAATAATCCTAGTGTTTGCCTTTCCCAAAATTTAAAGCTAGATACTGGAACAAATTGAAGACTTCAAGCATTTTCAACAGAATGAAATTAAAACGTAAGATGTAAAATCACAAAACACCATTACAGTAAGTTCCTTTAAACAAAACAACTGATTTAATAGTTTTGTCATGTACACTTTACAAATCATCCATGATAGTTAGTTTATATTAAACATTATAATAAAGCAATTTCCACAATCAGCAGCTACACAGCCGTCGAAGAGCCATGTGCTTTGTGATTTCTCTTTTTTCCCCCAACAAATTATGCAGAAATGGCCCATTATGGTGAGGAACAAAGAGGTTAGGCCCCATGTTACTGCAAACCCCTCACTAAAGAAGTAGTGACTGGGCTAGCCGCTCTCCCAAGGCCTACTCCTTGATTAAATGCATAATCCACTACTCCCCATCCCCAATGATTTAGTGTGCCTTTAAATCAGCTTGCGCACACATAAAAACCTCAAATAAAAATCACCAAGAAAAACCATTGCACTCTAACTGTTCTATTAAAATGATACCCGGCCCAGCCTTTCTTCTCTGCAATAGCGTTTATTCCACATGAATGCATATCTTCATTTTTTTCATAGGTATGCATATAAAATATTTAAAGTTTAAAATGTCACAGCTGAAACATCAAATGAAGGAGTCTCTCATTAATCAGCTAGGATTGAGGTTCTCTTTTAAGGTTATAACCCTTTGAAAGAGCAAAAATTACATTTTTGACCTTGAAGATGAGACAAACTCATAAACGTAAAATAATTTGCAGTTTAAAGGGGAAAGCGATATCAGTTACCTCAGCTAGCAGTTCACTGGGTTGTCGCGGGGAGACCAAACAAGTCTCATTTTCATATTTACATCCAAGCTGTTGAGATTAATTTAAAATCACATCAAGAAAAGAAACAAAACTCAGAGAAAACATCAAAAGGGCCAACTGTCAAAGTTTCAAATCCATAGGGACCTAACTATCTCCACCGTGTGAGACACTGCACTTTTTTCTTGTACTTTTATTAAATGGTGCATGACATTTTCATTACTCAAGGAAATTAAATTGACTAATTTCTTACAAGCCCTGTAAGTCTGTTATTTTAAGGAGGTGCACAGAAGAGAACAATTGTTTCAACTCCTACACAACAGAAATGCAAACGTAGAAGTGGTCTCAGAAGACGAGTTTTCCCTTTTCATGTCCTAAAAAGAAATGTTCTTTTTAATGAGGAAATCCAGGGTTTTGAGCTCTTTATTAAAATGAGCTTTTGATCTTTTCCCGAACTAGTGAATTCCAGCTCACTCACCTAAAATGAACAAATAATTCTCCTTTTAATATATGAAACGTACAGAAATTCATTTCAACAACTTAATAAACATAGATGATGGTTTTTGAGAGAATTGTAGAGGAAAACTCTTTAAAAAGGACTTTGTGTCCACATCCCAGCAGCTCAATCATTCAGAGCTGTAAGGTTTCAAAGTCCATTGAAAAGATTCTCGTCTTCACTAAACAAACTAAATTTTGAATATGTCCATGGGTGAATCTGGCTGATGAAAACGTGAAGTCAGTCAGGACCCCTCCTCTGGAGATGAAAAGGCTGATTATCTTCACCTCTCAGGGGTGTAAGCCTCATGGTTGACAACATCACTGGAAAATAGACTACTGAGCTCCTTTGGGTCCTATAACAGCTTATATTTAACATGGAGGGGAAAATCTGCACTGCATAAGAGTTAACACCACAACAACTATTTTCTTTAATGCTTTTAATATGTTTAAAAAGAATTTTGGAAAATGTAAAAAAATAAAAATAATTTTACAAAAGGGGGTGCTGGGGAAAAAATATTAAAATATTTGGTGTGATACATGATAATAATAATAATAATAATAATAATAATAATAATAATAATAATAATAATACATTTTATTTAGAATGCGCTTTACATTTTAGGTAAAATCTCAAAGCGCTAGAATGTACTCAAAATCTTTAACATGTTTCCTTACTTACAGTAAAAATAGAATAATTCATTATGGACCTGGGAATTTTTCCTAAATTTATGCGGATGTGATGTATTTGCTCTACTATCTCAAAAAAAAAAAGAAAACTGCTCAGCTGGAGATTACAAATAAACCATAAAAAGATGTAAAGTAAATTAGTAATTATATTTTATTTCCCTAGCTTAGTTTCAGTGAAACATTTTGAGTGCTGTTGTGAAAAAAAAGGCAATTCAAAAATTATAAGCCACAAATGATCTGATGAATAAGCTGAAAGCCTCAATGTGACCTCTGTGTTCGTCAGCAGCAGCCGCAATTTAGTGGCTGCATGAACTCTCTTGTTAAAGGTTGTGAAATGAACTTAAAATTACTTACACTATAGTTAATATGCTCAGCTTTTTTGTTGTGGCTGTAAATTAATGTTAAACCTCAGCCATTTTAGAAATTCTAAAATATAGAAGAGGGGAAAAAAAGTCAAAAGAATGGCAGGAGTGAAGATTTCTCAACACTTTTGGTTTGGCAAACGTTTGTCCTAAATGACAAGAGAAAAAGGTTTAATAAGAAACATGTGTTATTCTGCTACAGAAAACCTTCATGGGATGTACAGCATCTCAAAGAAACTAAGACAAAAAAAAAGATTACGTGAGAGTTTGAATGAATGAGGATTTTTCTCATTGAAAATGAGACCAAATGTATTTGGAAAAGGAGGTAATAAAACATTTTTCTACTGTTTTCTATTGCAGTATATTACATGTTCGGTTGGATCTACGGTGGCCCTGAAGTGCAGAACACACCAAAAAAATCACCTGACGCAAATTCATCATGAAGATAACAACGACAATAAAATATAATGATAAAAATAATAATAATAATAATAAACTAGTTATTTTAAAAATCAAAAGAAAATTCCAGAAACCAAATTGTAATAAAACTAAGATATGTATTTTGGGACATCACTGATTGGATGATGACACTTGAGTTTGAAAAAAGGAAAGCAGAAGGAGGTATAACCTAAATTGTTGTTAAGAGCTGACAGAGCAATCTCCAAACCTTAGCAATGCCGAAAGAAATATCGTCCGTCAGAAGATCTTCCCATGCCAAATGACTTCCACTGGAAAAGATGAACAAACGTCATCATCCAATCAGTCCCGTTCAAGACGTTTGATTCTAAAAACCTTTCCTTTTTATTGTGTTTCCTTCTTTAGGAATTGGGTTTTGTTTATAGTTTTATGGTATAATGTTTCGGTTTATGGTTTTTTGCTTGTATTTCTAATGTTTTATTATTTTTTTCTTTAAAATGTTTCAATAGTTCAAATATATTCAGTGCACCTAATATTAATAGTAAAGTATAAGTTAGCCAATAACACAGTTTTAGGTGCAAAATGTAAAGTTATGGAAGTTATACTGTAGATCATTTTTCTTGTTTTAAGGGTGTATTCAGACTGGCAAAAAACTGTTTGGTCCGGACCAAGTCTGCTTAATTACCTTGGATTTGGTCTGTATTCAGACTGCCGTCAAGGGGACTTTCCTGTTCCGGACAAAAGCTTGTAAACAAAACAATGTGACTAAAGATCTCTTCAATCATTGGCCAGGAATTACGAGGGCGGGTCACAGCAACTAGGGGCAGAAATTATGGAATTCCTGCGCTTTGCAGTCCTTGTCGGGATAGTTCAAACTTTAGATTTCGCTGACCAACTTCGAACGCCCCTATCAACGTCAGGCCCAGTTCCTTTTACCTTGGTTCCGGCTGGGGAATGCTGCAAAGCGGTTGTCAAGGAGACGTCGGTTATGAAGCCAAACTGGTAAGTGTTTATGACATATAGATTGTCAGGAAAACAGTGTGAGTAGCAATGTGTCTCATGTTAAAAATTATTTTAATGAGCCTGCATTAATCCAATCACACGTCAATGAGTTGCTGTGTCTCATCATGGTGGGGTTATGGCATTGTTTTAGGAAAAATCTGTTAAGGAAACTACTAGGTAGCTTTTAAGATGGCGTAACCAGACACGGAAAAGCATGTAAGAATTGTTTTCTGCTGTATTAAAATAAATGTTCAAAAAAATAAACAGTTGGACCCTTTTTTTCTGTTTGATAACAGGACAATGTTTGCTTTCTGTTTGTCCACGGCTCATCCTTGGCTTCTTTCTTACTCTATTTACATCACGTGACGACCTGCTACGGTGGCCGTTTTGGTTCAGTTGTTCTGCTCCAAGAACAGATTGTATTCAGACAGGCATCTCAGAGCGAACCGAACTTCAGTCCAAATGGAAACAAAAAGAGACCACCTCAAAAGATGAGTCAGAAAGTGTTTCTGGTCCCGGACCAGGATCTGCTTGGGTGTATTCAGATTGAATTCTGAATACTGAATTGATGTGAACTCTTAAGTAGCCGCCAACTCTGATGTTTGTATGAATCATTGCTGGGGCTTTACTAATGTGTTGTTGAACTATTGTAAAGGTTTCTTCAGCTATTTTTTCATGACTAACATGTTCACATATTCATTACCATGCAGTTTTCACCAAATAGTGTGAATCACCTTAATAACTGAGCTCCAAGCAAGTTGTTAGCCTTTAATGTAACTGACTGTAAAAACTCTAAAAGACTGTTTGAGTTTGAACTCTTTTAAGGCTAGTAATCTCCAAATCTTTTCCACATAAACAAGGCATCAGGTAGAAACTAAAAAGCATTATCTTTTTAGGCTTTTGGCTTGTTGAACCCTTTGTATGGACTCTGTTCTAGGGCATATGTCTGTTCTGTAATCACAACAACAATCTTTTACAGATTGCCCATAATTAGAAAAGCTCCTCTCCAAACCAGCTCCATGTTAAGAGCATGATTGCAGCCAAATTGAGCAGTAATTTGTATGATGTGGGTGCTGTGTGTGAGGGGAAAGTCTGATGGTTGAATGCCACTTTTATCAGTCCTGGTTAGCCAGCCCCACTTAAACGGAGCATGTGCACTTTCAGCTCAGAATGTGGAAAAGGCTTCTCCATTGCATATTGGCAACAAAAAAACAAAAAAACATTAATTATGTTTAAAAAAATAAATAAATAAAATCGGGAAAAAATAGAAAAGCAGGTTTTCTCATAATAACCACAAAAGTCCTATTATGGATGCTAATAGAATCACTTGCCCTAAAGACTTCAACATCATCTGGCTTTCAGTGTGTAAAGAACAGATGCAGTCATCATTATTCCAGCAAGCTTATCAAGGCAATGCAACTGAGAGGCCGGTGCTGCTACAATGCCGCCAATCCAGTTTAATGGATATCTTCATGACCCAGGGTGAAAGCTTTCCAGCTTTATCGTGCACTTTGAGACAGACCAGTCAGAAAACAAAACCTCAGTTCTGCTTTGAGCGTTTTTCTTTGCTCTTTTTTCCCCTGACATTGCAGTGCAAGTTTTTTCCAGGTAATCGTGTGGCTAAACTGGAAATTTTCCCTTGAAAGGTAAACTGTAGGTTGATGTATTTTACTAACGTTCTGTAAACAGTGAGCTGTTGTTTTCCAGGTAAGGTATTTTCCAGGTAATAATAAGTTGCTGTTTTAGAATTGTTTTGAATCTAAAACAAATAGAAAAAAAGACTATTTCTAATATTTATCTTGTGCTACAGTGTAAATTGTGTTTATTACAACTTGAATCCATTTTTGTTTTTTAAAAGGTTAGAACAGCTGTTTTTAATCAATCAACCAATCAAACATGGTGTTTAATAAGTGCTTGTCATACGTTGCGCAGCTCGAAGCACTTTACAATAAAAACAAAAACAGACAGAAATTAAAACTAGAAGGAGCTGCATTTCCAGAAGAAAATGCAGGGTTGAATGCTGTACTGCTGAATAAAAGCTGAATTTGCTGAAGAAATGGCTGAACTTTGCTTGAAAATCTTGAAAAACTAAAGGATCAAAAGTCATAGAAAGAATAAGCTGAAAAAGTTGAACATTGTAATAGTAGAATGGCTAAAATAGATCAAAAATGTAGAAGGAGTTAAGCATGAAAGCATTGGAATCAGCATCATCAACTGACTCAAAAAAACAAAATGTTTGAGACAATCATATTGGTAAAAGCTACATGTTATAAGTTGACAGAAAATCCACTTTTTTCAAAATGGCGGCTTTTCTATTAATTTTATCTCCATAGCAACCATTTTACGTTTGGGGCGGCATGGGATGACGAACAAATCGACATCAGTTTCAGACAAATCGGAAAAAGTAAACCTTTGGACGTCCTTAGCAACGAACTTTGTTTGCTAACCACGCCCACATTCCTTATATGTCCAGATCCAGAGAATTTCAATATGTTCAGTTCCAGCCATGGATGAAGTTTATTGCAATATTTGCTTCAGATTTTGTCAAAAAATGCCCACCAAACAGTAGGTTGTGTTGCCATCCCATAATAATTTCAAAACGTATGTTGAAGTCCAAAGCCTTGTGAGCATTTCAATGTTTGAACGGTGCCTCTAGCTGAAAGCATGTTAAAGTTATAATGCTTGAAAGCAACAAAGGTTTTCAAGGATTCTCCATGTATTTAAATGAAGCAAAAATCTTGGAAAATCCTGGAAAATCTTGGAATATCTTGAAAAGTTCAAAGATTTGAAAGACTAAAAGTCGTAGCTGAAAGGAATAAGCTGAAAGGGTGTAACATTGTAATAGTAGAAGGATTAAAATACGTGAAAGTTTGAAGAAGTTTAAAATTGCCTCACATTTTGGCACAAAATGGCCACCAAACTGTAGGTGGTGTTGCCATCCCATAATAATTTTGAACCTTATGTTGAAGTCCAAAACCTTGTGAACATTTCAATATGTGAACGGTGTCTCTAGCCAAAAGAATGTTAAAGTTACAATTGTTTAAAGAAGCAAAGGTGTGGCCAATGGAGCAAAAAGATTGGAAAATCTGGGAATATCTGGGAATATCTGGAAAAGTTCAGGGATTTGAAGGACCAAAAGTCATAGCTGAAAGGAATAAGCTGAAAGGGTTGAACATTGTAATAGTAGAATGGTAAAAATAGGTGAAAGTTTGAAGAAGTTTAAAATTGCCTCACATTTTGGCACAAAATGGCCGCCAAACTGTAGGTGGTGTTGCCATCCCATAATAATTTTGAGCCTTATGTTGAAGTCCAAAGTCTTGTGAACATTTAAATGTTTGAACGGTGTCTCTAGCCAAAAGAATGTTAAAGTTACAATTGTTTAAAGAAGCAAAGGTGTGGTCAATGGAGCAAAATAATTGGAAAATCCGGGAATATCCGGGAATATCTGGAAAAGTTCACGGATTTGAAGGACAAAATGTCATAGCTAGAATAAGATGAAAGAGCTGAACATTTTCATAGTCAAACGGTTAAAATAGGTGAAAAATTGTAGAAGGAGTTTAGCTGTGAACTTTTGCACAAAAAATTCTCCATGTATTTCAATGGAGCAAAAATTCCCGGAAAACCTGGAATATCTTAAAAAGTAAAAGGATTTGAAAAACCAAAAGTCATAGCACAAATATGCAGAAAGAGCTGAACATTTTAAAAGTTGAATGGTTACAATCGGTTAAAAATTGTAGAAGGAGTTAAGCGGCGAAAAACGGCGGAAGATAGGCGTAAAGAATAATAAATAAAGAGAAACAGGAAAACAAAGGGTTGAATGCTTTACAGCATTCAACCAATAAAACCTAACCCCCCTTTAACCCCCTCCCTCCTTTTTTTCCTTTTTCCAAAAACCCACAATTGAGGTTTTTGTTCAGCTAAAAGTTCATAAGAGATCAGCTCAAGCTCAAATACAAGGATGGTGTGAGCCACACTGTTTGACTTTTTACTTAAATTTTTTATTTATCAAATTTGTTTATATCCTGAAAAGGTGAACAGAAGTTTAAAATAGCACCCACTTCCTTGTATGCATGTGTGCAATTTCACAGAAATATGAGAGCCACAAGCCAACAAAATTTGAATAAAAAAGTGTTGAAATGTACCAGAATGTATGGGAATTGTTTTTTTCAGCTCTTGCCATTTGAGCACATTTTTACATAAGCAAATCTTCAGAGCATAGTTCCTAAAAATTATGGAGTATCCGTACAGAACTGGACGAAACCGATGCCACAGCTGCTAAACCACTAAATTGAAACAAATGGTTACATTCACGCAATCATCAGGAACTGAGCTGACCTTCACAGAAGCCATTCTTTTTGTGCCTTCATAACAGGTTGACACAAGCCCTGACCCTTTTTTTTTTTCAAATTTGATGCAAATCAAGAAGTGTCAAAGGCTGCAGCTCCAAAGAAAGCAATTCCCACCGACTCCCATGTTAAAAAAATCCAACTTTTCACCAAATCTAAGTTCATGTACCCTTTATGCTTTTTAGATGTTTGTTCCTCTGCTTTTTCAAGACAACTTTAAATAAGACTTATTTTGAAAAATCAAGCATGGTAGGTTTATTAAAACTCAAATTTGTGCATTGTCAAAGACAGCCTTTTTGTTTAGCAGGTGGATTGACCCAATATGGCTTCAGACATTACTTTTTCCAATTGCTGTTTTTGGAACAATGTTGAGAACTCCAATCAAAGTGCCCTTCAAATTAAGGCTTCATTTCTACTAAATCCAACAGGTGACACCAGAAGTGAAACAAAGTTTTATGCCTATGGGTTCAACAGAGCACTGCGACCTGTGGTGTACCCCGCCCTTGCCCAACAGTGGCCGGATTAGGCTCTGGCATCCGTGTGACCCGTAATGGATAAAAGGGGTTCTGAAAATTGCTGGATGGATGGATGGTTCAACAGAGAACTCTAAAAATGGGAGATATTTGAAGATGCAGTCTCATGGTTGTGCGGCTCTGCTACAAATCATACATACTGCGTGCTAAGAGGTGACTATTTTTATTTTTTGGCTTTTCTATTTTTATTTGGAATGAACAACAAAAACAGAGTATGAATCTTCTGCAATGATGAACTGCATATAAAGAGGTCCTTCCATGTTTGTTTAAAATGGGTAAAGAAACAGTGGTCCTCAACCCCTGCACGACCGGCCAGTACCAGTCCATGGGACAGTTGGTACCGGGCCACAGACAATGAAGAAAAAACTATAACGACCCACAGTTTTTTCCATTTTATTCATAATCTGAATCTGAAAAAGAAGCTTTATTTTATAATGGAAACCACCTGCACGCATTCTCGACTAGTCATGTCGCACAATCACGTGTCCTAAATACATCCGCTACTTTCTTTAACCCTTGTGCTATCTTAGATGACCCCACCCTTACATTGACGTGTTCTCTCTACCATGACAAAGGTGGATAAAGGTGGAAAGATTTCATGTAATCCATGGACACCAGTGAAGGTCACAAATCATTGAAGAAAAAAGGTTCAGAGCACTGTCTAGTGGGTCTAGATGACCCAACTCCCAATGTTAAAGTGCCTAGGATAGAACAAGGGTTACGAAGCTAGGCTGACCGCTACATTGAAACCTCCAAGCTAGCAGGTTAACAAAAAACATATTTGTTAAGTCTTTTTTTTTTCCGAAAAAGAGCCACCGAGGAAACAGAAGAAGAAATTTTAATTTTACACAAAATAAAATCTGCATCTAACAGAGAAAAAGCAAAAATGTTAACTCAAAATATGGATTTATTGACTGGTCTGCATAATATTTAGCAACTAGTTGTCTAATGTTACAAGGATGCTGGTACAAAGTTGCTCACACGGTGGAGTATCGTTTATAATGCTTTTTAAAAAATATCACTATTAGCGACCTTTTTTTTTGGCATTTATGTAAAAGTAGAATGAGACTGAAGTTGGCGTGCGTTTTTTTGTTTTAGCTTTCTCCTTTACAGTAATGGGTTAAGGGACAATCTATTTCACATGTTAATGGTCCGTACGTAAAATCGAGTATTCAAATACATTTTCAAAGTAGCTGCATATATTCTACAGAGGATGAAATAAAACTTCACCTTCAGAAGCTAAAAATGAAAAATCGGACACCCACTTTAGCCTCGTACAGGCTGGTGTGTGAAAATATGGCCTGACATGGCTTGAAAAGGTTTGGGGACCACTGGTCTAGAATACACAAATGAGATTTAAAATCTCAGAAAAGAAATAAAATTACAAATGTGTTATCAATGGTGTTTTTACACAGAACAATTGAGTACAAGAAATTAAAATACCAGTACTATCAGATAAAATCTGCCCTCACAAACCCATTGGTGCCAAATTTGGTAAAATTGGTTTCTTTAAATTCTTAATTGATAAATCAATTTATTTCCCTCCAGAATGTTTCTAATCCAAAGTGGGTTGAATCTGGCTCAGCAATCTTCTTGAAATCGCTTTTTCACATGCCACCAAGAGTAACTGCAATGCTTTTATCTCAATCTTACATTTTATAAACAGTACAAAACTTTTAGTGTTGAAAACAGCCCCCAGGAAGGCCTGAACATTCTTCCAAAAAGAGGTGACTTTAAATGAAAATTTCTATGATTAAAAAAAAATGACAGACATGTTTTTTTATTATTTGCGTGTCTGCTCAGCAAATCAGCAAACTTCTAAAGACGGGACGTAACTTTTGTGTTCTTAGGAGCTTCTTGCATTTAATGCACAAAGAGAAAGACAATAGAAAAACCGACCTCTCAACAATAAACGTTAAATTATTCATCTTGACTTTTGAAGTTTGAATAATAATAGCAGGGACTGTGACAAAACAGGAAGAGAAAAAGAGTTGTATCAGCACACATTACATAATTTAAATTATAAGAAAATCGCAGAGCTTCATGTGCGCATCAACTGAGCCTATACCCGGAAAACTATTGCACGGCCTGAAAACACTGTGTTGATAGCGTATGCCAGCATCAGTGTGTGAGAATGACTCCTTCATCAACCTCATTACTGCTGCCAATCCAGATTTTATAATTCCAAAATCCTGACACTTCACAAAGACTCTATAATTGCATCAGGATGCCCGTTCACACGTCAAATCTGGATTCATTATTTTTTCCAGTGTCCTGAAACATTTCTCTTTTTTTCCTGAAGAGAACCTCGTAGGAGGATGTGGAATTTTACATGAAAATATGAAAAAATATCCACTTGAGATCACTGCTTCTTCTGGTCATTTTTCTGAAATAGAGCAAGCACAAAGTGCTGAGTCATCGGAAATTCAGAGAACCGCCTAAGTTCAGATAGAAGAGATTAAATGATACAATTATAAATAGGACACATTTTTAAAGCCATATCATAGTGTGCAGACAAATCAGTGATACAGCAATAAAGGGGCAATAAACAATAGGAGTGGCTCAGAGAGAAGTCTCAGCCAACACTGTCTTTTTGCCACGTTGGAACCTTTCTGAAAATCAAAACTGGGTCTCAAACAATCAAACAAGCTTTACACAAGCCTAATGGATAATATGGATTACTTCACATTTCACAGAAATGTTTGTCAAAGTCTAGGTGGTTAGATGGATCACAGTGCATTGATGGAATAAAAAAAGGTGGGAAACAGTGAAAGATTCAAGCTGTTGCTGAAACGGCTGCTTTCTTTCAGGCAGACAGATATGCAGCGAGAACACTGCTTGTAAGAAACAGAAAGATCAAACTAGAACTATGCTCACAAGCACAATCTAGGCTGCTTTACTGCTAACCACACAGGAAACAGTCATGTTTTGGGGGGAGCTACCCTGCAAACTATTTGATATTTGCATAGAATTAAAGCTTTGTTTATGGCTAAGAGGTGAAACGTCTTCTAACTCTAAAAACTAAGTCCAGATGACAGCCATTAAACCTACTACTACTATGATGATATTCAAGATATTCATTTTAATCTCTTCATTTGTTTTAATGACCCATTCCGTTGGTGGTTTTAATGCACTCTTGGGGCATTTTTCTCATCAAATTTAAGATTCAAACTACATTTCTGAGTATTTCAGAATGAATCAGGGGCAGTTGAAAAAAAGCAGTATGAAAAATCTCTTTTTTTGTGAAGGATCAAGTGAAATGGGCGGCCCCAAGTCTCCCTGATCCATTCCATTCTGATGCATCCACTTGCAGACAAATAGATACATGAACGTCTTTGTTCTCCTCATCCGAGCTGGCATCTGACTCAAAACTGTACGGCTGGATAGCTCCAATATTGCTCGCCATTTTTGTAGCACTCTTAATTTGAACTTGGGGTTGTGAGGTGCTGTAAGCCAGCGGGAGAGAGTGTAAATAAAGGGATGATTGGATATCAGCGGAGACTTACTTCCATGACAACAGTCCCACCCAAAACTCAGAGATTAATTTCTAATGACCTTCTACTGCGTTGCACAATCCTTCAACAAAAAAAACAAAAAACGACATGATTTTGCCAAAAAAAAACGCCGTAATTATAATTACAAGACTACTGGGAACACTTTAACAAAAGATCAATATATGATTTGAATTGTTTTAACTTCTGTTTTCTCTACACCTTCCTATTTTTTTCACAGAATCAGAACCATGGAGATTTTTTTTCCATTATGTACTGGGATCTACTTTATCTTTGGTTCAATTTTAAGGATGTTATCTCAAAGTTCAAAAAAATTTGACACAAGTTATACTGGTATTCATTTTCATTATTTGGAAGCATATAATAAATTGTAATAGACATATTTATTACACTACTTTTTTTGTCAGTGTAATCAAAATGAACTACAATTAGATACATAAAATTACAAATACAAACATTTTCCTTGGAAACAACAAAGAAATATTTATTATTAGGCTGTAAAGCATTCACTTTTAAGAAAATCGATCTAAAAGTTACCCGTTTTCCTTTTTTTTTTCCTTTTTGAATGCTTGTGTGGTACTCCTAGTTTCTATATTTTGACATTTTTATTATAATTTTTCTTAACCTGCTCTTATTATAATATTTATTATTTTTTATTATAATATTCCTTGTTGAGTATCATTAAGTAGCTGCATGTACATAATTCGACTACTTTCTAGTGATTTTCTTCTTAGGATTAGTGTCCTTTTCCATTTTTAGGCTACCTCTTTTTGCAATGTAGATTGTTTTTTGATGAATTGTATTACAGTCATGGACATTTTGTTGCCTCGAGTAAAATGAAATGTTAAAATATGTTAATGGTGACACACATGACACCTTCAAGTTAAAATTGATATTGTCTAATAGTGCAATTATTCTGGGAAAATAACTAATTACGGTAAAAGAAGCAAGAGAGTCTGCTCCATCTCAGACCCTGCATTGCTTTCTTGTTTATGGTCTGCACTCGGAGTGCTTTGTGATTTTGGAGGGCCCATCTTTTGGAAGAATGCTTGCCAGAAGGGGCTGCTGGCTGTACATCAGTGCTGCTGACACACAAGAAGGAAGACAGCAGTATGGTGGCCTGAATGTCTCAATCAGAAAAGAAAATGCTGGATGGACACATGTTAGCAGTGAGAAGGGAAAAAGGCTGAAAATAGGTTAGGATGGCAATGCAGACATTTATCATTCAATAAGAAATACCAGGCACAAGTGTTTTGAAATGTCAACTTTGCTCGGTATGTGTAACCCTAAAAAAATAAAAGTCACTGTGATGAAACAATAAATAGATTAAATGAATCTAAAGTCAGAGGTTATAAAGTAGAATCTTTAAAATAATCAGAGTAAAAGGTTGGGTTGTGTTTATCATGAGGTATTCATAGGAGCACTAACAATCTGAATTTCTAAACCTTAATCTCAAAATAAATCAATAATAAAAAAAAATTAAAAACTCAAAACTTAATGTTGCTACAAAAACATTAATTTCATAGAAAACATTTGTTGCTTTTGGTTGCTTGACTAGAATTGTATTCACACAGTTTTTTAAAAAGTGAAGATCGGATACATATTAGTCACCACATTAACTGACCTAATCTGATCTCCCTGTCACAGGTGATGTACTTTGGCACATGTTTTTTAGAAGCTGTAAGGCAACTTTTATTGTGTTTTTTTTCTTTTTATATCAGTTTCTGTTTTATTGGGTTTGTACTTTAGATTTAAACTCCACTGAAAGTCCAGCAGCGCAGATTGAGTTCATAAAATTAGCAGAAAGACCTTCCAATAAAAATTAATTTGTTTTTATAACATTGTTTTATATTATATATCAGTTACAATAACGTCATGTATTGACCTCATAGTACTTTGTGGAGAATACCCAGTAAATAAAAAGATCAATAATCTTTTTGATTGCAGAAAAGGTTTGCATGCAGTGTTTGATGCCAAATAAAATTGTTTGTTTTGAAACAGTTGTGCGCCTTAATCCTTAAATCAACCATTTATATGTGACCACTCAGACATAAAAAACTGCAGCCTTCAAGTATGCTGTAATTTTTATCTTTTGAGTTAATCTGTCTGCTTTCCTCTTCAAAGTAAGGCTCTACTGTCATGACTTGACACGTTTAGCTCAAGTGGAAATAACACAGCACAACCACAAGCATCACATCACCTGCTAATAAATCAGTGACAAACCGTTGTTCCTGTTTCATAAACTGCGTTCCAGTTTTTAATTCTAATGTTTTCTATTTTCAAATCAAGTTCTTTATGATGTTTTTTTTTTTTTTAATTGTTAACAAAATTCTGAATAGAAGAAAAATCCTATTCTAGGTTATTCTTCTACATTATGCTGCTTTCTCTACAAAACATCAAGCTACATTCAAACTGCCCTCGGAAATGCACATTCAAGCAGTCAATAAAAATTCAAAGTAAATGCGTGTTTCAGGCTTCCGCGTTCAAAACTCTCATGTTCATGCGTATTTACGCATGTTTTTATAGACGTTTTCACGCTCTACGTACACAAGGCGTGGTCACTTAATCCACATTTTGAATGGATGTGTTTCCTTATAAATTACGGAAGTGCAAACCATTTAAAGATTTATCATGGAGGAGAAATTAATATTTGCGGTTTGTGCCCGGCCGGGGTTATACGACACCAAGTGCTTCGTATGTCAAAATAGAGCTGGAGCAAGATTTGCACCGCTTCGACATTTTGCACCAAGCCTCTTCCAGCTGATGGTGGCAAACATGCACTAACAGACAACAGAAAAAGCAAAAGAAGAAGAGGCTCCTCCCTGCTTGTCCGTGGGCTAAATCGCCTTAAGAACCTATGTTTAGCACGTTCTTCAACACTTCACATGTTCAGTTTGTCCGTAGCTTTAGATGTGTTCACGGAAACAAAATGTATGTGATCCATCGCTAAATGCACAATATAAAGAAATTGGAATGATTGCAATTGTCAATTTTTATATGATAAAATTGACTCCAGACAAAACCATAGAACCACCGTACTGCAACTTCAAATCCCTTCATTCAAAAAAACTTTGCTAAATAATATTCTCAGTCAGTGAGAAAAAGACAAAATATTTGTGGGAAAAGCTTCAATCCCAGCAAAGAACCAAAAGCACGGAGCTTTAAGATTTATTGCAGTGCTCTTATCTTTCATTACTGAGTAGTGTGAAAGAGAGGCCAACATATTCTACTTTCTGGATTTTTGTTCTGATCCCAGTCCAACTCTTTTAAACATTTGTGTTTCTGATGATGCATAAACTTCAGGCTCAGAGCTTTCATTTGTAAGAGAAAATAGGGAAAAAAATGGTCTCAGAAATTAAGTTCCTTGAAACTATCTTCCTCTTCTGTTCTTAATAAAAGATCAGTTTCTTTTTGTTGGTTTTTTTTTTTTCTCACAAAGCTGTGTAACGTATGAAAGCCCTGGAATGAAAGCCAGTACAATAGCTTTATGAAACAAAGGCAGGAAGGAGATTGAGGGGAAAACAGGGAGAAAATGGCATCATCTCTAAACTTAATGAAACAGCATCCTTTCTTTTTTTTTCTAGTAATTATAATAAAGATGGAAAAACATAATAAACGTCTCCCTGCCCCCACCTGCTAACAGTAATTATAATAGACTCAACAATAAATGGTAAAGCAGCACAGAGCTGCATCTTGGGAATTCTCAGGGGTCTGTGGATTAGCTTGAAAAGCCTGAATGATTAAAATACACTAATTAAAATTTTGTGTTCCTTGGTAACTCGTCTTCCAGGGCCCCTTGTGCAGGCAAAATGGGAATAAATGTGACAAAAGCAAATACTCTTCTGGACCTGAATAAATAAACAAGTCTAATCAACTTAGTGTTTTTACAGAGAGGGTTACATAAAAACTTCCTTGATGACCTTTCCTAACACTTTGCATCCGTCAGGACAAAAGCGAGAACATTTGGACTATGTGGTTCTGATCAAACAGGACTTGTAACGTGAACTATTGAGTAGGCCATTCAGCCTCATCTTAACCTCTTCTTCCTCATCTAACTTATTCTTCAGCAATAGTCTGACATCAATGGAAAAACCAGCATTTGTTGCTTTTTACCCTGAGATTGATGTCTAATAGCTATAGTCTAGACAGGGACAAACACCATTTTTTCTACACAAGGTGATGTGGCAAAAAAGATCAAAAAAGATTAAATTTTATAATTAAAAAGATTATGGGACCTCCATTCTATGGCTATCTACTAAATCCTCTCATTATAGCAGCTGCTTTGTGTGTCAAAATTCTGCTAAAAGAGCATGAGAAACATCAAAACTGCCTTTTGCTCCTTCACAAGCAATGCTGCACATCTAACACCAAAAGCTAATAAACTATATTAAAAAACAGATAATTAAAAAGCAAGGACTAAACCTGTTGTTTAGTTTAAAAAAAAAAACACAAACTGAGGAGATTTGATTTTTCCCTGTAGCGTAAAGAAGTCATCCCAGCCATCCCTGGCTCTGCAGCGGCGGTGCAGGAGTCCTTCACTGATTAATTTGTTACATGTTATAACTGGCCTCACCGGCTGCACCTGTGCAGGTGTGGATTGAAGTGGTTCCCTTTTTAACTCCTCTTACCGTGTTGTTCCAAAAGTAAGAAACTTTTTTACTTTTACAAGCCTGTTTTCAATTGATTTTAATGTAGTGACCAAATGATCCTGTTGATGTGAAGTTACTCTGTCGCCAAGCTTGTCTGATTGTGAGACTTGTTCCCGTTTTTCCACAGTGTACAAACAGAGTCCTCCCTGAAAACCAGTGTAATCCCTGCTGGCAATACAGAAGAGGTTAAAAGATAGAAAAAGCCTGCTCACAAATTTAATTACCTTTGCAGTTAACCACAGCTTAGCAGTCAATGACCCGATATTTCCACTGAAGACTAGCTGAGAGGGGCAGGGCTGGAGACGGACGCATGGAGTGGGCCAGAGAGACTGCCAAGCATGGCAATTCAGGGCGGCACTGAGCCATCCGGTGGGCATGCTCATTGCCAGCCATGGCAACAACAGCACACATGTGGCCCTATCTTCTGCTGGAGTGCAAATTAGATACAGTTGATTAAAATATTGAGTCATTTCACAGTTACTGTTGTGGGAATAAAAGGACTGAAAATGTGCCAAGGTGTGCGTGAGAACTCTTTTTATGCAGAAAAAGACAAAGGAAATGGTCTCTCTTAAGTTTGAGCAATCAACACATTTCTCATTTAAACAGATTGTTTTTGACAAACCTGACCTTTCCCAAAGGACAGCTTTGCGACAACTCTTCTTGCCACAGCAAAGAATTATCAGCAGTCGTTCGGGGTGCTTCACAGTGCTGAGAGCAGTACGGTGTGCTTAATACTTCTGCTTCCGAGCAGCACGTTCCACGGGTAACATATAACACAGCTGCTCCCAAGTTCTTTGTTCATCACAAAAGTGAATATAATTTGTGATATAAAAACTTCTACCTCACTGCAATATAACAAAAGAAAATTAACACTTTGGGGTTGCCCTGGTAACCTAATTGCATCACAACACTGCACAGGAGCCAAAGTAACTGAATTTTGATGAAAAGGCGGTGATAACTTACGGCATTGAGAAATTAGTTGCCGTGGTGACGCGTTAATTACATCTCAAATTAACAATGCAAGTGTAGTGAAATTAAATATAAATCATATTTTCTGCATAAATTACAGGGGTTGATTAGACCGGGCGCCAAGAGAGAGAGGTTGAGATTCCAAGGGCCTGTCACCTCCCCCTCCTCCTCCCTCCCTCTTTCTGTCTCCTCGCTCCATCTTTCCCTCCTCCTTTTCCTCAGTGCGTAAACTGGCTCCTTAAAGATAGGGTCGAGATAAGTAAATCTGGTTTCTCACACAAACAGGTTTTCATGATAAAATTTTATAGTCAAAATGTTTTCATAGTTTTGAAATCAGATGCATATTTGACATATTGGCTATGTTGTGTCCTGTGCCATTACATAAAAAAAAGACCTGATTTGAAGTCCTACTGAAACAGTTTGACTTGAGAATCTTTATAGTTCCTTTATAGTTTCTGCAAAGCCGCAGTAGTTCATTAGAAATTCACGTCTTGTGTTGTGGGCAGGACTGATGTACGAAGTCTTACTTTTTTCCATCATCACACTCGTCTCTCACTAGCTTGCAGCCCATCACACTACAACCTAACATTAGTGGTGCAACAAAAACAGATCCATCTACCTGTACAGGTTTGAGCCAGATGCCAGTTCAAACAAGGAAAAAAAGACAAACATGGCTCTATTTGTTGCGATTTGACAAGTTTTAAAAAATCATTTAGGTAACAAATATATATATATATATATATATATATATATATATATATATATATATATATATATATATATATATATATGGCAACCTCGACACCAGCTACAACGGTTAAGTGATGTACCGCCTGAAAGTCTACTGGAAACTGTGAATGAAGCATTGAGGGCAATTCCTACCACAACCATCACAGAAACCAATGAACTGGTTTACACTTCAGCAGCAGTGATCCTTGAGATGCTTGGCTATAAGAGTAACCATGGGAGAAAACAATACCCACCATGGAAGCAACGGTTAGAGGCCAAAATCAAGGCAACTCGGAAGGATGTGAGTAAGCTGACAGAGGCTCAAAGAGGTACAATGAGAAAGCAAGTACCTAAGAGATACAGCCAGATGCCCATACCTGAAGCACTGGAAACTGCCAAACAAAGGCTCCTAGCCTTGAGCAGCCGCCTAAAGAGGTACACAAGAGACAATGAAGCCAGACGGATAAACAGGCTGTTCGCAACTCAACCTGCGAAAGTGTACGCTCAGTGGCAGGGTCAAAACAGCCGAGCAGACCCACCAAGGCTAGAAACTGAACAGTACTGGAAAAGTATATGGGAGAAAGAGACAGCACATAACAGCAATGCCCAGTGGCTGGTCTCTCTGAGAGAAGAACATAGCAACCTCCCTGAACAGAATCCAGTAACCATCACAGTGGCAGACATCCAAGAAAGAGTCTCAGGTATGAAGAACTGGACAGCACCGGGCCCTGACATGATACATGCCTACTGGCTAAAGAAGCTCACAGCACTCCACGAGCGCCTGGCAGCACAAATGAACCAGCTGCTAAGAGATGGGACTCATCCCGAATGGCTAACAGAAGGCCGAACGATCCTGATCCAGAAGGATCCCTCAAAGGGGGCAGTCCCATCCAACTACCGGCCAATAACCTGTCTGTCCACAACATGGAAGCTCATGTCAGGCATCATTGCAACCAAGATAAATAGGCACATGGATCAATTCATGAGTAACACACAGAAAGGCATTGGTAGAGACTCCAGAGGAGCGAAACACCAACTCCTGGTTGACAGAACAGTCGCTCAAGACTGCAAGTCACGACACACCAACCTGTGCACAGCCTGGATTGATTACAAGAAAGCCTATGACTCAATGCCACACACGTGGATCACTGAATGCTTGGAGCTGTACAACATAAACAGGACTCTAAGAGCCTTCATAGGAAACTCAATGAAGCTGTGGAAAACCACCCTTGAAGCCAATGGGAAGCCACTTGCACAAGTGTCCATCAAATGTGGGATATACCAAGGTGATGCTCTGTCCCCACTGCTGTTCTGCATAGGTCTGAACCCCCTCAGCCAAATAATCAACAAGACTGGCTATGGATACCGATTCAGAAATGGGGCCAACATCAGTCACCTCCTCTACATGGATGACATCAAGCTATATGCTAAGAGCGAGCGTGACATTGACTCCCTGATCCACACCACCAGGATCTACAGTACTGACATTGGGATGTCATTCGGGCTCGAGAAATGCAGCCGGATGGTGACAAAGAGAGGCAAGGTAGTCCACACAGGAGGGGTCTCACTCCCAGAAGGAACAATAGCAGACATCGAGGACAGTTACAAGTACCTCGGAATTCCACAGGCAAATGGCAACCTGGAGCAGGCAACAAGGAAAGCTGCAACAGCTAAATACCTCCAACGGGTAAGGCAAGTCCTGAGAAGCCAGCTCAATGGCAAAAATAAGACCCGGGCAATAAACAGCTACGCACTGCCAGTTATCAGATACCCTGCAGGAATAATAAGATGGCCAAAGGAAGAGGTACAGACCACGGATGTTAAGACACGAAAGCTCCTCACCATGCATGGAGGGTTCCACCCCAAATCCAGCACCCTGAGACTGTATGCTAGCCGCAAGGAAGGAGGCCGAGGACTAGTGAGCGTAGAAGCCACTATCCAGGATGAAACATCCAAGATGCATGAGTACATCAAGCTCAAGGCCCCAACTGACAGTGTGCTCAGTGAATGTCTCAGGCAATGGAGAGCAGAGGATACAGTGCTGGAGGACAGATCCTCATGGGAGGACAAACCCCTGCATGGGATGTACCACCGGACCATAACTGAAGTGGCTGATATCAAGAAGTCCTACCAATGGCTAGAGAGGGCTGGCCTACAGGACAGCACTGAGGCACTCATCCTGGCAGCTCAGGAACAAGCCCTGAGCACCAGAGCAATAGAGGCTCAGATCTACCACACCAGACAAGACCCAAGGTGTAGGCTGTGCAAAGAGGCACCTGAAACAATCCAGCACATAACTGCAGGGTGTAAGATGCTGGCAGGTAAAGCATACATGGAGCGCCACAATCAAGTGGCTGGAATAATATACAGGAACATGTGTGCAGAATATGGACTGGAAACCCCAAGGTCAAAATGGGAAACACCCCCGAAGGTGGTAGAGAATGAAAGGGCAAAAATCCTGTGGGACTTCCAGATCCAGACTGATAGGATGGTAATGGCGAACCAACCAGACATTGTAGTGGTGGATAAAGAACAGAGGAAAGCCGTTGTGGTGGATGTGGCAGTGCCAAGCGATGGGAACATCAGGAAGAAGGAACATGAGAAACTGGAGAAATACCAGGGACTCAGAGAAGAACTGGAGAAAGCCTGGAAAATGAAGGTGACAGTGGTGCCTGTGGTAATTGGAGCACTCGGGGCAGTAACCCCCAAGCTGGAGGAGTGGCTACAACAGATACCTGGAAAGATCTCAGACATCTCAATCCAGAAAAGCGCAGTGCTAGGAACAGCTAAGATACTGCGCAGAACCCTCAAGTTCCCAGGCCTCTGGTAGAGGACCCGAGCTTGAGTGAGAAACCACCCACGAAAGGGTGAAAGGGGCAAGTTTTTTTTTTATATATGTATGTATGTATACATGCATATTCTGAAGCCAATATGCATGTTCTAGTCTGTTGAGATTATTCAAAGTGAATTTCTTTAAAAAGCTCTATACGCAGCAGAAAATCTTGATATTCACTTGTGACAACAGTGATTCTGAGTTAACCCAGTGGAAAAGCTCCCTATGATGGAAAAAAATCTCATTTCACATATTTAAAAACTCAACATAATAAAATGCTAAATTCAAAATATATGTTTTCTTGTTTGGAGTTTTTTATTTAAAACAAACAAAAGAATGAATTCCAAATACACTTTTTCATTATAGTGGTGCTTTTTCTGTTGGACAAATGTCATTCTTTAGCACATTTGGGATACCTTTATGATGAAATAAACATAATAGTAAACAAAACAGTAATTCTATGTCCAACTTTTTTGACTCTGCAACTAATTAGCTGTAATCAGAATTTACTTTTATATCAAACTTTGCTCACGAAGATTTCTAAACATAAAAACTTTTTCTTAGTGATTTTTAGTTGTAAAACAAAATTCCTCAATGGATGAACAAATACAAGGACTTGTGTTTCTTTAAGTTGTGAACGGAGGACACTTTTCAAAACATACCTTTTTACACCTTAGCAGGTTATCTACACGCTTAGGTTTGATAACCCAAAGTGTGTGCTGGCTGTCAATGTGTGTGTTTGTGTGTCACTGGGTGTTATAATGTTTTTGGGGGGTTCATTTGGGTCGAAGAAAAGGAAAAGACAGAAGGCCGAGAGCAGATAGAAAGTGAGTGTCTCCTCCTCGCCATTTCTCATGTGGCCCAACTTCCCTTTAAGCATCACAAACAAGCCTCAGGAGTGTTGTCAAGAAGGGGAGGGGTGACGATGGGGGTGCTGAGCTGAGAGAGAAAGCTGAGCTCAAACGCAACAGCAACAGGAACCAACTTGAGCCATCTAAATTATTCATGCTCCAGATGGATATGTTTCCCCGGGATTTCACGCTAAAACACAGCCATTCAGCTTTCCTAGGCGATGTGCTGTCTATTCAATGGACGGCGCCAGAAATCAAGAGAACCATCACTTTATCTAAATTGTTTCATGTCAGATTTATATCAACTTTGAAGAGTGGAAGCCCCTTGACACCACGATCCCTCTTTTGTTCTGTTCCACAGGCACAATGAAGGGGGGAAACACAATCTTCTTCCTCTATCTTCAAAGATGTTAGAACTGTTATGACCTTGTCTGAAAGATATTATACAAATCAGAAGATCCTTAGAGACGCATGTCAGCATATCACTGACTACACCTCAAACGCTTGATGTGCGCCTGCTGCTTAAAGATCTGAAACGGAGCACAACTTACAGTAAATTTACAAAATTTACAAAAAAAAATTGTTACGATTTCTATTCTTTTAAATATTAATGTTAACATTTTAATGTACCATCACTGTAGAAGTGCAACTGTGACACTAAGCATAACAAATATGTGGCGTTAGTCTACATTCCTGGTCTGTCGATAGGTAAAGTCGCACTGTCAAAATATCTCCGTTTTTGGTCGAGTGGTATTGTGAGTACACTAATGCGTAGCGGTGTCAGAAAGTTTTTTTTTCTTTTTTCTTTTACATTTTCCAAACAAGGTTGGGTGGTTGGTATAGTGAATATGGTAATGTGGCTAACGTCCAGTGGTGTCGTACTGTTTTTTTTCTTATGCAGGGCTCCAGACTAACTTTTTTTACTAGGAGCACAGTGGCCCCTAACTGAAAATTTTAGGGGCGCAACCAGAAAATTTAGGGGCGCATACCGTAAATCAACATTCTAACCAAATCTACTAATTTCCACTGTATTACTAATAAATACTTTAATAATAGATGCAGAAATTACAATGTGCTGTTTCAAATTCAGTGTCACATTTTATTCTGCACTTTTGAAGATGCAACAAAACAAAAGCATCACTGTCATGACAGTACAAATTTATCTTTGTGACACCAAATAGGTGCAGCCAAGATGCACAATAAGCGTGTTTGAGATCACCCAGGTGAACTCAACGCTGCACAGATCACCTGGTGTGTGACATATATTTTTGTTTTTGCTCCAACATCAACTGTCAATCGAGAAAGGGGTGGGAGCAAGGGGCAAACCTACCCGGACACAGCTGGAAACTGAACTGACTGAAAGCTGCCCTACAGACTACAAAACAATGCATTATGGGACATGTGTCCTGATGGTTTTTGTAGTGGAGTGATTAATTAAAATAATTTAAAATACCAATTCATTAAAAAAAGGCTACATACATCACAAAACATTAAAATAATCATAAAATATATAATAACACAGATCATACTAAGGGGGAGAAGAATATTAAAACTAAATTGAATGTTAAGGACAATTCCAATTTCCTGTTCTTCAGTCTTGCTGCAGATTCGCTTTCATCTCACAGCCCCCCCCCCCACCCTCCCCAACGATCTAGGCGAGCCGCTGGTTCATCTCAAACACGTCTATCGTTGCATTTTCCCCACGTATTTTCAGTGTGTCTAAAACTAATGTTGTTTTTGCTCGAGCGTGTTTAAAGTTCAAGCCCCGTTAGCTGTCACGCATGTAGGTGTGGGACATTTATTCTCCTCAGCTGACCCGACTCCCGCGGGAGCGGTGTGCTGCCGTAACAACCGCGCAGGACCGTTTTATGCGCCGCCGTAACCGTAACCAAAACCTAAACCTTCCTCCGGTTCTGTGCGGCCCAGAGAAAAGTTCAGCACGGACTGGCTGTATTTAGAAAATTACGAGCGAATAGATACGTTCTAAAGGAAAGTAAGGAACTCCTTAGTGTGGTCCGGGGAGGGAGGGGGCTGTCAGGTGTCCTGCTTTCAAGCCCTGTCATTGTCCAGCCCCCAAGAGTCATTTACCCCACTGTGATTGGTTGGTCAGCTTCGCGCACGACAATGAAAAAGTGTCATTCATACAAACTGGCGGGCTGCAGTAACATTAAACCTTCATATTAAGGCGGGGACCGCAAAATATCATCTTGGGGGCCGCAAATAGCCTGCGGGCCGCGAGTTTGAGACCCCTGCTGTACACTCTGGCACTGGTACACTAGCCGCAGGTGGGAAGAACGAATCAATAGTTCGCTTGCTCATAGCTCAGACGCACATATCAGGTTGTGATATTTGTCTCAGTTTCCTTCCCACAGATGTTTACGCGCACTCGATTATCTCTAGGCCCCTCCCCCTACACACATTTTAGCCACTCACAGTGGCTGTCCCTATTCTTCTCACACGCAGAGGCCGCCTCGCACACAGGCATCACGCGAGAGTGTACGTGCTCGCGTTTCACGAGTATGTGCGCGAGTGTGCGTGTCTGCCTGCGTCCGTGTGCGCTTGCGTCTCATTAATTATTTCATTGATCATTGACGTGCCCCTTCCACGTTTAATGTATAAAAAATACGAAGGGTGGGGGAAGCAAATTTACTGGTCGCGCATGTGCGACTGGATGTAAAATTCAGTCGCACACTCTCAAATTTTGGTCGCAAAATGCGACCAATTGCTCGCAGTCTGGAGCCCTGTTATGTGTTGCCAATAAGGTTCGTAGCTAGCGTAGTTGCAGTAACATTTGTTTTTAGCAATATCAGTATTTTCTTTACTTGTTTTTACTTGTTGCAAACAAAGTTGAGAGTATTGTCGCCCAAGTGGCCAATGCTTCTAATGTAGCTAACTTGTTGCATGTTATAAACAAGCTTCAGAGTTATTGTGAACATAGGTAAGAAAGTCTTACTGTCAGACTTAGCTAAGTCTTTTGTCTCACTGAATGTGCCTTATATATGACATCAGTTCAAAAACAGACCATTCACTGACGTGAACTTCATAATCAGGTCCACCCTACAGTGCGGTAAATACGGTAGCCTATATAGTCTTTTCTGTTCACCCCTTGAAAAAAAAACTCCTGGTATTTTTCACAATCACAAAGACTTTCAATTATATAACAGACAAAATGAGAAAACTAGGTGTTGAGTTTGAAGCAAAATGATAGTCATCATTGTTAAAATAGTATATTACATTAAATTTAGCACAATGGTAAATATATATACAGTATATATATATTATATTTGTTTACTGCACTTGTGACCAATGATGTCAGTGAGCAGCGCACTAATCAGTAATACCTTGCAACTAATCCACCCAGACTATAATTACTAAGTAGCTTTACACAACCCCCATCTGGTGTCAACAACTCCACTTTTTAACTCAAACCACCCTGCCTTCTTTTAATAGAAAGTAACTTCATGTGCTGGGACAAGGAGATTGGGATGACCTCAATCCCTGATGCGCTCTTCTGCCGTAGTCATCCATTTGTGAATGAAGATGACGACTTTTAAAAGGACAAGACATCATTAAGAGAATAAGTAGCCTTTCCAGCAGTCTTTTTTTGCAACCCCCCAACCCCCCCAGAAGCAATTCTGATGCCTTTATGTAGAACTGAAAGTGCTGAAGAGTGGGAGGGGTGGCCGTTTAATGGTCCAATAATGTCTCAGCCAAAGCATAGCAGTACTCCTAGGATTTTACAAAAAAGAAACACGCTGAGACTGACCAGTGTGGTGATTTAAGAGGCAGTTATGGAGGAACAATTAAAAAAAGGAGATGCTCTGTGAACTGTAGCTCTGCATGCGGTGAAGTGATGCAGCAGCTCGAATCGATGCTGTCCCCACACAAACGGATGAATTCTATCAAAATACCACATGTCAGCATGTGACACTGAAACCGCAGATGGTCAAATGACATTTATTTAAGTGGCATATCTCTTAGATCGACGTGAGAAAGAAGAGAAAAGGTCAATAAAAACAAGTGAGGGACTGCAGTATCAAGGTGTAAAGGATGCCTGTGTCACCTGTCCTCATTTGTCTTTCCCCTTCCTTCCTTTCCCGCTCCTTCTCTAACCTTTCAGCTCAGTGTCGCTCTCAAAGTACTAAAAGTCTGACAAACAAAGGCGACTTTTCCGGCATCACAGCATCCATCATCATACGGATGCAAAGGCCAGACAAATGCAAGGGATGCAAACCAAGAATCACTCAACCCATATTAAAAATGTGCCTCCACTTACCTTTCCCAGAAAAATGGCACTTGTGCACTTACAATCTGGATCAATAAGCTGAGTAAAATCTGTTTAATATGTGGTAAGGCTCCCTAAATGTCACATAACCTACTGTATGAAAAAAGGCAAGACCTTCCCAACAAGTTTAAATAAACCCTGCAGGATAAAGCCGGCTCTCCCGGGGGAACCAAAAGCTGACGGCTTTGAAACAGGAGGGAGGGTATTTTCAGCAGGGCTGCCCAGCATGACAGATCCTGTATGTCTCACAGCTGAGCTTGTTTTATTGAAAGGTTGTTTGAAAGGCCCTGAACCCGAGACATCCCTGGTCATGTTTGTTTGACTTAAAGAGAAGCAGCACTGAAAAGCTTTGCTGGGAACAGTGGTGCTAGTAGTGCATGAAAGAAAATTAGATGGGTAAGTGCGCACAGTGACTTGAAAATATATGCCGGGAAGACCTTTAGAAATTAATAAAATGGCCTCAATACAGCTTCAATTACAACCTGCTACAAATGTGCCGAGCGCAAGCCAAGTTTAACTGCAGTGTGCAAATAAGTGCCAAAACCAGTGCTGTTATCAGGTAATGGAGTCAGAGGAAGCTAAAGGGCCGCTGTGAACTTGACACTCCCATTAAGCCCCCACTGGAAAGTGCAGTATTTGATCAGGAGATGGGAATAGAGCAAAAATGAACTGAAATCAGATCCCCCATGACTTATTTTCCTGTTGGCTCTCAGCTTTAGGTGTCACTCAGACTTAATAAAGCTTTCAGATTTTCATTTTATCACAGAAAATAGACTGAGCAAAAATAAAATCACTTGGTTTTGCCTTAATGGAGCAAAGTAATGGGGAGGTGAAACTGACACAACACATTTTGTCCATAGTAATACCATCAAAATGAAAGCATATTCACTTCTGGAGTTTTCCAGGAATCAATTCAAACCGAATATTGACCTTTTCTCAGACTTTATTTCATAATGGTTCCAACAAATACTGCACTTTGGCAATAGCGTGTCACCTCGGGTGATACCAACACAGCTATTTCACCCTATAGAGTTACAGTATTCTGGAGCCCACACTGCAACTCCTCCACCAACCTATAACTCTCATTTTATTTCCGCACTTTATACATTAGAGGTACATTACAGCCATCCCAGCAGATAGGATGAGTCCACTTTTACACCCAGGTGTTACATTGCAAGGTTAGGTCATTTGGATGGCTGTGACCTTTGATGGTTCCATCTTCAATGAAAATTATCTTGTGATCTCTGCATTGACATGCACACAGATGTCCTTGCGCTGCACATTCACACTGCGGTGATAAGAGCAATTCACTAGGGAGACATTATGGAAATATTCATTTGAGAATTATGCATTATAATTAGAATGTGTGGTCACATTTCTCTGTCTTAAGGGTGGCTGAGTTTAAGTGATTTCAGGGGGTAAGAAGGTAAGATTTTACTTCACCTTTCTAGGGGTTTTGGAGCTTGTGGCCAGTAAGTTTAGCATCGTACTCATCTTTAGTCTTCTTTTTAAAACAGTCATTATACCAAGCGAAAAGGGGGGGGGGATTAAACACTGTCCCAAGTGTTCGGGTGTGCGCTTAATTATTCTGAGGAAGACAGTTGTTAAATTGTGTATGCCCATCAGCTAAGACTTTCTCTAGATTTATCATTCATGTAAATCATGAATAAAATATTTCCTTGTTGTGAGAAAATGTTACATCTGTTTGGTGCATCGTTTACTCCTAAGTGCAGGAATATGAAAGCACAAGTTTGACCTCATAAAGATCACTTTCAACTGGGTTGGTACTAGAAGGTCTGATGAAGAGTATCTAACAAAGGCATAACAAAACAGTTATTAGTTATCTTGGTTAAGAATGGTCTTTTTTTTTCAACAAAAGCCTGGATAGTGTCTAATTAGTCTGGATGTCAATTACATATCACTGAATCCATTTTATAATTTGATATAAATTCCAATCCAATATGATACAAATAAATGCTGTTTTTGTCAAATTTTGGAACTGGAATTGATTTATTTTAAGCAATCAAACAAGACAAACAAAATACATCTGTACATCAAACTAACGATGATTAGTCAGCAAATGATCAAATTTTCTTGGTTATAAATAATTAATTTCACACAACTGGTTATTTAAATTGCACCAGTGTGAAACTTTGTTCAATAAAGTCATCACTTCATGAATTTCATTAGTTAATACTGTTTTTCCTAAATAAAATTACATTTGAATTTGAAACCCAGCTCACAGAAGCATCACAATCACACAAGTTTCCATATTTTTCTTGAACATGTCTAAGTCTATGAGAATCGGAAGTGAGCCAAACTGTCATGGAGATCAGAGAGGAAGCAAAGGTGTGGGCAGAGGTTAAGCCACATGCCGCCAGGGCTGTGGCGTCTCCGGTCGCCCCTGGCAACCATCACGTTACCATGCACCGGAACAGACAGGCCTGCTCGCACAACAGATGGAACTAATGATGCGAAACAAAAGGGATCATTTCTCCATGGTCCTCTAAGACGCCACAAAGAGAGGCTTCCAAGTTTCAATGATGGGATCAGTTTGCTTGGAAAGCCCATAGGTCTAATTATATAACTGAATAAAAATATGACTGAGTTTCTGACAGGAAATGCTTAATTTAAAAGGAAAACAAGGGAAAAATAAATTTTAAAAAAATGTAAAATTTAAATAAACTATAAAAAAACTTAAATGCAGTTCTATCTGTCTACTCCAAAAGATTCTCCAACATCAATACTTTGGACAATAACAATCCCATAGTCCTGTAAGCAAGTCTGTGGGGTTTTTTTTACACAAAACTTGTATAACTGTTTTTAGCAAGCTGCCTTGTTGTGAACAGACGAAAACAAATCAAATTTGAGCTGAGGACATTTGCATACCCTGAGGGACAGGATTAGATTTAGAGGTCATCTCCTACAAGTCAGTCCTCCGCAGACGCCAATGAAATGTCTCTCTGTCGAGCACCTTCCAGTCCGGTCTGCTTTCCAAGCCAGACAGTCAGACAGAGCACTGTTCTGAAAATGAAGTATGCAAAGTGAGTGAAGTCAAACACCTTGGGATGGGATTTAACCAGGATGGAGCTGAGCAGAGCCCGACGCATGCATGTTCACGAACAGACAGGATCACTGGGAAAAGTTCAGAGCCAACACTGACACAACCAGCGGAGGAAGGCCTGTATTAGAGTCAGGTTAGTAAAGATAACACTATCAGTCTGATCCCTGCGGGCACCAAATGCCAGGCCTTGCTGGCAAATAAAGCTACAGTGTCTTGACTCTGTGGCACATTAGCTATGATTACAATGACCTTCATTATATCAGCTCCCCTTATTACAACATATGGAAGGCGTCTTCCCCCTGGGCCAATCACAGTGGGGGAAAGAGTAACAGAAAGAGGTGAGATTCACTAGTCAGGATAAAAAAAAATAACAGGCCTCCCCTTTACTGCACAACTACTTGCAAATGCTGACTGGACACTTTTATAAAGTCTAAAAATGAATCATAAAGTTATATTTCAAGGGACTTTCTGACTTTGGTGGAGCAATTTTTAAAATTAGTCTTAAACAGCCAAACTTGGGTCCACAAAAAGTCCATCCATCCATTTTCTTGACCCGCTATATCCCTTCATCATCACGAAGATCTTGAAAATGCCGAAGCCTGTCCCAGCTATTGTTGTGCGTAGGCGGGGTACACCCTGGACAGGTCGCCAGTCTGTCGCATATTTTTCGCTATATTTTTAATACGTATCATCATGTTGATGGTGCAGTCATTCAGCAGCCGCATAAAATTCCTTCAAACTTGTTTTTATGCAAGTAGTTGAATACTGTACAAAGTATTCATGTAAGAGTATAGATTTCACAAAACCATTTTTCAGTCTTTAAACCGATGAAAATTGTGTTTTTAGCATGTTCTTGTGTCGTTTTTCTAATGATGGAGGACATATTTAGAGAAAATTAAGCTCAAAATTGCATCGCTCAGTATTTCTTTATTCAAATTATGGTGAATCATGGAGAAGATGAAAAACTACTGGGTTTTTTTGTACAGGCATGCTGCGGGCAACAGGTTATAGCGAACACTGAAACAATATACAAGGTGAGTAAGTGTGAAAAAGGTCAGAAGCAGGCACTTGGACACATTTTTTATTTTCCCAACTCCCAAAACTGTGCACTGTGCAATGGGCTCATTAGTGCTGTTTAAGTGATAAGTGTGAGCTCCTCGCACACTTCTTGCGTGCTGCCAGATGCAGCTGCTCCTTTCTCTGACCCCCGGACAACCCAAAAACCTGCAATACCCATACGGATTAACGCTCCATACTGGTGCGTTTGACTAAGGTTTCATCAACAATCTTAAAATTAAAAACATTAAATCCCATTTATTACAGCGAATACAGTAAGGTTAAACTCAAATCCAGTGTTTATTTTTACCATCTCCTCTTTACAGAGTTTTCTGTTTCTCCTTTTTAACTGACATGCTGGATGCTTCCAGAGCTGCTTAACAAGTACAAGTGTTGTTAACCTCAATTTGCTGGCTGGTCTGCCTCCCCGCATGCTGCCTTGTTAGCTTGATCAAGCTCCTCATAGACATCCCAGTGTCTCCCATTCAGTTTTTGCTACTTATCCCTCTATTGGGCTCCTGCTGTGCACCTCCATGTTTGATGGCAGGTGACTCCCGGAAAAAAAAAAAAAAAACGTTAGTCTGGGGGAGATGCTTCAATGAATTCAGTTTGCACTGCCAACTAAATGCGAGACGAGCCAAACTAAAGGGGCTCCGAGGAGCATTTCATCAGCATGCCGAGCAATGAGGGAGCGATGTTTGCTTTGCACTGAAAAAAAAGAGGAGGCATAAAATCTGCTGGTTTTGGATTAGAAAATACAAATAAATAAATAATTTAAGATGCAAAAAACTTGAAACAGGATCAGTTGTAGTTTGGGAATGCCAAACAGTGACAGACAGAAAGGATCACTCTCCCAACTCATCAAAGAATCTCCTCCGAAGCGCTCAAAATTGGTGCAGCTAAGAGAGCACTTCACTGGGTTTAGGAGCTGCAGATCCCCTATGACAACAGGTTAAAAAAAAAAGCAAATAAAATTGTAACTTAATTATAGATTTATAATGAGCCGCTGCACCTCTGCCAAAAAACAAGTCCCATACCAGGACAAACAGGCACCTGCTGAACGCTCCCTGCTCATGGGTTTTCATAGCTTAATTAATCTATGCCTTGGGGTATCATGACTCAAATGTGCTGCTTGCATACATGTTTGAGACAATTAAAGATGCTCCAAGAAACAGAGGTGAAACTTCAACATGACAGAGAACCCAGTGCCACACATCTCATGACACATTTTGTGTTTGGTGAGAATAAACCTAATTATCCAATAATTTAAAGAAAACAAAAACAACAACAAAAAAGACAAATGTGCGAAACGCTCTTTTATGCAGCTGTTTGAGATTTTCCAGTCTGAAAAAACTATTTAAATAAACTGAATAAAGATCAGAAAACTTAATTTAAGACTCACCTCCTGGTTCTCTGCTAAAGCTGAAGCTGCTTTATCGCCCCCAGCCGATGCTCCCTCCACTGCCATCTGATTTCTGAAGATAAACATAAAACAGCAGTTTACCGTTGCATGTATTTCCTTTCAAATAAGGGATTCAGCAAAATTCAATCAATCACGCCAAAGATGCAACGATGGATGTTGGTAATATCAGTCAGAATTTGAAGGGACAAACCTTAAAAGCATGCTGACAAAGTAACTCAAACCAAAGGAAACCCCAGGAATGATACCAATTGGACTTTCCTTCCAAGTAAAAAGCTTATTTTATTGCCTTTAGCCAATAGATTTTTTTTTTATTTGATTTACTTTTTGGTTTTAAATTAAGTAAATTCATCTAATATATGCTAAAACTGCATGTCATGATGTCTTTGAGGAGTTGAATGCTAAATATGAATTGAGTAAAAAAACATTTTTATAAGTTTCTCCAATAAAAATGTCGTTAAAACAACACAAAATGTTGTTGTTCACCTTTTAGCATATCCCTTCAGGGGTTGCTACAGCAAATCAGCTTTCATCGATTCTCACAGGTGGTTTGGCTGAGATTTTTACACCAATTGCCCTTCCTGACCTAACCCCTGCAATTTATCCGGCCTGGGGGCCGGTACAGGGAGACTTGGGCCTTTTTGTTGCTTAATAGTTTGGCAGTAACTCGAAGGGTCTTGCCCAAGGGCCCAGACTGGATGAAGCTCATCGCGCCCCTTGGGGAACAAATCCTGGTTTGGCCTACACACAGCCAACTGAGCCATCCAGCTGCTCTGAAACAACACAAAATACTCGGAACAATCCACGATGTTTAATTTTAGAATAAGGTGAGAGACTGTTCCAAAATAGATTCCATTTCTGAGTCTTCAAATACTGTATGTTGGTGTCAAATTCAAACAAAAATTCCCAAGACATTCCCAAGTAAATGCTTGGAGAGAAAATCCCCACAAAGAAATTACAAATGAGGAGGTGCAGCTCAAAAAGGGTAGAATAACTAGAGACTAAAACAAATACAGTATAAACGGTTACTGTGTACATATGTGACACCATGTCTGCCCACAATGTATGGAAGCTGAAGAAACATACTTTCACTGTACTTGGTGATGCAAACCTTTAAAAACATTCTGAGAAGGAGTGAAAGTTACAATTGAGAATATTATTTTGAAGCAGAGCTCACTGGTACCAAATTTATTTATTTTTTTGTATATATTTCCAAAAATACATCTGTAACAAAGGAGAAGAGGCGTTTATAAATCTAAGCATGTTTCATGTAAAAAAAAAAAAAAAAAGGTTTTACCAAACTGTGGAAAAACATTTATGCCTCGTTTCCATTGAGCAATTCGATAGGGGATGGAAAGATCCAGTCCTGTATTTTGAGCATCTCCATTATAAAATGGATCCAAACCAACCAAACCATACCATTTTTGGGCTCCATTGGTTGAAGGTGCATTAAAAAAATGGAATGGGCCGGTTAGGATGAAGCTACTGTTGAAACCCGTTGATTGGCTGGAGGTCAGTACAACAAAAGAAAACTCCAAGCAAACGGTTGTGTTCCTCTCCGCTGCCTGCAATCTTCTCTCAACCAACATCAAATGACTTATATATACGAAGTACCACAAGCCAAGTGATAAAGAATAGCTGCTGGATGGCAACCTTTTGTCATATTGTGAAAAATTTGAAATTGCTAAAATGAAACATTTGATTTTTGTGACATTTTCTTTCTTTATAGCATAAACCTTAAAAAAATAAGTAACTATGTTCTAAATCTCTCTCGCGGTGAGTTGATTAAGACAAAGGCTGGACATCTGCTGGGTCTTTGTCTCAAGAATTGTATTTATCTTTAAAAAAATCTAATATTTTCCAGTATATATAGACATAAAAAATCCTTTTGCGGTTTTTACATTCATTGTCCTGCTTGTGGAGCCTTTTTGTGTGTTTACTAAAAATTCACAACGAATGACAAAAAAGCATTGATGTAAGAAACAACATAATTAATTTGAGACAAAAACGAATTAGGCCAAAAGTATGAAATTCACTTGAACTCTAATTACCAGTTTGAATGAGTCTGATAACTAAAGAGAAAAGGTATTAAATGCAATAATTATTACTATTGCTAATTACATTTCCAATTATGTCACTAATGAGAACAGCTTAATTATCAGCACACTGGATAAATAAAGAGTTTTGTTTCATGCCTTTTGTGATGCGGCCAAGATTGGAAGGGCAAGTCCTCTGCCCAAAAACACACAAGAAGAAGCTGGAAACTTCCGCGGGTTTCCTCAAACAGTAAGAACGTGTTGATCATGTTAATTATTTCAACAATAATTTGTCGGTATGGCTCTGCCCTTTGTACTCAAGTTTCATTTGTTATCAAGGAAAAGAACAATCAAAGACCAGCGTTATCAAGGTCATGCTTAAACTGCATTTATTAGTCATTCAATTCCAGCTGTCATTTTATTTTTTTCTTTAGTATGAAGCTTTTAGTATGAAACCTTTTTTTAATAATAGAATTGACTTCCTAACATTCAATAATGTAATTCTGTTTAAAATGTTACCCCTAGAACTTTTATTTTGGTAATTTTTACTCTGTTAAAGTATCACTTTTTAGCACTTTCAGAAGTGTTGGCTGTAGAAGTGAATGAATTTGGAGCATATTGTCGATTCCACTAAACAGCCTTTCAATGCTGCAGATATTTTTGACATTTATTGAAGGCAAAACTACAACTTTAGAGGAGCAGAAGTGTTGGAGAAGACCAGTGTCTGAGTGCCAAGTAAAGGCACAGCGGATTAGAGTGATATCTTCCACATGGCTGCTTAATAAGCCAACCATCTGAGGTAAATCTGGGACCAGGTGAGGCAACACGCCTGTCGGAGACACCCCTGGAACACAGAGGGATCTCCCTCGCAGTACCCACAGGGCAGCTATTTCTGAATACTGAGCCACTTTTTCACTTTTGACTTTTGGTAAAGAACTTTTTTTTACATTTTTTTCAGACTTATAATACTAACTTTTACCACTTTTGCGATTCATTTGAAGAATATTAACAAAAAATGACGTTTAACTGTCTTCACAAAAGGCAGATGAAGTAGAAAGAGAGAAAAGAAAAGTAAACATCTAAGGGTTGCTTGTACATTCTGTTAAAAAGTACTATGTTTACACTTGTTTTGCTTTAAACAGAGACTGTTTCAGGGTCAGAACTTGAACATCTGGTTCAGCGCTGTGTTTTTTATGTGTTCTAAAGCAATAAGTCGATGCATGTGGGTGTGTGAAGGTGTTGGGGGGGGGGGGGGGGGAGAGAGATGTGCACGTGTCAGTCAAACCCAAGGAATGCTGCCAATGTCAGTTTTTCCTTTACAACCCTCTGAGAACAAAAAACAGGTATAAAAAAAACCAAAACAGACAAAAAAGAACATTCATAGCGTGCTTAAGATAGATTCTTTTCTTTTTTATAGTGCCTGGAACATTGTGTAAAAACCGGTTTTAATGTATTACCACACGGTACTTTTCAGTGCATTTTTTACACGTGGCATCATAATAGGAAAAAAAAATAGGTACGCACCCAGGGATCAGGTACTTGAAGTAAGAGTTGATAAGCATTTCACAAGCGAATGGGGTTTCTGGTATTTTCCATTAAATTAAGATACTTTTACCTGAAAACAAAAGCAGTAATACAGAAATAATTTGTTATGTTCTAAACATTTCAACAAGTTTAAAGCAAAAAAAGTTAACATGAAAAAATGATTTATGGAATGATGGCAGTATTTGTTCTAAAACTTTAGATATTTTATGTATGTGATATCTTTTAGTAAAATTGCTTTAGTTTTGATTGACCAAGTAAAGCTGAAAACATGAATCTTATAAACCTAATATGGAGCCAAACAATGAGTCAAAACCTTGTTCAGACATGTAAATGAGGTGAAGTTCTGAAAAGGTGAAGATTTTGATTTTAGTAATAAAAAAGGAACCACAAAAGCTGTAAAATCCTTAACTCTTTAGTGACCAACAGACCCCTGAGAGACTTTTGCTTATTATTCAGGGAGATCTTATTAGTTAAAGTCTCTGTAAGAATGTCAGTCCATCAAAAGTTCTGAGGACTGAAAACATGCTGTAAAGCAAAACAAAAACAGGGAAATTGACCTGAATGGTGAGATTTTCTGTGGTTATGTTACCATCAAATGCCCTTGGGCAAAGGAATGAAACAGATATTCAGTTTAAAAAAAAACACACCTTTGTCACGCAATGTGACTAGAGCAAAAAGGTATTTAAGTTCAACATTAAATGCAATAATCAGCCCCTCCTTTCCTGCCCTCCAAAGCTTTCATGACAAACAATTGGCTTCAAAAACAATTTTTTCTGGGAATTTTGATCTGCATAGTTCATTGATACATTACATACAGGATTAGACATGTTTTTAATAAATGTGTGTTAATATAGACAAATAAATCCATAAATCACAAATTTGTCCCGAAGTCTAAATGCTGCTGAAAACTGAAGCATTATGGATTCACTGTAAATATCTGCATGATTCTAACTTTGATCTATAGCAAAACTAGTAGAAAAAAATATTTAGGCTCTGATGTTAATGTCAACCTATTTTAAAAATGTTAACTTTTTTTTCCGTTTTCACTTCAGCCGGTCGTTTCAGCCTGAGAGGAAGAAAAGCAAAAGGTCCGGTCTGCTGACATAAAAGGCTTTGTACAGAAACAAATATCTTCCGTTGAACTCACCCAGCAGCATGGTTTAAGGTAAAAAAATTTACTGTAAATCTCTACTGTTCAATAGCTGAAGTTTTGTTAGGAATTTTGCTGACGAGAGAGAAATGTTAAAGGCTTGTCATCCTCTGTCAGCGCTTAGATTTAACTCTTTGTTTTTTCCCAGGTTCTCCTATAAATCACTGTTTTAAAAGAGTATTTACAGTCTCTTCCACTTGGGAATTATGTTCCAATAGTATTGATAAGTTATAGCAGTCGAAGTACTAGTCAAGAGAAGCCTTCACTACTTTTTACAATTCAATCTAAAGAAAATGTCTTTTTCTCATTTTTGCATTTATATGTAAACTAAATTGTTAACGCTGGAAAGGAAAACTAACCATTTCAAAGGAGAACTCACAACTTTCCCAAATGTAATATCCCTATTTTGAGACAATCTGAAGAAGCAGGTGGAAAATCCCTCTGAAGAGTTATGCGACATTTAATTGTATTTCTTTTATTTATTTGAATGTATTTGTTTATTTATTTTTACTTGTCATAATTAGTTTTAGCATATCGAGCAAATGGCTTTTTTGCCCAACAAGGATAAAAAGTTTGCCACATACAGTGGCGGTTTGTTTAAAGCACTAAATATAGATTTTGGGTGGAGTATTACTTTAACTGCAACAAAGTACACAGGCTGTTATGAAATGCTGGTTTGAGTTATTTTACAGAGTAACAGGCTTCACCTGTTTCATTGCCCAAATTAACCTTAACGCAAAAACAAATTAAAGTTGCAGTGAAGGAAACAAAAGCGGGAATAATTCACTGAAAAACCAAACCATTTACCAAAAAGTGATCACTTATTTAGCTTTTCATTTTCAGCTTGTAACACCTTTAAAAGATCATTTCTAAAATAGAGATTTTATTTTTTTAAGTAGGATTTGACACTTTTAATTTATGTTTAAAAAGTAATCGTTAATATTTAGATTTAGATTTAGCATCGAAAATTACATACGTTCAAGTCACGAATTATGCTTTCATTGTGATAAAATGTGACGTAAATGCAGCACATAGAGTAAGAAAGGTCTCAATTGTCACGTTCTTTCATGTAGGTGAATTTTTACGTTTGGCGCCCCATAGAAACTACTTAAACTACTCATTTTTGGTATTACCATAAAATTGCATTAATTTTTGTTTGTTTTTTAAGAATTTTTGGGATTGATGTGTTTCATATAAAGGACCACAGGAAGAGCACCTGTCTGCTAAACACAGCTAATGGGAATGGGAATACTTCATGCTACTACCTCCTCACACTTTACACCTCTGTTTTACACCTGATTGCAACTGCTTCCTCAAGTTCCACACCGAGTACAGAAGATGAGAAATATATGAATACAAGCATTTGGATATACTTTATTGTTTTGATGTTTATTTGCTGTTTGTTAGTCACTTGATGTTCGTTGTATTGTAAGATTCAAATACAATACAATTGATGATTATCTAGTGTTTTTACTATCCACGTTGCACAGTGTTGCCTTGAAGCAACAAACCAATATCTGGTTTGGGGGGGGGGGGGGGGGGGTTAGGGGTGATCACTTTTAGGATTTATTCTATATTAGGGACCCCAAAGCTACCCAAAAATAGGGTGAAGTGTTTTTTTCCTCCAAAAATTAAAAAGTCTTGCTGTAGAGTCCCGTTTGGGCCTTTAGAAGCACATGTAGCTGTAATATAAAACAAACAAACACTTGCCAAGAAATGTCATCGAGCGCTTAAAGTCAATCACCTGATTGAACTTGAATTGGCGTCACTGCAGAGTCGTGGCAGTTCATAGAGATTGCTCAAGTCTAGCATGTGTACCAAGAACGGACATGTTGATTATGTATGCTAGGAGTGGTACAGACTTTTATTGGAAAATTTACACCCGTGCAGTGATTTATATAAATCAGCAGTGCCCGCAAAGCAGTAAAACTCTAATTGTTTCTTCCATTTTGAAAGTCTAGCGTCCATTAAGGATGCAGTGAGTAATAAAAAGGACTTTTAATCAATCCTCTCTTGTTGATGAGCTGATGTGTGAATGGGTTATCCTACCTGACAGAGCTACCATATGCTGAATCCTTTTTTTCAACAGTCAACAAAGATGGAGGGATCCTTTGTCATTGTTGTGCAGGTTAACGTCTTTGGAACTTTACTCATTTGTATAAGGAGAGGGCAATGTGTGTTGTTTTTGCATCTGACTATCTGAAATACTTACCAAAGAATCATCTACATCTCAAAGCAAATGCTTGGAGTACAACTTTTTTACATCAGGCAAACTCAGCACCACTCCACATTTCAGTTGTGACCCTTTTCCCCTCAGACTGGATTGGCTGACCCCCTTTGACCAGCTGGCTTGGCCACAGTAAATCCTAGAGACTGCTCATGCTACAGGCCTTGGGTAATTAATAAAACCCCCATTACATGCCTTGTGCCCGTTGTTTGCTATTTCAACACCCCATTTGTGCCACGATTACAGTCATTATCAGTCACCGCCATTAATTCTCTACCCGAAGCCAGAACTGCATACTAATAAATTGGGCTCTAAAATTTTTTTTACCTTTCAAGGAGTTGGTGTTGGAAACAGGCCAGGAAGTGCCACTCCAGATTAGAAGTCATCTGGTGCCTCGAACGGAGCTCTTTGAAAAGGAGGCTGCTGCATCTTTGGAGATAGTTCAAATTTCCTCTTTGATTATTTTCCTTTCCCCTCCAAAATGAATCTTTATTAAGCTTAAATCCTGAATAAAATGAAATTAGCAGACTGCAAAATATTGCTTTCTTTTCTGCCTCTATTCCCCTGTGCACACATGCAAATTATAATGCTTATTTATGTAAATGAGGTGTCGTCTTTAATTAGTTTTGCTTGAGGGCATTAAAATACATGTATTCTTCCCCAAAAAATGATTTGTTTTGTTGCTCTGTTCAGTTTAAGTTCAAAATGAATGATTATGCCGACTAAAAAGGTTTATTAATTCTCTTTTTTTCCACCCTCTTTTGGAGAATTATCTTCTCCACCCACTTTGTGGGAAGAGTAAATTCTCTGTGAAATCAAAAAGCCTCTTCAGGCAATGCTCTGAGCACTACTCTGACAAGCACTTGTAAAAAAAGTCCCAGGTTGAAACTACATAGAAGAAATGCACTCCCACTTATCCAACCTGAAAGCTACGCTCTTTAGAAATTTCTTAATATGTGTTTCGCTAGGTGACTTCTTGAAAAATTATACATAATTGAAAGTTATGGAATTTTCATTATGTACATATTTTATTGTGCGCTTCAAACCAGTAGAAGGAACAATGTGCTGCAATTATGCTTTGATTTGTTTTGCATTTTGTTCATACATTGTAGATATTCACATACCCTTTTGTGCATGACGACTGCATCATTAATAACTAAACATACATCCTGCCATATAGTTTTGTGTCGTTTGCCTTAAATTTGAAGAAAATCTGTATACTTTTTGATCTTTTGAACAGCTTTTATGTTTATTTCAATGTTTTGTCTACAAGGATCGGCGGCATAAACATGAATCTATAGCTGCGCTCCTTTTTATTTTTAATGTGTTTCCTCTTGATTTATTGTTTCTTGTTGAGTGCCTTTATGACACAGAAGAAGGTGGTGGGTCAAGTTCTGTTAGAAGCAGCCACTGACTGTGTCAAACAGTATTTCAACCCTCTTCAGTTTAAAGTGACCAACTGGGGCTCTGGTTGTTCAATATCCTATCAGTATTCTGCATCCCTTCAACTGCTCAGATGAGCTGAAATGGCATGTTAAGATCCCCCTCCCCTGCCTGCAAGCATGATTTATGAAAAGGAAGCTAAAACCATTACAGCATTTTTATTATTATTGTTCTTTCAAGGCTAATGCAACAATAGATTTTTGCATGATTGATGTGTTATACTAAACATTAGAGGATTGCATTAACTTTGCATAGAACAGCTAAATGACATAAGATTACTTATTGTTACTTTTCATCCACATGATCATACTGTAAACATTGTGCACATAGTATTTCTTGGCATTTATTGATTATGGGATACATGGAGAGCAAACTGTACACAAAGGATAAACAATGTACACTGAGACAGCTTTGGCTGTGTTTCCAGCAAAGCCGTAAACTGTTCTTCCTTGTTGCAGAGAACTTTTTGAATGGCAGTACTTCAGAGATTAAGCCAAGTGACTTTGATAGCCTCTCATCTGCCCCCTTCACTCTGCAAATTATTAAAAGTCCGGGCCCTTGTGGGAGGGAATGTGGCAGCAATATGCTGACACTTCAATCATCTGGGAGGAAATTCCACATGTAATAAGGAGGAATTGCATACAGTAGAAAGTACAGCTTTGACTTATCTTTCAAGCTATCTGTGATGGAGGAACTCAGACCACATCAAACCTCTCGCTTTAGTCCTCACACGTTAAGCAGATGCATGGAAAAGGAAAAAAGCCTGAACCCTGACTGTGTTTTCACAAGGTGTCTTCTCATTTCATCACATCCAGTAGTTTTCTTTGTTAAGCAGTAGAAGTTTGACACTTTGTCTTTACATTAGAAAATGTTTACATTTTACCAGTATTTTGACTTGAGTATAATTACATTTTTTCCGGGTGAATCTGATTGGCTGCTGGGTGTGGGTTAAAAAGTAATCTACCACAGTGATTTTCTACACCTAATAAATAAGTTCCGGTCACATAGACAAAATGTTCTATATCACTGCGCTGGCTTCTTAGAAACAAACTTTTGCTTCGTTATCTGGACAAAATAAAGTGGTAAGAGGTGAACTTTCTCTCTGAACTGATGCTTTATTCAACCCATCATGAGAATCAGCAAATATATCGCTTTCCTTTGCCGCTGCAGTCGAGGTTGGTGCTGGCTTACCATGACAACGTGCCGCACCACCTATTTGAATAGTCTGCTTTTTGTGAGAAAGCGATTTAAACTGAAAAAATAACAAGAATAAAGTGCTAAAAATTGACTGAATGTTTATTTCTTTTGTAAATGAGTATGATATAAGCAGGATAATGAGCTATCCAGTCGTACAGTTTTGAGCCAGATTCCAGCTCGAACAAGGAAAACAAAGATGTACATGGATCTATTTGTCTATAAGCTGATGCAGCAAAATGGAGCAAAGCAGGGAGCTTGTTGCAGGCCCTTTGCAGTCACAACTACAAGCTTTTTAAAACAGCATTCCTTCGTCTGACCCTAATTTACGTCAATTTGAATAAATAACAAAATACTCAGACATGCAATATTGAGCTTAATTTTCTTTTTATGTATCCTCGATTTTCAGAAAAATGCTACATGATCATGTTAAAAAAGCCAAAAACAATATTTTAATCAGAGTAGGTCTTTGACACAGCTCCTTTGAATACTAGTCAACAACGGAGCTAAACCTCGTCAAATAAAATCACTAAATACTGTTCAAGTACCTTTACTTTTATTACAAAACACAATTTTGTTACGGCTTGTAGACAAGAAGGAACCCAGGAGCGGGAAAAATTCAAATCCAAGAAGTGTGGAAAACAGACATATTTACTGACACAAATTCACAACAAGCATGGGCCAAAAAGTACTCAAAAACACTGACAAAACTCTTGGACCAAACAAGACACTGCAACACTGAAAAACCAAAACGTCACTCCTTAAATACCTAAACACTAGTTGAAAATGGTAGGCAGCTGTGGAAACCAGGTAAGAGCAGAGGAAGAGGCTAACTGCTAACCTGGACTGATCGTACCAAATTTGAATGCACACTGCAAAATATTTTTTTTACACACACTTTATGTGTGTGTGTGTGTGTGTATCAGGGGAGTTATGTCCAGGTGATGTAGGCAATGAGGCAATGATAGGCATTCAGCCAATGGACTGTTCTCTCAATGTGCTTGTGTGCCATCCCACGGTGCACAATGCTGTAATTACACTGAAAAGTAAACTGAAAGCTATGCTTCACAAAGACAAGAAGCCCTAATAAAACGGAGCTGCCGGTGATCAGTCGTGGCGAGACTTTCAGGACATATTAATGGAGTGTTTTCAAGGATATGGCATTTTTCCATTTGTCTTGTGGAAAAATCTTGGGCAAAACACCTGGTGCGCTAAGCACCTCCAGTCTGAACACTGAGGAGCAGCAAGCAGTCACTGCACTCCTTGTTGGCAATGCAACACATCTGTCTTGTAGTGATTGTCTTAATGGCTACAAGTACACAAGTCAGATTTTACTGCGTTTTGCGTTACTTTAAACTTCAGTGCAGTTCCCCTGTTTATACTTGGTTCGTTTTTGTCACTTGAGGAACCCGTTTCTGAACAAAACTTTACACCTGCTTGAGTTTTTTCTGTTTTACTTTTACTTGTTTTACTTTGGTTTGCTTTTTTGTCTTCTGATGAATGCAGTGACATTACATTTAAGACAAAATGTCAACAAAAGAGCTCAACCTGGACTGCATGTGGGTGTGACTGCTATTCTAAAGAAAGAGTGCAGGACTTTTTGTTCAATGACACAAAAATGCAGGGAACATAGTTTTGTTTGTTGACTTGGTTTTGGTGCTTCGTAACGAACACAAACATTATAAAAGAAATATCCATCAAGTGGCATGGTGGAGAAATCAAAAATAGTAATATTTTATGTTCACAAAAACAAAACTTTTACAATTTTGCCAAGCATCAATTCTTTGGTTGATTTTTCATACCAGAAAAGGAACTTTGATATTTTTCTTCTTTTTTTCCACATAAAAAATTTTGATTTTTTTTTTTTTTTCTTACTGTAATTAAGCTCTAACTTCCAATAATTCACGACAGAAGACAGGATATGATTTACCACGGGGAAAAGAGGCCAACCACATTCCAACTTATGAAACAAATAATTTATCTCCAAAAACCTAAAACTTCTTTTAAAGCACAAAACAGGACAGACAGGTTTTAAAATTATTTACAGTACATTCTGTTCTAATGCAGTCAAGTCCAACAACAGTCAGTTGAAACTGGTAATACTCAGATAAAGATTATGTATTGTGGGAAACTGAGAATTGCTTTTACTTTTAATTCAGTGATAATCCAGAAAACAATAACAGCTGTTAGACATACCTGTTAAAAAAGGAATAAAAAAAAACCAGAACATTCATATGGGAAAACAAGGATTTTTACATTTGGAAAGAATACTGTAGTAGGTAAGATATGGGTACCAGTCCTGTTAGAAAGACAAATGTATGAAGCTATTTTGAAAAGTAAATGGAGCCAAAACAGGTTATCAAGTGATCACCGGGTGGCTTATTTCCCAAGAAAATCAATTTTCAATCATTGTCCTGTTAAACTGCTAAACTTCACAACGGAAATAAGCATTTACAGTGAGATTTCAAAAAATGTTAGACTCTTTAAAGGTTATATTTAAGGTCCATTCTCTTTGGATCACTCGTTTTGGACCACTCTTTGTTTCCTGAGATAGTTCGCTTCATTAGGCTTGCATGAAAGCTCACCTAAAATCCGGTGCAGACCAAGCAAGCAATCTCTGCTTTCCTGGAAAATTGAGGGATCTTCATTTATTTGCAAACTAACTCTCAGGTTCCACCTAGTGTGAACATACACCGACTTTTCACAGATGAAAATGCAGACATAAACCTGTGGACGTAATTAAAGAAGATACTGTGTGGTACAAATACACTGTTGTCACATTACTATCAAAACTTGAGTTCTGAGATATTCTTATGGGTATAATCCAACAACAACTGTTACTTCTCAGTTCAATATCCCATCACAAGTTTTAAAAAAAAGACTCCGATCTGCCCAAAACACACTAAAGGATGACATAACAACATGATCTGTCAGTCTACATTTTGTCATCTGTCCATCTGCAACAATAGCTGATGAGAGCCTAAATTAAATACAGCATTGTGGGTCACTTTTTTGTTAAAGAGCAGGAACGGTTTACTAGTTCAGCATTGGTGCAACAGAGTAAACTTGCATACTTGACTAAACAGCACCTGTGTAAAAGAATATCCACATTTAACTTGCGATATTCACTTCTACCAGGATCTTCTGAGAATTCTATATGATTGTTGCATTGTGGGTCTAACCGGGATCATCTTAAACTGAATGAAAGACCCAGATTGTAAGAGTGAAAAAGAGCAATTGTAAATTTAAAGAAAAAAATATTTTTAGAAAAAAATATGAAAACAGTTTTAAACGCTAAAGTACACATTGTAAACGTAAACGAGATATTGAAAGCTACACTACCCAGAATGTGTATAGGGACCAAGAAGCAGAGGGTTGCTCAAAGGGGTCAATAGGAAGTTCTGTATATTTCTAGTAAGTTGTAAATGTTCTTATTCCTGTGCGTTCATAAAAACCACGTAAAGTGAAATGTGGTCTCCCACTTTTTTCAATGTAAAAACCGTGCTGGTGTTGTCAAGTGAGGTAGATCGGCCAAGGTTGCAGCCAAGTTGCTGTGATTGGATGAAGTTGCAATGTCAAGAAAAAAATGTGGGAATGATTTGAATTTGCAGGATTTTCAAAATCCTGAAGGGAAGAGACGCTGCTGAGTTTTACCGAGGGAGTTGCAGGGTGGACTGGACGTTACAGTAAGGTCTGCATGTTAGTGCACCCGGGATGTGGACTCTGATCAACCTTCTGAAGTGTAACTTTTTCTATTCTCCACATCTTGAAAGAAGATCACAGATAAAACCAAATACCAGCCTTCTGCTTTTATAAAAACTATTTCTGTCCCCAGATGTCACAATTCTGAATTTCTTAAACTGGTAACCCATTGATTCCCTCACTGGAAGCTTCTATAATAACTGTTTCAGCAGACCATTTGCAGTACACATGGCAGCAAAAAATGCTCTTTCTTTCAACAAAATAGACAATAATAAACAAACTCCTAAATGTTCAATTCATTTTTACTATCCACCAAATACTTGTGTCTTTTTGTTGGCTTACATTTATAGCGGTTATTACACTATGTGGACAGCAATGAAGTGTGTTAAGGTGTAAGATTTAAACTTATAGAAGTGCAGCTCAAATCTTCACATTCATGCATGTAAACTACTTTTACTGCATCTTCAAATGTCTTTTTTAAGATGTTCAAAGTAAAAGGAAATACTTACTTTAGTAAAGAAGTGCTTTCATTTAAAAGCACATTTTTAATTTGTAAATCTACAAATTCAATGAATTTTTTATTCACAATAACAAAAAAATATCAAACTGTAACAACAAACATTTGATATATGATAACAAAATAAATAATATAAGATTACTTAAAATCACTCACGAAAACTTCAAATAATGTACTTTATAAGTGGCAAAGAAAAGGAAATTGCTAACATAAGCAATAATGATTATAAAATTGATTATAATATTATTATAATGATGACAATGATTTCTCACCTTGGCAAGGTGTATTTATTTATTTATTTAATGTTTTTCCTGCACAAATGAATTTAGTTGAGAAGTTTTAAATAAAAACAAAGACATCAGAACCAACATCAACTCTTTGTTCTTGTTTTATTGCAGATTTTTAAGGAGATTTTAATCACATGTGTCATGCTTTTAATTAATATATTATATTATATATATATATATATTATATTAATATATATATATATATATATATATATATATATATATATATATATATATATATATAAACTATCGATAATCTAGGTTATTTGTGCAGTAAACGCCTCAGCATTTCATAGATTATTTTAGACTTCAAGATACAGTCAAGAACATTTTTGTGTTTTGTTTGTTTTTTTGTTTTTTTACTTAATCACGGTCTCACAAAAGCCACAAGAATTTGAGAGAAAACCAAATGCCTGTCAGGGCGAGTACACAAGAGCCAAAGGGGGAATCTGGCATGGCCTAAGCAAAGTCATAAAAATATTTTCGCTTTTATTTAATGTCGTCCATAATTCATTGCCAGGAAAAGCTAATCAATAGCACCTTAATGAAAACTTGAGCCATATTTTATTTTGCCGCAGAGAAGTCCCAGATCAGCATTTGTTGCCTTGTTATGTGCTGGTTTTCATCCTTGGGCTGTTTGACAGATGTGCATCACATTTGCAGATACCTTAAATGTTTGCTTTCTTCAACATTTGTTTCATCAAAACAAAATGGAGAGAAGTTTCTGACGATGAGGACAATTTCAGCATACATTTCTTATATTGTAAAAGTTGTCTCTCATACAATTTTATGTTTATGAAAATTGCATATCACTTGTAAAGGTTTACTAAAGGCTGCTGTTAAAATGTTTGATTCAAAACACTGCATGCATTATATCTTAGATTATTCTTAGTTTGTTTTTCCCACCTTTTTTTTCAAAAATGTTCATATTTTTTTTGGATGCTCAATCACCTTTAGTGCATTGAAGTGCTTTCTTATTGTTGGTATTTGACCAAATCATAATTCATCAGAGGCCGCATATTGTTATGGAAATTCCATTAAGTGAGTCTGCACTTTCCAGTAAAACACATTTTTTTAAAAGATGCCAACATGGCAAAGAACAGGATTAAAAAATCAAATATTTGGAAATATGCTGTGATATATAAACCTGTGACGTATTTTCATTTGATTTTCATTTTTCTAATATAAGTTATGAGACAGTTTCAAAAAAGGATTTATTGACTACCGTATTTTCCAGACTATAAGTCGCCCTTTTTTTCATAGTTTGGCAAGGGGTGCGACTTATACTCCGCAGCGACTTATATTAGAAATAAATTGAAATAAATACATTGTTAACCCTCCTGTTATTATGTTCATTTGTGAGGAACAGAGATTCTGTTCCTGTGTCAATTTGATGTATGAGGTATGTTAAGTGTTAAGAGTATGTTAAGTGACTCAGAGAATCAGCAAACTATTTTTTACAATATGATCTTGAAGGCTAACAACATAATATTCTATTTTCCAATGATTTCATAGATTCAGAAATGCAATAAAAATGACTACATTCTACAAATACAGGATGAAAACAGAGTATTAGTTGGCCAATGATGCTTCATGAAAGGAATAAATAAATAAGTATGAGAAAGAATAACTGTGAAATTATGAGATAAACAGTCTGCTATGATTGTGTCATATGAGGTTGTGAAACTTATTATATCTTGGTCAGATTTCGTCAAATAAATTTCCCGTCAAAATGCGACTTATAGTCCAGTGCGACTTATCTGTGTTTTTTTTCTACTTTATAATGCATTTTTGGGCTGGTGCGACTTATACTCTGGAGCGATTTGTGAACAAAATATGACAAATTAATTAATACAGAGGTAGCTCTAATTCGTTTGCAGTTACCAATAGGAATAAACATATTTTTTTATGGAAAAGCCTAAAACCAAGGTTCGGTTTAGTCATGGGAAGGTGGGGGCAATGCCCCCTAAATCTCGTGACTGCCCCCCAAATTGTGATGGATCACAAAAATCCACAAATAACCACAAAGAAAACCCGAAAACAAACAAAAAACAGAAGGATGAACAAACAGATTTAAAAAATACATAAATACAGCCTAAACGGGACAAACCAATGTCCTGTCTGTGCCGGTCCCAAGCCCGGTAAAAGCAGAGGGTAGTGTCAGGAAGAACATTCAACAGAATGAACTGATATGACTATAGCATGGTTTTTCTATGCATTTTAGGGGCTCGAAGCGATTTGACACCCCCAAACTCTCAGCACACCCACATAACCCCCACTCCCAATATTCTACCACCCCACAGTGGGGGTGTTTAAATCTGGTTCCTTTCCATCTGTTTTTCAGTCTTAATTTGTTTAGTTAAAAGATTAAACCTGCTGTTTATATAAATAAGTACGTTTTTGCTAACACTTATTCCCTTTTCCTTCTAAAAAAAAAAAAAAGAAAAGAAAATTCCTAATATGCAACATCCTGATGGTACAAAAAAATTGTTAACTACAATTACAAAGGAAAAGGTCATTTTGCATGCTCTGAAAGTCATACTAATGAACTAGCTCTCATTAATTTAACTTTTCATTTCCACTAATGGTGGGCTTCAGCTGACAGTGGAGATGACTTCAAAACTTTTAGGAAGATTGTTTAATATCCACTTTGAAAGCGAGGAGTAATTTGTCAAAAAATAATAATGTCTGAAAGGTCAGGCAATAAAAAAACAATATCTGCCCTCTTTCCATTCCTGTACGTATTTGTCACTTTTGACTGGATGGGGGTGAGCTACAAGAAATGATAAGAACCTGAGAGACTGCTGCAAGGCCTCATATGAAGAGCTGAGTGTCAAAACAGTCGATTATCGCTGTGAATATGAGCATTATCAGTAAGATCAGCTTTCGCCAGACTAAAGTTCTCTTTCACGTGGAACTGCATGAGGATATGCAGGGCTGTCCAGCAGCTACACATCCTTTATTTGCATTGTCAGCTGGAGGTGAGAGGGTGGAGACTTGCCAAGTGTGAGGCTCTGGGCCAGAGCCGTGACAGCTGACAACTCCGGCAGGCCCCGTGTGCAACGCCGCACTTCTAACAGCCAAGATCCCAGATCAAGTAAATCCTAATCAGAGAGTTAATATGCCTCTAATGTGAAAATTCATATTTCTACTCTGTAGTGTTTCATGTTCAAAAGGGAGCACATGTCATTTGGCTTGCCTTCATATAACACTAAGGCTTCCATCAGTCAGTGATTATTGCAATGAGGAATTAAAATCCCTCAACACACAGCAGCCAGCCTCACATTGCATTGGCTGTCAGAATTAACTAGTGAAAGTGACCTCAAACAATACATACTGAAGGAGGAGGAATCACATTCAATTAGGGAGAGGGGAATATGCATTCGTAGCTGATTAATAAAGATACAGAAGAGCGTGTTCCATTGTTTCAAACAGAAACACTCTCCTTACTTTTTCTATACCCACTGATCTTTAGGTCGACACATTTCAGCGGCTGACATTCACAGCCGCACCAGCGATGGCTTCAGACACAGCCAAGCTATCTAGTCAGTGTCCGGCTTGTCAGCTCAGGCTGCCTGGCTGAGGATGCGCTGAACTGTGAGTCTTCTCCACCTCTTCTTGGCACGCTGTGTTTATACCGATCCCTCAGGCCATTTGTTTGCAGCACTTCCTTGCCCCACAGCACCATGCATAATGCAGGAATGAAAATGTTAACAGTGGCAAATAAAATCGGCAAGGTGCCCCCACAAATCAGGGCAGTTTAGGAGCACATTTAATCATCCGTGCATTGGGGACAGCGCAAAGCAATTAATTGTGGCATTTCAAAGAAGATCAGGGCCCAATTTTTCGAGGGCCTTTCAAGCTTCTTGCTCACTTGCCCCAGCCACTGCAGACCAGTAGCCTGGCCTGTGTGCCTCTCTTTGAAACGTCTCCACATTTTGGCCCAATTATGTATATCAACACTTTGCACAGAAGCAAATGAGAAGAGAGTTCTTGTAGCTTATTGCGCAGAATTGCATCAACAAAGCCCACCCAGCAAAAGAAATAACAAAAAACAGCCATTGTCTGAAGCGGGTCTCCCATGTATATATGCACGAGGAGTAATTCCAAGTCGGTCTTGCATTTCTCCAGCACGCTCCAAGACAAACAAGTCAGAGCACCATATGGTGATGTCAGGAAAATAAATAATTTAGAGAAATTCATGTGCGGTGCGCAGATGAGCAACCACAGAAATACCAACACAGGCTTTCTTATACTTAACCCCTCTAATAAGAGCTCTTAGCATTGAGGTGAGGGTGGAGGGGTGGGATGGGTGTGTATGATGGGGTTGGTGGGGTTGGGGGGGGGACGTAGAGATAACCACAATATTGAGCCTTAACTTGATTGAAAACTACTTTAGAATTTCAAAGACCGGACTGGCAACTGTCTCTGGACGTAAGGACGGCATTTTATGCAGATACAATCTGCAGTGCCTTTCAGCACTTCCTGAACACGAGACAGCCTAATCTAATGAGCTGAAGTGTGTGTGTGGGGATGGGGACAAAATTTGTTCAAGCTTTTATCCCAATGCCAGCATGCTCTCATCCGTCTGTATTCAAATATCCACTTGTTATTTTGATTCCCCCTCATTCCTCCCTGAGATACCGCTTCGCATGGCTCCAGTCATCACTGTTCAAGTCTTTAGAGTTGGGGGAAAATAAATAAATAAACACGCAAACACAGAAGCTAACGGCAAGGTTATAGCCACACAGACATGACGGCCACTTGTTTTCTGCCGGCCCCCGGGAAAACTCACAGAAAGCCCCAGAGAGGGGGAACACAGACGTGCCATGTTGCTGACATGGCAGCCGTCACGTCATACTAACCAGCGGGAGTGATGAGCACAGACAGGAGCGAGCTTTGTACAACACTGCTGTGGCTTTAGACCCAAACTGAGTGGATTACTTGACCCTTGGCTGTTTTTTTTGTACCAGAACATGAAGTAGAAAGGTGTCTAATGTGTCGTAAAAAAATAAATACTATTATTTAAACTTGGAGAATTAACCACAAATTGGGTTGAGATGAAACCACTACAACCCAAAAATTAATAATGCTTCAAATAGAAGCCCAAACATTTATCTCAACATAAATTACCCAAAAATAACCTAAATGTTTTAAGAGTGTATATACATTTTTTATCCAATTTTCTAAAAAGTGGTAGCATAAATTTACATGAACATTTCTAATCCTATTTTTTTCTTCCTTGTTTGATGGCTTAAATGTTTCGGTCCTATAAACATACTTTATTGATTTACCTTTTTTTTTTTCTCCTAATAAGTGTTTGTCTGATACTTTCGTTGTTCAAAACGTTTATATAATTTGGTGACACTCAGAAGTGCACTGAAAGCATCTGTAGTGCACTGCTTCATTATCTCTCTAATATAAACAGAAAATTGCACATTCTAAAGACAAGTTGATGAAAAAAAGCATTTTAAATCTATAGTTTTAGTTTAATATTAACTAATCGACAGAAAAAAAATAGGGTAATTGCTCCAAACAAGATCAGCAGATATAAATTTAAAAAACCACAGTTTACAAAAAAAAGCAAAAAATTAAGACCTCACATTTATTTATAAGTCTAGTCCTTAGGAAAACTGACTTTTGAAGACCCACTTTAATGAAAATTGTGTTTTTGGTGTTCATAACATGTTTTTGTGGCAGTGATCTGATGATGGAAGACATATATTAGGAAAATTAAGCTCAAAGTTTATTTCTGAGTTTTTCTTTATTCAAATCGTGAATCTGAAGCAGATTAAAAAAATGCTGTATCAAAAGAGCTGGGAGGGTCACAAGCTCCTTACTCCAGTTGAACAGGGAGCTCTCAGCAACGGGAAGGGGAAGGGGGGTGGGGTTGCTCAACATCAACATTTCAAATGAACTACTGCCGCTCTGCAGAAACTATGTCCTAGAAACGACACAGGTTTTAGGATTTTGCAAAAAATAATTATTTAAAAAAAAAATACTGGGAACGCTTTGAAAATAGATCAAAATATGATTGCAGTTTGTCTAAAATGAGTTTGAAGCTATCTCAACATGACCATATGGTCAAAGTATTTTGCAAATGTGGATGACTGCTGATAAAGGAATCAGCGCATTATTGTGTTAAATTATGACAAACCCTAACTGACCTTCATTTGACACTTTATTCCCAACAATAATCAAAAACAAATTAAGCCAAACCACAACTCTGGGTCAGAACAGATTATTTTTAGGCAATTATTCCATTTGACTTTAGAGTTTGACTTAGTAAACTCCACAAATCTGAGACAATGAAATAAATCTACAAAATTTGAACCATAAAAAGGAAAAGTTTGTTGCATCTAAAAAAGTAAGACCCCTTAAAAATGACAATTCTAAAATAAAAAAATCACAGTTTAAAAAATTGGATGTTTGGTAAATGTGATTGAGTCTGTGGATTTCCTTATAAATAAGGCTTTAAAGCTGTTTCTGTATATCACTGTCTTTCGATGACTACAGGTGCAACACTATATCTGCTATCATTTTCATGACTTGTGAAACTGGCAGCTTTTGGCATAATATTTCTCTTTTTAATGTGCACATCAGAACAAAGCAAGCCAAGAGAATAGACAGAACAAAAAAAGGAGAGATGGCCTGAACTGTTCCACATCTCATGATAAATCACTGCCACTTTTATAGCCTTTAATAAGTTGATGCAAAGCCATTTTTCTTCTTCCCCCATCATTCAAACATTTTAAGGCGTATTTACAAGGAACTTGTTAAATTTCTTAATAATATTTAGTGGCAATTTTGGAGAACTCTGTCGCGCTGAAATTTACAGCCTTTAAGTGTTTAAAATGGAACGACATGATTAACAAAGTGTCAGAATTCACTAATTTACATGGACAGGCACTAACTCCAGATACCTTTGCATTAAAAAAGAAGTTTTTAACAAAACGAGTCATAAAAGAAGCATTCAGAGTGAGTGATGGCGAAGACTCTTCCACAAAGTCAGACCACAGAGACAGCCCCCCTCACGCTACAGATGCTTCAGAGATCAAGTCAGCCAATAAAAAGACATATATCCAGCTGCTTTGACTTATTTATCCTGTGCGGATGAGCTCAAGATGGAACATCTCCTATAGGCGAGCTTAATTAATTGTGATAAAAGGGCTAATTCAGAGGCTGCACGAGAAAAGTGAGCCAAACAATAATATTCCCCACAAATCATCTTAGCCTGTCAAATATTTCCCTCCATAACTTTCTATTTCAAAGTCATTGGAACGTGAGGCTTTTGTTAAGGAACCTCATGAAACAAAACTACCTCCCACTCATCTCCGCCACTGGATCTGCACCCCGGACTAAACTTGCAGCTGCTCCACATTAAAAAACTCTCGTCCTTTGTTGGAACTTGAACAAGAGGATGTTTGAGGCTGCATCCGACGGCTAACTCATCGGTCGCCACGATAAGCTGCACTGACCTGGGCCTGCCCCGGCTGTCCCAGTCAAAAAGGGCCCCCTTTGACACTGATTGCAAGGCTATGAGTAGTCTCTCCCCTGTGCCCTCTCAGTGCAACTCTAATTAATAGCCAATTCATCTTCTCTGATCTGAGCCAGCACATGGAGTAATATATCGTTAGTTTGGCAAGCAAGCTATTAAAGTGTAATAACCAAGTACCAGCACTCGATTTGGAAGAGTAGCACATACTTAACCATGAAGTGGAAACAATTAATTTATTGGAGGATCTCCTGTAACCAATCATTTACTAGCACTCACACTGTGATGCAAAAGTCATCTCCTGTTGTGCGTGGCACAAGTCCATGACACATTTTGGGCTCAGTGCCTCTTGCGAAGCCTCCTGCTCTAAGGCCAGTTAACGTAAGCCTTTTTAGAGTACCAGTGTCCCCCAGAAAAACCCAATGTAAGGTAGCGAGTTCATCACAAAATAGCCCCTGGTAAACTACGGATTCTCTAATCACAACAAGGTGCTTCTTCAAAGGGAAATTCATTTTGATTTACAATGACTGAAATTTTATACCCAGACATGACTTATTGATCCATTCTGATGAAAATCGTGGTTTGGGTGTTTTTAACATGTTCTTGTATCATTATATAAGGAAAAATTAGGATTAAAATTATGTTTCTGAGTATTTCTTTATTTAAATTGTTGTGAATCAGAAGCAGATAAAAAAAATGCTGTTTGAAGAAGATTGTAGTTGTGGCCTACAAGTTACTACGGCAAGCCACAAGCTCTGTTCCGCTCCATTCTGATGCATCCGCTTGCAGACAAATAAACCCACGAAAGCCTTTTTTTGCACTAGTATAGGTTGGGTTGTGGGGGGCTGTAAGCTAGCAGGAGAGCATGTAAACAGATGGATGATGGGGGAAGGGAGGCGGGCTTGCTCCGCGCAAACAGTCCCGCCCACAACTCAGAGGAAATTTTTTACAAACAATGACACAGTTTATTCCTAATTAAAAGACGACTGGGAACACTTTTACAATTAATCAAAAGTGATAAGAGTGGGACCTTAAGCAGAGAAAATGTTCAAATTAATGTAATCTTTAATAAATGAAAAAAACAACATAAAGAATCGTTTTAGCCAATTAAGGTGGGCAGCTAACAAAAAAGGTCACCTACTGTTTGTACTTCCTCCATAATGCAAAACAATAAATCCCTCCTTCAAACCTTGATAATAGCAGGAAATAAATGAAAATGCACAATGCTCACAGGGCTTCTGACCTTCCTCTGAAGCAAAACATTTAAAACCCATTATTCTTTTTGCCAGAACTAATGAAGTTTTTTTTTTTTTTTTTGTCTCTTCAGCTTAACACACTAATTGACACTTTTTTGTGGATAGCCCAGATGGAAAAATAAGTACCTCCTTAAAGACCCAACTCCCCTGTTCATTCTCCTTTCTTTAAGTCCCTTATTAATTAAACTTTCACCAAGTCGGGCATTTTTATTAAAAAGACTGTCTGCCATAGCATTGAACTGAAATAGCCTATTGTTACTAAAGCTATTTTTTTTCTATAAATAAAAACGATCCACACAGAACAGTAATTAAAGAAGATTCTCATCCCGACTGCACTAAAGTTGGTCGGCTTAAACCAGAACTTTTTGCTCCAACTGAATAGTTATTCTAAGACGGTTCCATTTGGCATCTTGAGACATTAAGTGCTGCATTCCAACAGAGAAATTGAAAATGTGTTTTTTTCCATTGTCATCCATTCTGATGCTTAGTGAGGAAATATTGACCCTGCTTTTACTTTGTCAATTATACTCCCTTTTTGTGGTTTTCTTTACAACTTCTGACTGACTTTAACTTTGGGAAAAAAATATTAATTAAGATTTATAGGGGGAAATTAGAGGAAGGCTTATTTTGCAAACTGCGATTAAATTTAATTTCACTTCTCACTTTCTTTTATTAAACATTGTTTTAAAATGAATAATTCAGTTATGAAAACTATCCAAAAACATATTAGGAGACTTGAATTCTCCTCACTTTAGAAAATTAACTGATAGGAGTTCATTTTCTGAGGACAAGAAGCAAATGTGTTTTGGGATTTTAAAAACAATACTTTAGATTTATGAAGCCTCACTCAGTTTAAAGCAGAACTTTGACCAAGTCTACTTTGGCTGCGTGCATCCGTAATATATATGCAATCCTAAAGATCTAAAAGACAAGAAATTCGTAACCACTTTTTGGATAAATGGAAGGTTTAAACCTTCTTGCCTGAAAAACCACGTTTCTCCTCGGAGGATCCCAACAGGTTCTGCGCAACCATAATTCAGAGCCCATTTAAGACCCTCTCTGATAAAAATAGTGTTTTTACTTCTTGTGCTGACCTTTGTGGATGTGACTTTTCAACAATCTTCTGCTAAAACGATAGAGCAAAAAAGGTATCGCTTCATTTCTTCCTGGGACAAACACAAAAACACAGCTAAATAAGTTTTCAGAAGCCACTCGTTTGATCCAATTCCATGATTTCATGAGAATCACACTTTTAAATGATTCAGAGCGATAAACAATTCAGGCTTGTTTTCCAAATATTTTGTGTCACTTTTCTGTTTTCCCCTAATGAGATGTCACTAATATGTACTGGAATGCTGTTTGAACACACAGTTGGATTGGCCACGGAAAACTTAATGATGTATACCAAATGTGGGGGGACAGCTTCTAAGCGCATGTTTTTGTAGACAAACATAGATGTTGACAATGCTTTCCACCCAGTTTGCCATTGCTGTCGAGCTGAAAATCTTGAACTAAGGAGAAAATCTTTCTCAGGTAACAGATCCTTTAATAAGTCACATTTTATCAGCATTGCACCAAAACTGCATGGATGGTAAAGATGCGTCGTAAAAAGAGGCCACTTTGGAAAAGGTATATAATAGTTTAGAATTCCTGTTTGTGTGAATTTAGGAGAAAAACAAGTGAGTTTTACGGGACATTGTTTCATACTCAGAATAACAAATTAAACTTGCATGTAATCTCTTTACACAAATGCATCCACCTATTGTCCTCTGCACATTGCCGTATTGTTCCTCTTTGCACATAGCAACAAATTTGAGGTTAATTTGTGCCGCAGCTCCTTCCTTTGAGCAGATCCCAGTCATCTTTAAACAGCTCCATTTAAAATGCAATTTGATTATCTGCCAAATTGCTACCAAGTCTTTCCTTCTGCAGCTTGACAGTACGAAAGGGTGGAGGGGGGGTTAAATTTTTTAATTAGCATTAGTGCATAAAAGAGAGGTCTTTGTTGTAATGCATTTATGCATTTGAACACAGAATCCCAGAATGACCATCAATTTCAAAGAGTCATCACCCAAACGATTTCAAACTAATAGATCCAATGGGAGAGTAGCAGTTCTGGCATGGACTGGCGCAAGAATCACAGAGGTCTTCAGTGGTGCTGGAAAAAAAATACCCGTAGGACATGCATGTTTAAATAATCCAAAACTTTTCTTTAATCATAGTTTAGAAAATTGGCAAGGACCTTCAGCAGGAGGCAGCTGCTCTGCCCCAGAGCCATTTAATGAGATTCGCTGAGGGTTTCCCTTAAAATATTTATGCTGTCCCGTGGCACGGCAATATTGTCTTAGATTAGGGAGATAAGAGCCAAGGAGGTGTGTTGACGTTCTCCTAATCAATTTACTAATTGCTGAAGCAGCAATAGGAGAGGAGAGAGGAGTCCCTTCTGGTGAGCTGTATTCTAATAAATGCTGAAAAATGTATTTACTCTATGAAGCCGGGAGGAATTCTGAAGCGGGATTACAACACACCGCTGACCGACATAGAGCAATGCTGTGGTAGAGGATGCAGCTAAAGGAGCAAGAAGAGGTCTCCAAACATAAAACCATTTCTAAGGACCAACACCTTTCCATCTGTCCTGGAAGGAGACAGAGGAAAGCCTTGAAGACTTGGCAAGAAAAACCCTGACTACTTCATGAACAACCGGTAATGAAACCTCAGGCTTGTGGACGGTGGCCCTGAAGTTCAAGTCACGCTAACAAATCCCTCAACGTGATCATAAACCCAAAATAAAAAAAGCAAAACACATAATGAAAAAACGTTGCCTTTCAGAAATCAAAACAAAACTCAGAAAAACCGAAACGAAATATAAAATGAAGCGTTTTGGGGGAAAAAGTAATTTCCAGAAATCAGAATGAAATGTCAAAAAAAACGAAGAAAGTGGATTAGGAAGTTTCAATGGGACATTGCTGATTGGATGGTGACAAATCATTAAACTGAAAGTTAATATATATGTAGTAGCACTAGATATGATACGTTAGCATAAAACTTGTATTAGTGTGCGGACATTCAACACGCATTTAAAAAAACTCAAACTTTGTAAATTAAACATCATCGTCCAATCAGCAATGTCCCGTAATACCTACCTTCTCCGGTTTCTTTCTGTGTTTTGTATTTTAACATTTCATATTAATTTCAAATTACTTTTGTTATCCAAAACGTTTCATTTTTATTTTGTTTCATTTTTTTGAAGTTGTATTTTGGTTTCTGGAATTTTGTTTTCCATCTTTTCATCCATTATCTTAACCCACTGTTTCCTTTTTGGGGTCACAGGGCTACCAGAGCCTAACCTGGCAACCGGACAGGTCACCAGTCTGTCGCAGGGCCACACTAGGGACAATTTAGACAATTAACCTAAAAAGCACATTTGTGGAATGTGACGTAGTTTTTTTATTATTTTTACTAGTCATTGTGATCTTTAATATGTTTTTGTGTTTTGTTAATGTGATTTACATGTCAGGGCCACCTTACTTATGCATAATAAAAGAAGTTAAAGTGCAAGTTTGCAGCTCATCCCAGTGACCCTAAAACCAAAACAAAAAGGATGCACAATAGTGTGTTTACACTGAGAGAGATGGGACCCTAATACCTATTAGCATAAAGGGTGGATTTCCTATGGGAAGCAGAGGGCAGGAGGCCCAGACATTACACCAGACGCTTGGATAGGGTGACTGAAGTCACCTTTAGGCCTTCTGCCACAGGCTAACCCCCCTCACAACCTCTGGGACTGAGGGCAACCCTGGACCTGTCATCCAACACAGTCCACATCTTACAGAGGGTTGGGGGCAAAAGCTGCTCCACCTTTTCAACATCACACTTTCTATAAGACTCTTTCCTCTGTGGGCTGTGAAGGTAACAACGTGTTCCCCAGATCAAGACAGGTCAAAGGACTGTTTGGAGAAAATATTCAAAAGGAAAAATCATGAGGTAATCAGATCAAAATTTTGCAAAAGCGTAGGCTGGAGGGGAAAAAAAGGGACTTCCTTATGACCCTGGTTTAGCACTTTAAAGAGTGTTAGGGCTGCCACAGAAACTGTGTTTTTTTTTCTAAAAGCTAAACAGTGTTATGAGAGAGGGAAAAAAAATCATAGAAGCATTTGTTTTCACACTATCTTTCCATGTCACTTGTTTCCCCAATCAACTTGTTTCCTAAACTCCCACAGTGTCTTCGTTGCGACTGAGCAGGATCTGAGCTCCGTTCCTTGGAGAATTAGGGCAAAACAAAAACACAAAAAAACCTGTTGCTTTGACATTTTGTTCCCCCTCACCTCGACGCACGCCAGTCACAATGGACCGGTGCCTATGTGATCGGTGTTCCCATCACCATGGTGATGCTCTCTGTCTTCCAGGGCTCCCTGGAGGGGACTGGGTGGTTGACGATGGGGAGAAAAAGGGCAGGAAGGGACCTCGTTGCAAAGTGTACTTCAGTTAAAATGCAGTCAAATGGGGGAAAAGACTTGTGTGTACCACCCTGTTCAATATGGATCATCACATATGCTTGACAAACAACTTCAAAAAGAGTTAAACTGAGAAAGCAACACTTAAATCAAACAAGCTTGATGCGTTGAAGAAGAATCCCTCCAACATGTCCAAGAGTAAAAGACCGAGAAGATGCAAGTTTAGGTTCAAAGACTTTGAGGAGATGATGCTACAACAAGCACAGACAAAAGGTCACACAAGTTTCAACTATCAGCTTTAGTACAATCAGCTTTGCCTAATATGACATACACATGTGATGAGCCGTCAAAATTTTGAATGTCTAAATGATATTAATTATTTTTTATGTAATTTTTAATTATTCAAGCCATTTTATTCATTTAAATTTAATGATATTATTCATTATATTTAACTAATTCTGGCAGGGGAAACACATCTTGACACAACACCGACACCTACCTTGACTGCAGCGGCAAAGGAAAGCAAAATATAAGCTAACCGTCAGTTCAGGGAGAAAGTTCGCCTGTTTCGCCCCAGTTGTGATTTGAAGCAGGCTCTTCACAATGTGAGGTGAGAGTGGTAACCACTGTGCAGCCTGATGTCAATCCAAATTAATACTATGGATAAGTAATCATTTACTGCAGCGGATTTCAGCCATTTTAATTAAATTAATAATTTAAATTCTTGTTACAAAATTTAAAAAAGGCCTTCAATATACTTCTCTGTTTAGAGTAAAAGCCTAAAAATGCCTTCTAATGTGCTTTTGTGGGCGACCATGATTGATACAGAAGGCTTTCCCTCATCTCATCTGATTAATGACAAAGAAAAATTAATATAGCTATCACTGTTTAATGTATGGGGTGACAACACACTGGCCTGCAAACTTACTACAGCACAGACATAAATACTGGATTGAATTTCCATTTAAGCAACATGGCTGAACAACCATTACAAGTGACTGGCAATTTGTTAAATTAGTTAATTGGTCACCACTTCATCCAATTCATCTTAAGGCTTGCTTCTGGACCACACCCAAAGAGTTTAGCATGCTCCACTCAACAGTTACACAGAGCAGAAATCGAAAACCTGAAACTCTTTCAGACTGAATTTCAATTTTAAATCAAAACTTTTTAAGTTTCTTCTCAAAATTAATGAATCCAGGCTGTTTTTAAGTCAGATTCAAATTAGGTTTACTTGTAAATGCCAGGTGGCTAAGGCACAGAAAAGCCACAAGCTGGGGTAAAGGGTCTATAACCTCAATGAACGTCCTCACTTTCTCCTTGAACATCTATCCTTAATTGTGCTCCTTGTCCCAAAGTGGCCAGCTGGGAACTGTGAGCGTGTGCCGACGTCCCCACTAACCTTGGCCAGCGCTAGGATTACCGTGCATTTACACTCAATGCTCCCTCATTCCTTAAGACTTATTAAGAATGATAATGAGCTCGTAGAGGGGCAGCTCGTCTCTTTCTCAAATCTAGGAAAGCTCCTCTTCCTGTCCGTTTCTGGCTTGTCTTGTTCTCCTCTCCCCACCCTTCCTCCTCAGCACCTCCTCTGCAGTCTTTTTCTTCCCAAGTCCAAACCTCTGTCTCTCTCTTTCTCCATCGTATTGAAAGGACCCAGGACAAATTACTAAAAAGGCCATTTTCATCTATGAACTGCAGGATTTAATCGATACTTATTTCATGCCTTCAAAATCAACCCTATATTACTGTTGTCTGCATGATTTGTTTATTTTGCTTTGGAGTGTTCCTACAGTAAAAGGGTGGAGGGGGGTGCTCGAGATGCAATTCACCTTGAACCTCCATTATATTGGATTTCTCTACTGGCTGATCAAGCATGCAAAAAGGACATTTCCTCAGCACTAAAATAAAAAACAATAATGATGATTAAAAAAACATGTGTGCTATTTGTGCTGTGGTCTAACACTATGTGTTGAAAGCAGTATATTTTTACAAGGGAAACACAATGGTTGTGTCAGTGTGAATTTGTATACAAAATCATTACAGTGGAAGCAATTGATAAAGCTTCTGTGCTGTGGAGACAAAACTAATGGCTCCTGAAGTCGTCAACCGCTGCCCTGGATAACTGATGCTTGGTTGACATCAAAAACCTGAGGACCACAACCAAGGTCAGACAGATCACAAACACAATTCTACAGGCCCCCCTGACGATGCAAAAGAGCAGTTATGAGACATGAGGCATTTTACTGATAGGGCTGCAAGCAATAAAAATGTTTGCGGCACACTGATATTCTCAACCTGTTAAGCTACGGACACACCAGGCATGTGATGCGTTCAGCGCCTACAAAAGCCCAAGTGTTGCCCATTCACACTGCACAAGCAGGGAGGGGCTTCTTCTTCTTTTTCTTCTGTTTATTGTCACATGTCCCCTCCTTACAGTTGGAAGAGGCTTGGTTCAAAATGTCAAAGCGGTACAAATTTTTTGAATCTAGCTCCAGGCTTTTCTTTCACAGCTCTATTCCAATATATGAAAGACTTGGTGTCGCATAAACCCGTCCGAGCACAAACCGCAATTATTATTTCTCCTCCATAAACAATTTTCAAACAATTGGCACTGACGTGAATTAAAAGGGACGCCATCCATACGTCACTACCAAATCCAAGTTCCTGATTGGTCACAGTTCAACCTGGTTTAGCTTTTAGTGGCTTTATTGGATGCTGATTTTGTTTATAGAGCCTTGTGTAGCTACGCATGAACAAGAGAATGAACAGATTTTTCATTGAAAGAGGTCGCCTGAACCAAGAGGACCTGACTGCAGATATTAACGTCCAGCCCAAATCACTAAAAAAACACCGGACAGTTTACATTTTTCATGTTTTGCGCTTTAATAAAAGTTTTTTTTTAAATGTTGAGGTAAGTATTAGGGTAAATTGTATCATTTCTGCTTCGGCCGATGATGTCAGGCAAGGTCCCTCTCACTTGAACTCACGTTACTGAGGGTGTTGTGAACGTAGCTTCAGGTGAACAAAGCAATACAGGCAACATTTAGGGACTAGTTAGGAGAAAGAAAAGCTCAAATCAAGAAGAGCCCTTCAAATTTGTCAAATAAAACAATTTAGAAGTGTGAGTAAAATGAATAAAATTTCTGTAAAAAGTAGTAACCTTAAAAAAAGGGATAAAATAGATAATCAATGCAAATTTGAGATGTTTCCCGATTCTTACAGTGAAGTCTTGATAATATCCAGCTAGAGTTAAACTTCTGGATAAACAGAAGAACCCGAAGCTCCTTTTACTCACTCCTTTCCAACATGTACAACACCCCAGCAAAACTCTGAGGTGAACTGTTGTTCCCGCAGTGTCACCTGCTGTTGGCTATTATGTTTGTTGACCCCAGAAAATCAAAAGAACCACTAGAGCAAACTTACCTCTTGCCTGGTTAATGGTTGCTATTCAAAACACAGAAAATGCAAGCTGATTTCATGCCTAAACATGTGTTTTTTAAAGCTTTCCTGTTCAAGTGCCAAGTGTGTGCTTGCTTTGCATGCATGAATAAATCTGCAACAGTTAGGCTGAACAGCTGCTGCATCATGAGGATATAATGAAAAAAATACATCAGAAACTGCACATAACGCACCTTTTTAACAGGATGAAAATTGCTCATCTTTAGCAGATTTGCAAGACAAATGCGCAAAAGGGACATCAGAAGTGAAAGCTTAAAAACTTTCATGTTTACCTTGTGTTGTACGAGCAGTGGCATTTTTTTATGTTAGAAGATGGCTTTCCTTGAATGATCTGTTTAACCAAAGACAGCAGGGAGAGAAAAAAAGGGGATAATTAATTACTTTTGTGAGCTATTGCACAGGAGAGACAATAAACCTGCCTGGTCGCCATGGATATGACATATTTGCTCTGAAAACAACACAATAATTAGCAAAGGAGAAAGATCCGGCGAGAATATGTGAAATCCAGGCTTAAAGTGCCAGTGATCTATTCCTGTCCTCATCTTCATTCCTGACGATAATTGCAAACCCACTAGAAAGCAAAGCTGACATTTCTATATGTGCAAGGGACCCTTTGCAAAAACAAAAAAAATGAATAAAATACAACATGTTGCATCTTATCTCTTATATTTGTCGTGCTCTGCAGAGATCACAACAAAACTGAGCATGCACAGAACATGCTGTGTTTAAACAATCTGTCCTTCAGGAGACGGAAGTCAGAAAATCTGCCTTGCAGTCAAAACTGTCTAGTATTTACCAAAGTGCAGACAGTTTTTGTGCGTATGTGTGGTGACAGACAGGTGCCAAATGTTGGCAACATTTTAGCCAATAAGACCTCATTACATATAAGTTAATGAAAAATAAATAAATATAAGTTATGGAACTGAAAGAAGCAGATTTAACCTCTTAATATCTTGAAGACACACAGTCTCTGACGCAGGATGAAAAAACATGTATTTTAACTCCTTTTAAGACCACCTGTACAACAACAGAACTTCCGCTTGAAATGCTACAGTGGAGTTACTCCATGAACATTAGATGACCGTTGATGAAAGTTACAAACCAAAAGAGTTACAAACCAAAAGAGTTTCACTAACTAAGTTGATCTGGACTGAAAGTGTAACTTTCAGTACTTCATTTGCGCTCGTGTTTGTCATGGATCGTCTGTCAGACGCGTCAGCTCGCAGGAGCAGCCTTTTAGACACAGGTGCAAGCTGCTGAAGACTTCAAACTTGTCCTTAAGTGGAGGTTTTAACCCGGTCTCGTGCGTTCCAAAAGTCAGCGAGCGTGAATCAGACGCGCCAACACTGACCGGGCACCAATGTGCCAAACGAGAGCGCAAAGTTTGGCTTTTGCGCTTCGGTTACGCGTTCGCTGCCCTTCCAAATTCGGACTGCGTTTCATTTCATTCTAGAGTTTGTGAAAACGTGGTCCTGTCGCCGGCTTTTTTCCAAGGTGCTGAGACTGAATGAGCCGCTCCAGACCTGCTGCTGCTGCTGTCAGCGCTGCCGCTGCGACCAGACTCAGTGTTTACCGACAACTCCTCACGCAAACTCTCCACCTCTCCTAACAACGTGTCTAACATGTTAAGTACATGTTCAGGGGGTTCACTCACTCTTGGGGGGTGTTTAAAAACGAGATGAACCATAGTTGGGAGAAAATGGAAAACTCTTACCTGAGCCACTTTGTCGCCTTTGGATTTTTCCAGCCAAAGTCAGGAGTGCCTTTACGGTGGGCGGCTGGAGAGCTTTCATAATTTAACTTCCTAGCATTTTTTTCTACAGTTTTTTCGGGTTTTATTGTGGCATTTTCTAATTTCTTACTGGGGAGAGTTGCCTGGAAAATGCGCCCTGGAGACCGGCCCAAGTGGGAAGAGGAGCCTTTAATTGAATTTCTTTGTCTAAAGAGGTTGCATGGAAAACCTGAACTGGAGTTCAGCAAAGTTTTCCATCAAAGAAATTATTTATTTACTTCTTCAACATTGTGCAAACAATATACTGTACGGCATTTTAGCTTTCTTGGTGTACACTGCAAAATACCCCCCCCCCCCCCCCCCGAAATATGTCAGTTATCTCAAAATTAAAAAAAATATATTCAAAAAAATCACAAATCTGCCAATTTGGCAGGGGCGGCGCTAAGGGGGGCAACAGAACAGCCCATGGCTGGATTTTGTTGTTGGCCGCACGCATTTAAAATTTAATTAAAGTTAAAGTTCCAAATGTGTTCTCCGCATTTGTGTTCTCTCCCTGACCGAGTTGAAGGCTTGCTGTCCCCCACTAACCATACTGGTAATAAATAAAAACAAGAATAAAATCAGGGGACCTTTTTTTTTTATTATTACCGTGATGAAATAAAGAAAGATCTCATAAAGTTCAAGTATTGTGATCGGGATTGCTCAAGCTCCATCGACCCTGCGACAGACCGTCCAAGGTGTACCTGCCTCACCCATCGGTAGCCGGGACGGGTACTGTTGCCGCGCTGCTGCCAGACCATTAAGTCGGACCCGTTACTCAAATTGCGCCGCAGCACCTCAGATCACATCTGTACTATTGACTTAACATTAAAATTGTCCGCCTATGACGCCCGTTCAGTGTGAACGCATCTTAACCCAAACCCTGTAATCCTAAACTTAATCCTTCCTCTGGGTCCGTGCAGCCAAAAAAAGTTCAGCACTGGCTGAACGTATTTGAAAAATTACATGCGAAATAGTCACTTTCTTTCTGGCATTTCGTTTTATTGGCTGTGCAAGGATATTCAACAATTTTCCCCATTTCTGAGACTGTCAGTCAATGTCGTTCGTATCTCCAGCCCTTGTGTCAAGCTCTTCACTCGTGCAAGACGCAGCTTGCAGGGAGGGGGGATTGAGGGCGGAGCTACTCAGTTTAGCACCAATGGCCACACCCATGTAGAGGAAATTTTGGCAACTGAGGCTTCAAATAAACATGAAATATGTCTTATAAAGACATTTAGGTTGAGGAATTTTGGTTGAAAACGTCATAATCATAAATAAAACACCACTGGGAATGTTTTTTTTTTATTTTTTTATTTTCACGGAGGGATTTTAAACAACACGCAAGGGTAATTAAGGGTGAAGTAGATGGGACGCATTTTTTTTAAACCCTGCACACTGCACAAGGGGCCAGTTAGTGCTGTTCACGTGATAAGTGTACACTCATTGCTTGCAGTCTGACTGTTAGAAGGAAATTAGACAATCAGAGTGTAGTTTGTGTGGGTGTCCTGTGGGTTTCCTATAGGTGTCCTCCGAGCCCTTACATATCACCTGCACACCCCGTATGTGTAGGATTTGCATTTTTAGTAAGGAGCCACCTCTATAACCACAATTTGGCACCCAAAAACCTGCAGCACCTGAACGGGGCAACCCCTAAATGAGTGAATGTGAATAAAGTTTTAAGCAGTTCTAGAAACAAAGATTCGACAGCCACCTGTGAATCAAAAGGTCACACTCCCATTTGTGTGCGACTTCAATGTCAAATGTATAACCATAAAAAATGCATAGTGTATAGGAAGACCGACTGTGACCTTCTGAAATAATCTCACTCCTGAATGCTTCAAAAATCCCAACAGTTTGTTTACCTTTCCTAAATAGGTCACATTGGGAAATCTGACTCTGCTCAGATTTGAACTTTAATTGCATGACAATGATAAAAGAACATAACGCAGTGCTTCTGATTGAATATATGTCTAGATAATCCCACCTAAATGTAAAGTTAATGAGTCAAAATTGATTCCAGAATTTAGTTTCAAAAAACAACCTAATCTTTTTTTTTTTTTGCTATTTTTTAACTTTGTGTATTTAACATTTAGCTGGTAAATGGAGATACATGCCTTCAGCTAATTCAACACAAATTTAAATTAACATATTGTTGTTACACACTCAAGTTTCTCTATTCCTAAAATACTTACTTATAATCAGGTAAACACGTAAACATGGCAAAGGGTAAAGAAATTTGGTGTTTTTAAGGCAAAATTTCATCTGCTTTTAAATATGTGTTAAATGGTCCAAACCTCTGTTTGTAAATTTGTTTGTTCAAGTTCTAAATCTAAGTTTCTTGTCATTTTTCATTTTCCAGTATGTCTTTAAAATCTCTGTCAGCTGAAGCTAGGACAAACACAGAAAAGCATCCATGTGTGAACACATTCTCTTAGTTACGGTCACAGAGAAATACTTAAACTCAAGTCTCTCTCAAAGGAAAATTCAGTGAAGCACATAGAGATTGTGCTAACAGAAAAACACAAATGAACCCTGAAAGAAACATTACTTTTTTTTATTTCCTTAAAAAATACTTCTTTATGTCCTTAATTCATTTTGTCATCGTCTGGTCTCCCTTTTATCTTCTCTATGTTCATGAGAACATGCATGTGTTTATTCCAGCTGTTATTTGATGTGAACACCCTGGACAGGTTGTAAGTCCATGACAAGGTCCTGTCAATGTCCAAATATTTAAAAAAATTGCAGGTAAAAGAGAATACTTGAAGACTTATATGGTAAACTGGGCTCACTGCAAGGAAATATGGTCTTGATTTACAATTTTACAATGGCTAAAAGTTAATATTTAAACAAAGGATTACAAGGATTTGCGATTAATTGGAAAGCTGCCATAACTTCTGTTTGGTTCTGGCCAAAATAAGCAAAAAGGCAGTCGGTAAAAAATGACGTCCACTTTTAATATACTTGATAGTGTCAGATTGAAGAATTTAAGTTAAAAAATATGTTAAATCAATAGCTATTACTTCTATTATTATTTTAAATGTATACTTTTTATGCATATGAACATCTTTCCGAAGTAGTGATTTAAAGTCTTAATCATGGGAAAACTCTTCTCCAAACCAATGTTTTTCTGATTTGGTACAGTTGTCAATACCGAAAGTACAATGAATATTTACTTTTTTTATAAAAACCTAACATACATCAAAAACGTACTGTAAAATATTCTGACCATGAGGCTAAATTAAGCTTTTTTCGCAGTATACCCTACAGGAATAAAGGGACCTTGATCATGTATTTTAAACTTGAACTTTCCTTATCTAAATTCTGCCATCTTGTTAACTATTGACAGAAAGATTATTGCCAATTAGCAGTTTTGTGATGTGTCCTCTTGTGCATAATAAAGAATAAAGAAAATCAATGGCAAAGTCAACTAACAAGGTAGACTTAGCCTTAATCTCTACCTTTAGGGTTTAGGAATCAAGCTCCTGGTCTGCATACATCCCCGGGACAGATTGTATACAAAAGAGTCCCTAAAACAAACCAATCATGCTCACTGCAGAGGTCCAAGCATCCCATCCATCAGTGCGTTCCTCCTGATGTTGCAATACTGTGATACAGAATAATAAAGAAGTAAGAAAGACCAGAAAATCAATAGATTATTCTGCAGATCACTTGATTCAGTAATGATCCAGTCCATTTATTGCCAGTCGTTTATTCATAAGGTGGCTCTCTTGGGTGTAGCCACCCCACCTCTGCCCTGCTGACTCCTTTGCCATTGATACTACTAATTACAAAACATTAAAAGTTAATCACACGGGAGTCCAAGGTTTAAAAAAGACTTGCAAGGAACTTCATGAAAAGGGCAGCAAATTATTAAATAGGAATACCATTTCCTTGCATCAACAGTTTTTTTCAGGAAATATTTTTTGGCGGATTGGAGAATGTATGTAGAAAAGAGGATTTATCAAATGAGGTTTATGTTTCAGATCAAAGACTTGTGTGTTGGTGGAATCAATGACCCTTGGGGGTCAAAGAATCCTGTTTCTCTTGTAATTAAAGATTTTCTGTCTCATATGTACTGAATACATACTGCATATATGGCACGTTTCTTAAAACATGACAAAAAGTTCCAAGAAACAATCAGTTGGTGTATAGTGAATAAAAGCTGATCCTGCTATTAAAAAATATATATATATATTGTTAATTATTATTATTTATTTTAAAAAACTATAAAGTTGTAGTGTTGTTCTTCCTTTCCAACAGAAATGGACTAAAAAAATTTGCAGAAGTTTTAGCGCTTTACCAAACTGGAGAAAAATAATCAAAGTTTTAAAAAAGGATATTGAGGAATTCTTTTGTTTTTAACAAAGTTTACCTTAATTGAACTTTCCACCTCCAAGAAACCTCCAAGAGAAGCACTAAACTCAGTGTAACATCACAGAGGCGTTTACATGGCAGGTTTTTTTTTATGCTTGTCTACTCAAAAGCATGAATTCACACAAAAGGTTTAGAGTTGCATTTGGACCAGTGCATCCCTGGATCTTTCCCTGTGTTTTGCTAAATTTAATTCCATTATTGTGGATATTTTTTTTAGAAAAGTGTTTAGTGCTGTAATAATGTGAAATTTCTCTATTTTAAGAATCAGCTTCTTGTCATCCATGATGGAACAGTCACTGTTTTTAGTAGAATGCACGCTGTTTATGTGACCATCATGTTTTTAAATCACCTTATTTTTATAGGATAGCAAAAGTCAATTTTAATAAATAAAATCAAACGGAATCCATTCAAATCAATTCAAACTTTACTTGTAAAGCACTTTTCCAACTATTGTGACTCAAAGTCCTTTGCATCAAAAATATTTTTCTATTTTAAATACAAAAAGCAAGGCAAAAAAACAGTTAAACAAAAAAAAAGAAAAATATATTAAAAATATATTAAAAATATATAAACAACCTACAAAAAACCCAGATCTCCAATCCCCCCCCCCCCCCCCCCCCCCACATACACACACACATACACAGCATAATAATGCATACAGTTATTTGTTGATAAGATGCAAATAATCTGGCTTTGTACTGAAGTGGGGAAACAAAAACAATATTTTGAGGACCTGTCCTCAAAAGTGAACCCCCCACTCATGTTCACAGAGGATGCTACCACAGGACCCCACAGATCTCAGCAAGGAGCCAAACCACATGGAGCCCGTTTCCTGTGTTTCTCCAGCTGTAACTGGAAAAATGGACCTCCACCTTAATTTGAGCACTACTAAGAGTTGAGGAGAGTTATTTGTGAGACACATGTGAGGTTCGCAGCGTGAATTGTCAGATTGATTAAGACAATGAAACTCAGTTGTGTCTGCTCTAACGCTCCTGGTTTACATGCTACTTGCTTTGGTGGGATGGGGGAAACAAACCTTTCCCAGGGGCCCCAACAGAGTCACCAACCGTCCTTGATAGATCCTCTTTAGCGTTGACAAATCATTGCATCATTTATAAATAAATGATCAATTTTTAAAATTAAATAATATACACATCTGCTTCTCACCATTCTTGTGGGGCTTGCTTGATCAGAAAAAAATAATCCCAACCTACACCAGTGGAGGCAGTAACTACAAAACGTCTAAGTCTTTTGTAAAGCCACAGTAAAACAACAAATGCTGCAAAACTTTGGTTGTGTCCAAATTCCTTCATTACTCACTATTTTGTGCACTATATAGTGTGTTTGGCAGTTTGTACAGCTGTCTGACTAAAACCCAGTGCTCTAAAAATCTCCCAGACATCTGCAAAAACTAGTGTGCATCAATGCTCATTAGATTGGCTGATAAGGACCACAATGCATCGTGTTTGAACAATTTTTCATGTGAAAAAATGTATTTTCATTCATTTGTTTAAAGCATCCACGTTTTTATCATCAGAACACAATAGATTCCTAAATAGTTTTTATAAAAGGCTCATACTTGTTAGGTTTTTCCTTTGGGAAATCTGTGACATCATAGTTGCCGGTAAAAAAAAAAGAAAAAAAGTTGTGAGGATGGTGTCTGAATTGCTTTTAAATAATATATATATACAAATTTAAAAAGCTATAAATCTATGTTTGACTTAGGTGCCAGACACATCTCTGATAATGTCTTTAGTCCTAGTCTTCCTAGAACATTTGATTCCTTTTTATTTTTGCCCAGATCTTGAGCATATTAAATTAAAAGAAGCCAAGAATGCAAATCTTTTCTTTGTCTTTTTGCCAAAACAAAAAAACATCACATTTAGATGTTTCTAAATGGAAATCTGGTCATTTTTTTAAAGAACTTTTTGTTTTACGTTTTTTTTATAAATGTTTTTGTATTTTTCTGTAAGTTCAGCAAAGATGCTGGAAATATTTGAAAAGCATGTTTTCACTAAAATTATGGCATTTTTCAGATGTCAGGTAAATTAGTCAATTTAACAGTAATTATATAACACAGGGCTAAAATATATACCGTACATATCTTTTTTTTAAGAAGAAAAAAGAAAAAATTTGGTAAATATGCTTTTCTTTACGTCATCTTCTTGAATGCTGAGCAAATCTGGCTCTCATTGCCACCCTGCAGCACCAAATTAAGAAACATCAGAATTACACTGCTATGATGATGTATGCACATTTTTGTGCATACATCATCCAGATAGGGTGCTTGCATACATTGTGTGATTTATATTAATATAGAAAATTCTGACCAGAGGGAAGAGAAATGTATCCCCTGCATTGGATGTAATAACAGTGATGTGACAGGTATTTTGGTGGTTTAGGAAATATTCCCCCCATACCAATCCATTTAGATAAACCCCTGTAGTTATCAGTCTAAATATACCCTGACTAGATCTAAGTGATATGAAATTGATATCAAAGATTTGATCTAATCGTTTGTTATGTCTTTCCTAAACTGTCCGGCTGCTCCTTTAAGAGCTTACTGCCATACATCCGTTGCTGTAATTTGCAACCAATACACCCCAGAGTCACTCAGGTGTGCAATAACATAAAACTAATTAGCAGAGTGTAGCAGCATTTTTCAGTATTTCATTAAAATCCAATCAAATTCTCCTTGTTGTTGGTTGATTTCTAAGATAGCTGCTTATGAAAAAAGTTTATGAAAACTAAATTCTGCACAATTTTGCGGAATCAATTACACAGAAAACAAACAATAATTGCAGCTTAGTGACAGCTCAGAGTACCAACCGTGTTATGATAGTAAAAATAGATATTTTTTGAGTAAGAACTGTTACCTTTGGCTACTAGGATGCTTTTAAATATGGTATTTTAAGTGAGGTAGCTCTGCATATAGATTTAAATAAACTATAATATCATCACATTATATTAATATTATAACAGTCCAATTATCTTTCAAAATACATTCAAAGCGTTTCCAGGGGTCTTTAAATTTTGATTACCGGTGTGCGGATTTTAGCCAAAATCAAAAAACCTGTTTAGGAAAAAGTTTATGTAGTGCACAAGTAGTTCATTGGATATTTGCCTAAGAGTTGTGGGTGGGCCTGTTGGTGTAGAGTAAGCCTGCCCTTACATCCCATCATCCATCTGTTTATGTGCTTTCCCGCTAGCTTAAAGCCCCCCAACCTAACATTACCGGGGAAGCAAAAATGACGATATTGGAGCCACCCAGCCGTACAGTTTGAGCCGGATGCTAGTTCAGATGAGGAAAACAAAGATGCACATGGATTTACTTGCCTGCAAGTGGAGCAGGGAGCTTGTGGCTTACTGTAGTAACTTGTATGTCACACCTACAAGCTTTTTTAAACTGCATCATTTTGTCTGCTTCTAGTTCACCTAATTATACAAAATTATATAGTGAGATTTTAAATTCAATTTTCTTTTGTTATGACTAAATCATGAAAGAAAATGTTAAAAATACCCAAAAACACAATTTTCTTTTAAGTTATTTAATCAGTACATACTACTCATGACTAGAAAACTGTCTGTTAAAAAAAAGATATTGTGCAAACAATAATCTTATGAGTGTGGAAGACACATGAGCTCCCTAAAATGTCCACTTGTGGGAGGCTGATCAAGGTCGACTTATTTTCAGTCACATTGCATGAGGAAGCCAATGAACTGGCATTTGCCTTAATTAAATGAAGACGTGTACAAATGTCCTTTAGCAGGTGGCTGTCTTATTGAAGTTAAGAGTGGTGGCAGCTGCCTATGTATGGTAAACAGAGAGCATTTTTTGAAAAGTGATGGTGGCTGGTGTGGGGGGGGGGAGTATTGGACAGCTGTCGCCATACCCACCTCACTGTGCTGACTTAGAGCTAGCGCTCGATCAAGCCTTTGTATATATTTTTCCAGTACATTTCAACACTGTGTACACCTACTGTCTGAGGCCGCGCAGAGCCACATTTGGTGTGACAGATGCGCCCAGCACATGAGGACAGCAGCAGGAATGCCTCAGCCGCTGAATTCCTCTCTTTGTCAAAGTGCAGGGCTGAAGCCCGAGGAAAACGGCACTCTGTGTCGTCGCACGAAACTTTACTCGTATCCCCAACGAAACAAACAAAAAAAAGGAAAAAACCACGCCCAGATGTTGTTTAAATTTCTGAACTTTGCTGTTTGTCTTTTCATCAAGGAGCAATATGATTTTTCCATCGAAGATATTTACACGTTTAAGCAGCAAACAATAAGAGGTAGGTGGCTACTTCCCCCGTCACTTCCAACAGGAAATTAAGGTGTGGGCCCTCCATTAAAAACAGCAGTATCACAACAATCTCCACTTTTCTGGAGACAAACTGTGCACTCTCAAATAAGAGCTCTATTTAGGGCCGTGTGCAGAGCTCATTGTGCGGAGTGATATCTCATTGAAATAATTACAGATGCTGCATTCAGACGCCCAAACTAAAAACAAACAGTGCCTTCAATGGTGCTGGACACCTCTTGGTGATGATAAGATGAGCAGGTAAAATCTAATTTTTATATCAATTCCTAATGAGCTTGGAGAAACACTGAAACAATATAATAAATGCAAATGTGTGGAGTCAGCAAGGTCTTCCACAGCTGCGTTTTTAATAAATTTTGAGGAGCATTACAACAACACTGCAGTCAATGTCGCGTTGAGCGTCTCCCTCCATCTGTAACTCCAGCGGAGGAGAAAAGAGGGAGACGAGGGGAAGAAAACATGGTCATCTGTTTCAAAAGAGCTGAAATCTGATCTCTGGGGGAGAACGCTGTCGGAGGTACTGTATAGCACATATCATCTCCCTGTGATCATTCATGCTTTCTAATTACAGAAGGTGAGGAGGGCCATAATTTTATCGTATTTGTTTTGCATCACTGCAAAAACAGAGAATGAGGGCTTGCCAAGCTGCACCAATTTACTCCATTTCGACCTTGATTAAAAGAAAATTAATTGCAGCATCTCTCATTATGTCGCAGGCAGTATTTGATGGCGCGAATGGAAAAACTCAAAAATAAAATCCAAAGGCTCAGAGGTAGTGTGAACTGCGTGTGGATGTTCATGAGGCGTTGCACCTCTCCAACAATTAAAATAAACAAGCTCTTTCTATAAAGCCATGTCAGGAAATTGTTGGAGGCGTTACCTTGGACTCTTGACAGTGCGTGATGCTTGGAAATTGCTTTTTGAAAAGCAGATGTTTTATGCATGTAATTTTTTGGGGGGACAAACTTTTTCATGTAGCATAATAAAAATCCCCCTAAAATAAAATAAAAAAACCAACTAAACCAAATGCAAACTTTGCTGAGACTCTATGTTTGTGACCTCAGAAGTTTCGGTGTTGTATTACAGGAGAATTTCTTCCAGAGACGGATTTCAGTAGCTGTAAAAATACTAAAACTATATTTGAAAAGAAATTTGCCTTCATGTGTCTGCACCTGTTTCCCTGAGAGAGTAAACAGAGCAGACGCGTGATAGGGAAGGTCTGCCCTCAACACACACCTAAACTAAAATATTTATTAGCTTTTGACACTCTTTACAGTCACAGCCCGGGACAAAGGGTCCCTGTTCCTCACACTTGTTTGGCCTCACTAATTCTTGTCTCCCACTGCACGGTGCTGCTTCAGCTGCTTCTCCGTGACCGCAGTGACTGGAGACATTAAACGCCACTTGCTCGAGTACCCACTGGTACTGACCTCAGGCATCTTTCCAGAGTGGGGCACAATCAGCCGGACCGCAATGAGTGCTTTTGGTGTTGTTCTTCGACGTGTAAATGTGCTTTCATGCTTAGCTGTGTTCTTGTAAGCGAGCGCGCTTCCCAACCTGCGAGCTGTGGGGGCCAGGGATCACTGCGTGCCATGCCTCGTCAAGCCATCGTGAAGGCAATGGGATCATTTGAATAATTGATTGAAATAATGTAAAGTAATCTGGCCGGCTTTCTATCAGGGCTCACCTGCTCCCAACTCAGAGATGACTGTCAGTTGACAGGGACAGGAGGGACATTTAAGGGCATGGCAGTAACATGGAGGAGGACATTTTACCCACCATTACCCATCGTCTCTAATTTCTCCACCGATCTTGGCGGTGATGTTGTGGTGAATAAAATGCTGTGTTAAACCCCCCTTGAGGCATGCAATCAGTAATATGAGCAACACGTAAGGAGACACACACATATATGTATGCATGTATGTATATACGGTATTTATATATGTGTGAGTGCAAGTGGGACAGTTTTAGCTTTTTCCTTCATGCACAACAACTGTAGCGTGCAGCTTGACTGAGAAATGCAAACTAATGATAGGAAACGGATAACCTAAAGGGGTTTAAAAAGCACACAGGACACTCTGTCATGCGTCAGCGCCTCTTTATTTAGAATTTAGAATTTGAGCAATATGCAAATTGCAGGTCTGACACGAGAGTTGTCTTTTGGGATTGAAGGTCACTTCCAACTAAACACATTTAAAATGATGACACAAATGCTAACACGACATGAACAAAAGCATCCAGATGCCATAACAGCACACCTGTCATCTCCTTGAGTTATAACATTTTTCAGAGTATACGTATTTTCATAGTTTGGCCAGGGGTGCGACTTATTCTCAGGACCGACTTATATGTGATTTTTTAAAACATAAATGAGCTCACATATTCATTATTTTCCCCCTTTAGAAGTGGTTGCCCTTTAGTGGTTGTTTCCAGAAATTACGGTAATTCTACCTCCCTATATTCATCTTACAGATTTCTTATGCTGCAATAGCTATTTAATTATTTTTTAAATATATTTTGTTGTTTTCCTGTCTGGTTTAACCATATACCATTTATAGAGATGGACATAGATGGGTGTGACATCACCTATAGGTGATGCCTTACCTCTGACTCCCGCTAAATGAAGCCAATTCAATCTCCATTTTTCCGGGATACGGGAGCCAGTCAACAGTGATCGGTCCAAATCGGTGTGAGTAAACGTTTCTATGGCAACTACTGTCACTAATAATGTGTAAGCTTGTTAGAAGTCCACACCCCTTCCACTGAAAGTGAGAATCTGCCAATCAACGACTTGAGGTGGGGCCAGCGGGCACCACATGCTTTTATTGAGCCATCTGATTGGTCAGTTTATAACTTGAATAACTTGGGATAAAGGAAAACTATCATATAAAAAAATTATTTTAGCAATAAGATATTAGGGAAAACGTATCAGAGCAAAAATGGTTATTCCGACACATAGAATGATTGAGTAAAAGCTATTTATTTCTCAATAGGAGTCTTTGGGATTTTGGCAAGCGGGTACTTCCAATTTGGAACGCGAGGGAGGAGGGGTCAGTCTGCCCAGATCTTATTTACAGTCATGGGTTTAACCTGAAACACTGGCAAAAGCAGTTGGAAACAGAGTTCCCATAAAGTCTGGGTTTCACAAAGTCCTTCTTGACTGCATTACCAAACTCCTCCTCCTCCTCTTGCATTTGTTTTTGCATGGCAAAGATGAGCTGCGTTCTTTTTCTGACATTTTAAGTGCTGCTGGCCACAGTATATCACCTGTTTATCCTTGAAAGCTTCAGTGAATACCTCAAACTCCCCAGGCAGGAGCAAAGCTCGACATCCACGTCCTCGCCACAGCTGCCATTGTGATCTGCAACTGCTCTCATTTATAGACATTGCCATCATTCAGACATAACGTGAAACAAAAGGGGAACTTCTAACGTGTTACTCGTTAGAATGATGTTTTCTGTGTGACTAGCCTGTCACTCAAAGGGAGCGGCGGCGAGTCACTGAAAGTGAGCAGTTTTAGGACACAGAGGTCACACCTGTTGTGGAACTTGATAGAAGGCTTATTTATAAACTTTCTGAGCCCTAAATTCCTCCTTCAGAGAAAACGCTGACCGTGAAAGACAGAACGGAGGGGGCAGGTTCTCGAAAAAGCTTGTTTAAGAAGACACCGGCAAACTTTGTGTCCACACTGCAAATTTGGAATTATTTAAAACCTTGTTTTTTGACATTTAAGATGTTTGACCAGGTTTTAAGTTGTTTTACTTCTCTTTGAACCTTTCACCTTTCTAAGCTTTTCTCAAAATCGTATCTTCTTTTATCTCATTAAGAGGTAGGATCTGGAAATAAGGAAGTTGGTCAAAATCCTTTTGCTTTAAAGAAACTCCAGACAACAACAAAAACTTGATTTTAGACTCTAATTGCACTGTCATTTTTGGTTCAATGTTAAAGAAGCTAATTTCAAAGTTCAATAAATGTTGATAAGTTAGATTGGCATTTATTGTCATTATTTTTTAAACTGAAATTCTTATTTTTGTTTTAAGAACAAGTGATAGTTTTAGATTTTATGAGGATTTCTTAAGATGGACCAAGTTGTACTAAGAAAGTATTATCATTTTGCTCACATTTTGTTTTAAAATAAGTCATTTCTACCTATTACCCTACCTTTATGTCACTGTAATCAAAATGAATTACAAATAGGTACACAAAAACCTAAAAAGTACAAGCTTAGAAGTAGCAAAAAATACTTTTAGTTTGGCTGTAACAGTTAGATTTTTCCACTTATTTTTCCCTGCTCCAATGATTGCGTGGAACTCTTTTTGATTTTTCATGATAAGATTTCTTGTTAAGTTAAAATTCCTTGCTGCATGGACAAATCATTTTACTATTTTCTAGTGATTTTCTTCTTAAGATAGGTGTTCAATTGTTTTTAGGCTACATGTTTGCCACAAAGTGATCACAGCCTTTTCTTGACTTCACTGTTTAATCAGAGCTACCTTCACCCCAACTTTTAGCATGAACACAATGATGCAGAATGCAATAATTGTGCATTTTCATAGCAAAATTTGCTGTGTGCTTGGTCTATTTAAGCAAGAAAAAAGACGTGTCTTCTGGCAGTATTCTCAACGGCAGCTGTCATGAAGACGCTGTTTAATTAAATCATGTCAGAATGTATTCTGAGTGACCTTCACCGAGCCTCTGTGGTTAATTTAAAAACTAAACACCACCCAAGGACAGCCTCTGCAAAACGCTGTACTTTGCTGTGTAAAAAAAAAAAAGTGGCAAAAGTCACAGTCATGTTGGAATGTCTTGATATATCACCTAAATTTAGGTGCTGAGGTCTAACCCAGGAGATATTTGGATGGGCTCATGTGGCACATGAAAATGTCTGGAAATCCTGAGTGGATTTTGAGTGTAAGAGGGAACACATCATAGCTGTAGGGAAGAGCTGTGAAGTGACTGATGGGATGACAGGTGCTGCTTGACAAGTGTCTAAAAAGCCCCCTTTTAAAACAGAACAACTTAGTACATTTTCTTTTTCTAGCAAAAAAAAAAGTGTGTGTCCAAATGGTAACCCAAAGTGTATCTACGTTTCTGAACTTTTCAGATAAAAACCAAAATAAGTTCAGAATCACAGAGGCCTCAAGATAATCTAGTATTTTAGATACTAATATGAAGAATTTAGCTCCTGGTTCTTCAGTAGGAAGACACTAATAGAAGTGTCATCAAATTCTGCTGAGCCCCTCTTTCCATCACTCTTTTTGTGCCATGCAACGTAATGTAATGTTCCCTTAACATTTAGCAGGGTACAAGTCATTCTGCACTGGTCAGGAAACTGCAAGGACCAGATTGCGCACAAGTAAGCAGATACTCCACACTTTATTATAGACATCTGGGTATAAAATTAGTCATCTCTGCCAATACCAGCAAACCTAACTTGCAAACCATGTGACAAGGCACAACTCTAGACAAATCGATGGCATAAAACAGATTGCTTTGCAGAGATTCGCTTTTGCTGACAGGCCACAGGATAGTTTGTGCTTTTAAAAAATAGCGACATCTTTTAAGGTGACCCCTAGAGTGCCTCTTATAAAATTATAAGAGACAGAAATCCATTTGCAACTGTGCTATAACACTGAGATTACATTGTTACTTTAGAGCCTCGGTGCAAATTAATTTGAGTTTCGTTTCATGTAATATATAAATGGATGGTGGTGCGAAAATTAAATCTCATAGTGTGCATTTCTATATATTGTTTTATTTCTGCAGAGGGTGTTTTGGATCACTGTGCTTGTCATTCAATTGGCCAGAAGGGTGAAGTTCCAGCAGATTTAACTCTTTCATGGCCTTGGTTTGTGTATGAAAACAGTCCAGAGTGTATGTTCTGTTATTAAAAGAAAGGAAAATCAAGCCACAAACAGATATAACTTCAACTATTCTTTAGGAAAGTAAATGTTTGAGAATTTCACATGTGGATAGTGCAGGTGTCCCGCTGAATGTACATTTTAATAGACACACTCACCTGCCAGTGGGGTCCAGTGAATGTCTCCAGATGATTTAGGATCTATGTACTCAGACGGGATTGCAGCACTGTAAAAGAAAAGTTGTATTATTGGATTACTTAGTTTGTCCTTACACTTTTATTCTCAGCTGTAAATCACCTTGTAAGTGCTGGTTGTCAAAACGGATATAGGTAGAGCATTTTTAAAAGTACTGCATGTGATGACAGCGTTTGCCGCAATTTAATCAGAGATTTCAAAAAATGTGACTTGTGTAGACATGAGATTTACGAGTGAAACTTTATTTATCCAGGCATCTCAGGGCTTGCTTTTGCCGTATCAGAAGGACAAAAAGAAGGAGGATTTGAACAAAGTAGGGCACCACTTGTCAAACGTGAACACAACTCTGGTGTCAGTTCACATATTTTACAGCCGTTCAAGGGTGTTCTGTCCCGACTGTTTGTTCCTTGAGTCCTGGTGGCAAAATGTCACATTATCAGACAAACCTTCTATTCCTACACTGAGGTCTTTCCCCTTTCAGGAGCAAAGAAGCGCTTACATGTATGTTTGGAGTCTCCTTGACAGGGCCTGGCACCCTTGCACCCACCGTCAGCCACACATATGGAAAGAGTTCACAGCATGTCAATGGGGCTGCCCTGTCAGGTAAGGAAATCTGAACATCTCATGCACTATCTAGGGACCTTGGAGCCATGTGTCGACACGCATCGCACTGTTAGCTACATCGCCTGGTCATATTGAGGACAGGAAAGAAGTGGCGGAACAGAAGTGCTCCAGATGTTCTTCATCAGTGGGCCACAGGGGAAGTCTGTTACCACAACACCTGGCTCATTCTGCTTTGAGCTCAGAAGCGTGGTGACGCTCCGCCACAGTCTGGCTATCTGACTGAGAAGAGGCTGCTGCAGGATAGCAGAATAGTCTGTTCACTGGACTCCTAATGGAAATTATTCCATGGAAATATAATAATATTCATAATAAAATTTGATTGTTTGAACTGGTTGTATTGCTTTATCATTTCAAGTTGCATGTTTATTCAATGCGCCAGTCTTTACAATAACTTTCTAACAGTTTTTAAAGACACACTCCAATGAAAATTGTGTTCTTGGTGTTCCTGTGACCATTGCTTTATGTTGGAGGACATATATGAAGAAAACTAAGCTTATAATTGCATTTCTGAGGATTTCTTTATTCAAATCTCTGCAGATTTCCGAATTGGGAATTGGGAGCAGATGGGAAAATGGTGCATGTACATCTTCGTTTTCCTCGTCCGAACTGGCAAAGTTCCGATATTGCTTGCCTGTTTTGTTGCCCCAGTAATGATAGGTTGAGGTAGTGAGGGCTGTAAGGAGCGAATTTCGAATGAACTACTGCCGCTGTGTAGAAACTATGTCCTACAAAATGACGTTTTTATGATTTTGGCTAAAAACGGCATAATCATAACTAAAAGACCACTGGGGATGCATTTACAAAAGCTCAAAAGATGATCAGAGTGGGACTTTAAAAGATAAACATGAGAAACGGTTTAGTGACAGACAGTTCCTTAAAGCGTGAAATTTGCACAAATATGTTTTCAATAAAGAAAGCTTCTACTTGAGAGTAATCTTTCCTGTAATGTGCAAACTCTGCACTGTGTCTGTCACCTTGCCAGCGACAGATTTGGAGCTTTCACATTACAAAAAGCAGCATTTGTTTTCATTCTGGCAGAGGAGAGCGGGGACAGTGAAGAGGGCAGCAGCCCAGGTGAAAAACGACAGATGCCACGCTCAATAATACCAATGTTAAAATCTCCTTGACCTGAAGGTCGTCAAACAGCAACCCCAATCCGTTTCATATTTTCCTTGCCAGATCAATGTTGGCATAAATTTGGGGCTCATTGACAAGAATAATTTAAAACAGATCTATAAATGATAGAATTTTATCCCCTAAAGTCGCAGATGCGCGACATTTTTCGAAACTGACAGAATGAATTCAATAAAAAGGTAAATGCATGTTTAATTGTGGCAAAAAAACCACAAGTTAAAGAGAAAAAAAGCATCACAGTATGTGAAATATGTGCATGTAAGCATTCTGCCCTGTTTGTTTGCTCGTGCTTTTATTCACTGAGTTCAAGAACATATTGAGAAATCAATGTTTTCTGAATTTCTTAAGCTTTCTGCTCTGATCAGCAAAGATGGGAAGGGCAAATTGTTTTACTTGTCTGAATAGATAATTATATCAATGCTGGATCTATCACCACTCCTTTCTTCAGCCAAATGAATCTGACTTTCAGCTCCTCATAGAATTAAAAAAAAGGAAATTTATTAAGGAAAGAATCTGCATTCATTCAAAAAAAACAGATAAGAGTGCATTTTTAACTATTTTGTTTGCATTTATCTATTATTTTTCAGAAAAATATATTGATTTAAGATATTAAGCTTGTCTGACCGTGCCTGTGCAGACACCTTTCTCCTGTTTAGAGGACAAGATTATTGGACTCCTCACTAATACTGTTTTGCAAAGCATAAAAGCCTCTTGCTGATAAATATTAATTTGAACCTTCATGATGTATTTGAAAATCCCAGCTAAAATGTCACCACATGGAACATAAATGTAATATTTCAAGGCCTGAGAGCAATACTCATATTGATTGCATTTATTTGACTCTGGGGAGGAGAAATAATTCTTCAGCGTGGAGACACATCTGGTAGCCAAAGATGCAAAGCAGGGAATGAGAAAATGCTAAATAACAATAAAAAATAATAGGACTTGTATTTAAATGTATTACCCAGGAATTGTTTGGATACCGGCGCCTGATTATAGCCCAGAAAAGACAGGTACATCCGGGTCATTTACTGCTCCCTCTGAAAGGTTTAATTTTCTATAAAGTGTTTAATACCCAGCTAGAGCAGATCGTTTGCATCTAGCTATTTCTTATTTTTTTTCCTTTTTCTTTTTTTTTTTTTTTTTGCAGTAGGTCATCACTGCAAAATGACAAGAGCCTGCTCCTGTTTTTCCTTCTCAACTGTCTGAATGGCAATTTTGCATTGAACTTCATCAACTTGAAGGCGTTGTCGCGAGAGGTTTCTGACCTTTGTTATTGACTCGCAGGGAATGAGGCGTCCGACTGTCTTTGCGCAAATGAATTGAAATCTGAGAAAGAGCACTTTGACCCTGAAACCACCCGTCGCCATCTGCACAGGCTTCTTTATTCCACAGACCTCCTCCTTCAATGAGGAGTTTTGAAAGCAACTTGTTTGGATTTTTGACTGACACGTTTAAAAATGATCGACTAAAACCGTGTTGTTTTGTTTTTTGTTTGTTTGTTTCTTTGTTTTTTTTTGTCACAATTCAGAAAGGATGATTGAGAATTTCGAATCGAAGCATCAAAGCAGTGGGAATGTCCCACCCAGGTGTTTTTTTCATTTTTTTTATAGTCGTTAAAAAAAATGCCGGTAATCTCCGCGTGCGCTCTTACCGTCATCTACCTGGTTTTAAACAAATCCCTTTCTTTAAAGAAAAACGAGAGAGACTTTCATAAATCTCAATCATTTTGTCGCACATTTCAAAGAAGCTCCAAATAAAAACTTTTTTTGTCTGACGTGGAGAACGCTGGATCGCTGGCGGAGCTACAGCACGGCTATAGTGCCTCCTACTGGCGCGTGTCGGTATGGAATCTTCACCATCAAGCAGGCCCGTCGGCCTTTCTCTGCCTATTGTTTCAGGGGGGTTTTAGGGCAGAGGTCTGCGACCTTCACCACCTGAAGACCTAATCAGATCGATTTCTTAGTGACTCTATCCCATCTAGGAGGCACAAAGTCTTCCTTCACCCTTTAATTAAAAAAAAAAACACCAATTTCTGTTTCATGTTGTTGTTACTATTATGATAAATACAAATAAACTATTGCTTTTTTGGGGAAAACTTAAAAATAAAGTATATTTTTTTAGCAATGTGAAATCGTTTATAACTTTTAAAAGAGGGTCACATGATTACCCTAAAAATAAAACACCCCGAGTCACCTGGGATCATTATAATGCAGTAAATGTTGTAGTATGTAGTGTAATGATAGCAGTGATTTAAAAAAAGAACATTATCTTTTACAGTTTGTAGATCTAACCGACCCAAATGAAATCAGTTATTTAAGTGAACCTTATTGTGTTTTTTGGACAATAAATCGCATAATAAGTTCAACAATATCAAATCCACTTTAAAATCTTGTGCACCTTAGATATAAAATCTCCCATCGATTTTTTTTGGTAAACGCGATTGGAAATCTGTCCAAATGTTTTAACCGCTTGATGGATTGTCAGAGCATTATGGGTACTGTAGTCAGGATCCTCACCGAGTGGTATACTGTTCTTAGTTGAATGAAGTTTGAGTTAGTATCCTTTTTTGTTATTTTACTGTTAAATTTTAAACCAGAGAGCCACAATACAGAAGTAAAAGAGCCACATCTGGATCTGCAGTTTTGGATTAATGTTTAGTATATAAACAAAAACTGCGCTGTTATCACTGTACATTCAGGAAAAACGTCCCAGGAGACATTTTGACTTCATATTGTAGGGAGTGCACAGGTGAAAACCAAATTGCATGTTTCAGTAATACTTCAGCCAGCTCAGCAAACAGGAATGCAGACATTTTAATGTTATAAATTAGACTTGTGCTTTTCCCGGTATGACAAGCCAAAACGTGTGCTGTGAAAAGGAGCTGTTTGCCTGAGCACAATTATGTTAAAGGACAAACTCTGTAAATATTTGATGATGTGGCCTTTTTATTCCGTTTCATGTTGAAAAATGAAATGCCTGAAACAAAACCTGCCAGTGGATTCCGTGACTGTTTAATCATTCACTAATGCCAGATTTTCTGTCAGAGTTAGTGGAAAGGTGGGAGCTTGGTGTGGAAGAACACATTTTGGTGCATAAATATGTTCTATTCTTGCGTGATCCAGATTAGTATTTGATCATCTGCACTGTATATAATGCAAATTTCGTGAATGACAAATTTCCTGGCCTTTTTTGTGGTCCCTGCATAGGTCCCACAGATCTACTGAATGGTTTTAGCAGTCATCCCCTCTATTAGCTTAAAAGTGGGCCAGTCAGGTTGCCCAGCTGTTGCTGCTTTTGGTTTAAACATGAAAAAAAGCCAGGGTTTTGGAAAATGAGAGTAGCAGGCCTTCAGCTCTGAGGCTGTTACTTTTTCATTTTAACTTTTTAGTGTGCACAGTCCCAAAGCTAAACTATCCAGAGTTTTTCAGTTAATCTTCCTGCCTCCAGGATCCAAGAAGTTTCCTCCAAATTCACAACAATAAACAGCCAACCAAGGATATCCTAAATAATGGATTTAAATAAAAACTCAAGACAACACCTGCAAAAAGAAAATAGTGTGTATTACCATCTGTGGCAGGCACCTGGGAAGCTAGGCTTTGTATGCAGCAGAGTAAGGAGGGAAATCACAGTTCTGGCACAGACAATATGAACATTTAAATAAGAAATGGAATCTGAGACTGACTGTTTACCTTTTTTCTCAATTCCCACTTCAGTTCATGAAAGCAGCATGAAAAAGAAGATAAACACTTAAGAAAAAAAAAAGCCAAAAGTTTGAATTTTGGAGCATTGAGGGGAATAAAATAATCTCAGTTCCTTCAAATGTAATTTTCACATTGCTTTTTGCTTGGCTTGATCAGTCACAAAGAGGATGTGTCTTTTCCCTGACTGCTCCTACTTGTGGCATATAGCAGAGGTATGTAACCCACCGTTGAGGCTAGACAGGTCAGACAGGCATCAAAAGTGGCACCAGTAAAGTGGCTTCACCGTGGCAGGTGATTTAATGGTTGTCACAGCAGTAGTAGAAGTGCGCAGAAACAGGATTCCAGTCAAAGCTAATATTTGTGATGAATAACTGTCATGCCAGAGGTAAATGTAACACTAATAGACACAGGGAGATCCACTGTTATCTGGTTTGGCTAATGAGCATATTCTTCCAGAAAGGTGGTGTCACTTCTGCACGTTGGCTCCATACAGTAAGGAGAGAAATGAGGGAGGGGGCTTATATTGGATTGGGTGTAATGAGGGTTTGTGCAGCCAAACTGCTGGGGGAAACGTCTTTCAGTGAGACCAGAAATGCCTCCTTTTTGCCCAAAATATCATCCTTATAAACATTGCAAAATCAAAATAAAGATATTTGCTGAGTACTGAAAGTTGCCAAAAGATTTTTGGGATTTTAATTTGTCAAGTATGTTACTCATTTGTTTTTCACAGTCCCATTTTCAATTATTAAAAAAAAAAACCATTTGAGGGAACTTTGCGGATTAAAACCAGACTAAACAAAATAATGCTTTTACTGTAACCATGACACAAAGTCTTCTTATCGGTTGTGTTTTATTAGCCCCTATAATCATGTGATGTTTCTTTTTATCTAGTTAGAGATATTTTTGGGTCACAACCTTTGGACAGGAGGTTTTGTAGACACCATCAAATAACAGCAAACATATCTGATGATTGTATAACCTGGTTAAATTATTTATAGGAAATAGAATTTTATTTTTCTTCCACCAAACAACTTTAAGTGCAAAGTTTTTCTAAGAGGAAAAGAAACATGAACAGTAAAATCTAATCCATGTTTTATTACTGTTATTTATTGCTTATTTTTATTTATTCTGGTTTTGTCTTGCAGCAAAGAGTTTAAAGTGTAACTCACAAAGGTTTTTTTTCCTTTAGGTGTGACTTTTAAGTGCTTGTTGTTTTTGTGTTATGAACTGCTGGCGTGTCCGGCGTGTCCGGCGTCTTTCTGATGATGACGGTCCCCCGGCCTTCCAGTGATGCTTAACAGGAGGAAGCAGGTATGGAAAAAAAAAAATTAAAGAAAGAAAGATGGATGACATCAGTCAATGAGGACACCAGTGGCAGTTCAGTGAACTGCAATGTGACCTCAATCTGATCTCAAAGCTTTTCCAAACTCATCCAAGAGTTTAGTCATCACTTTCAAACAGAACTGGTGCATTTTCATTATTATTATTATTATCATTATTATGAGGCTTTAAATTGTCATACAAACCATGAAACTTTTGTGACCCCAGAATCTGATGTTAACACAAGATGTGCCTTAGGTAGTAATGTGATTATTTTGTATGAGCAAATAAGAAAGCAGGCATGATTACAGTTTGTCTGCATGAAATGAACAGATTTTGTCCAAATCATGTTGGTCAGGTTACAGCTGATCAACCTGCTATATAACCTGAGCAGGCTACAGCTGCGATGGCGGAGACCCGCCATCCCAGCAAAAAAAAAGTAACCGTGCAAACACACAAAAAATACTCTGTAAATAAAAAGTAAACAGCTGCAAATAAAAAGAAATGATGAAACAAATAAAAGAAAAGCTGCTGCAAATAAGAAAAAAATGCTTTATTTGCACTTTTTTTGTTTTCACTTTTGTTTTATTTGCACCTTCTTTTTTATTTTTTGCAGTTACTTTCTTTTCTTCAATGTTGGGTCTCAGCCACCATGTTCAGTAGCCCCATGACCCCGAAAACATACAGTGGGTCAAAAAAAATAGATGGATGGATGATGGACAATAAATGAATAGAATGTGGACAAGAAAGATGTTAATATCTAAATGCTCTTTCTTTTTTATTTAACCACAATCAGTTCTTCTGTTGCTCTGTCCTGTTTAGGTTCACAGAGTTCAGGGTTCAGCCCAGACAGGCTACATGTCTATCACAGTGCCACATACAAAGACAGACAACCGCATGCGCTCAGTCCTGAGAGGGCATTTAGAGTCTCCAGTTAACAAATCAAACATGGTTTTTGAACTGTGGGAGGAAGCCGGAGTACTCGGAGAAAGCCCACGCATGTACAAGAAGAACAAGTAAATTCCTCACAGAACGATCAGCCAGGACTCAAACCAGGACTTTCTCACTCAGCTACCCTTTTGTATGATTTCCTCTTAATTTTCATTTTTAATTGCTCACTTTTGCGGCCTGACACACATCAGCTTCTCTGTTTCAAACAGCACTGGGATGTGTCTGTCTGTTGTGTGGGGGCTCTTGATGCTGCAGGAGTATTCGGTTTCCTGCTTAGATCTGTCAGCAGTAAACAGTTGCAGTGATGGTCTTCTTTCAGGTGAAGGTCACAGGAAGTTAGTCTAATTTAGCCCAACAGCAAAATTAGAAAGTCAGAAAACTTTCTCTTTGGGCTTCTGACCACAGGTTTTTAAAGATCCCCTCCGATCATCTTATGATATATTTTAAAAGCCCAGTGGTTTTTTATTTATGATTATACCATTTTTAGCCAAAATAAAAAAAACCTGTGTTGTTTTCTAGGACACAGTTTCTATAGAGCTTGATTAGTGTATTAGAAATTCGCCACTGAGTTGTGGGCGCAACTGTTGTCCAGAACAACCCCGTCCCCCCTTCCCATCCCTCTTGCTGAGAGAACGGAGCATATTTTCTACATCAAAAATAAGCTTCATTACTTTAATATTTCCTTCATCAGAAAAATGCTTCAAGAACATGTTTAAAACACCAAAAACATTTTTTTTTTATTGGAGTGGGTCTTAATGCCACTTTCCACCATTTAAAACCATGGTGCCTCCACTATACGTGTGGTTCTTGTGTCCAACATGATTTGTGTGTTTAATGAAAGGATTGGGGTTTAATAGTCAGTGAACCCGTGAACTTTAATTCTGAAAAAAGTTGTGGCATCAAATAATGAAATTTTAAGGTGTAAACAGCTTTAAAAAAGACATAAAACGGTAAAGTCAAAGGCTAAACTTTGCTGGTTCTAACAGAATTTGAAACTTTGCTTCGCAAACGCAGACTTCCTTCATCACCTGCTTTGTACAACCTGACAAAAGCTTTAGTGTTTTGCAATATGTGTTGACTATGTGTTCAACTATGATCTTACTTTGCGGTAGGTTATGTCCATAAATACCTAAGGAGGCATGTCCCTTCAACTAATCTGTTATGGGATCATGTCTTCAGTGTCAACAATGACAACAGTTTGGTTACATGATGACTCTTAATGCTAAAAATGTAGACAAATTTAAATGAAATTGCAATTTCCCATCAACCGTGTTATTAATTTTTAAAAACACCCACAATAGTATGTGATTTAATTTATGGGGAAAAAATGCTCTTGCTAAAAAAAAGGTCTAGGGACTTGTGCAACCATGAAAGAAGCAGGGCGGCTTTTTGCTGTCTTTGTTTCAGTTGAATTAGTGGATGTTTGCTACATTGTTGTATGATTCCACCCTTTTTTCAGCAGCCATTCTTGAAGTTGTATGGTAACCACAAAAAAGTGCACTACAGTATACCCACTAATCTCACAATTACTTGGCCTTCTTGGTCTTTTAAACTGAGACTTCCTGTGGAACAAGATGTGGCAGCAGCACATGATACTCCTCAATCCACTGAGTCTTTACAGTTTTAACATGGTCTCTTCCAATTATAGGAGCCAAAAAAAAAAAGTCCTAATTTGACCGGCTTAATTTGCCTTGTTTGGGGTCTCACTCAATCCCCTGCTTCCAAGTAACACACAGTGCACTTTTGCTTCGCGCTCCTCCCCGACAAATTCAGCCTGAGCCCTCAATTGCTTGTTTAACTTGACACATAATTACTGTGGAAATATTTGTGTATTTTGTACGAGTGCCACAAACTGCATTGCAACTGAGTGCCAAGTCCTCGCAGCTCCCACTGCAGCTATCACAGCCAGAATCCCTGATTAAAACAAGATGCTTTCATTTAGGCCAGCTTTGGAAAAAAATCACTCCCAGAGATGGGCTTCTGCCTGCCAAGCCCTGCTGCAGTCATGTTTGCCATGTGTGGCGAGGCTGACATGCTCATTTTCACTAAATTAGTCTTTTTTTCCCCCTTTACTTTGGGTTAAAACTCAAATATGCCACTGAATCAAATCTCCTTCATCAGAGTGGGGCTGCAAGAGGCCACAGTGGAGCTCTGGTCAGCATGAATCACACCCCTGTGAACTGAGATTGATGTTATTATTGCAAATCCCCATAAAATCTGAGGTCATCTCTATAATTTTTCACACAGAACCCTTTAATTTTTTTCTAGTTTTTATTGGCATTTCATATTACAATTTGGACCAGTGTGCAGAAATAAGTAGTTTTGAACAGACACAAACAGTAAAATTTGGTAGACCCCCTAATTTAAAGGAACATCTTTACATTTGTTACAGGTCAAGGAAAAATAAGGACAAAAAAACTCCAGAAGAGTTTTTTATCCAACTGCAATAAATATTTTAAATGTGACTAGGAATCATTAAACCTGGAACTCTTTTATTAGACTTCTTAAATTGTGCAACAGTGTATGCTTTCTTCATATATATATTTTCTTCCTGGTTTTAACTATTTTTACACACATTAATTGGGTATCCTGTTTTTCTTTAATGACACAAGCACTTTTATTTAGCGACAAATTAATTTTGATTTCCTGTTTTAGTTACTGGATAGTGCACTTTTTATGTATTATTTAATATTTTTAGTCATACGTTTTTACCATGGGCTGTTTAATGTATGAGTGTTACACGGATCAGGAAGCACTTTTAATATCATTGTACCTGTGACAATGACAAATGAAGATCTTTCTATTCTATTCTATTCTATTTAGAAGCAGGTTCTTTTTGTCTGTAAAGTCTCACAAAGTTACTGTCGATTATACAAGTTAAGAAATCCAAATCTATATTGCACTTTCTTTGCCATCAAATTGGCTTTTACCCTTGATAAATGCAGTTTAAGCGGTTAATCTATTTTTAAACAGCAGCTTTGACATCATACCTATAAAAAAAAAGATCAAAAACTAATACGAGGAACGAATCTACAAAAACTGGTTATCAGAACCAGAACATGGTGGAAAACGGATAGGTTCAGGTGTGTTTTATTCAGTTCAAGATGGTATGTGTGATCTCTAGCTTAATGATAACATGTGAATAAGCAACAGTGTTAGACATGTGACAGTCGCAGGTGAAATCCCATCCGACAGGCGGTGCGGTCACTCATCAATTGGGCAGTGACAGACGAGTCCGGAGTCTGGATGAAGCTGACACTTCGGGTTTGACTCATCAAGTGGCCCAAACCATCAAAACCTCAAGACTTTTGACATTTATTCGTTACAAATTCCTAATTTCTGTTTTGACCAAAATATTGAGTCTGTCAGGGTGAGCTTCAACATGTCCCATTGTCAAAATAAGTAAAACACACCACTCCAGTCAATGCTGTGGACTGCTTTCATGTAAATTGGGACCTCATTCACAATATCCAAAGCAAATTATCTTCATTTGATTTCCAAAGCCACACAACTGATTTATCAAGCTGTGAATGATAATGAAGTTGTCTGGTTAATGAAGGACTGAAGATGCAGGCTTCCACAATCATGATCATCTTCTATATAACCCTTATGAATATTTAAGGTTCTTAATTCTCCATACAGGATAATTGTGCACCAAAGCTCGGTATCCCGGTAGACTTCACAAATAAAGTATGTAACAATAAAGGCAGACTGATTTTATTTCATTAACTATTGAGATTAATTAACTGGTGATGATATAGGAGGTTGCAGGATCGACAGGGAACTGTGAAAAAGGGAATGTGTGGTGGGTGAGCGCGTTTCTCTGAAATTTTACTTGCGAGAACATCATCATGTGTTCACAGAAACACACTTTTGGTTTGGTTTTTGTTAATAGCTTTCAAAAAAAGATCTTGAAATGAAACTATAAGTTCTTGCTAAGTGTTCACCCTCAGGACTGTGGTTGTTTATTGTGCTCAGAAAGCAGAGGTTTGCAGGAAGCAAAGAACGACGGCCTTATTGTGATCCGACCAGGTGCTTGTTCCCAGAACGGCTTTGAGAGTAAACTGGAGTGGATTTGAGTGTCATGGTGGAAATCCTCAGTCAAATAAAACAAAGTGGAGCTGCATCGATGCTCTGTCTTGTTTTATATGATGGCATGAAATAAATGAACTTTAAATGGAACCTTGGCAGGGACTCAAGCTATTGATCGATTGAAGCAGCAGCTGAAGTTTAAGGGTACAGCTTTCCCGGGGCTGAGGCTGTAACTGGAGTAATGAAATTGATTAGGCCAATGGGGGGGGGGTGACAAGCCAGTAGAGTCAAGCCCTTGATGTAAGGAAACAAGAGTGCCATCTAATTGGGGTGTAATATGGGTCTTTAGAAGACATTAAGCACACAAGTGGCGGAAGTAAAGCCACTCTACTGGATGGAGCCAAGATGATGTTGCACAGTGTTATTATTTGGTAATTATTCACTTAGATGATTGGATTATAGGAGTTAAAACTTAGAGTCCAGCCAAGGGTCATCTTATAGACAAACTGTAGTCAGAGTCTGAACAGGAACCTCTAATCGTTGGAGAGTTTGTGTAAGACGAACGACGACAAGGCGATGAACAGTGAAGCGTGTTTTTCTCCGTCAGATGTGTTTTCTTTATTCTTATTTTCCTGGATCTGTGACCTCCACCCAGTATTTGCAATCTTTTGCAATCAACTAACTAAGGTGTTGAGCAAATTACACAAGCTTCATGTTGAAACTTGAACTGAAAATTAGTGCACCAATGCTCCAAACAGGCAGCTTTTACCACTAAGGCTCCAATTTGTACACCCGTCAAACCGTGTTGGATACATTTTTAAACAAATGTAGGATTTTGAAACACATTAAAATTGATCTGAATTGTTTTCTTTTTATTAGGTTTGGTTGGAAATCACAATATAGCAAATAAATAAATAAATTAGGCAGCTTGTTACACTTGAAAAATTGATGAAAAAAATTATCAAAACATTTAGAGAAGAGCTAATTTGAAGGCAAGTTTGGGTGTTTACCTTAAGTGCTTTTTTAAAGCACTTGACCGTGAAGGGGGGTCCCAGGGCAGGGATGCCAGTTTAGTTTAGTCTGCTTAGTTTTAGTATTATTCTAATTAATTCTATGCATTTATGATCCTTTTTGATTGCATGTTTACCTTACAATTACTGGTACGAAGCCCACTGAGACGACTGTTGTTGTGAATTTGTGCTATATAAATAAAATTGAATTGAAAATTGAATTTAATTAAAGATGAGTGCAAAAATCCAGAGACAGGTACCTAATGATATAAGATGTATTTTTTTAAAGCAGAAGGAAAACTAGTGCATCCTTGTAACTGGAGCTGTTGCAAACTTTGACTTAAGTTTGTAAGTTTGTGGAAAAAACATTTGTACCTTTTGGAATAAAACAAAACGTGGATCAGATCAGTCAAAGCATAGATAAATAATAATAAAGCAAGCTTTTAAATAAAACTGGGAATTTTTTCTTTTTGAAAAATCAAACAATAAAAGAAATTCTTTTGCTTCTGATACAGTTAGAGTTCCATATTTTAAAATAAATCCTCATTATTTTTTAAAATCTAAATGACAAAACTGGTTTATCTAAGGCCTTAGTCATAGCTGTCCTTAAGATTGGATATGGACCGTCCTGCAGGCGAATAATGGGTAAACCTGTACGGGACATGCAGGTGGCCGCATGAAATATCAAGGTTTTAGACCACATAGTGAGCACTGAGCAAAAATGATTGTGCACATTTTTTCTACAGGCATGCTGTGAGTGACAGGTCATAGCGAACACTTAAACAGCACATACAGGTAAGTAAGGAGGAAGAAGTTGAGACACAGGCATGTCATACAGATTTTTCAATTTTTCAAACCCTCGCCCCCACCAGTTCTGTGCAAAGGGCCTGTTAGTGCTGTTCAAGTGATATGATAAGCGCATTGCGCACTCCTTACATGCAGCCTGGCTGTTAGAAATTAGGAAATCGGATCCGATCGTATTTTGTATGAGCATTCTATGGGCACTTACGTATCACCTGCACACCATGCACATTTGCACGAGGTCACCAGAGGGTCAGTGCACACACCTTACTAACAACTAAAGCGTGGCGTGATCTTATGTTCTTATGATCTTATGTTTCATGAAGTGGCCGCACAGGCCTCAAGGGAACTGCAAGACTCCCCTTTAGATGCAGCCACTTCTCTCTAGAGCCCTCTGCAGGCCCAGACAACCAAAAACCTATACAGGTCATCCCCCGTCACCAGTGCATGTGACTAAGCCTTACTATAGCAGTAAGTTTTCTGAACCTTTTAGCAGTCATGGGGTTGGTGGAGCTTTTCCCAGCTGGAGTTGGGCTACAACGGGGTACACTGTGGACAGGTGGACAGTCTATCGCAGGGCCGCAAACACTGAATGCTCACATTTAAAAGAATTGTGATATTTTCTGCCTGATCACTTAAACAAGACCAAAAGAAAAGGTGCAAGGGTTGAAGAAACACTGTTTCCTATATCCTGTCAATTTCTTTGCTCAAAAAATGTATGCACACACCCTTTGGATTTTTAGACTTTTAAAAAATAATTTTTTGTGTGTAATATAAAATCACCTAGAAAACAAGTTAAGAAGGTTTGAAAAAGTCTCACGCTACTTTAAAACCAGCCTCTACAAAACACATTTTAGCAACCACTTTCAATGAAAAGTCCATGTAGACATGCATATACGATGGATTTCGAGCTTTTGTGTACAAAACTTCCATATTCACGCATTGCTATGTACGTTTTTAAGTCTGGTTTCGGGCTCTACGTACAAAAAGTGCAGCCATTGAATGTGCAGTGAATGTTAAACCAGTTTAACTTCACCCAATAAGGGACTTGGAATTGGGTGACATAAGAATGACTTACATTTTAATTCACAGAAGTTCCAATTTAACATAGAGGAGTAATTAATAATTGTGGTTTGTGCCTGGACGGAATTATATGACACCAAGTCTTTCATATATCAAATAGAGCCGTGAAAGCCTCTTCCAACTGTGAGTACAGGCGCTAGCATCAGGCAGCGACAGTCCAGTATGAACACCATATGCTAAATGTTGTTAGCATAGCATCAGAGGAATGGCCTTGCTCTGAAGGCTAGTGTTCATCGAAGCATCTGTATCCCTTGTGCTTTCTTAGATGACCCCACCCTTGCATTGACGTGTTCTCCCTACCATGACAAAGGTGGATAAAGGTGGAAAGATTTCATGTAATCCATGGACACCAGTGAAGATCACAAATCATTGAAGAAAAAAGGTTCAAGGCACTGTCTAGTGGGGTCTTGTTGGCATTGTGAGTATAAAATGTACTGTAATGCAAAAAACTGCATTTAGAAGCTAGACACAACCAAAATTATGCAACTAGTTGCCAAAACTCATTCATTCATTCATCTTCTAATCCATTTTATCCCTTTTTGGGTCACAGGGCTGCTGGAGCCTATCCCAGCCATTTGCGGGCGAAGGCAGAACCCCGGACAGGTCACCAGTCTGTCACAGGGCCACTGATGTCGAAACTGTCGCAAAAAAAAAACTGATTGTTTTGGCAAACTGATTAGTTTTTCTAAGTGTTTAATAATTATTCCCCACTGTTTCTATTTCTTTTATATTTGTGACCGTTAACTTTTAACTATGCCAAAACTGTCGCAAAAAAAAAATGCATCTGTGGTCACTTGTCTGCCACTTTTTCAAACCTGACAGAGAGCTCGGCGGGATCACATTGAGAGCAGTGTCCCCTGCCAGTCAGCAGAGGCCCTGTCCAGTACAGTGGCATTTATCTCCTGGCCTCAGCTAACTCACTCAACAGGATGGCCAGAAGTTACGGTGCATTACAAGCACTTAGCGCAGTGATATCAAGGTTCACCTCCGATTTTCAATCTCAGGCCAGAATAGTGGGCTGGGAGGCCGTCATTAAAAAGCCATTACATGCCCATATTTCATATTCCAGTCTCTCCTGTGTTTCAAGGTGTTAAAAGCTCAATGTATATTTCCTCTAAATTTAAGCAGCAGGACAACGGAGCAGCACATAGCATCTGACTAGCAGCCATTGCCCTTGGCCCAGCCAGCCTTCATTAGCTTTTAGACACTTATCAGTCATAACTGGGTTTGTCCTCTCCGCAACGTTTCCTCCTTCACTTCACCAGGGCTGGAAAATAATGGCTGAAATCCATTTATCTGCCATTTCTAACAAGTGCGTGACATTAACAAATTATCTACTTTTCACTAAGTATGGCCAAGGTATCCTCTAAAGGATTCCTTCAGTTAGCCGGCCAAGGTCAGACCTTTTTAGAATCTGCCCCTTTTTTCAACCAGAGCTTTTTTTCTTTCCTTCCCATCTTTAAATATTCATTCTCCTTTTGCATGCTGGGCTGAGATTTTATGAGCACCATCAGCCATATTTTTCCAAACACACATCTTTATTTGTTTTTGATTATTTATGTTCCACTCTGACTTTATAACTCACATCCCTAGGAAAACATTGATCCAAGAGGCAAATGAATCTAATTAGGACCTCTTTCTTCGCTGCTGAATATTGACTTGTTTTGAAAGGTGCCTCTCCATCCCAAGCAAATGTCTCTGGAACGCTCATTCCTGATCTCTTCAAGGAAAAACTTCCAAATGCTGATGAGATGTTTAGGTCCATAAATGCAGTGCTGCTCAGATCTGCAGTGGCGCCTTGAATAATGCACAACATTAATTGCTGGATAAGTGCCCTAATATCCAATTCTTTGAAACTCCTGCCATTTCTTTCACTTGTTGAAAGCTTTCCTTTATTTTTCTTTTGAAATCTCGTGCTTTTATCCAGACATGAAAAAAAAAACAACTCCTGCCTGAAGCCGGAAAAAAACATGGCACAATCTTTGCAGTGCACTCTTGTACTCTTCAGCGCTCCTGTCAGCCTGGTCAACAAGGACACCATGAGGAGTGATGATGTACCATTAGTCAAGAATCATCTCAGCTGAGAAGAATCTTTGTTCCTGACACAGAAAACTTGTGCTCCCTCTCGTTCAGTGAGGAAATGGGGCCTGGCGAAGCGTGCATCGACTTGCATTTGTCTCGAGCTGCCATCCCAAGGCACCAGTGCTTGTTCAGAGCATTATGCCGTCGTCTTTTGATATAAAGCCTCCGCATTTTGCCATTTCGCACAAACCCAATTCTAAAATATTCTGTCGCATTCCATGTAGTTGATTTCTATTTAAAATGGTCATGATTATTTTATTTTGTAACATTAATGGAAGTACATTTGGGCTGGAGGAGGGTGGCGGTGCTGCATTTGCAATTCATATTCCCCTGCATGATTACATTAAGAGTATGTTCTGTCATATTTGATTAATGTATGGTGTTTTCTATAAAACAGGACTAAAATATGAAAACAGACAGAAATTATTCTATTACAAAGACTGATCAATTTTTAATAATCCACTCAAGAAATAAAAATGATGTTGTTCCGAGAAGAGAGCGGATCAAGACTCTGCTACATTTGTAACAAGGCTTTGTTTCGAGTCCCAGACATAAGTCGAGACCTGCAGAGCAAACGTTCACTATGTGAATCAGGATGCAGGCAGATGGCTATTATCCACGATTTGGCACATTTATGTGTGTAAAAACTATAGTTTCAAACTCGTTATTTTTCTACAACCAGCACAATCTTTCCTTTTACTGGAGATATCTTTATAATTTTACAGAGGCAGTCATAACATTTAATGCCCCGTCCTAAATTTCAAGGAGAGTCAACTAATGATAACATAAATAACAGAAAAAATACACACTTAGATGTTATGAAAAGCAGTTTAACTGGCAAGAAAGTACATCATCCGACATGCCGTTTAATGTGCTCATTGCTGCCTGAATTGAAAGAGCATTTCAGGACATATCTCATTCAAGGAGTCCCTCTTGGCTGCATTTTTTTTATTGTAGATGAATAATACTAGATTTAGAGAAGTATTTAATAAATTTGAGGTTTTTAGTCGGTATTAACTGCCATCTTTGAGAGAAAGTGTGCAGGCGCTTGAAAACTGTCGACCAATCCCACTGTCGGCCATTTCGCCTGACCATGGGTGACTGTGAATTAAAAAGAGGGGTCTTTATGTGCAACCCTGCAGCACAAAAGGCTACAACCATAACTTATTGAGACAGGGGGGCCATTAGCTGCCACAGTCGGGCCACCTTTACATAATGTGGAGTCTGTGGACTAATCGCTAAACTGAAGAGTCAAGCTGTCTGTACTGCACAGTATATCACACCAATTCCACATAGAGGGATAATACGGGAGAATACAGAAGGTTTAATAAAATCAGACAGAAAAAATATCAAGTCTTTTCCCCTTTGTGTGGCGATTCAAGTGTGCTGACCGTCGGTTTGGGAGTGAACGGAAGCCCGCTTCTTCACAGCAGATCGCATCCATATGGTCGTACAAATGCAGGAAGAGATCAAAATGTCTCTCGTAAGCCAATTATTAATGCTGAGACTGTGATTTTTTTTTTTCTTGAGGGAAGAACAGATAAAAAGTAACAGCGAAGCCACATGGACTGCCGTACGGAGTATGAGACCCATGTGAGCCGCACATTGTCACAATGTTAATTTGCAGTATCATTAAATATTTAATGGTACAGCCTTTTGTGTTTTGGTTTCAAATCTGCTTTAAAACACAACCTCTAAACTTTCTTTTATCCACAGTTCTTGCTTGTGCTCTAAAACAATTAAACTCATCATAAAGTTGCTGGACGTTCAAAAATCAGGTAAGCGATACCGTGTATCCTGCTTAGAAAGGATTTGCAAACCAATTGGCCTGACTGCTCTTCATATTACCTTAATGTCTCCCAAAAGACCAAAAGCCAAGAATGAATTATTGATAGCCATCATATGGATCGCACGCTGTGGCTCCACATGCCTATTAAAGGCTTTTGTTCATTCATTTACGCCAACTTGGACTGCTGCCTCCACTATCGCATCACTTTTCTTCTTTTACTTTTATCCATTAAGTGTTAACAAAAAATGACTTTGCGCCAGTAACTGCATCTCTAGTAAACTGTGAAAACAGAGTACAGTGGCAGGAATCAGGTTGCATGCTCTCCTGGTTTCTTCCTTCACTGCCTGCCCAACTTGACCTTTGACACTTCTGGTTAACCTGCAAACCTTTTAGGCTTTCTCTTGTCTCTTTGCGCAAATTGGAAACGTGGAGACAACCATTTCTGCCGAAACAACAGCTGGAATGCAAACCGCTAGGTTTAAAAAACAGAAATCTAATTGTGCTGATTCCCTTGGGAACCAATATAGGACTATCTTATAAAAGGCCCACTGCCTCCCTGCAGTGATTTATTGCTGAATTCCAGTCATTTTCAATACATTATAGTTTCCAAATTGTGTTTAAATTGAGTGTAGAGGAGAAAAGGCCATTAGGAGATGCAGAAAAGAAGATAATATTTAAATATTCATGTAGCCGGTACCTTATTATTGAATCTGTACACTAACAAAATCAATATTAAGTGCAGCTTGACATAAATTTATTAATGAATTTCAGCTTTCTAAGTACTTGTGTTTTTTCACTCAAAAAAGGATGAGTAGAATGCTGTAATGATATCAAAACAGAGTGTCAGGATGCATTAGTCTGGGAGTTTATGAACGCGCACATAAAAACTCAGGAGCGCCCCTGTGGAAGTGCTTACTTGGCAGAAATGTCGCTTTTTACAAACATCAGTCATTTTACGGCCCCGTATAGCAGAGCGCTCCTCGGCTGTGGGTGATAGTTAGAGAAAGACGCAGTCATCTTGTTTGTCCTAAATAAGATCTTTGCAGTAAGCCTACTTGTATTAAGCCCTCCAAGTGGGACTGTGTACCATTTAATTAAAATGGATGTCTCTTGTTGTCCCTAACCTGTCCCCCTAACTCTTCCTTGTTTTCAGGCCATGTCTTTGTTTAGACAACAGCCCAACGTGACACTTCTGACATGAGGACGCCGGGGTTCGGAGGATTTTCTCGCTGCACCATTCCCGACATAGCAGCATAAAATGACATAGGATTGGCCGTCCCTCGCTGAAAGCCTCAAGGAGATTTTTAAATGTACTGCCAGCGATAAAAACACCAGTTTCTTTTTTAAGATTTTATAGTGTCGGTGACAGCAAAGGAATTGCCACAATTTTCCTGCAATACTGCATGTTTTATGCACACCATGATGTGAAAATAAAATGGATTTTCATGCGATTTCCAAACCGTTTCCAATTCTTTTGTCTTTTAATAGAAACGTGAGCAAAGTTAAAAGGCTCTTTATTGGGGGAGCCGCAACTCTGGACACAAGCTGATGCCATAAAAGCAGGAAAGCATTGAAAAGCAAAACATCAATCTAAACTAAGAGGAGGAAGCCATAAATCAGTGAATCATAGCCTTCAGCCCCGCCTTTAAAATCATTTAAACAGATTCAAAAACCCTGATTCTGCTCGAGTCTCTCTGTAAGCACTCTTATAAAACCTTTATATGCCTCCCACAGAGGATAAAACCGCAAAACCTTATTGAGACAGAAAAATGGCCGCTCTGTACATCGGAAAGGGAAGCTTTAAACCGCTCTGGCATCCTGATCACAGAGTGGATGCGAGTGAGTAAAGATCTATGAAGTCATCCATCCAAAGCATTTCTCTGGTACGTTTTTACAAACCTTTTCAGGTCTGTTTAAATGTAAAGGTCCACTCATTCGAGTTAAGAGAATTTCAAGAGTTTATCAGATTGAAAATGCATCTACATTATCACAGTTTTCTCATTTCCCAATTTAGAAGCATCGCAGCAGCTCTGCCTAAGCTCAGCGTCGGTGGCTGAAACAGATAAAGCTGCATCAGTCACTTCCTGCTAAAAAGGTACTGGAACATCAAGAAAAACAATCTTTCATATCTAAATACTTACTTTAAAATATTTTGAATTTAAGTTTTCATGTTAGAAATCAATCAAAAAGGTGACCCAGGAAAAACAAAATGTTGTACTAATAAATTTGATCAAAAAGGGGGCAGGATGAGTCTTTTTTTGTTTTTACCGGTACACGATTGATTGTGACCACTAAACCATTTTGTTTGTTGGCTCAGTATAAATGTTTTAGTTCAAATCGCCACACAAAACAAAATGTATCCTGTATTTTCTTTAAAACAACAGTTTGAAACATTCACAGGAAGTTATTTATTGACTGCTTTTACTATGTTAATGCAGTGTGAAAGAAAACCAAGAAAACAGTTTTCATTTTATGAGTAAAAAAAATGTTTTTTTCCACTGTAATGTGACGAATGGGGACGTGGTGCAGTATTTAAGTAGAACAGGTGTGTGTGTGTGTGGGTGTAACACTTGGCCGTTTCTGGTTTTGCAGTGCGTCGTGCGGTTGCTGTTTATGGTATGTGTTTGTTTTCACATTTTTATGTATTGTGTTTAATGTTTCACCTGTTTCTTAATATATTTGTGTATGTTACATTATTGTATGTCATCTTCTTTTGGTTGCAGTGCCGCTGCTTTGGTCTGGCAACATAAGAAAATAAAAAAGTGCTTGAACCTTTCTTCATTGTCTTCGCTCTCGTTTCTGTCGTCGTGGTACGCATCTACGGAGGTACGGCTACAGTAACCTACGGTTGAATCAGTGAACACTACAAATTATATAGTGTTTTGAGGTCCAAAAATGTGTTTTTTCCTGTTCTGAAAGGATTCTTGATAACTTGCTGTATTTGTTGTAAACTTTTCTGCTCAGTTTATCACATTTTATCATGAAGTCCTTCTACATCTAATCTATATACTTTTACTTTCTATCTGCATTTTTCTATGACACTCTTCAAATAATAAATTTTGTTGGATAATAGTTCATTTTGATATTTATCAATGATTCCTCTTTATTAAACCTGCATTTTATTTTGAAATTTTCAAGAGTTTACTGAAATTTGGATAAAAAGGCAAAAAAAACTCAACTTCGTCACTTATTTAAAAAGTAACAGCTTTAGATCCAGATCCAACTTTTTTTGACAAATGTGTTGTTGTTTTTTTTACACTTTTATAAAAGTACTAAGTAATGGTGAACATACATTTTTGGCCACAGTGGTGTAATAGCTGTAAACACACAAAACATGAGCAGTAAATTAAAAGTAAAAAATAATTTAAATTAAATTAAAAAACTTGTATCAAAAATATCTGATACATTTTTCTTTAAGTTTTAAACCAATCAAATCACAAAGGATGGAGCATGATGTGGTGTTTAAATGATAAAGCAGACTTTTGGGTCGTAGTTTGTTCAGTTGGTAGTGGGATGTTTCTCAGTAAGCAAATACAAAGCAACCTGAATTTAATCATCTCCAGAATTCACTTTTTCACATTTTCTTCCCAGAATCACAGCAGAAATAAAGAGTTTTCAGCTTCAGATCCAAAGAAATATGGATAATATTTCAGAAGCATGTTGTCCATAACTTGCTGCATATAAAAACAAGCTTTGTTTGGTGGCAGGAAGCTTAATAATTACATTATACACGGTTGAAGGGTTTTAGAAATTCATAAAAATGTGATTATAGCGCTGCAGCTCACACTGAAGGTATATAATTATTGTAAATTAATGTGAGAAAACAGCATTCAACCGCTGGGGAAAAAGTTTCCTTGTGGAGAAAAAATGTGTTAAAGATTGTAAATCGAAACTCAGTGTGCCAAATGTGACACTTTCATTAGGAATAGTTACCAATGTTCAAAAGATCAAATACATTTGGATACAAAGGTAATAAATCCACAACTTTCTCAAAATGTGCAAATTGCTAAAAAGTGATGCACTGATTTAGCAGCTTATTAGCAAATGTTTTATGTTTATGGAAAAACTCTCATTTCACAGTCACAATTTTTTTTAAGAGCCACTCCAATGAAAACCGTGTTTTGGGTGTTTTTAATATGTTCTTATGACATTTTTCTAATGAAAAAGGACATAAAAATAAAGAATTTTAAGCTCAAAATTGACTTTCTGGCTATTTCTTTACTCAAATGGTTATGAATCAGGCGCAGATGAAAAAAAAAAGCTTATTTGTGACATCGAAAACATGCTGGGCAAGCCCCGAGCTCCCTGCTCCAAGCTCTCAGCAATGTGGAGGGGAAGAGGGGCGGGGTTGCTACAGAGGCAAAGTATCAAATGAACTACTGCCACTCTGCAGAAACTCTGTCTTAGAAAAGTAAAGGTATTTTGGGGTCTTTTTGGCTTAAAACAGCATCATCGGAATTAAAAGATAATAACGCTTTCACAATGGATCAAAAGATGATCAGAGTGGCTCTCTTAAGTTAGTTTTGAAGGTTTTCTTTGCAGAAGAGCTGAGTCATTTTGAGTGAATGCGGTTTTCTGTTGCCACACTGTATTTTTTCCTCTGTGGGCCTGGAACTTAATGCGCCTTTGGTCTGTTTCAGCCTCCCAGTTCACTTTCAGCCCTGTTCACCAAAGAAATGGAATCATAAAAACCATTCATGCTAAATGAAAAAGGGCACCATAAAGCTGCATTACACCGCAGTACACTCCTCTGCACCTTCCATCCTTATCAATATCACCCTTCGTCTCCTCGCATATCTGTCTTCTTCCCGGTTCCCTGAAACAAAGAATAAAAGCCTTAGAAAGAGGCTCAATCCGTCATTCCAGTAATATAAGATAAAAGTCTTTAAAAGCTAAAGAAGAGATTGTTTTTTTTCCTTCTCCTTCAAGCCAACGGCCTTTAAGACAGCTTCTCAAGATTAGCAGCAAAAAGAACTATATATTATTTGCAGAAGAGCTTAGTGAGCGCACTCTGAGCTTATCTGTACATAACTCAATTTATATTAGAATTTCCATACATGCATTTTCCTGTTACTGTTGATATGCAAAAATGGTACTTACTAACAAACACTGCATAATGCACTGGAGGCAGAGCATCAATAACTGTATTTTAAGGTGGAAGAGAAAATGCAAAAAGGCAGAATAAAAAGATGGGCAGCATAAAACGCGTAACACATTAAACAGGAAAATGTCAAAAATATAAAGATGGCTCTTTGCTCAAGAGACAGCAAGTTGTTTATCTGCGAAGAGGAGGAAGGAATAAAAGGCTTCCATGGGCAGCTCTGTGTATTTCATTCACTAACAAAGTCAGGTGTTTACAGGCAAGTCTCTTCCCCCTGCCAGCTGCCCAGCTTCCATCACAGACCAGAAAGAATGGAGGACAGTGCCTTACGTTTCACCTCAGATTTATTGATAAACAAGTTCAGTACCTTATTTCTGTCATGTAAATTATTCCACATAAATCTGTGAGAAAGAAGCAGATCTTACATTTGGTTAAGTGCCTTTAAACACTTACTCCAATAAAAATCATGTTTTTTTGTGTTTTTAACAGATTCTTGTGACATTTTTGTAATGATGGAAGATATATATTAAGAATATTCAAAAACTGGATTTCTGAGTAATTCTTTATTCAAATCCTGGGGAAGTGAGGCGGGGTTGCTTCATAGACTACTGCTGCTCTGCAGAAACTATCTATGTCCTAGAAAACAACGCAGTTTCTTGTTTTTTTTCTAAAACCGGCATCATCGTAATTAATAGACCACCGGGAATACTTTTACAGTAGATCAAAAGATGATCAGTGGGTCTTTAAGGACAAAACCTATCAATGTACGTCTCCTTTGAGCACACTAAAGTATCACATAACACATGTTCTCCTCTGCTGGGGTAGGAGATGATGTTGTGTAGCTTTTTTGTGGTGAACCGTTGCTTCTGTTGCATTTTCTCCCACTGGTTTGACATTCAACGTCTCTCAATTATGTATGAACGGCAAGCAATATCCTTTACCATCAGGCCCAGATGTAACATATTTCATTTTCAAGGGCTGCGGAGCACAATCAGACCCTCTGTGTAATTACGACTTATTAAAAATGATTCCAAATTATCAGTGGATCTGTGGGCTGGTGTCTGGGTCCAAGCACAGAACTCTTTCACTGCATTAGACAACTTCCCGTGGGTGATTGGTCTGTCACTAAAGATCCCTGCGTTTGATTCATACATTTACATGCAGCCTACAGTAAATACCTATGGGGTCTTTTTTTTTTTTTTTGCGGAGGTAATTAGTGATTCAGAATTAAAACATAGTAATTTTGGAAATGCACCCTGACTGTCTTCCTGCAAAGCGCTTTTGTGGCTCCGTGTGTACAGTCTTATAAAGAGAAAACACAGCTCAAGTCAAAAAAGACACCTCAAACAGCATGTTTACCCTTCACACAACATGGAGGAATTAATAATAAATGAGGGCCCCCATCCATTATTTCATCCTCCAAATGGCAAAATCTGTATAAAGCTCTGAGTATCCGTCTGGGCGAAAATAAATAAACCAGATCTGCTCTTCAGCGTTTCCTGCTCCTTTTTCTGTGCAGGATACGTGTCTGCAGAGAGCACAGACTGCTCCTGAAAACATGATGAGCTTTCTAAACATATATAAATAAACCAAGTCTTTGCAATTAGCTTTCACATCTTTTCTGTTAATTCAGATGATTTTGTCACTTTTCTGGGGCAGTGCATTTAATATTTAGACAAGTCTCCTTTTTCTCCCAGAGCTGCTCTCCCAGCTGAATCCTCCCAATGTGAGGGATTGTAATTTGTGAACACGCCGGTGTCAGAAGTGATTTTGCTGTAAAGTCACTAATTATATGCAACATCAATGCAATGTGGTGAAACCGTTAAAAAATTTAAGATCACAAGACAAATGGAGAAATGCGTGCGGAAACAAGGAAAAGAAGCACTAACATTCACAGTTTTTCAATGAATAATACATGCCTCTTTTTTTCCCCCTCCCTTTCAAAAGAACTCGTCTAGATTGGCTCCGGTGTCTCACTTATCTTTGTCCCCAAAAACGAAACAAACAAAAAATGTGTTTATGAATTTTCACATGCTGCAATCCTGATTGCATCCTCTCATTAAAGGAATAGTTGACTATATGAGGCATTGTTCTATGAACTGATTTCATTAGCAGCTTGTGTGTACAGAACTGGAAAAACAATAGGAGGGGGGGAAAAAAAGACAAAGTGTGTTCAGTTTCAACTAATTTATACACGACAAAGTCAAAACTTGGAGGACGTCTTGAACCCAATCCCTCCTGTTATGATTAAACGCATGTTTCAAACAGAAGTGACCAATTTCTGTCCTTTTTTCCAGGTTTGGGCCTGCTTCTTTTGTCTCAAACGTGTAAAAGAGGTGTGTAAACATAACAGCGCCTTTGTTCAGAGCCCCCCTGCCACTCGCTGAGCATGTAACAGTGAAAAAGAGCCTGATAAACTGTTGGTGCATCAAATTGACAGCAACTAACCTGCCTTCTGAACTCTGTCAGCAAAAGCTGACACACTGGGTCAGCGCCGGAAAGACAAACAACTTTTTAAAGGCATTTTTCCAAGCTCCCTTTACACAGTAATTATATTCCAAATCATTATGTGTTGTAAAGTCTATTGACCCCTGGTAAACTTAGATTTACCAAGCTGGAACAGTTAATGAAACAGTCTTTTAATTAGCACTCCTCTTAAGGGTGGAACTTCTGAAGGGGTCCCTGCTTTGTTTCAGCTTTGTGGTTGACTGAAGTGTGCAGATCCACTGTTCTCAGATAAAACAGCAATACTTTAATTAAGACTTGCTGTTTGGCTGTTTACATACCAACTCAGCGGCACCATTATGCGCACCTCTGTACCGGGGGGACGTCACCTGCGCTACAGGAATATTCACAACTCTGCAAATCAATAACACAATATCGTAATTTCTTCCTTTGTTATTTTACCTTTTTTTTTTTTTAGAAGCCTGGGTCGTTTTTCAAGCTTGACTGATTGAAAGTGGCCTGAGTACTCACGGTAACAACTGGACGGGGGGATGGAGGGGTCGGGTGCTGCTTGTATAATGCAGTCTTTGGCAGGCTCTCTCTTTGTATTAGATACATTAGGGTGGAAATGTGCACTAACTTAAAAATGCTCATGTGAAAATACATGGAATGTATTAAATTAATGGTCTCTTTTGCCTCGGGGCAGTAATGAAAAGAGACCCCCAATGAGTTCATTTTTCACGGCTTTGGTTATGCATTCAACACTCTAATTGAATTTCAATGTAAGTTTTACGAAGTCTTTATTACGGTGACTCTTGATGTAAATTACGTGTGATCTATGGTGGGACTTTCACCCATTAAGTAATTTAATTGTGACGTGCACTTCGGGCACACCTCATGCTTTTATTCCCCTTCATCTACATTGTCACTTTTTTTTCTAGTATTGGCGTGTTTATGTGGATTGATGAAAGCAGCCACTTGTCTCCACTAGGACGGAGCAGGCGGTGTTCGCTCACATATCCTGCTCAGATTGAGTTCAAACTGGGAAACATGGATTATTTGACTTATATTAGGGAAGAGAAGGAACAGATCCTCCAACTCATACAAAAAAATTGAAAAACATTCAGTTCTGTCTCTGAGTGAGCTGCAATCTGATGCTTTCTCTGTCTCCATCTAGTGTTTCTGAGAGATCTGTCTGCTTAAGCTTCTCGTCACCTGGAATACATATATATGAGAACCTCAACCAGCCTTCTGGTTAAGGGTTATAAGTGAATATTGTTTGGGGGAAAAAAAAGCCCACACCTCAAGGAGACGGAAATCTTAATCAAAATACTGTACACAAATCTACATGTGAATGTGCATGAAACATCTGAAGGACTGGGGTTGAAATGACCTGATCATTAGAGGGAGGAAGAGGCTTGACCTGATATTTCCTCTGTTGTTTGGTCAGGAAAGGGACGTTATTGTATAAGGGCTGTAAAGATAAATAACCCTGCCGTTTCCATGGAAAAGGCACAAACAGTGGTGGCCAGAGACAAAAGAGAACAAGACAATAAATCCAACTGTGTCAATTTTGTTTAGTTTCCAGAGTGTTTTTGAGGGAAATATGATTTCAAAACAAGAGACCGCATCCATTTTTCCATGGAGAAAAGGAAATTGTGTCATTTTTTTTGCAGCTTTTTCTGAACAGGCCACAGTTTCATCTTGTGCATTATTTTCCAGACCGCTGCATCCTGACTGGTAATAGGAATATCTGACATGGGTTTTTTTGCCTTTGGATCAGGAAACTCCTTGTACAGCTGTATACATGTTTTTATAGCCTTCGGAGGAAAGGGTATTGTCTTAAAAGAAGAAGGCTTTGTCCAGCCTTCAAATTTAAGTGGAAAACCATGCTTGGAACAGTCTTTTTTTTTGGAAGCTTAACAATAATGAATTAACGCACACGTCTCCTTTCTTCAGGTCAAATGAAGTTCATCTCAATAGAATCCAGGCTTCAATTTTCTTTCATCAGTGCATCTAATCAGTACAAAAAATGAACTAGATGGAAACTTTTGTTTGGAGAAAACTTCACCACAATGTTAAAGACCCATTTCGATAAAAAATCTGTTTTTGGTGCCCTGGACAAGACATTTAAAAAAAAATTGTTCCCTCACTTTACCAATTCGTGCACACAAATTTGAATGTTGTTCGCACAAATTGCTATTTTGTGACCACAAATTAGCATTTTATTAGCAATTTGAGGCACACAAGTTCGCATTTTTGTGAGCACAATTTAGTATCTTGTGTACACATGTTAACACAAGTTAGCACAAGTAGGCATTTTATGCACACAAAATACTAATTTGTGCACCCAAATTAGTTATATCTGCAAACAAATTAGTTTTGTGTGCGAACAAGTTAGCATTTTGTGTACACAAATTAGTATCTAGATACTAATTAATAGCCGCATCTGTTTTATTTACCTAATACTAGAGGACTTTACTCTAGTATCCGAAAAGTTCATTGGATTTTCTTTAACACAGTATACCCAACATAGAACAAAAAAGTAAAGCACAAAATACTTATTTGTGTGCAAAAAAGGCTAACTTGCGTGCTCAAAATTTGAATTTGAGTTTTTTGAATTTGACTTTTTTTTTAATGTCATGCACAGTGCTCTGTAGTTGTTAACATGCTCTTGTGGCAATTTTTTGAGGATATATATTAAAAGATTAAGATTAAAATTGCATTTCTGAAAACTTTTTCCTTGAAATCGCTGTGAATCAGGAGCAGACGAAGAAATGCCGTTGGAAAAAGCTTGTTGCTGTGACAGAAGCTAGAACGGCAAGCTCCCTGTTCCGCTCCATTCTGACTAATCTACTTGTCGACAAATAGATCCACGCATGTCTCCATTTTCCTCGCCTGACATCTGCCTCGCAACAGTACTGCTGGATAGCTCCAATACTGCCCACAATTTTTGTTGCTCCGGTAATGTTAGGTTGGGGTGTGAGGGGCTGTAATAGCGGGAGAAGGTGTACACAAAGGGATGATGGGAAGTAAGGACAGGCTTACTCTATGCCAACATTCCCACCCACAACTCAGAGCTGAATTTTTGATTAACTACTCCCACTCTGCAGACACTATGTCCTAGAAAACGACACCTTTTTTTTTTTTTTTGGGGGGGGGGGGGGGGGGGGGGGGCTAAAAATTGCATAATCATAAAAAAAAAGAGGATCAGAGTGGTACTTTAAAAAAAAAACAGAGTTCTCCCCTGCATCCCTCCCCCAACTCACTTCACCATCTTCCGTCATCAGGGGAGACGAGCTGTGTTAGAAGCTGATGAAGAGAGGCCTTATCACTCCAATGCGAGAGCAAACACAGGAGTCTTTACAGCACATCTTCTCAGGAAGCAGCGGACGCTAAGATTACTGCCCTTTAAGAAGCACTAAGACACCAGCAATCCAGAGTGCTGTTTTATCTTGACAGTTTGCTCCGCTTTGTTTGCCTTTTCTGTGAAGCCTGGGGATAAAAGAGCAGCCTCGGTGAGCTGTATCTGATTAGGATCTAATTGTTAACATTCACTGTGTCGGTTTTATTAACAGCCCAGTGTTGCCGAACATGCAGCAGGTAGAGGCCTTTTCAGTGTTATGAAGGACTCTCCCCTAACTGCTCATGTGTTTTACTCAAGTACTAGTTAGCACTAAGGTAGCAAGAGAGGAGCCCCAAGCTCGACATCATCAACAACAACAACAACAACAACAAACAAGAATTGATGGCGAGTGTTTATTATCTGGTTTAATTGCTCCTCATCTGGAGGATCTGACAGTTGCGGTTAATGAGAGAGGGAGAGGAGGCGCACGGTGTTGGCAGGCAGTTTCATAATAGAAGACGTGCGAGTGTGTGTGTGTGTGTGTGTGTGTGTGTGTGTGTGTGTGCATCCGTGGCCAAAAGGAGTATAGATCACGCTCCAACTTGACAGGCGCAACACATAAGATGAGGGAAACATCAAACTGAATCAGGCCCTGAAATCCGAAATCCACATTGTTGCTGCACACCAATAAACACACCTGTTTGCGCACAGACGTAGGTGTTCACACAGCCCTCTTGGTTGTAGCTGCATTGTGATCAAAGATCTGACATTCAGCAAAGACAGGATATCACTAAAATTGAACCTCTTCCACAGTTTTTCATCCGGCCTGCAGTCCATCTGGCTCACTGCCAATCAGAGACCTTCCTGACATGGTGCAGGGTCACGCACACACATCCACTCACGGTGCAAAACCAAATGCATCGGAGCAACAGGAAGGCCTGAAGTATCTTACCTGGAAAAGCAGGGATCCTCAAAAGAAAGACAAGGTTTGGGTTGTGAGGGGCTGTAAGCTAGCGGGAAAGCATGTAAACAAATGGATGATGGGAAATGAAGGCAGACTTACTCTGCGCCAACAGTCTGGAGCTAATCTCCTGCTGCTCTGCAGAAATTCTTTCCAAGAACGAGCACAGTTTTTTAACTTTAGCCTAAAATGGAATAATCAGAATTAAAAGACCACTGGGAACGCTTTTAAAATAGATCAAAGTGGGACTTTAAAATGAAATGAAACTAAACACACATTATCACAATACAATACAATCGCATCCCATTCACAAATTTCTGCTTGTGAGAAACCCTGGCATTTCTTTAACAGGGCATACCCACCCCCTTTTACTACTCCAGCTCAGCAGGCCCACATGGGAACAATTAGGACTGCACACAAGTTTGGTGAAGACTCGTAGCAACAAGCCGCATCTGTTTTTATTTACCTTTTTGCTCTGGTGCAGGGTAATGTCAAGAGCACATCTGCTACTGTGCAACGTAGCCGTGGTTACATGCGTGGTTGACCCATGATTCTGTAATTACCAGCCGCGCAAGATGAAGAGGCCCAGCAAACCACTCCAAGCCGCACATTCCCGTCCTCCCGCCTTACTCCCCACGTCTCTCTTGTGGCACGAAGCCCTGTCTGCCTGAAAAGTGGAAGCTGGAGAGCTGGGGATGCTGAAGGGCAATTTGACGAGCCAAAGTTGTACACAATAGTTATTTTGAATTAATTTTGGTGTTATTAACCTGCCAGTTAATGACACTTTCCTTCTATTATGTCCCACTAAATGTGGTTATTCTGGGATTAAATGAGACACTGTGCATTTCCTAATCCAATTGCTCCATTGTGATCGCAGGAGACAGGTGACTCAGTAGGCTAGACTACTTTAAATGTGACAATGAGCAATAACTGAAAAATATGACACATATTTATATAAAAAAATGTTCCCACATCTATAAACTAAAAAGTTTCCTCCAAAAGGTTAAAAAAGTGACTAAATATGCCTTTATTGGGCAGCAAAAAAATAAAAAACCTTGTATCAATAATAATGAGCAATTATGAGTAATAACAATGAAGACCAAATATGGTTCACTTCACAGAAGCCTGTGGGGGCTGGGTGCCACCATGCTTAGAACCTCCCAGATGTGCAAACCATATGTTCTGTCTCAAATTAAAACAAAGAAGAAACAGTGCAACATGAAAGGGATTTCTAACTTTGTAAAGACAGCTATAGCCGTACAGATACGGAGGAGAACCAGCAAAAGAGGCCACATAAAAAGGAGGATGCCGCTGCGCCTTTTTTTTTTTAATTTCATTTCCTGCTCATAAGTTCAATGAACAGATGGGAACCAAAGACGGAGGGAAGTTGAGATTTTCTGCCCCACAGCCTCGTGTATATGATGCATGTAAATGTGTAACCCTGGGCTGTTATCATTTATGGAAGCTTTTGGAGCTTGGCAGGTCACAGTGGGACAGAAGAGATGAGACTATTGCTAAAGAAAGATGACAAAACTTTCCATTCTAGGTTCTAATCTGTGTTTCTATCTAAAATCTTAACTGCATACAAACAGCACTGGCAATCATAATTAATAAAACATTCAATATTTAATGATTCCAAATAAACGTTTGTCTTTTAGTTTGGAAAAAAGGAGTAGAACCTGCAAAAACTAGTCAAACTGGTTAATTTTGGTAAAGCTCATCTGAAGGCAAGCTATAAACCACCACTTTGAAACATATTCAATAGCGCCATCTTCTGACAATTTACTGCCAAAACATGACGAGGAGTTTCATAAACCAGGGGTCTGCAACCTTCTACACTCAAAGATCCATTTGGGTTTATTTCTCATTGACACAGTAGCAATCACAAAGTCTCACTTCATCCGTCCGAAAAATTGAATTACTGTTTTTCTGTTATTGTTACTGTTATGATTAATATAGATGAACTGCTGTTTTTTTGGCCATGACTTCCTTTCAAAATAAAAAATACTCTGTGTCAAATAGGATCATCTCAATGCAGCAAATGTAGTAGGTAGATAGTATAATAATAGTAATGATATAAAAAAGAAAAGTTTATTTTACAGTTTTGGTGCATCTAGGCCAGTAAATTTGTCAATCTAACAAACAAAAATTAAATGAGAGCTAATTAAGTGACCAACACTGGATTTTTCAAAACCATACATTTTGGTCTGTCATTTTTATTATAATTACAATAAAAAATCCACCCAATAATCCAGTGTGCCTTAATTCTGGTTGTGCTCATTGACCAATTGATTTCCTGTGGTACACAGTGCACAAAACTCTGTCAAAATGTTTTCATTTGACTCGTGATACGCAGTGTCCTCCAAATGTTTGTGAGTGAGTTGAATCAAGTTTGAGTTAGTTTACTTTTCTACGTACTTACATTTATTTTTTTAAATTCAAAACTTTCGTATTTTTCTTTAACCAGAGCCACAATGGAGGTGTAAACAAGCCAAATGTGGCTCCGGAGCTGCAAGTTGCAGACCCCTGCCATAATAAGTTATCATTTCTAAAAAATCTTGTATTTTATACCCAAATTAAAAACACATTTATAGCAAGAAAATATAAAATTGTAAAATCGTCAAGTCAATTTAACATCACAAGTTTCTGTGACAGGCGGCATTACTTTAATCAACTGTCGGGATTTCCCACTCCAGTCTATTGGGCAATGCAGGAAAAAAAAACTAGTTTATTTAGTCCCTGCCTATTACAGGATATTACTGCCCTTGAGCAACACCTGGAAGATACCCAAAAGGTGTTTTGTTTGTCTAATTAAACTTCACAGGCAGTAGTGCCACCTTGCATAACTGCAAACAGACACATAGCATGTCACATTAACAGAAATGAACATTTTCTGACGGCTTTAAATCACAAGTTTGTAGCAGTTGTAACAAGAATTTGAACAAATGTGAACACAAGAAAATTAAGATGGAAATTCTGACCATGGAGATGTACAGTAAATGACTCAATCTTTCAAAGTTTTAACTGTGTTTCCAAATATTCTAAAATATTGTCTGATTTTGAGTCAGTCCTCACACACGACAGAAAAGTCAACAAAAATTAAAATACCATCCAAATTTAGAAAATAAAACAGAAAAAGTAAAACGAAGCCTTTCAGAAAACAAAATAAAAACAAAACAAAAATTGATTTTTGTCTTAATCTGTCTTGTGTTACGCACAAACAAAAAAAAAAAATTGTCAAATGTTTCTAAACAACAAACAATGTGAGGACAGTAACCAGCCTGGAATAAGCTTGTGGTCACAGTGATGTCTAGTAATGACGCGCCTGTGCAGTTTTTCTGTGTTCCTTCAGCTGTACATAGAGTTGATCACATGACACAGAGCAAGAGAAGATGCTGCTGTCCGGCCAGAATCTTCTGATGAAGAGGACCAACATCACAGGGATTGATGATGCATCGTCTTGAACCAAAAGGAGCCCGTTACCACGTTTACTTGATGATCCAGAAGTAAAAATTCAAATCTATAGGTTGAAAATGAGCCATTTACTTAGGGGCTTTGAACTTTATTGACCTTTTAGAAGTTGACCTGTTCTCCCCTGGAAACCCCTCAGTATAAATGAAATAGAAACAAAAAAAAGGCTAACCATCTGATAACTGAGTGGATGAACAGCATCCTGGAAAAGCTGGATCTTTTAGTGATGGAGCTTGAAGATGACTCTTACTTATAAGGAAAATGACAATCAAAAGCGGCTCTGAACAGTCAGCAGGTTCTAACCATGAGCATTAAAGTAATTTGGTCTAATTTGTCTTTTCCTCTTGTTTCACTTTTGGGTTAACATTTCTGAGTTTCAGAATTTCGGCATCTGAGTTTTAGGCTCAATGTTTTTTGTTTTATCTTTAACTCCATATCATGTTTGCTTCCAACTCTACCAAAACTTGTGTCAACAGTTCATCTAAAACCTTTTTACAGAATGAAAATTCCTACTTATTGTTTAGTTTTAGGGGGAAAAAAATTCTTCTGCTGATGTTTGCAATGATTCTATGCAGAAAACAACACTTCAAAGACATGTTCTGGACATTTCCATGACAACGGCATAGCTGTTTTAGGAAGATAATAGAGTAAAAAAACTGTTGGGCAAATTATAAACCGTTAAAATAAGCATTTAAGTCAAAATACCAATTTGAGCAAATTCCATGTGCTGACTGACTTATTTATTTAAATTAAATGCAAAATTATTGTTTCCCAACTGTTGATTTTGACTTGTCAGATCTGAAAAATATTAATGAACACAATTTAGCAAATACTTCTTTGTTTTACTTTTTTGTCATATATTTTTTTACAAAATCTTGAATACTTTATTGTACTCTTATGGTTTCTTTGTTGTTTTTTTACTTACAGTTAAAGGATTGTAGCCTTTTTACTTCATGTGACAGCTGACAATAACCTCTAACTTGTTAGTGCTCTTTTGCCTTTTGACACGTCACTTCCATTATTTGTGTGCATAAAGACCTCCTAACCACCTTCTAAGCCGAAAGACTCCATTTTCCATTTTTCAAAAACACTAATCTAGTAAATCTCAGGTGTAATACCGTGTACAAACACTAGATGGCAACCTGGCAAAGTGCTGGCAAAGGGTTTCAGAATCTCTTCTGCTCTGATTTGTCTTCAGTCCCATCAGTGTTGATCTAGATCAGACTGACATCCAAAAATCCCACGTCTCCATACCAGTTTTTTTTTTTTTTTTTGAGGAACTTGCTGAATCCAGCTGAATCCATTGATCCCTCCTGACCCATTTGGAGACAATAACTTATCTACTAAACCAATTTTAGAAGCTTTTTCTTGAACAAAGCAACAACAAAGTTGTCCTAAGACATTGTTGTGTTGGCGACCGACAGGTGAAAAGTTCAATGATCCAGCAGGAAATGTGGATACGTGCTATAAAGGCCTTTCTTGTTAACAAATGTTCAACTTTATGTAAATAACATCAGAGAAATAATATTGATACTACTACTACTAATAATTTATATTTACTAGGCACCTTTCAAGTCACTTAAGCTCAACAGAATATAATGGATTTGTCCTCTGTTCATTTCTTAGAAAGAACATGTTGCTAAGAGATTATTTGTGCCTAAAGCAAATGTTATAACACCGGCTGTGTTAGTTGTTTTATTGGTGATTTAAATACAAAAACTTACCCAGATTTTTGTCTGATTATTGGTCAAATTAACCTTTTATTTAAATGATCATTTCAATACATTCAAATTTTATGGAGATAAAACTAATTGTTTTTAGAAAATGCCACCAAAGTAAAGAAATTTGTGTTTAAAAGACCAAAAAAAGAAAAAGGTCAAACAGATCTTCCCAGTTGGTATGTAGTGGTTAAGCCATCTCATGCTTGCTGTCTCAGCATTTGATCTAATGGTCATTTTACTAGAGCCTCTTCATTGAAGCATGTATAGTCAAGAGTATTCAGAACTATCTACACATCTATTTGGGCACTTTCTGGTTAAGCAGAAGGCTAATGGTGACACAATTAGTCAGATTTTGCCCCGTCTTCTAGAGTGTCCTAAGCTATGAATATTTTAGATAACTCCTCAGTTCAAAGAACAAAACACAAGAAAATGTGTAAATAATGCAATTGATCTGTATTAGCATTTTGAAATGACATGCATTAAGGTAAAACTATGACAGAAAGGTTGTGGCTTACACACATTCTCACAACCAGCATTGCACAAGTTACTTTCAAACTGTAATAAAGTACAGATTACTCATACTGTCAATCTTCTAAAGTAATCCCTTACTTTACAAATATTACTATTTGGAATGATAATTAGTTACACAAATCCTGAATAACTTTTAGGTTACTTTCTTTTTCTTTAAAAAAGACATGCAGAAGTAAAATAAAAAATAAAATATTCCACAGTAATTCTCGTTTATATGAGGGCCGTTGACAACCAAAAATATTGTGTACTTTGATAGAGTAAAGTATTGAAAGCACAATTGCAGGAGCAACCTTAATAAATATAAAAGTGTATCTACATAGTATAAAAACACGGATCTGTGAAAGACAAAAATGGACTAAAAACACCAAGAAGGAACACAAAAATGAAATTAAAGTGTTTGGACCAATGCAAACTTAAGAATTAAGAAATTCAGCTCAGTCATTTATGTCACAATCATTTTGTTTTTAAAGCTTAATGTTTGAGTGGTACGTCTGTTGTAAAGCACAAGTTACTGGGCATAGGAGTAAAACACTCAAAATGCCTTACATTATTTAGTTACAGCAAGAAAATGATATCACTATAATTCATTACTTTTGTAGTGAGTTACTCCCCAATACTGTTCTCAAGAGGCTGATGTTTGTTTCTTTGCTTTAACCCCTGAGGACGATATTGCAATTCACTTCAGGGCTGAAATTCTGACTGGTCCAGGCTATAATGAGGCTAGTTTTAGAGCCAACGTGTGTGAATAAATCAGAAAGATAAGGCAAATATATGTATTATATTTATAATTTTTATTGAGCCTATGTCGTAATTCTTAGATCAGCAATACATGTTGAAAGAAAGAAAGAGATAAAATAAAAATAAAAACGACACACAGCCTAATAAATAAAACAAAGGTAATTTTTTTTATTGGAATGAATGAATGAATGAATGAATGAATGAATGAATGAATGAATGAATGAATGAATGAATGAATGAATGAACTAAGAGCATCCAAAAATTCAATGTAAATTCTTAACTTTCAGTTGAGAATAATTTTGTCTTGTGGAGGATCCAAGTCCAAAATCCAAAATCCTCAGAATAAAAAATTTCTGAGATTAGAATTGTAGTCAAAGGGTCAAAGAAAAAGGAAAAGTGGGGAAAAGGAAGCATGAGGGAGAATTTTCCAACCATTGTGAAAATGATGCTGAGGTCACCCATCTTGAATGATTATCAGTTCTTTGAGGATTAAAAAGATATACATAAAACACTAAATTGAGTTAAATAAATTAAAGTCAGAGATTTCCTCTGCTATTTTAAGCATCAAAGGGTAGATTATTAACAAAAAAGCACTAAAAAACAGTCAAAACTCAACAAAAATCATTCAATAAATGTATTTCAAATTATTTCAGGTTCACAGAAAAGTGGAGTAAAATGAAATGCATCTATTTGTTACAGTAACCAGATTCAATAAGCACTAAAGTTAATAGACAGAGGGGGAAAAAAAACTATTTAAAATTCATTTTCAATATTTTCGTGATTCAAATTTAAAGCAATATAATGATTTAATTGAAATGCCGTAGACCGTTATGGCATTACTATCAAAAAACATAAGAAAACCCCAAAAACGGAATAAACTACTAAATAATTTGCACTCATTAAACTTTACCAATAACAGTACAACATTCGGCCACAAAGAGAACAACAACTAGACAAACTTTACTGGATACACTAAAGGCAATCGGTGCTTCAGCAGCGCTAGCTTAAAATTATCCTTAGAACATCTAAAGCACGTTAAAGAGACGACTCACCAAATAAAAAGGATTAATGGATCAAACGATGGGATGAGTTAGATGAGCAGTATTTGTTTGGCCAAACATTGAGCAACAGGAGTCAGGGAGCAGCATGGAGCACGAGGAGGAGGAGAAGTGGGCTTTGATTGAAGAAGAACAAGAAAGAAAAACATTCTTTCTGCAGCAATCGGTCAGGCGGCTGCCAAAGTGAAGTGTTGCAATCGATTTACTGACGTTTATTCAAAACTGGTGCAGTGATTTATTTATCCTTGCGGATAACGGCTTTCGGAGATTTTTACTTAAAATTACAAACATTTTTACTTCAAGTATAAACTTTTTCGAATAACGTGGATGCAGTTTCACCATATAACCTCTAGATGGCGCTCCGAAAGAAGGCCAGTAACAGTAACAGTTCTTAAAAGTCGTGTCCAAATGTGCACTTAGAGTGTCAAGAATATAAAATATCACTGTGTTGTTTTTTTAAACAATATCTCTTAAGCATATTTACGTGACCACTAAAACATCATTTTCGGAAATTATCAGATAACTTCAATAGTTGCATCCGACCCATGCATCATCAGCATAAATAATGCGCTTCAGAAAAATGATCCGTTTCGTCTAAAATATTCATGTTAGATTAACGTGTTGTCAATGGTCTATGAGTGATGTTTAACATTTTTTTCTCTTTCGTCTGCGTAACTGTGTCCACTTAATGTAATTATGTTTCCATAAAAAGTGTACATAAAGTGGGAAATCCGATTTTTGCAGAGAAAAATATAATAATAAATAAATAAATTTTAAAGACATTTCTCAAAGTCAGCTAACTGATAAAATCAAATAAATAATACTAGATTACTATGTTTAAATCAGTAATTTAAAATGTAATAACTATTTAGTCGAATAGAGTTTGCTTTCAAACGGGCCCAACGGAAGCCTGCTATTTCGGGGAGGAGGGATCTTCACAATTGTATTTTACAGGGTAGTGTCAAGACTGCAACTTAAAAAAAACTACATCACAATGACACAAAATATATTTAAAATAAAAACAATAAATGTTAATCTTGCATATTTAATTAAAATACCAACTTACTGGCTGGTTGAAGTCAAAATAATAAAATAATATTTTCCTTCTGTATTTGTGACATCCCTTGAGAAAAACGACAATGCTGTCTCCCAACTAAATGATGTCATCTTTACACGGTGAGCGTTCCGTAGCCATTTTGTTAGCTTGCTTAGGTTTAGCTCGGTGCAGCTGGTATTGTTTCGTACATAATTGTAGCGTAAAAATACTACTTTTTTTAATGAATTTTTGGGGACAACTTTATCGACTGTGGACTCATAAACAAAACGGCGACTCGTGTGTTCAGTGACAGTGTACACGGAGCGGCCATTTATTTGTTAAGTTGTCCTGAGCTTGTTAGCTCATTAGCTAGCTGGCTAACTTGTTTACGCGTGGCTATTCCTCTCAAGAAAACATTTGCCTTTCAGGACCACACGTTTTTCAAAGCTAACGTGGACTACTTCGCATAGTTCACTCAGGCTTTCATTGAGATTGTAAGAACATTTCATCGGCCTACTTAGGAGTAGACTAGAACAAAGATCGACACCAAGCGAAGAAGATCAAACTCGCGTGGTTCACTTGTTTTAGCTGGAGCCACGTTTCGCAGCTCTGGACACCATGTCAGAGTTGTATATTCGGGTGGCCGAAGATGAAAATGAAGAGCCTATGGAGATCCCCTCGGAAGACGATGGTACTGTTTTGCTGTCATCGGTAGCTGCTCAGTTCCCAGGGGCTTGCGGGCTGCGGTACAGAAACCCAGAGTCCCAATGTATGAGGGGGGTCCGGCTCGTTGAAGGAGTTCTGCATGCGCCCGAGAACGAATGGGGAAACCTAGTCTATGTCGTCAATTATCCCAAAGGTTAGTCAAGAGTCTTCCGCCACTCTCCAGTTGTACACCTGATGTTGATGTCATGTCAAGAGAGGAAAGAACTTCAAAACGACCTCTTTCCTCTTGGGTCTGCTTCCGTCCCAGACATCTCTCTATTTTGACTGGAGATGCGTTTTTATCCCTCACAGATAACAAAAGAAAGATGGAGGAAATAGATGCTGCCTCAGCTGTAAAAGTTAAAAGAGGCTTTCAGAAAACGTCAGATCTCATTGTCCTTGGGTTGCCATGGAAAACAACAGAGCAAGACCTGAAGGATTATTTCAGTACTTTTGGGGAGGTCATCATGGTACAGGTATTGATGTACAATCTCTTTCTTTTTCTATTTAATTGTTATGTTTACATCTGAAATGGTTGATTATACTACTCTTGTTACTACTACTATCTAGGTGAAGAGGGACGCAAAAACTGGGAACTCTAAAGGTTTTGGGTTTGTTCGGTTTGCTGACTATGAGACACAAACAAAAGTCATCACTCAGAGACACATGATTGATGGACGATGGTGTGACTGCAAACTTCCGAACTCAAAGGTACAATATGACAACCATCTTATTTAGAATCTTGTAAAATGAATGTACAGATAAATACACTTCTATAGATGACACCTTTAGAGATTACATCTTATAGAACAATGCTAAACTATTTGGATAGTATTTTTTTAATAAAAGCTGAAAAACAGTTTTGGTAGAAAATTTAAGAGACTGTCAGAAATGACAGTTGACTGTATCCTCCTGACTACCAACAATGCCAATAACCAAACGTGAAGGGGTGGGCCTTTGGGAATTGTGGTTTCGGTGGATTTAAATAAATGTTTGACTGGACAACATTTCTGTTCTCTGGTAGTCAAGAGGATATGAATGTCATTTTAAATTTACTGGCATTTATTTTGAAATAAAGATGATAAATTTACAATAGCTGTGGTTTATTGTTGAGCAAATCTTGCGTTTTTGTATAATTTTTAGCACAAAGGAAGAGTTTGGCTTCTTGTAAACAATTGTAAGCAAAAATGAAAACCTACAATTGCTGCTTCTTCATCAGTTATGAGCCAGCGCCTGTATGTTTAAAAATCAGGTGTTTTATATCCTTGTTAAATTAAAAAAAATAAGACTAAAATAAGTTAATTTAGTCATTGAGCCTTTTAAAAAAACAAAAACGTATGCATTTTTGTCTTAGCTTACAAACTCGCCACACAATCACAAAAAAGCATCTGCCTTAAACCATAAAACCAACAATTTAGATTCTTGCTTCCACTTTTAAATAGTTTCTTTTAATAAATACATTTTATGTTTCCTCTCAGGTTTGTCCCGATGAGCCCATGCGCAGCCGCAAAATATTTGTTGGCCGCTGCACAGAAGACATGACGCCTGATGAGTTGAGGCAGTACTTTATGCAGTATGGTGAAGTCACCGACGTCTTCATTCCCAAACCTTTCCGTGCATTCGCTTTTGTCACGTTTGCTGATGATCAGGTAGGCGTCACCATTTTTCAAAACTTTTTTTTTCTTCTTACAAACAAAAAGGAATTTTAGCTGTAAATAGGCAAATCCTTTCAAGTATCTTTGATATCCATCAATATCGGATTGATCCATCCTGTTGGGTTGTTTCAGGTTGCCCAGGCCTTGTGTGGAGAAGACTTGATCATCAAGGGTGTCAGCGTTCACATCTCCAACGCTGAGCCCAAGCACAATAATAGTAGGCAAATGATGGATCGAGGGCGGTTTGGGGTTGGTGGGTTTGGTCAGGGCTACGGCAGTAATCGAGGGGGGCTAAGCAGCGGCAGTGGAGGAGTTAACTTTGGGGCTCTGGGTCTTAACCCAGCAATGGTGGCAGCTGCTCAGGCAGCTCTTCAAAGCAGTTGGGGAATGATGGGCATGCTAGCTAACCAGCAGGGTCTGACAACAACGTCAGGGACAGCCACGACCACCCGAGATCAGACTTACAGCTCTGCAAGTACGAGTTACAGCAGCCCCAGCTCAGCTAGCCTCGGTTGGCCTGCAGGCAATAACAACGCCTCCAGCAGTGGCTTCAGCTCTGGGTTTGGCACGTCTATGGAGTCAAAGTCATCTAGTTGGGGAATGTAGAAGGCCTCAAGTTGACCTTTTATGTTGCTGTTAGCCTAATATGGTAAGTATACCTTCAGGGGAGAATGATATCTTATTTAAAATTAAAAAAAAAAAAATCATACACTGCCTTTTATTTTATTAAATGGAAAATATATAGTAAAAACTGTCTGGGTAGTTATGCATTGAATGAGCGAAATGCTTAGTTTAAGTGAATCTCCCCAAAATGGTTTTGTTGGTGACATTATTTTTACACCACGATGATTACGCATGGACCATACTGATTTACAAGATTGCATGAGTACCTCAAACCCCCTGTTAGAGCCTGTTGTGAACTGGCCTTGATATGAAAATGTATGTTTGAGCATTTGATTCTTTTTCCTTTGATCGTTTTTGGAAAACTCTTCATGGACGTCTCTTCTGCAGTTCACCAACTTTTTCGCAATTTCCCGGGAGGCATCGCGTCTTTGGCGACGCAGATGTTCGGCAGGTCTCAGTATCAGTCCCCCTCCTCCCATGTGTAAATGCTTTGTCATCCAAGAACACAACGTCACCCTGCATATACTGTTTTAGACGGTGGGTGTGTTTTGTTTTTTTGTTTCGTTTCTCTCCGCTTGCCTTTTGGTTAAAGAAATGTTGTAGCTCAGTGAGTGGGATTGGTGATGGACTGAGTGAGCGAGAGGAAACAGGAGAAGAAGCTGAACGAAAGCACGTGTGAGAAGAGCGGTTTGTGCAAGGTCTTTTTTTTTTGGTTTTTTTGAAAGCAACAAATGCCTGCAAGAGTTGAAGATCCTGTGGCGTGATGCGAGTGTGAGAGGAAGAATCCAGTGCGAGTGTGTTCCCAGTGACTGTCACAAGGACATTTCTTGCATTGAAGATCCTAAGCTCTCCATTTTCTGCTATCATTTTCATTATTCTTTTTAGAGTCACAGTGAAATGTCAAGTACTCTAAATATTTGTATCCTTTAGTAGAGCTCCTCCTGTTTGCTGTGAATGTGTCTGGTTGTGTGCTTTTTCTCCTTGTTACCACCCTCTCAGTGTGAAGACGTGACTTTGTTATTGACGTTTGTGAGGCAGAAACACAGCTGGTGAGCTGAGAGGCGATGTGATGAATGTTTGACAAGCTCCCATTGAAAGTTTGTGTTTGAAGTGGTTATGAATGCTTTTTCTATGTTTTGTGAATTAAAGGGAAGTCTGAAATAAAAACTGAGTTTGACTAGGTGATGATACTCTTGATAATGATTTCTTTTTGACTTTTATTGAACTGCAAACACTTTAATTTACATGTATAGGGGCCTCGGACATGGAAAGACCAGGTTTTCTTCTGAATGGAGGTGGGAGTCAGTTGCATGGAAGATGAAAGCCTATCCTGAAAAGGATCTTCATCATCTCAATAGCAAGAATCCTCGGATCACCAAATTTAGCTGGGCTCAAACTGGATCATAATCAACTGAGCTTTTTTTGTTTTGTTTTGTTTTTTCCTGAACAATCGGGACTAAAAACCTTTTTTGTTTATTAGCTCAAACAAAACAAAAAAAACTACATTTTCTCTTCTTTCTCCTTCGCTGATATTTTGTTTTGAACATGGCAACCATTTGGTTGCTACTGTGGTTAAATTTTTAGTGTAACCTGAAGTGATGCTACAACAGTATTAATCTGTTTTAAAAAGTACGTGTTGAATTGTGAAATAAAGTTTTTGAGGTTTTTCTATATCTGTGGTCTCTCACTGCAAGAAAAACTTTTTATCTGAGCTCTTCATTCAAAAGTTCAGCGTTATTCCTGTGTGACATTCTGCTTCATTATATTAAACAGTTTTTTGGTATACATTTTATTTTGAGTTGAGGTTATTTTATCATTGTTTTCCTTTGTACAAATAATTGTTTAAAACGGGTAATAATTTAGAAGAGAAACTTAGTGCATTATGTAGGATGTTTGAATGTCATCTATCTAAAACAATACTTTGATAAAAGAAAGAAATGAACCTTGAAGTTAAAAATGTATACATCCTAGAGTTCTTATGAGGGGTAAACATTCAGGTACTCCATAAACACTCCCTTATAGCCTTTCCTAAGCCTCTAAAAGACCGCGTTAAGTTTCCAGAGGACATTCCTGCAAATTTAGCCTGAAGTCGAGTTAATCCTAAAACCCAGTAGCTGACCATTAACTCTTAAACATCTCCTTGAGCCTGTTTATTGCAAAACTTTAACAGCTGGGTGAGAAGACTGAACAAACATTTGAAGGCCAAGGGAAAAAAAGTAACTTCTAAAGTAACTAATCATTACTGAGGTTAATAAAAGTGTTATCTAAAATATAATTACCGTCAAAAATGACTATGTGGGGTTAAATATGTGCGCTTGTTATGCAGATAATGTGTTGGAGTCACAGTGAGCATAAAAATCTTAACAGAAGAGACTTCTTGGAAACTCGGACAGGCAATCCAAAAAAATCCATGTTCTCTGGAAAGCAAAGAATTAGTTCAGTAAAGCATCTTATAGAATCATTTGGGTCAATTTATCACTGACCACAACCCAGCAGGAGCCGCAAAGTCTCACTTCACCCCTTAACCCTTGTGCTATCTTAGATGACCCCACCCTTACTTTGACATGTTCTCCCTACCATGATAAAGGTGGAAAGATTCCATGTAATCCATGGACACCAGTGAAGATCACAAATCATTGAAGAAAAAAGGTTCAGGGCACTGTCTAGTGGGTCTAGATGACCCAACTCCCAAGGTTAAAGTGCCTAGGATAGCACAAGGGTTACAAAAACAGGACACTGCTTTGTATTTATGCTGTTGTTACTATTATTTGTGTAAAAAAAAAAAAAAAAAAACTTGTTTTTTGCATGAATAAAACATACATAGGAAAAGGATTCTCAAAAAAACATGAAACAGTTTATGACGTAATTAACAGAGGCTCACATGACTTCCTTTCAAAATAAAATACATCCTGTGTCACCTAGTATCAATGCAGCAAATAGGTAGTGTAATGTCAGATTACAAAAAACACAGTTTATTTAACCATTTGTGGTGCATCTCAAAAAGAAATTTCTAAATCCAACATACCAAAATAAATCAGAGCTAGTGAAGTGATCGTTACCGTATTTTTAGAGCACACTTAAAATCCTATATGTTCAAGAATAGCAAATCTGCCTTAAAATCCGGTGCACCTTAATTGTGGTGGTGCTTACTGACCAATTGATTTTCTGTGGTATGCGGTGCTCAAAAATCTGTTAAAATGCTTTAATTTGACTGTCCTGCAACTTTTCGTGAAGGAGTTGAATAAGATTTGAGGTTTTTTTTTACTACTTTAGTTACTGCTACTCACTTTTTACCTTTTAAAAGTACTTTATAAAGTAAAACTTTTATTCTTACTTTAACCAGACAGCCACAATGGAGGGGTTGCATTCTCGGGTTGTAGACCCCTGGTTTAGACCCATAGAAGCGCGGTTCTGTGTTCTTCTTGAGTTTTATTGATGCTTTTAATTATAGATATAAAATAAGTTTCTTTGGTGTCTGCAGGTCTCTGTCTTCCTGTGCTTCATTTTAAGGCTTCAGACTGAAGCATCCTAACGACAGGTTTATTTTCAGTTTCCCCTGAGAGTCAAACACAATGACCTTTGAGAAAAGCCTCCTACTGTTGTCAATATGGCCGTCACTAAAGCCACCGCAGCCCTTTTCCACGGTCTCTGTTCCTCTGCCCAGCAGCAGGTGCTGGAACAGCTGCAACCGTCTTGATCTGCATGACATCTAAGTTCACACTTTCATCAGAAACTCACTGAAAACCTCACTGACAAAGTCAAACCTACAATAATTAAACAGAAGCGAATGCTTTCCAGCTGTGTTCAGATTGTTTAAAGTTATTCAGCATAGCTTTAGTTTTCATGCAGGACTTCATGCTGTAAAGTTTAAGTAGTAAATGTATAAAATTCAGGCATAAGGATTTACACCCAGTCGACAACAAACGTTGAATTAATGTGAATTCAGAAAACAAACAAATCTGTTTATTCCATAGTCTATGGTTTATTCCCAGAATATTCTTTGTTTTATTTGAAGGGGTGATGGACACAGAGGTGAGGTGATTGTCAGCTGAATTCTTTCAATAGGGTTGGGGCTCATGAGGTAACACCTGTTTAGATTTAAGAAGATCAAACTAGATCTTCCTTTGTGTTGTCGATTCAGATCCACCTGCTGGACAATTCCTGCAAACACATCCCTGTCTCTGATGAACATGTGCATTAAAGTAGGACAGTCTTATTGCCAGACTAGCAAGTAATCAGAGAATATTTAATGTACTGCTCCCCCTACCTCACCTACTGTAATGAAGTTTGGGGGACTAATTATAATCTTCATTACATCCATTATACATATTTATCCACAGATCCGAGCAGGTAAGATTGTTTCATAAACTGGGCCTGGACGACCCATTCCCCCTATTTAGATTAATACTATATTGTATTAATATTGTTGTGCTAAAAGGTAGATTTCCTATTATTGTTGTAATTATCCACTATAAGTACCATTGTGCATGCAACTTACATTTGACATGTTTGAATTAAATTCAATAACAATAACAGTTGTTAGGCTGCTAGAAGTTAAAAATTGAGGAAAGTGTAGTGCACTGGGGTTCTGTCCACTATTCTCATCTACTTCTCTCCTCTATTCTTCATCATTTATGTATCATTTAGTTCTCCATGCCTCTGTTTGGTGCAGTGTGATTCATATGTCGTCCCTCTTTCACACTCCCCTTTAGGGAGAACAGGAGTGATTCCAGATACCAGTTGGCTCGTCTCTGATCCTGTGTCTGTATTTGGTCCTCACCTCTGGCTCGTCTCGCGCCCTCAGCTGTGCCCCAACTCCATCTGGATGAAGTTCATCTGTTACACTAGTTAAACATGTAGTTGTAGAGTTAGATAAGCTAATTCTTCTCTAAGAGTTCTGGTACATCGCCTGTCCGTCTAAGGGCAGGGACGACCAGTTTAGCTTGGTCTGTTTGGTTTAGTCATTACCTACTGAATTCTATGACTGATGACTATGATTTCATGTTCTTATACAATTACCGGTATGAAGCCCATTGAGATGACTAGGTTGTAATATTGGGCAAACAAATAAAATTGAAGTATTGTTTGCATATGATCTATTACTAATTTAGGTTCAGTTACAGGAATAAGTATGTTCTTTGGCTAAACAGCTCTTCTTTGCTTTAGATAAGGTGTTAGACTAATGATGTCAACTAGGATGCATCAATTCTGAGTCTAAAACCAAACCATTTGTTACACCATTAACTGAATTGTGTGGAAAGTGAATTGCTGTATTCCTAATGTGTTCACATTTTATTCTTAGACTTCATCTCCCTCACTTCTTTTCCTAAACGTGTTGTAGTTTAAGGCCACAGACAAACATACCCCCGGGTCTTGTTTAAACCTCATACAGAGTAAGGACGAGCTAAATTTAAAGGGATTGAAATCTTTATTTAGTCTACTGCAGCACAACATTTCACCTTAATCCAGTGTTGATTCTGTGAAGCCTGTCCTCAACACAACAGGTGAACTTCAGCCTCAGATCCAAACTAAGCCCACACTTTCCTCTCTTACAAATGCAGCTACGTCAAAACACAAGACAGAGTTTAACACGTCATCTGGAGAAACTACAAGTCTCTGAGAGGAGTAGGGAGCTGCGTATGGGTCTTTGCTGGGCCAGATGGTTCCACAAGTGGACCGCTGTCCTCTTTCTAAGGCATGTCACTTGGTCCATAATCTTCTATTTTGTTTTTGAATGTCTTCAGGCGTTGTAGGAGGACGAGGACACGTTTCCACCGTGGCCTGTCCAGTTGGTGTGGATGAAATGACCGGGTTTTGACAGGAGCTCATACGTGTGAGCTCCAAAGTAATCCCTCTGGGCCTAAAAGAGAAACAAATCGGATTTCAGTTCTGAATATTTAAATTCTAGAAAAACTGCACAGCACTTATTTGTCATTTTGTGCTGAAGCTCTGCAGGTGGTGACGTTTTCTTACCTGGAGCAGGTTGGCGGGGAGCATGTCGTGTCTGTAGCCGTCATAGAAGGACAGGGCAGTGGTGAAGCAGGGCATGGGAATGCCGTGCTGGACGCCGGTGCCGACCGTCCTGCGCCACGACTCCTAAAGCCAGACACTCAACCCATTAAAAATCTCTGCTTTCGTGTATCATCTGATCATGTGATTAATAAACTGAATGGTTATTTTTCTGTAGGCAGATAAAGGCATTTGCCTAACCGCCGCAGCCACTGGTAGCACTTTAGAGAAATGTTTCTAATCTTTCCAGCAAAATTTGGAAATTGGTCAGTTTGACTTGATAAGTCTGTGCGGCCTCAGGCCGCAAACATCTAAGCTCAAAGTCTGTGTGGCTTTATTTCCCTTCTTTCTGCAAAATGAAGAAACAAGCGGCTTTGTGTCTTTGCCAATGTCGCTGTTACAGGTTTAGCCACTTCCTTATTCCTCGTACCTGACAGTCTTGCACTGCTTTACTGAAGAAATGATCCAGCAGCAAGTTCTGCAGGTCTCCGTCTCTGTCGAAAGCTTCTTTGATTTTCCCGAGGAAGACGCTGGCGAAGAGATGAAGAGAAGTGATGCATTTCAGTATAGATTCTCCTCCAGATAGCTCAGTGGAAAAGTGGTTGGTTTCATGTCACTGAGCTTTTATTTGACAAAGATTTAGACATTTTTCCACAGATTGCACAAAGCAGACCAGTGTCACAATCGGTCTTTCCTCATACCGTTCTCAATCTGACTTCTCTTCTTTTTTTTTTTTTCTTCTTTTTTTTTCAACTTGTCCTGTCCAACAGCTGGGCAGACAGATGAGAGGTGAGGGCCTCTTGTGTTGGACATATTTTACTTTAACAAGAGGGGTTATTAATCTTCAGACAAACCAAAGGTACGTCTGAATAAACCCCTTTTGTAATTGAGGCCAAACTTTATTAATTTCAATCATGTCTGAAAATCTTTGGTGTTGGACCGGACGGAAAAGGAAAGAGGGGAAGAAGAGAGAGGGACGTTAGAGAGAGGGGGGGTAGGGGGTGATAATAGGAGGGGAAGGGGGATAAGACCATGAAGCAGCATAAAGCAACAAGTTTACTGGTTGTTAATCATTATGGTAAGGTTCAAATGTAGAAAAAAAAAAGAAAAAAAAGGGGCGGAGCCTGTCCACACACACTCAAATGTTATAAACACACCTGCTAGCTGCAAAAATGTCCACCTGTCGACATGTACACAAAACAGATAGTGTTCACACGCATACTTATGCCTTAAAACCAACTAGTGTGAAATATTTCAGTCATTCAATCATGCAAACTGTTAGTGCAAAGGTGAGCTAACACCAGTGCTCAGGTGAGTGTTTATGTTCTTCTAAAATGGATGGTGGAACGTGAAAAGAAGGAGGGAGAGTGCCCAGCCATCCCCACCCCAAGACCCCCACCGCAGCAGCAGCGGCAGCCGGAATCCCCCCAACGCTACACGGGAACCGGCAGGGAACAACCGCCGCCCGGGCGACCAAGCCCGCCACCCAGGCCAGGGCCAGCAGGGCCGCCGCAAGGCCCCCAGAGCCAGAGGCCAGGGACGCACGGAGGGAAAGAGAGCGCCGCCCCAGCCCAACCAGGAGAGCAGCCCCCCCGCCGCGCCGGGAGAACCCAACGCAGGGCCCCACCGGAGAAGGACGCCCACAGCCCCAAACGAGCACCCCACCACCACCCAGGAGTTCCGGGCATCCCCCCGCCCCAACCCCAGGTACGAGCCAGGACCCCCCAAGGGAGACCCGCTCCGCACTCCAGGCAGCCACCCGCCCGGCCCACGGTTGGTCCAGGGAGGAGCGAGGCAGGGGCCCGCCGCCCCCGCCCAGGAGGGGGGAACCCCGGGGAAAAAAGAGGGCCCACAAGGGGTGTTGTAAATATGGCCCGACCAGGTTCGGCCACAGTTGGAAATTTGGCGGGGCCCAGCACTCAGGAGCAAGGACCAGAACCCACCCCCCAGGGACCAGACACCCCCAGCTCAGATGTAATGTGAACCCCCCCACCGCGCGGAGAGAGCACCACCGGGCCCAGGAAGCCGGCACCCCGGGGACACGGCCGCCGCTGCAAAGGGGCCCGTACCCCCCACCAGGGAAGAGGCAGGGGACAGACGGACCCAGGTCCCACCTTCCTTGCAAAATGTGTGTGCGTGTATGTGTGTTTGAAAGGGTGGGTGTGTGCATGTGTGTGTGTTTATGTTGGGATGTATATATTGAGGGGGGAGGGGTGTGTGTACTAAGGGGGGTGCGGTTAAAATTGGCGGGTAGGGCACTAAGGGGACATCTCCTGATTACTCACAGTGACGTCCCCTCACCCTCCCCACCAAGGGGCCCTAAATGTCTAAGGTGCAGTTAAAATTGGCGGGTAGGGTGCTAGGAGGACATCCGCTGCTTGCTGGCAGTGATGTCCAAGCACCCCCCCTACCAAGGGCCCTACATGTCTAAGGTGCAAATAAAACCGAAACTGACTTCTCTGAAAAATCCTTTTTTTTTTTGGCAAACAACGTATGTAGAGCCCTAATGGATAAAGACACCATCTTCTATTCCTCTACGTTACTTTTTTTTTCTTCCAGAACCGACGTTTTGCAAAAAGAAAACTTAACCAACAAAAACTGACAGTAAAAGAAATGGAGAAAAACTTCTGCTTTCTCAGAAACGGTTTCGTCTTACTACCCAACTTCATTTTCAACATCGGTGCTGAAGAACTTTGCACAAGTCAGGCATGAAGCAAGTATGCGGCACGTCTGCTGTACCTCCGGATGATGCAGCCGCCCCTCCACATCAGAGCGATGGCGCCGTAGTTCAGCGACCAGCTGAACTCCTTGGCCGCCTGCCGCAGCAGCATGAAGCCCTGAGCGTAAGAAATGATCTTGGAGGCGTAAAGAGCCTGGACAAACAAAAAAGAGACGCATTTCAGAAATGCAGAGACGTTACTGCACAGCTGCGGTTTCAACTTCAAATTGAGACAATCAGATTTTTTAGAGAAAGTTGTATGAAGTGCTGATGGACAGCTACTGTTTTATCAATCAGGGACAAATATTTGGATGCCTGGAAACTACAGCCAACCCAAACACTTGTCGCATAGATCAAAAGATGATGGGAGTGGGTCTTTAAGGCCTTTTTCCTTAAACAAAGTGTATGTTCCCTGGATGCTTTACCTTTCTGATGTCCTCCAGGAAGGAAGCTTTGTTGCCGCTGAATTTAACCCCCTGGGGCCCTGAGAGGCTGCGGCTGGCCTCCACTCTCTCCTCCTTCAGAGATGACAAGCATCTGGCGAAGACAGCTTCTCCTAAAGCATGACAGAGGGAAGAAAAAAGGCAAGGAGAAAAAGAAAAAGGGAAATGTGTTTTAGGAAATGTTCCAAAATCCCCCACTTTAAATTATGAAGCTGTGCAGCAACACTGTTCTCCAAAGGTCAATGTCCACAGGTCGGCATGACTCAGCACTGCTGATTTCATTTTCAAACAGATGAGTCACCTCTAGACCACGACTTGCTAGTTGCCAAACCTTTATGGAAAAGATGTTTCTTTTGTTTCATGAGTAAGGAAAACCTGTCCGGTCAGCATGACTTGCAAAAAAAAAAAAAAAAATGAACAGAGAGGATTTCAGCAAATCTGCTGGAGGACGGTCCACAATGAAACAATGCGGCCTTTCATGAGGAGGTTGCTCAATCTGCAGCTTTGACAGGGACTAAACAGGCTAAATTCAATCAATTCAATTCCAGATTGAAGCTGTGAGCAGCGCTGTGTGGCGCTCCCCCCATTACCCCCCCCCCCCTTTTTTTAACCTGCCTTCACTGGCTGCTTTACACCCTTTTTAAAAACATTTTATTTTTTTAAATGGCTGATTTTCAGTTGGTTTTAGCTCCATAACAACTATTTTATTGTTTGGTTGCCTGGGGATGGCGAACAGGTCTGTGTAATTTTGTAAAGGATTGGCAAAAGTCAACTTTTGGATTTCCTTGTGTTAACCCCGCTGACAATCCTAATATATTCATATCGTTTTGTTCTGGTGGAGCAAACGATTCACTTATTCAATTTTCATAATATTCTGGCAAAAAGAAACAAACAACAGGGGAGCGCCGCTTTTGTATGCTCGCCATGTTAGGCTTAAATCTACAAACTCAAACTCAAAACCATAGATGATACTACATGTGATATATATATATCATTTTCAAAACTTCCTTTGGATATCCTGACACGTGTGTTTTGGTTCGTTACTTGATTTTAAGCATTTTTTCAGACCCATAAGATATTTTGGCTTATCAATTGCTTTTAATGAAGTTGTTCACCATGTCAAAAAATTTATTTTTGACGGGTAGTAAAAACATGGAAATTCTGGTACGTTTTTTAGGATGTGGTGAGGGCAAAATGTTTGCTCAAAGGCGCAGTTAGAAAGAAAAATTCCTAAAACAATCTGGTCTCTGCAGTCCAGAACTGCTGCGGGGCAATTATTATGTAAGAAAACATCTACAATAAACTTCATGTAAAGCTCTGGTGGACACATGTAACATGAGATGAACAATATTGTTGCTTCTTGTTTGTCCCACACAGAGACTGAAACCAAATCCTTCTTGCGTCACTTAAGATGAGCAGACTATCAGAAAAGCCTTCAATCTTCTTAGACGCTGCACTGAACTGATCACACCTCTGAGACCAAGCTTACCAGCTGCTTTGTTAGCTAACAACAAATCCAATCCCTGACTAACTGTGAAACCCAAACGGGCGTGACTTATTGTATTTGGGAATCTGGATCATAAATGCAGCTGTCACTGAAAGAAGACAGAAGAAAAAGAAAAAAAAAAAGCTACTTCCTTGTCTACAGCTGCATTCCTTCCTCTTACCAATCAAAGTGACGGGCGTGCCGTATTCCAGGGCAGAAATGGCCGTCCACTTCCCTGTTCCTTTCTGTCCGGCACTGTCTCTGATCTTCGGCAGCAGGTGTTTGCCATCGCTGTCCCTGTATTTGAGGATGTTTGCGGTGATCTCAATGAGGAAGGAGTCCAGCTCTGTCTTGTTCCAGCTCTCAAATGCCTGGTTGTGTTAACATTTGAAGATGAAATTCAGTTAGTCGCGCTGCTCCACTTGGATTTTTATTTTTTTTACCTTGGTGGAGGGGGGTCACACTCACCTGTCCCATCTCATCGTGATCCATCCCCAGAACATCCTTCATTAGGTGGTAGGCCTCACAGATCAGCTGCATGTCTCCATACTCAATGCCATTGTGGACCATTTTCACAAAATGCCCCGCACCCTCATCTCCAACCTGCCCCGGAATCAAACAGTCCTGAAACTTGTCGAGGTATCAAACTAGCCTTTTCATCAAAATCAGCAAAGCTTTAGCACTGACCCAGTCACAGCAAGGCTCTCCTGTCCCAACTTTAGCAGAAATGCTCTGGAAGATGTCCTTAATGTGGGGCCTTAAAGAATATACAAGTAGATAGTCAGACATGAAGTTATTCCAACCTTGTTTTTATTTCACACAATTATCCATGATGTACCAGGCCTCTTTATGTCCTCCTGGCATGAGTGAGGGTCCGTAACGTGCGCCCTCCTCGCCACCACTCACTCCACTGCCGACAAACAACAAGCCTTTCTCTTTTAGACTCTGACACCGCCGCTGGGTGACAAAAACAAAGCAAAACTGTGGAGACAACCTCAGGAAAAAGATTTTAAACACCAAACCGTGGCTCTCAAAAGGCTTACTGTTGTGTCTCTGTATTCAGAGTTGCCACCATCGATGATGATGTCGCCAGCATCCAGAAGTGGAACCTGAGAAATAAAAGAAATGTTTGAAATCTGCACATCTACACGTTTGGGTTTCCTAAAACTGGTACAACCCACTGACCAGCTTGTCTATGAAGTCGTCCACCGCTTGTCCAGCCTTGACCAGCAGGATGATCCTCCTGGGCTTCTTCAGCTTGGACACCATGTCTTCCAGGGACTCGGCTCCGACCACCTTGGAGCCTTTAGCCTCATTATTTAGGAAGTCGTGCACTTTGGACACGGTACGGTTGTAGGCGCAAACCTACAACAGAGATTTGACAGACTGAAAAGAAATCTTCTTTCTTCACCAAGGAAGATGGGAAAACATAGGAAGCCATGGTCTTACCACAAAACCATGGTCATTCATGTTCATGATGAGGTTCTGGCCCATGACAGCCAGGCCAATCAGAGCAATGTCAGCCCTGTGAAACCAGGAGCGAGCACGTTTACTGTCAGGACTCAAAACTCTGACTACAAAAGCGTTCTAAAGATTAGGCACACAGCCGTACATGCTAAAGTATTCATAATTGAATCTACTTTAAAAATGTACTTCATTTCCCAGAATCCATAGCGACTACATCGATATTTCTTTTTCTTAGGGGGGTTAAATGGAAATAGAATGAATTAACTATATACTTCGTTAAAAAACAATTTAGTTATGTAATAATAATACAACAAAGTTATTGTAGTTATAACTCCAGAGGCCTACAAACTGACAAACGGCCGTTTAAAACGCTACCACCCCCACGTCTATAGCATATATTCAAAATAGAAAACTCGAATAAACTTACTCAGCCATCGCGTTTGGGTGAAGAAACAGTCGATAAAATGTCTTAAACTGACAGTCAGACAGGTTATACGCTTAACACTCTTCTTCAGATTCGCTCTTCTTCCTGGTTCTTCTCCATCTAACTTCACTGAAAAGCCAAAGCACGCCCATCTCCCTCCAACTTCCAATCATAAAGCGCGTTGATTACCGATGCAACGTCGTTTGTAGCTTTTGATTGGTCAGAAACTCTGGGCAGAGAAATGGGTGGTTCCTATTGGTTGCTTTTGATGGTCACTCACGTTAGGTAATCCCACAGTGTACTCCCTGCCCCCGGTGTGGAAATTCGGTTAAAAACATTAAATAAATCAGGCTCCAAGTTACACACACAATGATAGTTTGAATCAATGGTTTTTTGACAATGAATTGCAACTAAATTAAGCTTTAACCGGCACATGGGAAGTCTTAACACACTCCTCATTTCCAATGGCCACCAAAGTAGTTTGTCTAATCCTGTCAAGTAAAATTCCCACCAGAAATTTTCTTCTACCTCTTGGGGATTCACGTCAGGTTACTGATGTTCACTCCAGTATGTCCCAGGATTTGCCCCCTATATAATCTTTTATGGAATGTGAGAAATTTCAGGGATCAATGTCCTTATAAAGCGTTGAAGTCCTGTTACATCAAATCTTTATCTAGAAAAATCTCTCTCTAGATAACACAAACAGTGAAATAGAAACACACCAAAATAAAAAAAAATGAAGCAAATTTGCCTATTGTTTAATGCAAAGTTAACTGAGCTGTAAAAAAAAGTTTGGGTTCGAAACCAACTGCAGGTATTATTTTTTTCTGTACATTTCATGTTTTTAAAATATAGCCGTCTTATTTAGAGTTAGCATTTAGTTGACAGTTGTACATCTATAAGCATTTGCTGCATCATGAATGCACGCACGAGAATACAAAACAAAATTAGAATTAAACCAACTTGTTTCCATTTCACCATCTTAATACGACCTACACATTTTCACTCTTAAAATAAAACTTTCAAACTGCAAGAAAATAGTCTGGAAAATGGGAGCAAAAGCCCAAATGAGGTGCGTGCTCTGAAGCCAAGTAGCTGCTTTATAAATACATGTATTAAAGTTGATCAATGTTGACGCTATTTATCACAAATCCTCTGGTGACCCATGTTACTTCTCATTAGTATGAGGAAACGAGGAGAATGAGTGTAAAGCAGAGTCTCTTAGGTATATTTGTCAAAGAACAGAAGAAAAAAAACACTGTAAAATGACAATTTAAAAAAAAATGTTCATGGCTTGTTTTAAAACAACTGTCAGTCCTTTAAATTATATCTGAAAATGTATTTAGAAAAAAATGAAAAAAGCTGTTTGGTTTGGTGTGCTCTGAAGCAGGAGCATCTAATGGACAGCAGGAAGCTGTAACTTGTCAAAACATGCTGGCATCACTAAAGCACGCCACAAAGGAGAGGACAAACGGGCATCACAGGTTTTTGCTAATGCACAGTTTGCACTTTTTATTGTTGCCTCATTCACTAAACGGTTCAATGGTGCAAGATTACCATACACAGAATTAGGATACCTGCATGACACATCTATGCTATACAGCGAATGGATTATAATTATTACAAATACAGTAAACATATTTACATTTTAGTTCAAGCTCCATACAACATAGATATTTACAAAGTAAGTATGAAAATGAAACCAGTCGGAAATAATATACAGTGGTAATGCTTGTTTTCAATTCCAAGGTACCAATTAAAAAAATAAACGTAGATGATTCGAAGCTATAAGGGGAGATGGAAATGATAGTTTTGATTCAAAGGCATCCATAGAAAACAACGGGTTGAGATGAAAAGCTTTGTCCCAATGAATGAAAGTGTTACTCGCTACTTCATGTTAGAATCCCTGACACTTGGAAAAAAAAAAGAATAATAAGGATTCACAAGAACTCTTTCAAATTTAGCTGGCCAGCGTGAATATTGACAAAATTATAGTCTTCCAAACCAATCCCTCAAACCACTTCCTGATGGACAGAAAGCACTAAAGCAACTCACCTGAAAAGGTGCAGCTGTTAACATCTTAGATGGCCTCCCCACCCTGCTGAAACACACACTCCACCGTACATTCAACCCTCTTCCAGCTCAGACCAGAGGACATTTTGGTTGATTTCGAGCAGAACAACTAAACCGCAAAGACTTCATTTGATCAGTTAGTTGAACCTTTTTATTAATATGTGCAAAAAGCTGCAAACTAATATATACAATGCAAACATAAATACACAATCCAAAACAATATATCTCTGCAAATTAGCCACTGAGGGGAAAATGTTTGCTCTGACTTTTGCCCTGATAAAAGTGCAGCTGAGGTATGTTGCATATCAGCCTTGATGAGTGCAAAAAGGCCGTTTCCTTGTGCCGCTTCTCCTAACCGGCAGGATTTACTAAGAAAACAACATATTTGTTTGGTTGTTTTTTTGTCTCTGACTGACCAGCAGGTTTGCCGACCTGTGGAATGTTATTTAATAAATGCAGGCACCTCTGCTTTTACACAGGCTCCAGTTCCCCTTCCTGCACAGGGCTAACTGCTGGTTGGTAGGCCAGAGTTTGTTGACGCCCATCGATGCATCAAAGCCCGTGTAAACGCAAAGGCGCCGCAAATTTAAGCGCAGCTACACCAAAGCAACATTAAGGGGCAGTGTGCAGAGCAAAGATTTTCAGGTTACAATAAAAGAAACCTTCCTTCCACTACCTCGTCCCTTTAATATCTGAGAAAGCTCTTATCAGAGACAGCTATCATCCAGTGTAGCCTTGATATGTGCTCTCTTGTTCCTGATGCTCAGACATCATCCTGCGCGATCCGCTCTAGTCTTGCTATAGATTTAAGTTAATGTGCAAATGAAGTGAAAACACACTAGATGCTGGTTACAAATGAAGAAATACATAAATGCCCTCTGTTACATTTCATAAACACCTCTGTGGAACAATTAAAAGCATAGGCGCAATGTACAAACAAACAAAAAAATAATGTTAAGGTTTTAATAATTAAAAAAAAAACACGAGTTGAGGATGTTTCAATTGACATAAAAAGTGGTAACATTTGGTGCTGCTGAACTGTAAGCACTTCACTTTACAGATTCTCCCTGACGGTTCTCTTTCCTGCAGGCTGTGTACAAGCAGCTTCATCTCCTCACTACTCCTTATGACCTAAAGGCTACGACCTCGCTGTCTCCCTCGTGCCACGTCCCGGAACATCTACATGCATGTGACAGTCAAAGACATTTCTGTGGACAGATTGCCTTCCTTACTTATCTAACCATCTTCATTTTTCTTCTCAAAAAGCCTGTTTTTCATTTTGATGAAATAGCAAACTGACAATTATCTACTCCTGCAGACACGAATGCACTGGCACTATCAGAGGTTGAGGGGGGTGTGTGTGTGTGTGTGTATATACACAGACGCTTACAACTGCAATCCTAACAAAGCATCAATATCGATGAGCTCTAAGGAATTTCACCCAAATCTTTCCTGATTTGAGACAGCGGGGCTGTTTTGGGAGGAGGGCAAAGACTGAACGGGAACTCATTAAGATTAAAAAAAAAAAAATTAAACTAGGGATCTGTTAGCAGCAAATATCTCTTAAGGAAGAGCGTAACCTAATACATCACCTAGATATACATTTGTAAAGTTTCCCTTCATGATTTTGTCTGTAAGTTAAAAGATTTGTCACGGATTTTATTTTTCTCACGGTAAGCAAACCTAGTCTTCTCCTGAGGAATGTTGCAGTTGCCATGCAAGCACATCGTCTAAGACAACAGAAAAGTTAAAGAACATAATTTGGGAGACAACACTGAGACGTTTTTTTTTTTTTTTCCTCTCTTTACAGATGATTGGCAAACTTAAAATTAAGTTTCTGTAGAGCCGTGCACACACATTTAGACTACCACAACATGCTACTAGTAAGGGAGATCAGGGATGACTATAAAGAGGAACAAAATCAGACCCGAACGTCAGAAAATATGAAAGCTGAGGGGGCGGGAAGGAAAGCTAAAGCTGGATGGAGGGAAGGCCGATTTCTCTGGAACTGAAACTTTTAGTCGCATGAAGGGAGACTTAAGCCACAATTCTACTTACAAAGGAAAACCATCAAGAATCACAATGGTTAGTAAGTGTTAACACTTGTATGTTCGAAGGCTGTTCTGAAAGAGCAGGAGCCCGATGCTGGTGTGCCGCTCTGCTCAGTTCTTCATCAGGCCGCTGCGCCTCCTCGCCAGCTTCGATCTGTGGGGTGAAGTGAGGCGAAGGTTCAGTTTGCGTGAGGGGTGACGTGAGCGGCGAGGTCTGACCGTGTGTGTACCTTATCGTCCCCGCAAGCAGAGGGTTGAAGGCGTACAGCCAGTCGTTCTTGTCTTTCTCGTTGTTGGCCTGGAGGAGGATTCCTCGATGTTTTGTGCACACGGCAAATGTGTTGGGAGTCTGAGACAGAAATCAAGAAATATCCTTACTGATGTATGTTGTACACCGGAAACTTTGATCTGAATAAATGCTTCAGCTTTAGAACACATAGAAGAGACAAACTCTGCATAATTAAAATACAATCGAGGGGTTTCAAAATTGGAGTTAAAATATTGTTTTAAACAAGAGCTGCAGCTGCAAACATGAAATATATAAGACAAACGTATAAAAACCTGCATGCAGTAAACCTATGGGTAAATGTTGAAGATCCACTCCGATTCTCTTTTGATCTATTTCAAAGCAGCAGTCGTTAAATGATGATTGTGCCATTTCTAGCCAGCAGGGAGCTTAAGGCTCACCCACTTGCATTTTCTACATCACATATAACAGCATTCAAACAGCTTTTTCTCGTGTGCTACTGATTCAGAGTACTTTGGATAAATAAATGCTCAAATAGAATTTTCAGCGTAATTTTCTTTATACATGTCCCCTCTCATGAGAAAAATGTGACAAGAACACCAAAGACAAGATTTTCATGGGAGTGGGTCTTTAAGGCTTGGTGAGGCACAGGCTGGATGAGGAGAAGCCATTCCAAAAGCTCTACCTTGAGCATGGCCTGCTGGTCTTCGCTGTATTCCACCTGTGCAGTTGACAGGTTAAGGACTCCCCTCTCCACCGGGTCCTTGTCACTGTTGTAGATGAAAACATAGGGCCGGCGGACGACCACGAAGTGCTTCACCCATGAGTTAGAGCGCGGCTCCATGAAGCTCAGGAAACCTTTCTTGGACACAACAGACCTGGAATAAAGTTGGACAGTGTTTAGTGCTTCGTTAAGGATCCTCTTTTGTGGTTTCGGATGAGTTTCTTGTTTGTCTGTGTTCACGAGCCATAAGCAAATAAATAAAAGAAGCTACTGAAGCTGTACCGTTTAAGCAGAATCGTTTTAAGTTGATCATTGAACCCTCATGCCTGAATTTATTTCCAATTATATAAAACATATTCTTCAGTGTTTTTTCCATTTGAGGTTATACTAAATTAAAAGAAGTCCTGGATTAAATGGTACGTTGCGGATTAGTGAAGGGGTTAAACTTTGATTAGGTTGCTGTAAACAGCACAAGTAAAAAGAAACCTACCCTGGCCTCATTTCTTCAATATCAGGCACCAGGTTGAGGAACTCATTTTTTCCGGCTCGTGCAAGGTAGGATGTTTCCAGAGTGGCAACCAACGGGAAGTTCTCGTAGTCTGAACAGGAAGGGCTCGAGGCACGAGAGCTGTTCTCTGGAGTCCTTTAAGACAATAAAAATGGGGCATTTCCAGTCAAGTCAACATTCAAGCATCTGCTGGGTTGAAAAATGAACAAGTTTAATTTGTTTTTAATGGAAAAAGTTTTACTTCTGGTCCAAGGAGCCACAGCGGGAGTCAGCCAGAGACGGGCAGGTGGAGGAGGGGGTGAGGGTGGCGCTGCTCAAGCTGGTCACGGACAGGTCGCGTCCGATGGGTGAGATGTCCGACAGCTGCCAAGAGGCAGAAGATACAGTCGAACAACAGCACAGCAGACTCTGATGACAGACCATTCACTGAACAACTGTGAAGGTTTGTCTTCAGTTTTTAAATAAAGTTTTACCCTTAAAGATAAGGTCAGATGGAACTCTATGTTGGCCTTCTTTGGAGATTCATTATTGATAACACGCTTTTTCAAAATTCTAATACGCAAACAGATTTAGAAGAAATTCCTGCTTATGCTTGGTCCAATAAATACATCATATATCGACGACATAAAAAAAAAGGATTCTCCACAAAGAGGATTGTTTTTACCTTGCAGTCGCTGATGCTGTTCACCACCTGATTGTACTCGTTGTTGAAGGTGTGCGTGAGCAGACGCAGGCACTGCAGGGTCAGAGAGCACAACGCTTGACGTGAGCAGAAGCAGCAAAGACAAAGCGTCTCCTGGAGGAGATTCTCTTCCCACCTTTGTGGCCAGCTCCTTCTCACGGTCCACCAGGCTCTCGATGTCTGTGGAGTCGTAGCCGCTGCTTTCACTGGGGGTGATGGCGCTTTCAAAGGTTGTGCTGGAGATCTGCGAGGAGATGGACGTGGAGGTGGACAAAGTCCCTGAGCTCATGCTGGGGGACAGAGACTCGCACAGAAACTTTGTGGGAGGGGTGGTTCCAACTGGAGCTGCCTCTCCGAGCTTTTCTCGGAGCAGGAGAAGGTGACGCGTCTTCTCCACCTTGACAAACAACAAGGGAAGTTTGAACATTTGTAGACTGTAAAAAAGACGAACGTGTGTACTACTGGAGCATTTGAATGTCCAAAATGATTTTTTAAGCTCACCTCATGCAGCTGCTCCATTTTCTCCAGCTCCCATTGGTGCTCCAGGATGAGGCTGTCTCCTCTCGGCCTCCAGCCGGCCAGGTTCTCCTCTCCACGGACATAAGCCACAGACGTGTCCAAAACCTTCCTTCTCCTACGCTGCATCCCTGATCAGAGCCACAACCACAATTAATGCAGAGAAAAATGTCATCCAAACTTTGGGGGTAGTGTTTGGATAGAAGAAAACGGAAACAATTCACAGAAGTGTAGTCTCCTTCCTCTCCTTTCTCCCAATAATGTTAACAACCATTCTGACTCACCTGGACTACCAGTGTCTGAAATCTTGCACAAACTGAGCTCATAGATCCCAGTCACTCGGTTGCTGTAGTGAAGCAAAAGTGTTTGTTTGTTATTAGCGTCACTTCTGCTTACTATTTGTGAGCTAGAAGCAGCCAGAGATCATCCGTTCAAGGCCTTACCAGTCAGGAGTTTTAGAGTATCCGCTCCCAAACAGGTTCCTGAGAGAACGAGGAGGGGAGATCTTAGCGTCTCGCGAGTAGAACACCATACAGATGTCTTTAGTGATGATGGCAGGCTGGATGCAGTGGTCCAGCTGCAGAGGAAAGGCACAAAGGTCAGCAAACATGCAGAGAGGTCGATTCTGTGGCGGAGCAAAGACAGACCTCCAGATATGCAGACAAGGTCATGAAGATCTTCTCCCCATAAGGAGTCACTCGGTTCAGCAGGAGGGAATTATGCAGGGAGCTGTCCCACACGGCCTCAAAACGATAGAAGGTTCTAGAGTGGAAAACCAGAGGAAGGAGCAGATGGTTTCTATTTTATCTTCAAAATGATTATGAACTCTAGCTGGACAAACATTGAATTTTGGGAATCGGAGCTGGGAATGTTTAAGAAAAACGAAAAAAGGTTTCTTTATGCCAAAAATAAAAACCAAGAATTTTAGATGACAGGTTCAAGGATGATTTACACCGGTCCTTCCGTGGTGCGTCTCCGTTGTGTTGACAAAAAAACAGAACATTCATTAATCAAACAAAATGTTCACTTTGCCTTTGTCATGTCTGTGTCTGACATCCGTCCCTTTGTGGCGCAACACAAGCTTTTCTATTTCCAGCCTGGTGATGCGTCAATTTTATGGAAAAAAGCGAAGCATTAAAACAGGTCCAGGTTTTAAAAAACCTTTGCATTAAACTTTCAAAATAAAAAACCTAAAACATTTTATCTTATAATTTAAGGTGACGTGCTAACTAAGCACGCATAACACAGTTGTTCATTTTCGCCATGAACGATGAAATATTGGGAGTACAAAATCCTAACATCATTTTTGACACAAAACATGAATTTTACAAGGACTCAATGAGGAAGGAGAGTGCATGGGGGCCCGATTGCCAAAGTTTTGGATGAACTACTCCACATGAGCGCGGCAGGACAAATCACTTCTCCGTAAGCCAGGAGGGGGAGGGGACAGACTGGAGACACAACGGACACAATGTAAACTAACTGACGGTGGTGAGACGGACTCCCCACGCAACGTTAGGGAGTCGCACCCAAACGGACCAGTGTAAACCCAGCGTGAGCAGAGTGGAGTCTGAAGTTGTCCTTGCTGTAAATCCCTGTCATCAGAAGTGAGGAAACTCTCTGAGGTCAAACCTCAACACAAACAGGAGGGCGTCAGATAACAAGACTCCTTTACAGATGAATTGCCCGACACCATCAATGTTAAGCTATTTTTCTTCATGTTTGTGAGACCATTTTCAGTAAATACCCCAGGGGGCGCTGTTACACTGGGGTTAAGCTGAAGGTGACTGTTGCAACACTTTAGGTTATGACGGTGGAAAACAACAGAGGAAAAACATCTCCTGAAGCCTTTTGCTGCTACAGAAAACAGACTAATCTTTGTGGTATATTCGAGTCAGAATATCACAAACTGAAACAATAAACGGGGAATAAAGGTTGCATTTGCTGTTAAGAGTGTCCTTACTGAGCCATTAACATTTTGGCATTATGGGAAGTAAAATGACAATGGAAGTAAAGACAAATCTTAAGGATTATGCATGGAAATAAAACCAAACGGTGGAAAAAGTATTTCTAAAAATCTATGGGACTATAAGAAACATAAAGATCCTTGGGGTCAAGGAGTCTCATGTTTTCGGATCGTTGGTACCTATCAATATCTTTATCAATTGAAAGCCTGAGCACAAGCATGAGTCCAGCCGCAGCAGGAGGAGGAGGAGGGTGCACAGAAAAAATAAAGAGAGAAGCACAGACAGTCAGGACACAGACAATGAAGCAAATCAATAGCTGAGAATATGGAAATGGTCATGCAGTGATAAGCCACATGACAAAAAACTGTTTTTATTTGAAATGTTTGACATCAAATGCTTTGGAAGTATAATCGAACAAACTTCTCACAGAAGAAACAGACAAATTCAGCGGGTTTTTTTTGACGAAATCCACCTTGGAGGCATTTTTACCTGTTGGTATTGTGGGAAGATTTGATGTTTTTGGCAGAAATGATGTTGAGCGACAGAATAGCATCTGCTGCACTGTCGTCCACCTCCGCTTTGCTCCGAATACGACCTGTCAGGAAACAAAATGACATTTATTTATTGATCAGACTAAACAGAAATGTTCTGTCAGATAAATACATTTTCAACATCAAGTATCTTAAAGATAAATCAGTAAAAAGATATCTTTTAAATGCACTAAACGTATGGTTTTTGGTCCATAAAGCAAAATGACAATGTTGTTGTTCACCTCTTGGCTTACCCCGTCAGGGGTCGCCACAGCAAATCAGTTTTCACTGATACACACAGGTGGTTTGGCAAAGAGTTTACCGACACAACATTGTATTTTTTTAAGGCACAGGGAGACCCAGAAAGGCATCAGAGCACAGGGTCTTGCCTAAGGACTCACACTGGATGGGTTTTTTTTTGGCTCATTGCACGCCCTGGGAATCAAACCCTGTCCTGCGTGACAGTCCCACACCCAGCCAACCGAGCCTTCCAGTAGCTTATAAAGCAAATGACCAGAAAAACTGCATTTTGATGGGATAGAAATTGGTCGCGCTCATGAAACAAAGTTCCTTGAAGTCGATATTGACAGTCAGGTCAGTTGGAAACCACATGTTGAATTTATATAAAACAAAATATCTAAAGCTTTAGGTATAATCCACAAAACCAAAAGAACCCAGAGTAAAAATGTTTGCATATTCTATACATTTATTATTAATTATTCCATACTTCCAGTTTTGTTGTGAAATTGAGGGAAATGTGTACAAAACAAATATTGATCAAATAAGTAAACTTCAAAAAAGAGCAATTAGAGTCCTACGATTGTTTTTGTGAATCCCCAAATGCACTATTTAAAATGAGAATCAAATACAACTAAATCTGTGGATATTGTGCATCTAAGAATGTTAGAAAAAAAATGTTATGCCTTTAAAAGATGAGAGTGCAGTCATTTAAAAAAAGGAACATTATAATTTGAAAAATTATTTTTAGTTTGACTTTAACTTTATTTTATCTAACGGGGAAATTCACTCTTCATGGCAGCTCAAAGAAAAACATAAGTGAGTACATAAGTAGATAAACTATTGTTCAAATTTGTGTTTGAATCATGCAAAGCAAGAACTCGTGCAAAATGGAGAGATGTCCTTCTGTTTTTGGAATTGGATGGATAAACATTTTAAAGGAGTTATCACTGTAAAAGAAATTAGGCTACAGTTATAAAGTGAAATAATTAGGCAACAATAGTGATATTTAACTATGAATTAGTAAATATGTATTCATGTATTCGTGTATGTGTTTATACATATGTGTGTTTGTGTATTTGGTAAAGTATTTTGGTAAAACTGCTACATTTGTAGAACCAAATAAACTTAAAATTTAATTTATTGGTCTATCAGATGAGATTATGATATTAACATTACTGGAAACAGGAAGTTTCATCAGGATGTTCACAGTGATAACAGTCACAGGGTAATGTCCCTTTGCTTCACAAGGTAAGTGCTTTTGTGTTTCTTTTTCTGGTCTGCCGTTGAGACAATGATGCCAGAGGCAAAGGCACTCACCCACAACCAGCTCACGAACGTCCTTCCAGTGGAGCTCGCTGCCCTTCTCGTGGATAAGAGTGACTGTGATTCTCCGCTGGATCCCCTGCAGCACAAAACGCCACATTAGCATTACAGCAAAAACAGCTGCAGTGTTCTTTAAATGCTCTGTGCGCCAACAGAGTTAAGAGAATAGTGAGCGGAAAGCGTGGGAGGGGTGGCCAGTACCTGGTGCAGCAGAAAGGTGCCGTGACAGGGAAGTCCTCCAGTGTGATCCACGATAGCTGGGATGTACCTGTGGATGAATCCCTTTGAATAAACTCACAGTACTTTATGAGAAAATCACAAATAAATACAACCACTACAGATAAGACATGGAAGTGTTTATTTAGTATTTTTGGGTTAATAAAAGCCTGATTGGGATTTCGCCTTCATATTGAAGAACTCACATCTGAGTTTGACCTCTTTGAATGAGTGAAGATAAGATGCAAGACTTACTCTCCAGTAGGCTCCAGTTCACTGATCTCAAACCAGACGAGCAGGTCGTACTTGCTGACACAGTGACCCAGGTTGGACTTGGTGATGGTGTTAAGTTTAGTTGCTGGTACTGACAGAATTAACACACGAGAAATCAGTTTGTCAATTTAGAATGTATCCACATTTCAGAGAAGATGAACGAAAGCAAGAAACAGATATTACTGACGCTAGTTTGAGGGCTAAACGGAGAATGGATGAGGTGTGAGTCAGCTAAAACTAGGAATCTATGACTCAGCTTTAATCAAATCTGGGGCTAACAGAGTAGAAATGGAATTTTTTCAAGGAACTGTTCAATGCCAAACCAGAATTGTTCTCCTGCTGAACCCAGATGTGTTCTGATTTGCTTGGAGGGTAGTGTTTTCCTCTGAGATGCTTGAAGATCAAATCTAATGTATAAGTAGCAACTAAATGCATACATTTAGCCTTGTGAAATTGGATCATATGTAGTGTAAGTGATCTCCCTGAAATCAAACTCATTTTGGCTTTAGATTCTGCATAGGTAGCTCATCCACCTGGAAGTGTAAAGTCTGGCCTGCTTCTGAGCAAAAAGGGGAGGGTTGGACCGAGCTGACGGGAGCAAAACAGGTCTGCAGCGAGGTGCACTGCAGAGATCTGCTGTGCGACTGCCTGCGGTAACAGAGCACCACAGGAGCAAAGCGCTAGGCTATCCACTATAGCACAGGTACATCTAATGCCTGCCCGCTCAGCTATGACAAGCCCCTCTCTGTACCAACCATGGTGCCTGGGCACAGTTAGCACAAAGTCGCTGAGCGTAGGGAGGAACGGGAAGTGGGACGGACGGTCAGCCTCGTCCTCCAGACTGGCAACAGCAGAAGAGGCGAGAGCGTTGGCGTGCTCAGACAGCGTGTCCAGCACTTGACCGTTCACATAACCACTCACAAGGTATCGGATCAACTCAATCTTACGAGTGTGGTCTAGGTTAGCATCGCGATGCAAACAGAAAAACAGATGAGAGACAACGTGTAAGAAAAGGAATTAAGGAAAGTGGCGGACAGATAAATACGGTGAAATAATCACACAAAGAAATGGAGATGACCGAGCACACAACTGTGTTGCTCAAGGACTAAATGTCTGACCTGGTTTAGACAAAGGCATGGGAATAGGGTAGTATTTCCTCGACTGTGTTGGAGGACTGTTGGGAAAAAAAGAAAGACACTTAGTGCAAAAAGTAGCGCAATAAGCGCAATATGAACAGCAAACAATTATTAAAAAAACAAAAACCTGACACACACAATTGTCGTACTTGAACTAACAAACCTGATCAGATCCTGGCCATGAATATGCAGTGGATGCTGCTGGTAGTGTCCAAACACCTCAAAGACGATGGGTTTGCTCTTGATGTACTCAATGAAAGACTCTGTGACCTCCACTGAAATCTGCTCCATCAACGGCAAAAGGAGACGTCAGTCTTCGACAAATATAGACTCGAGTCTCTACAGTTGTGTGTGTGTGTATGTGTGTGTATGTGTGTGTGGGTGTGTGTGTGTGTGCACTTACATTCTGGACGTGGTAAAAGCCCAGGGGAGATCCTTTCCCTGCATTCTTCAGAGGCTCAGTAGAAAAAGCCTCATCATGGCGATGAAGGAAACTGGGGAGAAAACGTGAAAGCATGTTGGTCTGATGTCTTCACATTTTCAGTAAGTAAACTAAAATTAGGCTCAAAACATTTAATCATAACTTAATTAGGTTAGGTAAGGAAGGGAACAAAACTGCTAAAAAATACATATTTTATATTCTCAAAAGACTATAGTAAAATATTTTAGAAAAATTCCAATGTTAGAAGAACGCATGGTGGTGTAGTGGGTAGCATTGTTTCCTCACTGTGAGAAGGCCCTGGTTTGAAACCCAGCAGGGACCTTTCTGTGTGGAGTTTGCATGCACCCCCTGTGGTTTTCCCGGGACACCCCGGTTACCTCCCATAGTCCAAAAACATTCTTCATATAATGATTGGTTATTCTAAATTGTCCCAAGGTTTGAAAGTGAGTGGCCCTGCCATGTCAGTAGGGATAGGCTCCAGTAACCCATTGAGCCCAAAAGGGATAAAGTGGGTTTAAAAAATGATTGGATGTACAATAAGAGTCCGTGTTTTGAAGCCCTTTATGCCTGACTTTTTCTCTCCAATTGGTGTTGAAAACTCACCATGTTCAATTTTGTTATAAAAACAACCAGAATACTCCACTCAGAAATATTCCTTACTGCAAAAAACAATAGTGCGTCACACTCATCACATATCCACACGGTTGCTGTGGCCTGACCATTACCGTAAACTGGAAGTGTGCGACATAACCACCGTGTTGACCTAAATCGGACTGTGGTGGATGTGTGTAAGGATCGTGAACTCACTTGAACTGGCAGAAGATGTCTGCATACTCAGGCGGGACCCCACTGGCCTGGAGAACGGTAACACGGAAGGTAAAGATGCTGCCCACCTCCAGCTGGCCTGCCAGACCTTCACTGGGGCAAAGCTTGGCATCTGTAACGTTTCCCAATTTAAGATCTGGAAAAAAAGTCACAGGAGAAAGTCAGTGTGAGGTGTGACCATCTAAGAAAATGATTGTAAGCTTTTTCACAGTTGTTGTTCCATTTTTTGAAACTTTTGATTGTGGAAAGGATTCTTTAATTACTTATTCTTTAATAGAACAAAACTGGGTCACAAAGACCTAATTTCCATCACAAAGTATCCTAAGTTCCAACAGGAACATCTGCCAAGTGTATTTCCCAATGGGCTAAGGGGTTCAAACTGGAAGTGGAAGGTTCTAGCAGTCGCACCCATCTCGTTTATCCTGTTAAGCTCCTCCAAGGGTGTGATGACCTCTGAACTCTGACCCTGACCCTCCACAATGCGCAGCTCTTCCTGGGACATTCCGGAGCGGGTCATAACCATGGAGGGAAAATCATTCTGATTGGATGGGAAAAAGAAGCAATTAGCATACAGCTGGTGGAGAAGAATGAAATACACAGCTTATGTATTTTAAAGTAACTGCAGAAAAACTTAAAAGCAAAACATAACTATACGTCTATGGGAAAATTAGATAAAAACAGAAATATCACACATCAAAGTTGTTTTTATAAGATTCTGGGCTTACCTTTTTGAAGTACTCATCATCAAAAGAAATCTTGGCGGTTCCCGACTGCCTTACTCCTGACCCGTAGTCTGGAGCTTCCTCATCAGCTACAAAGAGACAAACCATCCTGTTGTCAGACTCTGTTTTTGTCAGAACCCTTAAGAAGTTGTCAGAGTAGCTCCAAAGAGATGCAGGGGAAAAAAAAGATTTAAGGGAATCTACTTTCTCTTCAAGAGCCCTTAAGCATTTGGTTGTGTTGTTTTTCTGAGGAAATTAAAACAGCCCAGGAACCTACTCTTTCAGTCGCAGTAAAGGAAAACATATCAACATCAACACCACTCAAATTAAATCAGAATAAAATCCTACCAGTTGCTTTAATTCATTATTTTTCTCAACTCAAATTTTCTTCTCACCAGAGATGGCCTGGACTCCGACACGCAAGAAACCTCGCACATCGCCCTTCTCGGTCACTATGGCAACACGGTGAATCAGTGGTACAGGGTACAGCAGGTTGCTCAGGTACACAAAAGCTCTGAGTAAAAAAAAGAGAAGGGAGAGCTGAGAGCCTGAATGTGGTGCAGTGCAACACTAAGAACCAGCAACCGGTCCCAGAACAAAACATAGAACTGCTGGGTTCTCTGCTGTGCTTGACTGAGCCGGTATGAAGATGCGTTTGTACCTGTAACTTAGTCATCAAGTAAAAACACATTTTCATGGTTTAGTACATATTTATGAATACAAAATATATATAAAGGCAAGCAAAAAATAAAAAAATAACAAAAGATACAACACCAAAGATGCTTTAGGGCACAAAAAAGCATGTCATGATGCATCCAGCTGTAAATCTGTAGACTTCTTTGCTGCATTGTGCAATAGAGAATAAGGTTCTAATTCACATCCTTACTGTTTGTGTGATGAGAGTTGACTAAAATTTTATTGCTCACTTTCAGAGCAGCTTCCTCTATCGGCCCTCCATTCCTGTGCTGGAGGAGCAGAGCCCAGAACAAAGGGCAGCTTTCAATCTGCAAACCTTCTGAAGTCAATGTGACACAGGTAAAGGGAGCTCCAGCTGCTGCAGACTCTGTCCAGATGGAGGCCCGTATCTTATTAGCAAAAAACTGAATTAATTAATAACCTATTCTAATAGCAATGCAAAGTCTCCATCATTTGCATCTGTGCTTGATTTCTGACACTGCTGAGGCATCTGCTTAAATCTGAAACACATCCAGAAGAGGGAGGATTACCAGCAGCTGTCACATGCAGGTGGTGGATGGAAAAACTACAAAACATTTTAACAAAACTGTTAAAACAAAAGTTAACAACAAAACAAAAAGCTTTGGATCGTAAAAACAAATAAAAAACAAAAAAAAAATGACATGTATTTATGCAGTTAGCATTCAGCACAGACAATACATTTTTTCACACAAGGATGGTAGTTAGAGCAGTCAGCACTGCAATGAGGGCGGAGGAGTAGATGAAGAAAAACACAGGACTTTTCAGAGGTCAGGAAGTTAGTTTAAATTAGAAGTAGCTCATAAAAAGTTGAAATATTTAATTACACATGTGACTAATGAAAATGAAATGCAGCCCTTTAAGATTTATCCCTGACAGCTCCAAATGCCTCACCAACTCTCTGTCATTTAGTTGCACAGAGAAGCGTGATCATATTTCAGCGTGGGATTTGTCAGGTGTTTCAAAAATAGCTTCACATTAGTATTACTCCAGGCTGTCATTAATTTCTGTTTTCTTGATACACATAAGCCCAACCAGCCCAATTATAGTGTTCCTGTCCCCGTGCGGAGGATGAGGACACAGACGCGCCCGTCACCAACCTTCCCACCAATATGAACCAGGGGGAGCGGTCGTAAAACGGGTCCTGGCCGTCGCTGAAGATGTCCGAACCCTCCTCGGTGCCGGCGTCCGAGCTGGTGTCATCCACGAACGCCTCATCGTCCATATAGTCGGACATCTCGCTCTGGCGCTCGTCTGCCAGCTCGGTGATCTCGGAGTCGGTGGTGGAGAAGGTGGGCGAGGGCGTGCGGTCCGGCAGGTGCTCGTTCACACAGCCGTGGAAAATTGGGGAGCTGAGGGTGGGGTTGGCGGATTGAACAAAGGCGGCAAGATCCAAGGAAAGGTAACAGTGGAGCAACAGAGCAGTTAAAAACAAACCACTGTCAGACGGAATATTTCATTATGGAACTATTTTCTCACAACTTGTCCCTCCAAAAACAACTTTCTTTGTGGTAAACTAATAAAAGCGGGATAACAATAGTAAAAAAGCAAGACTGGATCCTTCAGCCATACTTACAAGCAATCCTTCAACATATTAAAGCAAAACTATTTTAAGAGCTGCTGTAAATGCGGTGGAAGGATTATTTCACAGAGCAGGAATTAGACTAATACCAGGTGTCACAACAGTTTAAAGAAATGTGAGCATTTTGAACCAAAATGAAACGCCCCTTTAATGGATTAACATGCAAATCTTCTCACGCATGCTGAGAAGAAGAAAGAGGATCAAATGCAACACGCTGCAAATTCACGCCATTCCTTAAACCCTTCAGGTTCCTCATAAGATTTAAGTGAATAAAAGAAAAATAACATGAGAGTGACAGAAGAATCATAAAAAAATGTTTAAAAACTCAACATGGGATGAAAACAAAAATACAGGATTTTTTATGTGATGCCAAGACCAATAAAACACAATCAAATTTACACAAATGACAAAACAGAAAAAATAAACACAAAAAACATGTGGACTAACATGAGACTAATAATGAACAGTGAAAATGGATTTTTTTTAAAGTACAACATTTTTTTATACCTGTCATCCAAAAAAGAAACCCTTTCAGACACAAACAGCATTCAGTCTGCACGTTCAGTTTAAGTGACAACCAAAGTGTTTTTACAAACCTGCCTACGAGCTTGAACCAGTGGAAGCGATCATAGAAGGGGTCACTTCCTGTCAGAGTGCCCTCCCCATCGTCCTGATGAGTGGAAGCCATTTCTCCAGCTCGATCATACATCTCTCTCATCTGCTCCAGCCTCTGCCTGCAAATGACGGCACCGTGCACTCAGTGTTAATGGAAGGAGGAGAAAACACAGCTCACCTAATGGCTGAAGGAAAGTGACGCTTCTCAACTGAGATCTTGATTTGTGTTTTGTTATTTTTGTTTTCTTTGTACTAAAGGGAACATATGCAACAAAAACTAGAGGAACACTGAATATAAAACACAAAATTATAAGTTTCTCTTTGGGTAGCCTCCATGTAATATCAACAATCTTTTTAAACAGCATTTTTTTCATCTGCTCCCGATTCACAACAATTTGGAACAAAAGAAATACTCAGAAATGCAATTTGAAGCTTAATTTTCTTTATACATTTCCTCAATATTCAGGAAAATACCACGAGAACATGCTAAAAATACAAAAAACACCATTTGTAATCTGAGTGAGTCTTTAAAACCAAAATAAGGAAGTATCTAAAAAGGAAAAGTAACTACCGTATTCTCCGGACTATAAGTCGCTCTGGACTATAAGTCGCACCAGCCCAAAAATGCATTATAAAGTAGAAAAAAACACAGATAAGTCGCACTGGACTATATGTCGCATTTTGACGGGAAATTTATTTGACAAAATCTGAGACCAAGATATAATAACTTGCACAACCTCATATGACACAATCATAGCAGAATGTTTATCTCATAATTTCACAGTAATTTTTTCTCATATTTATTTATTCCTTTCATAAAGCATCATTGGCCAACTAATACTCTGTTTTCATCCTGTATTTGTAGAAACAGTTGTCATTTTTATTGCATTTCTGAATCTATGAAATCATTGGAAAATAGAATATTATGTTGTTAGCCTTCAAGATCTTACTGTAAAAAAAGTTTGCTGATTCTCTGAGTCACTTAACATACTCTTAACACTTAACATACCTCATACATCAAATTGACCCAGAAACATCATCTCTGTTCCCCACAAATGAACATAACAGGAGGGTTAACAATGTATTTATTTCAATTTATTTCTAATATAAGTCGCTGCGGAGTATAAGTCGCACCCCTTGCCAAACTATGAAAAAAAGGGCGACTTATAGTCCGGAAAATACGGTAATCTAAGTGTAGAAGGTTCGCATGTAGCTGTGGTGTGAGCATTACTTCAGTTTTTCGAGGGACCAGTAGTGCGTGGCTCCGTTCTTGAGGTCCTGAACCTCAACAGCCACCACTGTACGGGGGAACGGTCTGACTTCACGCTCTTTCTCCGGCTCTGGGGGCAGCAGCTCAGGTGGCAACGGAGAGTAAAGTGTGTCTGTCAGCAAAACAAACTGGAACTGTACCTAAGGGGGGAAAAAACAAGAGTGGGATTTTTAAGAGCCAACTAAAATAACACCCAATTTAAAAAAGCATTTAATCGACAGAGGCTTTCGACCATCATCAGACGGAGAAGAAAACCAACACGATGAACAAATTCAGACCAACTACAGAGATGACATTTCTCTGAAAGTATTAGTTCCTTAAATTATAGAAAGAAATGCAGCAAAGCAGATTTTCATTTGTACCCAATTCCATTCGTCTTTGTGACAACAAATCAATAACTCACTGCTGGATGACATAAAACCCCGGCTTGTGCACCGCTAAGACTATTAAGTGGGATTTTAGCTTCCTAACTTTCCATTTATAGTGTTCTCTCGCTATAACGCTCTTCGCCTTTTGCAGTCATGCAGACGGTTTGCAGTGCAAAACTGCACCGCAAACAGTCTGCACTGATCTGCATCCTGATTGGCTTTTGACCCTGTCAATCAATCACCTCCACATCCCATCTACTGTACACGATGCATTCAAACTGACAAAACTAAATCAGATCTTAACCTATCGCATGTTATTTTTAGAACATAACTCCTGCAATAAATGAGGTAAAAATAAACTAAAAGAAACAGCTAATAGAATGATTTGCATGAGTAAATTCTCTTTTTTAGTTTCAGAAGTTTCACAGGGACACATAGAGAGGGTACATGTTTAGATTTTTACCAGTATAACAATATATTAGGAGGATGTTTTCCCAACATTCCTTGTGATCCTTGTTCTCCCTTCCCTGAAGACATTATCATGAGATAAATGTGACATCCTACGTCACAGCCTAACACACATGACCCGGCTGAAACATTACTGTGATGGGAGATTCTCTACGCAGCAAAGTGATTATCCAAAAAGAAGAAAGGGGCGTTACCATCCTCAATGGTCTCTTGTTATTAATGTTTGAGGAATAATCCACGCTCAACTCAATCTACAAATCTACCCTTTGGCCTTTTGGATAATCGAGTCTTTTGTATTAAAGAGAACATCTGACACTGTGATAAGATTATTGAGTTATATTATGAAAAGAAGAAACATTTCTGCAGCTCCTGGATTCCAATTTAAAAATGTCTATTAGTCTGCCCCTTTTCAAATCCCAGCTGTCCTTGTAGCTTCAAACTAACACAGTTAAGCAGAACTAGGTGGTCAGCAGTGAACAGGGCAGAGACCTTCACAGGCCAACATGAACAGAGGCTATCAGGCTTGGAGTGGCCTGTCCCTGAAATCCTTTCAATGTAGCATTCAGTTTATTATGAAAAATGCAGTAGATATGGGAAAAACATGTGAAGGAAGCAACACATTATTTAAATAATGTATCATGTAATACATAAAAGACCCTTGATCATTTTTTATGTTGTGCATGGAACAAGCAATAGAATGATAAGGTGGGTGTGTGCTCTATAATATAATACACAACACTGTACATGTTCCCTTTGAGTTTTTAACATTTTTCCCTACTTTATTTATTTTAACAAACTCAATAAGGTTTTTGACAGGGGTGTAGTTATTAATCAATTTGTTTTCCTAAGATCCAACCAAATAGATCCTTCTGAGGCAAGTTGTTAATTGAATCGGTCTATACCATTATAAAAGAAATTCAAATTGAAATAAGTTTTATATATATATATATATATATATATATATATATATATATATATATATATATATATATATAGGAAAATACCATTTGGATTGAGGTACGGTTTATTGTACTATAACGTAAAAAATGACCAAGTGCATCACAGCGGACAATGTGATGGCAGCAAAAAATGATCAAGCATCATTCCAGTCCAGTGTGTGGAAACACTTTGAATTTTGCAAAGACATGTGACCGTACAGTGTGGTAGAATGTTCTAATAATGGATTATTTTGATGTGGAAAAGCAACAGTGGTCTGAGCTTTATGAAACTAAGTTTTGAATGGATTTATCATTATTTCTTGTTTACTTGTTTGTACACATATTTAATCTACGCCTGATTATCTTGCAATAAATATAAGGAATCTGGAAACCTTCCCCTGCACTGTTCAGTACCCAGATATTTATCTCTGAGTCACACTGGTTGAATTTTTGGCTGAAGATGTACCGGATCGATTCTAGAATCTGATTGTTCAAAATAAACCGATATCGACTGTGTATCGTACCTTCAACCAAAAATTATGATACGAATTGAATGGTTGTTAAATTAAAACGTTGCACCCCTAGTTCTTGATTTTATCATTTGATGGTGAACCTGCCGGTGACGACTGTTTGACTCTCCCAGCCCCATCGTCATCCTGCTTACTTTCTTCTTCAGTTCCACACTAATGGCGTTGGCTTCCTTCAGGTAAACGGCGTTCCCCCACAGTTGGTCACGCAGGGAGGTGAACTGGTGATACCTCCACTTCCTGAAGGCCCACTGAGCCAGCTCAAACTCATGCTGAGTCCACGGTACTGCGAGGAAGCAGCAGGGGGATATGAAGCACACGTTCAACTCCACACAACACAAACAAACTGGTGATAAAGGAGCAAAGCATGTTTTTAATCAACAGATCAGCAGTTTCTAAAATAAGTAAAGCGATACTCAGCAACAACTCAAGCTTCAAGAACAGTTCTTATCTTCTGTCTTGCAAGAAAAATAATCTCATCAAAACATTTTTCAATAGCAAAATTATCTTAATTTGAGAATACAAATCCTACAGACAGAATAATTTTAAATAGGAATTTTTGGTGGGAGAATTTTTCTTACCCGACTTGCAGATTTTTTCGCTGATCTAAAGAAATTTGCCAAAGGAGTCAGAATTTCTGACTAATTTCTTAGGGGCCTGTTTTGCAGTGTATATATTAAAGTTTTTTGTGAGGCTCTTAAGTATTTTAACAGAGTATTTTTTAGTATTTATGCAGGCAGTACTTCTGGAACAGGCAAACATGATGCAACTTTAAGGCTGGATAAATAATTACAAAATAATATAAATAAAGCAAATAAATAAGCATGTGGTTATATGTCCACAGAGGACTACAAAGTTAGCTTTATGTAAGGATGATTAATGCTTTTTTTTTTAAACCAGTGACATATTTTGTAATGAGTCAGCAACTATTTAAGGATAATTAAAAATAAAATTATAAAACAGACATTTTAAGGCAACTAATACAGATGTGACATACTGGTAAGTTATAAGGAATGAGATAAAGCAATATTAATGCAACTCAATAGCCTTCAATGGCCAATTAGTACTTCTTAAAAAAATGATTTTACTTTGAAAGGTTACAAATAAAAATCCTATACGCACATCCCAGTAGTTTAGACTCTGGATACAAAACATGGAAGAAAAAAAAGCACTTTATGATGTTTAGATCCTTTTTTGTCTATCAAAGTGCAATTTGTGGAGTAAATCTTAAAGGATCTTTCAATAATACACACCTTCCTCCTCCTCTTCCTCCTCCAACTCTTCTTCATCGGGGGTCTCTGCCACCAAAGAGCGAGTCTCTACCTGTTTCTGAAGTTCCTGCAGTTTGCTCTCGTAAACCTGGACACCAACAAACAGGAGAACATGGAGAGCTGTCCATCAGCCACAACAAAAGAAAGCAGCAGAGGAAGAGGAAGAACATCATCTTCCTCCAGATGAACCAGAGTTCTTAAGCCAAGATGACGCGCTCCATTCTGAAATTATCCACTGCCGACAAATAAGAGCTGAACTGATCTTAAAACGAAATGTGTCAACAAAATTTATAGTGAAAAACATTTGAAATGCATGAAGCAAAATGACTCAATTCTTAGTTTGTTATTTTTACAATTATAAATACGTATTTATATATTGTGCATTAAAGCTCAAAAAGCTGTAATTGTGCAAAAGACTTACTGAAAAATCTAAATTACTCATTAAATCAAATACAAACTGTCCCAGTTTAACAGAATTCCTTTAAAAATGGAAGTCATAGCAACCATAAATAACAATGACATTGTTTTTCGAAAGAACATCCCATAGAAATGGCTGCAGAGGAAGAAGAAAGCTGCTGGTAGAAGCTGAGTCAACTGTAATCCAATGAGGGGCGCCATCATCATCATCCTCATCAGAGAGAGATGGGCTGTGGTCCCGATGACCTCATCCTGTTTGTTCAGTCTTTTGAGAAGACAATGCAGCCGTTCATCCGGGCCTGACCCCCTCCCTGATGAAATCCTAGCAGCAGCCCATCACCCAAAGTTCCCATTGTTCTCAACTTACAACAGTGAAAACAACAAAAAGTCTTTCTAGATTCAGATCATGGATACAAATATTAGATTTATTTAAAAAAAAAAAAAGACCATTAAATAGTGATTAATTGTAATGGAGGATTAGCTATAGCCTCACAAATGCAACCACTTCCTCCAGTGCTAGTCAGCATACGATTAGCACTGGTCTGCTTTAATAGTGGGTAGAAAAATAAATCCATATTTTTTTTAAATAATCCAAGATTAACTGCAGATAAAAATTAGGTTTTCTTACATATAGAGACTCCAATAAAAATGTAACTTCATTAGCTTTTAATACTTTATTCTCATTTCATCCAGAGAAAAAGATAAAAAATAAAACACTCTTTTTGTATTGCATATCTGCACATGAAGCAATTTTATTACAGTATTGTGGTTTTTAAAGTAAACCTCCAGCAACACATAAATGCGTCATTTTTGTTTGAACTTAATCTAGAAAGGTGTTTTAACCAAAATAATAAAACTGCAACACAACTTTTGTACACAGTCACAATGAGGCACTTGTGTATTTTGAAGAAGCAGTCATTCGTGCAACACTCAGATGATAGAATGAGGTCTGTCTGAAGGAAGAAGGGTTATAATGACATCAGTTGACGTTGCATGGTTATATTGAACTGGTTGCAATGAACCAGAGCAAATTTTTTAACAGATCGATTAAGGCTGAAAACTAAGCCACGGCATGCAAAGATAGTCAAAGTCGCACAAAGATTTCTATAGTAAATGAATTATACAGTCCATATAGTCTTTACAGGTTTTAGACAGCTGAATGTCTCTGCTTTGATAGAACATACATGAAGGCCATCAGATAGTTATGAAACATCTTAAAGTTTCAAATATAGCAATGAAAAGAGGATAGGCAGCTCTGCAGCAAACACTAATGCATCAGCTAAAGCTACATCCACTTAGGTTGTGCAAGTTTGAGGAGTTTGCAAAAATAAAACAGTACTAAAAACCCCTAACTTGTTATGGATATTTCTCCTGAATAACAATGAAGCAAACATTTCAAGTTTTTGTCTGCCTTCCAACATTTTTAAGGCCAGACTTTGGAAACCATGACGACGCTCAGTGGGCTTCCAATTGAAACATGGTGAACTCTGTGTTTACTCATTGAACCACGAAGTTAAAACTTTTAAGACTGGATTCAATCAATAGGACCAAATGATGAGTTTGGTTGTGTGTGTGTGTGTGTGTGTGTGTGTGGGTGGGGGGTGGGGGGGTCTATTTACTGTAAAACTCTCATGATGATTTAAGATCATTTTTGTCATAGTGAAGGACGCAAAGGCAACAAAACAAGATTTCAGAGGCGCTAAAAACAAAAGTGGAATCAAGTATTGAGTAGATTAGTGTGCTTCCCTGGTAGGTTTGACAGCTTAGACATGACTTGAGTGCAAAATACTGTAGTACATGTGGTTAACAGTTACATCGTTGAAACAAATCTAAACATTTACAAAAGGACAGGCCAAATTATCAACTAAACTAGAAAGCAACTTGTTAATATTTAAAATGAAAGAACAATTGCATGTTAATAAGTAAATGTTAGTCTTAGTGAGTTGTGAAGTTTCACTAAACACAGCTAAAACCTGAGCAAATACTGTATAAAGTTTAAAAAAAAACTGCAAAAAAATGAACAGTTAGTGCATTTGAAGGCACCTTTTTTGAATACCACTTACCAATATCTTGGTGTGTTTAAAAGACATACAGTTAACGGTTGCATTGAGTTATTCAAATCCAGGTTTGACATGTTTGATTGCTAATCAAAGCCGGTAACTTTGGACAGAAGACATTCCCGAGGTACAACACAGGGTACAGGTTTCGCAAGAGGGTTATTTTCCCATTCTAACATTCAGTTCGATGGCATTCAGAGGGAAATGAAGCCTGTTTTCTGTTCCTCCCTCAGAAACAACAGACATCCTGCATATGTCATGTGATCATGGTCTAACAGCTAAAAACATTCCTCACATACAAACACTATAATGGCAGAAAAAAACGATCTAAATATCAGCAAGCACAACCAAACTATTTTTGGAAAATCACACTAATGAGTTGTCACACAAGCTGAGAAAAGAACAGTCATCACATCTGCAAAAATACTTTTCAGAAATCTCTTTAACAAGCATCTTGGAGTGATTTAAACAATAACACAAAATGCAGAAAGAAAGAAAAAACATGACAAATATGACGATGATGGAAGAATGTCTTTTTTTTTTAAACAGCACAAACAATACTTGAGCAATGTTCTGATGTAAAGGTCCGTCAGTTTTGTTGTTGTGATCTGTAATGCGTTTGCCTACATAAGCGTTAAAAAAAATTAAAAGTAAAAGCAGTTTGTGCGTCCACATGTCAGACTGCAGTCTCTCTGCTGGCTTTCAGATTAGGTGCAGATAACTGCCTGCGCATTCGTGGGGGGACGTGAAAGTTGACTGGAGGGTTAGCTTGGTCAGAGTGATAGTAATGCTGATAGCCATTGAAGCTGCCATCTGTATAGGCCATGCCATTATAGTGGCATGGTGGTTGTTGGTAAGGGGGTGGGGGGGTTGCCAGCTGGTTGTGGTGGTAGCGAGGCTGGTAGAAAGCTTGGGAATGCCTCCTGTTGTTGTCAGGCTGCTGAAGCGACTCCATGGAGCCAGTGGGGCGTTGTCTGTGGTTAAAGGAGTTGCTGCGACCTCGCTCGTGCTGGTGCTGATTGTTTCTATAGTGATACCTGTGGCCCTGGTTTGGATCCTGCTCAAAGTCTCTGACCTTGTGGTGAACTGAGGGGCTGGACAGAGGAGGCGTCATGTGGACAACTGTAGCAGCCATCTTGTCTTCATGCTGCACTACTTCTTCAGCCTGGCTTTCGCCCTCTTCTTCCTGAACAGTTTCTTTGGGAACCTTTAGCTCTATGACCTGCTCATCAGTTATTATGATGTGAGTTCCTGGACTCCATGAGTTGCGATGCTTGGGGTTACTTTTGAAGGGGAACCGTAGCTTACGATCTTCTGGAGGTATAAAGCGGTGCGGTCCGGTATGCCGCCGGAGCTGCTTGGAGATCTCTTGTTGCTGTAGATTTTTGAGGCGAACTTGTTCCTGGCGCATCCAACGCATATGACCTCTTCTTAGCGCGGCGTCATCTCCCGTCATCTGGCCCGTCGGGGAATCCATTTCCTCTCCAACAGGCTTTTCAGCCACAGGAGGTTTGCCTTCACATGGGCTTGGAGTTCTGGTGGCACAAGTCGAAGCTTCTACGCCAGGAAGCTTTTCTTGACCTTCTGGAGTGATGAGCGGAAGGACCTTCTCCATTTTCACCATCTTGTTCCTGAGAGCCCGGATCTCCTCATCCTTCATATTGTTCTGTTTCTTCACCTCATGGAGGATGTCTTCAAGTTTATCGATGTGTACTTTTAATTCATCCATGACAGCCCCGCCAGGTCGAGAGCCGTTGGTCAGGACATCCTCAATGCGTTCATCACCAACTCCAACAGTGTCCCAAACATCCCGGGCCACTGCCCTCCACGAGTCCCTCTCGTTGGGGTCTTTCTTGTTGTAGCTAGCACAAAGCTCCTTCATCTTCACAATAGCTAGGGCCTCAATTTCCTGCCGTGTGTGGCGGAAATCATTAAGTGCTACTTCATAGCATATTTCTTTGACTGCTTGGATCTTCAAGTCAGAGATGGTCACCCACTTGGAGTCCTTGGTGATGCGACGGCGCTGAGGAATCTGATACATTTTAACCGGCTCTCTTCTTTTCCCACTGCTGGGTAATCCACACTTTTTTACTATGGTTTGCAGCTTGCTTGGAGGTAGCTTTTCCCTCAGGGAAGTGATCAGTCTCCAGCTCTCTTCACAAGACCTCTTATCTGAGTCATCCCCACTATCAGAGTCTCCATCCTTGAGGAAACAACAAAGGACACAAACCAGATGGTTCGCCAAAAAAAAAAAGGAGAAATTACAATGGGAAATCAGGAGGAGGATGAAAGGATGGTTTGAAAAAAAAAATGAATGAATAAAATGTCAAATATGCAACATTGGAACTAAAACTGCGAGTCAATTCTAAGTTCAATTGAGTTTTCACTCACGTTTGGATTTTGCATACATCGTTACTGTTAAGGATGTATGGCATCATGCAGTTAAATGTCCACAAGAAATAAATGGCAGCAAACTAAGAAAAAACGGCAAACAGTGGCTTCATTGACGTTCTTTTCAGTTTTCTTTTACTCAACCTTTTAATCGAAATGTCAAAACTCAGATGAAATGATGATATTGTTCCTAATGTTGCATATTGATAGTAAAGTAAAAAAGTAAAGCATGTCTGTCATGATTAGAAATGAATTACCCAAAGATGACAGTCTCTGAATGGAGCAATTATTGGTCTTTTTGCAGTTTTCCTCTTCTTAATTGAAAATTTTGCGATTCGCTAGCTGGATCCCAAACATGCTACAGTGACATGCATGTGGGACGGCTTTGTAGCTTTTCCATCCATTTCTTCCCCCAAAGCTTTTAGTGGTTTGTCATTAGTGGGTGAGTTAGAAGACATTCTTGCAGTTGGTCAGAAAGCCAGTAGAGAGAAAAGGCAGAAGTGAGTGTAAATGTTAATCCACTACAAAAAGGTGTTAGTTGGAGAGGGGGGGGGGGGGGGGGGGGGGATGCAGTTTCTCATTTTTTTTGTGGTCGGCATACATTACAGATCACAATCAGTATGTATAGATGTTCAGCTGTTGTGTATCGTATTATGGGCTAAAATGGGTTTTGTCTGAAAAACTCTAGCTTGTGGTTCAGCACACGAGAACAGCAGAACATGAGACGGTTATGTATTTCATCCATTCAACTGTGAGCAGTGGGGATTGTTGTGGTGCCATGCCCTCAGTGTGAAGCAGAAATGCCAAGTAGGGCCAGCAAAGAAAGAAGTCAATGAGAAACCACATTGTAGCTATCCATCAAAAAACTACAGCAGGATTTTTTTTGTTTTGTTATCACAATGCATTGGACAAGTCAGCAACTGCATTGAAGAAATGAAACTCAAGACAAAACAAGAGAGCAGGAAAACTAGAGAGAAAAGCTAATTCAAGCAAATTAACAGCCACTTCAGAGTTCACCAGCTCAAGACCACAACTTAGTCCAAAAACCACTGAATGAGTTAAAAACATGCTATTAACATGAACCGTGCAAAAAGCAGCAGTTTGTTTTGAAGTGGAGGCATGTGGCGTTCTTTGAAGCAGTTCCAACTAAATCAGGATTTATGATTTAGAATTTATCTAATTTGTTTGAACTTTGCTGTTTTGCAAGGTTCAGTTCCACCACAGGAAATAGGAGAAAAAGAGACTAGAAGGACGTGCAAAGAGGAAAGCTTTACTCTAACTATCACTCAGTCAGACTGTCTCAGAAGATAACACATCTGTTAAACTCAAGAAGTTAAAGCTCATTTGTCTCAAACCAGAAAAACGTCCATGCGAGGAATTCAGACATGCGCTACGAGTAAAAGTGTGATTACCTCTCTCACACACAAACACACACAAATGTAAAGCTCAGAGTGAGATTTAGTACTAAATTTAAATGAACCAGATAAAAACTTTCTAACTATAGCTACAGAAAACTGTGCTTTAGCTTTAATGTCCTCTTAGATTAAATGGTGCTCCAAATCACAAGCTAGCTGATCACCTTACAAGCTTTTTCACATTATCATCTTTAAAAACACATCTCTTGTTAGCCCATTAAACTTATCTCTTCACCTAAAACAATGACAATAACAACATTTCCCATAAGTTCAAAGTTCATCCCAATAGATTCAAGTTTCGTTAAACTCACCAGTCGCTGTTGTTCCAGTAGCTGGTCTGCCTCTTCCTTCTCCTTTTTGTACAGTATTTCCATCTCAGTGAGTCTGCAAAGGTGAGTCATGCGACTGTTGAACTCATTTAACAATCATCTCATCATTACGCATTAACGCAACCACACAACTGTTAGTGGATTCCTAAGACATTGACGTCCATTCGTTAGAATGCGATAAACTCAAATGTTTCCGGACCTTTTCTCCATTTCCTGCTTCATGTCGATGCCCTGTTTCTCCAGCAGCTCTCTCTGAGCAAACGTCCAATCCACAGGCTCCACGGGGGTTTCAGCAGACGGAGTTTTCTCCCGTTCGGCTCGGGCCTGCTCCGGGTGGTTAAACCGGAACACGTGGTTCTTTCCCATTATGATACGGTTGCCTGAACATAGGTGGAACACAAGTGTCTCAGGACAGGAAGGATGCAAATCAACCTGTAAAAGCTTTATTATTCAAAAACTGAACGACTCTTTGGTAAAACAACTGGTAAGAGCTCAACTTTTAAAACCATGAGAGCAGATCAATAAACAAAAGCTTCAGAGATCTATATAAAAAAAAAAAGATCCATACCTGAACGGAGTTGAATTGCATCCTCAACCCGCTTGCCATTGACATACGTCTCTGATCCCTCACAGGGCACCAGCATGACAATAACTTTGGCACATAAAAATAAACAAAAAAAGAAGTAATTGGTCATTTAAAAAAAAAAAATCTACATTTAATGTTTGTCTATAAAGAACAAATATTTCCTTTATTTTGTGCTTTCACCACCAATTAAACTTAATAATTCAAATCAAAATTCAACTGATTCAAGATCTTCTAAATTGCCAAAAGAAATACATCCTGAAAATAAGGCCTCACCATCCCCGTTTGCATTCCTTTCACTGCGAAAGATGCAGTGCTCTTCCTTGATGTGAGCTCCGCTCAAAACAATGTCTTGTCTTCTCTCGGCATCAGCTTGGCCCACTCTGAAAAAACACAGAGGCCATTTCTCAAAAGACTGAACACTTCCTTGTCACCAAATTGTTGGATGTTTTGTCAAACAGTCATAAACAAGAGTAAAATCAAACCATTGAAATAAAGGCTTCTGAGTCGACACAACGAAAAAGACACTGAGCGTCTTGACATATGAAGAAGTACAGATGGAACAGAAATGTTTGGACACATTTTTTAGGATTACAGGTTTACCGTTACCTTGTTATCCCATCTTTGATGTAATAGAGCAGACACTCGGACATGAGAGGATCCTCGTTCAGGTTCACCAAGTGGGGAGTCTGCAAAAAACACGTTAGGTAAAAGATCTCTGAAGCATTTTTTCCTTAAGTATTTCAAAAATTCAGAAATCCAACAAAGCCACTTAGTGTAACTAATCTAGTTTTATAGCAAACACAACTATTCTCTTGTTAAAAGAACATCTTACACACTTGGGTACAAAGAAAAAAATTCAGGAAATTTTAAAATCACATATCACTTGACAACTACAAACTATTGTTGTAGCTATTTATTTATTCAACCAACCGACCTTTTTGGGGGAAAACACCCCATTAAAGTCTGTATAGAGATCGCAATGCTTCTGAGTGAAATGCTAACCCACAGAAAAGAGAGTGAAAGAAGAAGGGAAAACAAAGTCAATGAATGACACAGGAAAAAAGGAATAAAACTGCAAATATATTAAATAATAATGCGAATATGCAGCGAATAATGAAGCAGTGAATTAAAAGTTCACTCGCATGAATAAGAAAAACCAGGTTTTACAGAAATACACAATTTTCTGATGTTTTTGGGCTAACAAAAAATATATATATATATTAATTACCAAGTGCTAAGTAGTTTAAACAAAGAGCAAAAACCAAATCCTAACAGTGTAGATAAATTCTAATGACTTGGTAAAGTAAAGTAAAGCTTTTCCGTTACACATCACTGATGAAATTATTGACTCCTTACAGAAACAGTGATTCAGCTGATCAAATGTTTAGGGGATTTTGCGTTTTCTTTCTGGAGATTAACTGCTTTGCTTTTTCCAGAAACTGCCCCCAATGTCATGCGCTGTTGTTCCACTCAGGCTGTGTACACATAACTAAATACTAATCTGTGAAACCTCAACCTTCCACATGACTGCAAAGCCTTTTTTTTGACAACCACATACAAACATTTGTGTTCATGTCTCAAGTTAAAGGTAGGGGGATCACTGGTCACAGCACTGAGGATCTAGAAAGCCGTACACAAATAAAAAATCATTTCTATTCTAGATTTAATCTGTACTGCTAAAATGTAGATCACTGGGTTTATTCTAGTTTCTTCCTCTAGTTGCCAAATAAACAAACCTTCTTAGCAGAAAGACAATCAAACTGCTCATCAAATGGACCATCGTGGCTAAGCTGAGTATGTGAAGAATAGACACATAGAACACGAAGACACGTATGACGGTAACATGAGAAAGGAGAAGCGACAACACTCAGAAGGAAAACATGAAAAACTGGACCGTGATTGACATAAATCTCTACGCCAGACTCATATAAAACATAGTTCTATCTGAATAGGGTTTGAATGTAACCTCTGTTCTCTCTTTTTTCAAGCAACCCTACCTTCTTAGGAGAGAAAACTCCCAAAGTGCCTCCATCTTCACGGATTGCAACACCCATCTCTGCAAGCAAAGCCTCCCTGTAAAACACAATAAGGGTAAATGACATTTTACTTAAAAGAATACTTTACATGGAACAATATACTCATTTTTTGCCCCAAATCTGAAAGATAAAAAAGAGCAAAAAAATATCAGATTTTTTTAAATGAATATTTTTAGCAAAAAAAGGCATCAGATCATTTTTAGCACATTTATATGCATCTATATATATATATATCTGCCGTTGAAAATCTATTCAAATAAGGATGATCAGTAAAAATAGTCAAAAGTAAACATTTTAAAGGACACAATTATTTTTCCTATTCATGATGACCTCTTTTAGTGGGAGGACTGTCAATCAGTGATTGTGGGTGGGGCCTAAATGCCTGAGAAACCCACTCATTGCTGTGACTGCACAGCTGGGGGCACCAGGCCGGGCAGATTAAAGCTAAATGTATCCAGCTGCGTCTGCTTTAGATGATCATGTTCAGAAAATCCTACCGTCTGTCATTTCATGAGCAATAAAAAAAACAGCTGTAGAAAATCATTTAAAAATCTTTTTTTTTGTTTTTTTTTTTTAGAAAACAAATATTTCATAGTTATAACCAATATGTTTAATGATTTACATTTTATAATGCAGTGATGGAATAATAAAGCAAACAAAAATACATTTGATCACAATACACATTTTAAAATTGTATTATCTGACAATTTCATTGTACTTTTTTGTAATAAGTTAAGCTGAATGTTTGATAAATACATTGACTTTTTCCTTTTAATTGATTGAAATATGAATATTCTGGAGCTCCGTATTTACAGGGGACCAATGAATGAGACCTATTGTTGCAAAGAGGGATTGCAGCAGACATTTTTGAACATTTCTGAAGACAAAATCAGTGTATTAAGCCGCACACAGACACAACTGCACAACATTACAGCTGGAAGGGCACAAAGTCAGAAACATCTACAGTCAATATGTCTGTTTGTTATGTCTCTTTTGTATAGTTGCAGACATTATGACGGACAGAAAGTGTAGAACAAGTCTGTCCTCTTAAGAAGCTGCGAATGGAAATGAAAGCCGTTCTGCTACTGACCTCTCCATGCGGATTGCTTCTGTTTTCCGAAGTTTTTCCTCCCAGGTTTCATTGAGTTCAGCAATAATCTTTTCTGATTCCTAAAAGGAAGGAGCAGAGAGTGAAGAAAACAGTTTGATTTAGCTAAAACCCTTGGTGGGATTTTATGTAAGAGTTAAGCCAGTTTGAATCTGATTTGCTAACATTTAATGATGTCTTTTTATAGGAACACGACTTTCAGTTTAGAATTGAACTTTGCTTCATGCAGAATTTAAACAAGGTTCAAATTTTGAAGCATACAGCTGTACCACTACCCCCCCCCCCCCAACCAATGGACAGCTTTGTTTAAATGAGGCCTATAAAAACTCTCATTCACAGCTGCGTTTGTTTTTGGGTCACCGCTACACCTTTAAAATACAAATTCTGTAGGCTCACTCTAACAGCTAAAAGTCAAATAGGCCTGAATCTATTTTTGGTCTAATTTCCTCCATATATGCGTCGGCGCTTGACGTCATTGGGATGACAAACAGCCTGGGCGCCACGGTTGCTATGGAAACTGCAGCTCCTCATGCCTGATTGTTGCAGTCCTACGTGTCATCTTGTCTACTGAGTCAAAGTGTGGGGAGAGCGGGACAGCAGTGAGTTTTCCACTACGAGTGGGGATTCAGAAACCAAATTTCTTATATTTACAGCTTGATGGTATTACATTTAAGGAGTCTGATTAAAAGTGACATATCTACCTTAACTACGCTTTATGATTTTTAAATATGCTACAAAGTTCTAAACTTTAAAGACCCACTCCAATTAAAAAAAGTGTTTTTTGTGTTTTTAACATGTTCTTGCAGCATTTTTCTCATAGTGGAGGACATGTATGAAGAAAATTAAGCTCAAAATTGCATTTCTGGGTATTTTTCTTATTTAAATCATAGTTACTCATGAGCAGACGAAGAAATGGAGTTTGAAAAAGGTTGTGAGTGGGACATAGAAGCTACAATCGGCAGGCCACATGCTCCTTGTTTTGCTCCGTACTGATGTATCCACTACATCCTTCCACGCCTTCATGTTACTCGTCTGAGCTGGCATCTGGATCAGGACTGTACGGCCGGAGATCTATGATATTGCACCAGTAACCTTAAGCTGGGTGTGTGAGGGGTTGTAAGCTAGCAGGTGAGCGTCTAATCTAAACAGATGAATGGCGGTGTAGGCACCATAACCATTCGGCCTGCAAAAACCATTCGTGGTTCTTTGAGTAGTGCTGACGTCACATCATGTGACTGGCTGTCCGTTGGTCCGATGACGTATCAGGTCGTGATTGGTCTGGACAAATTATGATACTACCTTTTGAAGAAGATATTATGCAGTCCATTGTAAACAAACAGAGCTCCGACATGGAGCGAGATTTTCTTCTAAACAAGCTTTCATTACTGTTATGATTATTATTAATTGCATTTGCAGCCGAACGGACTGTGTTCCGAACCCTTCTCCGGACCACCTTTCCTGCCTGCGAACATGAAGCTACGAGACTCCAGCTGCTCAGAGACACGGTGGAGCAGCAGGTTCATTCTAATAGCCACAGATCTTTTTACAAAGTGGGTTGTGGCAAAATCTCTCTATAAACACCACAAAGAATAATGTAAGACACAACTTATGAGGGAAAAGAACTTTAGATTACAAAAGGAAACGTGAAATGAAAATATGTAGAGGCCAAGCAGATCTCCATGCTACATAGGTTTGTCCAAGTCGGGCTACCGTAGTGTGACGTTATCCTCAGTCGAAAGGACCCCGAACGGTTATTGCAGGCTGAATGGTTATGATACCTACAGCGGGAAGTGGGGTGGGCTTCCTGAACGGCAACAGTCCTGCCAAAAACTCAGAGGCAAATTTCTGATTAACTCCTGCTGCGTTGTAGAAACTATGTTCTAAAAGATGACACAGTTGTTTTTTTTCTGGCTAAAAACGAAAAAATCTTAATTAAAAGACCACTGGTATTGGTTTTAAAATAGATCAAAAGATGATTGGAGTGGGTCTTTTAACAAAAAGAGAAACTTATAATAGCTGAAGGGAATATTTTGCTTGTAAAATAGATCAAAAAGATAATTGGAGTGGGTCTTTAAATCAACTTTTTTTTAAATTAGCAGTTAGGTATTACAACAATGAATAGATGTACTATTGAGACAAGTGAGTTACACAAGCTTAAATTCTGTTTAACATTTACCTTTTATCAAATTCTGGTGATTTTATTTATACTCCTCTGCTAGTCATTGCTTTCTTGTTTCTGCAGGGGTTGAAATAAACCCTCCCAATGATTAGCAGGATAGGGTGTTTGAGTTTTTTCTCTCTCGTGAGAACTGTGAGAGGCTTTGTGTCATTTGAAGGGCCCCCATGTCATTTTTACCTTGAGTCTTTCAATGGCCTCTTCTCCTCCGGGAGTAGACATGATACGTTCTTGGATGCTGGTGACTGACTGCAAGCCCCCCTGGTTGCAAAGTGCACCAGAGGACGGGGAAGCTGTCAGGGAACCAATAGGCGCTGTGGAGAAATGGCCAGGGCGTTGGTTCTCTGAGGCTATCAAATATCTATTCTTATTGTTCTGAAAGTCTTTGAGGTCTGAGGCAACAACAAGAGAAAGGAGGGAAAGGCGGGGGTGGGCCCAGGATGGGAGATAGAGGGAATCAACGCATAAAATGGAGGGGTTGAAATGCCAAATAAATGAGAAAAGAGGAGATTGGGAAAGAGAAAGGACAAAGGGAAGGAAAGACCGACGTAAGACACACATCAAAAAGGGTTAAGACACAGCTAGTAAGATGGTCGTCCACAAAAAAGTCACAGTTTTCACAACAGCAGGTTTTGCACTATCGTCTATCCAAAGAATTTTTAATACGCAGAATTAAAATTAAGAGCAATCGACTGTGCTCTTAATTTGAAATGTAAACAATTGTTTTTCAGTTTTTGGGGGTCGAAATTTCAACAAATGCAAAAACTGCTGCATGAAAACTGGGATCAGTTCATCAAATACATGATGGGAAGGAGAGTGCATGGGAGGCTAGGGACTGAGAAGAGCAGAGTAAGACACATGTGCTTGAGTTCAGTGCACAGTTCAGTGGATTGCTTCACCCCACCCAAGCACTCGCATCCACCATAACACGGCCACAGCAGCCTCACTCAAAGGTCAGGCAGTGCATGTCAATACAATGGCCTCTGGGAGGCCTGAATAACAAACGAAGGGTTGTCAAGAGGCAGAAAATGGAAGAAGAAAAAAATGGAGGCAGGAGTAAAGAATTATTTACACCCAAAGGGGATGCTGAACCCCTTAACTTTAAGAAACTGCCAAAGAGTACTGCTCTGTTCAGCAAAATCTACACATTGAACCTGCGAGCTTCAGAAATCCATCTAGAGTTTGCATCAGGAAATGAAAAAAAGCAAAATTAAGCAGATGTGTTGGGGAGATTCAACAAGCACACTACAAACCTACTCCAACCAAACTATTAAAGCACACTAGGTTAGTGAGAGTTTGGTGTGCATACACACTTCTGGAGCCACTACGAAGAAACAAAAGTATGCACCTTTCTCTTGGTAGCTCTGAGCCTCACTTTGAGGACTCAGCAGAGGCATTTTAAAGGTTTGCGCACCTGTGGTAGATGATTAGTGAAAGAAAACAGTGAAAAAATAATGCCAAAAGCCACTAGTAACATAAGAAGCAGCACACAGTGAATGGCAGAGAGTGAGACATGGTTAATAAAATATGTATTTGAACTGGGGCTAAAGGAAAACTAACTCCTTTCTTTAAATGACAATCCTTTAAAAGTCAATTCTACAACTTCCTTTTAATAGATTTGGATGTAAGCTTACCTCATCATGATTTTGGCACCAAAAAAGGTCAAATAAACAAAAAAAATAAATGCAAAGCATGCTAACTTAGTGGCATGCTCGCCATTGCCAGATCAGCACAGCGTAATAAGCCTTGTGGTTCTGAGTAATACTCCATTAAGCTTTTGCTTTTTTAAAGTAACAACATGCAAAGCCAGCAGCATATTTGATATGCAGGCAATATGGCTCTTAATACGGCTACTAATAATGAAGCAAATCGCAGCACACGATGCAGGACTGATACACATATACACACATTTGATTCCACTTCCTGGGTAATCATCCCCCATAGGATCAACTAAGGGGAGGCAGGAAAAGATGAAAAAGGTCAGCATTTAGAGGGAAAGCTGGATGATGAAAACAATGAAAAGGTGAGACAAAATGTCATGGACCGCTTCATTAGGTGGACATCACAGGGGATTTGCTAGAAAGCAGATTTTTTTGTCACTTTTAAGGTTTATTAAATGGAATATAATGTCTAAAATTCAATTTGTATGAACCATCTCAACAACGTACAGAAAACAGTGTGGTTTCTCAAACATTAGTTTTCAAATGGCCGATTATACTGTCAGAATTAACCACATGCAACCGTATCTATTTTTATTTATCTGTTAAAAAATCCTTAATCCCAGATTCTAAAAGGAAACAAAATTTATGCACTTCAAATTTCAGCTACATTTGATTTGTTTTGTAAAATAGTAATAAAATATGAAATTAAGCTGAGGATTAATTTAACCAAAACTTAAAAGCATATAGAAACAAAAGTACAAGAATTATGTTAAAAAACAAAGAACAGAAGATGCTGCCAGCATTAGACAGGCTCGGCTCTAACAAAGAAAAGGAACACAGAAGTCAGAGAATAAACTTACTGTCAAGAATGTCTCCCAGGCCCTGGGCGCGCAGTAGCTCCTTAAGACGAGCCACTTCATCCTTCAGGTCACGCACCAACTTATTATTGGGATCCTCATTGATGACAGCATTACATTTGATATTTTTGGCTCGGTCAGCATACCTAAAAAGAGGAATAAAACCATTAGGAGGGACTCGCCATGTATATTTTCAAAAAAATTAATTGTTTTGTCATTAGTATTCAAATCTGGAGGAAAACATTACCGCAGTGTGCTGAGGGTTTCATCATAGTTGATATCTGCGGGGCTGAGAGCAGCAACCATGGCTGTTCTGGAGTTTCCACCTGGTAAAAACAGTAAAAACAGACTATAAAACCCCAAGATGCAGCCCTCCTTCCTACATGCCTGAATGGGAGGGTGTGAGCTCGTCTACTTAGACTGAGATACAGTCTGCCGACAGCAACCGTTTTTACTGGCATAGTGATGTACACTCGCCCCAGTCGGTTTTCCCCACCCTCATTTTTGTTTACCATCATATGTAAAGTAGAAAACTGATTCATTTGCTGTTGTGAAGATTTCGATTAACACATTTAAGATTCCCCTTCAATGTTAATGTTCATACCAAGATTCTCTCGTAGCAGCCATGTCAGAACAGAGTCTCTGTACGGGATGAAGTCACTTTTTTTCTTCTTCTTACTCTGCAAAAACAAAAAATAACATCAAAAGAGATTCCAAGTGATTGTGCATCAACAAATAAAAAAAAGAGGAGATGCTACACAAAATTTGAATGCAACAGGTTAAAGACATGATTTTATTTTCCTTTGTTCCGGTGCGATAATGATGATGGTTGTAATAACTGATGGTGCCTAAAAGCAAAGACTTTGCAGGGATAAAACAGCAGTAGCAGCAGCTATTTTTCCTACTGCATGTGGTAAAACAAAAAAACAAACAGTCAATCTGTCTCTTGGATGAATTACAGGTTAGTGCTTGAACTGTCAAAGACTTTACCTTGCTAGTACAGTTATCCTGTGTAAGCAGGCATTACAAGGAGAAGAGAAGAAAAGCCAGCTCATAAACAACAGATCCTTAAGAAGACAGGGTCATTTTGAAGAGAGTAAGAAAACAGACAGGAAAGAAAATAAAAACTCACCACTTCAGCCAAGGCAGAAATAACCTTTCCTAATGTTGTGAGGGATTTATTGATGTTGGCTCCTTCCTACAAGTTCAAAGAACAATGACATATTTTATAACACAAAACCAGCTGTGTATTCACCGACTCTTTAGGTGTTTGCCTCACCTTTAGCCTGGTACCTTTGGCTCCAGTAGAATCTGCCCGTTCACTCCCTGCCAAGTCTACCAGACTTATTTTACTGACCTAACCAGATAAAGAGAATGTAGATTCAATTGAGCTGAAACATAGGATCTCCAAATTAAAGAGAAACATTAAACACTGTATTTTAAACTGCAGTAATTTCTCATTGTAACTTAATTTGGTGCAGATCGGTTATTGTAGCTGGGGAGTAACTAATCAATAAGCAATAGCTCTGGAAAATATCTGAAATATAACTGAACATTCGAGCCCCGGGAAGCAGAACATGTGGAAAATCTGACAGCATTGCTCGATACAATAGCCTTTGTCTCCACAACAAGACTGCATTCTTTGTGACTCCAGAGGGGCAAATCTGAAAGTGCTCACTTTTTCTGTTCTAATGTCTCATTTTGAAAATGAATTTAAGCCCCTGCTTCCTATAACCTTTGACCTGAATGATCTACATAGAAGAAACCACATTTCAAGATCACAAATCCAGATCACAATATGGAAGGAGATCCTTTTAGAAGAATAAGAGGGCGCTAGGATATCTTAATGTCAGTGTTGTTAAGTTTTAGAGACCGTTTTAGATCAAGTCTTGTATTTTCCACCAAAAACTCACTGTCTGCCAACACCTTCATCGCTTTTCTCTGCCAGAAAACATCTGACCCATCAGAGAATTTCATAAAATAAAAGACAATTTTGCAGAAAGAAAAAAAAAAACGAATCAAAAATAGAAGACAGAAAGAATTAACCAATTAAAGAAGAGAGGAAAATCCCTCTTGACACCAGGGGGTGAGGACCTTAAATGCCACAAATGAACTGATTTATGAATGTGAATTCTATTTCTAGTTAGCTTTGACCTTTTCCGTGGAGAGGTCTGTCTGGTTGTCGTGTTTCCTCTGAGTGAATACGATGGTGAAAACTGCATGGGACCTGCTGCTGGTCTCGTTCATGTTGGTCGCAGCCACAGTCCTGTAGATTTGCACATATTAAAAAAAGTTAGAAAACTGAAAATATTAATCATTTTATGGGCAACTTTGTCACAACTCTATCACAAACACGAGTCAGAATATGAGCACCATCCTCATTTATTTATTGGCTTGAACTGAAGGTGAGGGAGTACTTTGTGCAGCACAGGTGTGTAATTCTGTGAGGACAACAGAACTGCAGAAGGCGTACCACAGGGGGCACATGGGCTTTATTCTCAATGTTCTCAAAATAAACCCATCGAGTCAGCACAGAAGGATGAAAGCAGAGTTCCTTCCTATTAACTGAAGCTCTTGTATCACATTTAAATATATGTATTCATTTATCACAGGAAGGAAATCACATACAGCATTGGGAATTACCGATGACCTATATGTGATTCCATAAAGAAACCCTTTTCCGAAAAGAATGCAAATTACAGAAAGTACTGAATTTCTAAAACTAAACTCATGAAGTGATCAAATATGTATAATCACAGAGGATGTGGATTATCACTTTTGAATATCTCAAACCACCGTTACATTTCTCCCTCTTACCTCGGCAACGTTCAAGTTTGACCTACCTGGCCTTGTTGCCAGCATCCATTAAGTCAGCGATGTCTGTGTAGGAGGTGACAGCTAGCTTAGACAAATCCTCCACATACGGACCCAGCAGAGGATGCTCTCGCACTCTTAAGTTCCCTTTGTTTTTGGGATTGAGCAAATCTCGCACCCTCTCACAGTAGATCTCCATGTAACTGACCTGGAATCACATTTCCAAAGTAACAGTGTGAGTTCAGCCTCAAGACATCCCCGAAACTTAAGTCATCATCATTCAAGGTCTGCCTTTTTACCGGATACGTGGTGGAGAAGGGGTGCCTCACTGATTAAGTAGGGGCTATAAATAAGGACATAGGAGTGCTCCAAAACATACCTCTACTGAGTATGAGAGCTCCTCTTTGTTGTTGTCCTCATTGATTTTCTCAAATAGATCTTCACACAGCTGAGCAGGAAGCAGGAAAAGAAATGTTTTAGTCTGAATTAACAATAGAGATGATCATTAAACAAAGGCCTTGTCACATCAGCAACAGCACACAAGCAAATGGATAAATCTGCAGCCTCTGGATGTTCTTTGGATGTTTAGGGTTGTGTTTTACACACCATGGGAATGATTCCTTCTTGTCCTTCTTCCTGCTTGCCCATCATCGTGTAGGATTTGCCAGCTCCAGTCTGGCCATAAGCAAAGATGCAGACATTGTAGCCCTCGAATGCATGCTCCAGCATTTCTTTGCCGATGTCATTGTATACTCTGTTTTGTGACGCAAAGGAGGGATCTTCGGGCTGGATGGCAAAAGCGAGAGACAACTCAAGTTATACCTTTGCGCAAACTTTTTTCACATTAGTACACTGAAATAGGTCATCTGACAAACTTTTCTGGAATGCAGGGTAACAAGATTGTTTGAACTCACTGTGGTGTGTGACCAGTAGGAGTAATCAAAACTAAAGGTCTTTGCTGGTTCCTTTGGGGCTTTGGGGTTGAGGATTGCTGTGGAAAAGACAAGAAAGTGTTTAGGAGAGGAGCTCTACATGAAAATCTGCTCCTTTGCTCTTCCAGCTTTTTTATTTTAGCTTCATTCAACCAAATCAATCCAAAACTTTGAACCAAAACCCATTACTTTTGATTTAAAAATAAATGCAGTTTTCAGTCATTTTCCAAAATAGCCCTTGGCTTATGATTTGGTTCCTCCTTCTGTATGATTTCACTATCACGTGAAATTGTGACACATTTGAAACATTTTTTTGTGTGTGTACGTGTTTGTGCGTGCACCAAAAAGACTAAACCGTTAAATTTGACTCACTTTAACTGGAGTTTTTTGCCTAATGGAGCTGCAGGCGATTCTACCCAGTCATTCTGTGTGGTCACATTCGTTTCCCAACAAGAACAATTCTGTTCTCCCTTACACTGTGTTGTACTGGTGGGATAGGTTTTTGTGGTAGTACTTATTGTAGAAGGGTAAAAATACATATTCTGAGGAATTCTAATAACATGAAGAGCACAATGTGAGGAAGGGGTTAAAAAGGGTAAAATAATATGCAAACTGAAGATTAAACAGCTCCATATATCAAGAGAAACACAAAATTGCATTTCAAATTAAGTGTATTAGCATACATTAGGTGTTCAAGCCAATGTTGCTCTTTCAGGGCAGCCCACTAAGCAGTAATTAGCTTTGTTTCATGTAAATGAAGTGCAAATGATGTGCTTCAAAAAAAAAGCCAAACGAAAGGCAGGTGCGTCCGTGCGACCAGAGACCGCACGAAAGGCGTTTGCATCAAGATGTCACCAGCAGAGTGCTCGCAGGATGTCACCGCACTAATCAATAATGCAGTAGAAGAGGAGAGACAGAGATTGCATATCGCCCTCCATGGGTCAAATCATGCCGACAGAGAAGCAACGAACGTCATCAGAAAGCAGCACGCCAACCGCTTCATGTTAAGCATGTGATGATCACAGCAAATACAGTTAAGATTACACAATCTTGCAGAAAAAAAATATATGCAAACTTCAATCTTCAGATTGAGATAAGCAAGAGCAGCTTCTATATTGTCGCTCGAAAAGGGATATAGCTAGACAGGTGGCTAAATAAAGCTCTTTTTCACCTCTGACCTCAGCACCTCTGAAGAGAAATTGAGACGGGGTAGGAAGAGGGATTTAGGTTACCAGCATCCCCATTCCCCTTTCCTGGAACAATATAAAAGGCATTTTGATGGGGGATAAACTGTTTGCAGTTAAGAAGTTAAAAAGAAAGATGGCGGGACAATAGTACAAAAACATCTGGACAGTGAAACATCCACAACATGCTAAAGATTTTTAACTCATTTTTGCTGAATGAATAAAACCCAGATTTGAAATGGAAGACATTCTGCTGCTTCATGATTCAACGTCATCAATCCATCTTGCTCAACCATGGTAACAGGTATAGGCCCAGACTCTGGTTGCCATAACAACTTCAACTTGGCACAAGAGGGGAGGATGCGGCACACTGTGTTCTCTTTTTTTCCCCTCGTCTCAACTAATCCCAGTCACTCTTCTCAAAAAACGATTGAGTCACTTCAAAGACAGATTTACAAATAACAGCAGTCAATAACCGTTTTTTGTTTCTACCGATTTAAGATCCCAAAAACGAGCGCAGTCAGACTGAAACATTGAGAAATCAAAGACATGTCCAATAAACATGGAAACATCCACTGAAGTCATTTCAGTACAGGAAAACCTGTGCTCCTATGACTGAACTAAAAACACGTATAACACCAATGATATTTACATGCAAACTAGGGCTGCACGATATGAAGAAAACTCGCGATATGCGATATCAGTGATTAATATTGCGATAACGATATAATTTCCGGTATATAAACAATCAGCAAAACAACCAAAAATATTATTCCCATTCCATTACAACAACTTAAAAATTATGTTACAAATGACCCTTGTTGACGTAGGAGGCGAACATACAACATAATAGGGCGCCATCCGATTAGTTACCAACGTGAAGGGGTCCATCTGATTGGTCAAATGCAGAAAGGGATTCTTTCAATCCATTAAACACTTCAAGCTGCTGTAAGATTGTTTGGCCACATCTAAGGTAACCATTTATTGCAAATTTGCTGTCTTTTGCGATATGCATATTGCACAGCTTGATATTGCGATAACGATAAATTTGCGGTATATTGTGCAGGCCTAATGCAAACTAATAAGCCCATCCTTTAAATTGCTAAATTAAAGGATGTCAGTAAGTCTACAAAAAGTGTTACAAATTTACTAAAAATGAGGGAATTCTTATTTGCTCTGAATGCAACATGACAATTGTATGAAGGGAAACATAAATACCATTTATTTTGTACAGTAACTAGTAGGCCACTCACCAAAAACAGAAAGCAGGAACAGGAAATAGTTGGATGGAACTGCTTAATATAATCTGTACCTGTTCCAATCAATGTGAGCCTTCCACTCCACGGGAGTTCTCCATTTCAATGTGGGGTGAAAAGCATTTAACTAACCACATCCTGTCATCTAAAGAACATCACCCAGCTGGTTATAGCTGGCGGCCATTTTCTGCAAGAGTGGGGCCTATGATCTGACCAGGAAAGCAAAAACACCCTTCCTTAATTAGGCTGTTAGGAGGTCTCCGAGCACCAGATGGGGACTAAAAGCAAGCTGCTTTCACTCCGGACTAAGAGAAAGCTGAAATGGCTTTAAACATGAATCTCACCTATGGAGCTGCTCATCTAAGATGAAAATGCTTTTCGAAGAGGATTTTGGATTGTTTGGAGCCATTTTATTTTGTTTGCTTGGTATTAAAAGAAAGAAAAAAATGAAAAAATAAATAAGATTTACAAGCATGTGAGAATGTTGCTTCCACAACCCCTAAGGCTACATTGAGTTAAAGATCCACTCCAATGAAAATTGTGTTTTGGGTGTGTTTAACATGTTCTTGTAGCATTTTTCTCATAACTGAGGACATATATAAAGAAAATTATGTTTTTGAGAACATTTTAAGTATTTTTGTTTATTCAAATTGTTGTGACTCAGGAGCATAAAAAAAACAGCTGGAAAAAGCTAGTAGCTGTGACGTAGAAGCTACAATCGGCGGGCCACAAGCTCCCTGCTCCGCTCCATTCTGGTGTAGACGACTAGATCCATGTACATATTTGTTTTCCTCGTCTGAGCATGCATCTGGCTCCAAACTGTCTGGCTGGACAGCTCCAATGTTTCTCACCATTATTTTTTTTTTTTCTGCAACTGGAATGCTAGACTGGGGGTGTAGGCTAGCAGGAGAGTGCGTAAACAATTGGACGACGGGTTGTGGGGGCACCTTTACTCAGGCACCAATGGTCCCGTCCATAACTCAGAGGCGGATTTCTTATGAACTACTGCCGCTCTGCAAAAACTATGTTCTAGAAAACAGTGCTCCTTCACCACAGCAAAGTGACTGCCTCGCCAGTTATCTTAGCACTAAATTAGCAGTTTGAGAAAAGAATTTTCCGTCAAACCTTTTCAAGGCATTCACAGAACTGCGCAAAGTCAGTCATTGACCACCCTATTATCTTGATGACTGAAACAGTTCACTGCTGTGTCTAAACATAAGTGATCCACCTGTGCCAGAGTTTGTGCACGAGTACTAAAGCCATGGAGGACATGAAAAAAACAAACAAACAGAACAAGCGCTGCTACAGTCACCTGTTTAATAGCTTATCCCGAACAGGAAGAGAAAAACTCCCTGTGCTGCATATCGAGATGGACAGAGGTATGCTCTGAGGACTCTAAAGAGTCTTTTGGCAGAGCCTGTGTGATGGCCGGTTACCAGGGCTACAGCACAGGTGACAGAGTCATCACTGGATGCAGCTCAACACTGAGGGCTAAAAGTAGTAGCGTGTACATGCTGCTAAGCACATTTGAGAAATAGTCGAGCATGTTGGAGCTTTAGCATCTCTGCCTGAAACTGCTTTGATGAACTTGTTAACCTTTTGTGTGAGGTGAGAACAACTGTGTATAAAATTCTGTCAAATAGAAACATTTTGATTTCATATAATATTAGTCTGTTCATCTGAGTACAAACGGCTCCCCTCATGTTCAAGAGAAAAGAAAGGAAGACAATAGAACAAAATGCAGAATGGGCTTTACAGCTGACAATCAAGTCTGCATGAAACATTAAGTAATCTGTTATGACTAGACCCTTTAAAATAAGTCTTTTTCAGTCTGCCTAACACTATTGAAAAAAGGACTGTCATTTTTCTTGACATCTGATTAGGATGAACAAATTGTTAACTGCACTTGACAAAAATCGTTGTTTTGTCACATAATACAAAAAATACTCTAGAAAATTGTCAAATAAAACATACGGGAAGAAAACCTGCATAAATCAAGCATAGTGATGTTGCTCCATTAGGTTAGAAAGCATGGGGGGAGAGGTCACCGACTGCCTTGCTCGACACGCCAGCTGTTCCAGCTCTGTTCTACTGTCTATTTATACATCAGCAGATGGCAGCTAGTGCTTTGCATGCCGACAGACCGTCAGTGACAGGAAGGAATGGACAGATTTCAGCTGCCCAAGCTTTCTGCTGAACTCTTAAGCCAAACCACACATTACTTCAAACTCACAGGGACCAGTACCCCACTAGGACTGTGAGTGCCTCTGATGTTAGCAGCTCAGCCAGACTCCCTCCCAGAGCGCACACCAACAAACTAAAGAGGGGATTCTAGAAACCACCAGACAACATGCAAAGCCAGCAGAACTCCATTCAGAAGCTAAACAAATACAGAACTTCAACAATGAGGAGGGGTATCAAGCAGTCTCTTTTAGGCAATGGCTAGCTGGGGTTGAGCAGGACTGCAAACAGAACTATATCACAAACAACAATTGTTTCAAATGCAGTCCTCTGTACAATCCAGAGTATAAATATTCACAAATGATCATTTTTAGAGCTTTGCTCCAAGATGCAATGCCTCAGAATGCTCAGGGCAGGTGCTTCCTCATTGATCAGTTATTTTGCTCAGCACTTCCTGCATTAAAAAAAGCCTGAGACAAAGTCAAGAAGCATAAATTCCATCACCATAGGGTGTGTGAATACAGTACAAACCTATACAATAGTTTGGACTTTGAGGATGTTTAAAAATGAAATGGTAATAGGCGACAACTCTTGACAATGTTTTTGGTGGACAACACAACTTTGATCTTTGCGGTTGCTATTGTTGTAATATTAGTTAGTCTTAGCACAATAATTCATTTCAAAAACAGTTCATCTAGAGCAGCGTTTTTCAAACAGTGTGCTGTGGGAAATTGTTCATTTTCACTGAATCTAAAAACATTTACCATCGTCAGGATAGCAGCTCTGTGTTCATCCAAAAAGGCTCCAATAAGTTAGTATTGAAAGTAGTTAGTATATGAAAGATCAGAAAATACTTTTCTCTTTGTGTTTATTTCTTTGTTTTTATCTGTTTTTCATGAGTTTTTTAAGTATGGAATAACTTGCTCCATGTCTCTGCTCATGATAAGTCGTCCAGATTCGTCCCAAAACAGCAGATTATCATAAGGTTCGGGCAGAACAGCTGAGTTGGAAAAACAGAATAAACCAAGCCGTGCAGAAAAACCAAAATAACAGTGCCCTTTGCAGTCACTGCGTCCAACAAGCATCAATTTCACAGAGCAGTGACTTGGATTTCAACTATCCGACAATAAAAGTAAAGTTTAAAAAGTTTTAGTCCTTGTGTAATCATCATGTCACAATGAAACAAAGAGTATTCTGTAAAAGTAACAATATTCTGTTACTTTTTATTTATTTATGTTATTTTAATGTAGTTCAGAATAATGGGGGGAGTTAGCAATGATTCATGTTCCAACACTAATCATCCAGAGCTTTCTCCACTAGGAAAGTAAATGACTTAGGACCGTGTGCATATGTGTATTTACTAGTATGTGTTTGCACCCTCCGCTGATCTTCATTAGCAGCAGAGTATTTAAACAACAGCAGGAGATGGCTCTATTTGGTAGCTGCAGGCAGTTCTGGTAGCCAATCTGCTTCATTGAAATTGAACTTTCCTGTTGCCATACCGAGAAACACAAAATAAGCATAATGCCCACCAATGAGCTGCCCGTGCCCAGACTACAAAGCGCTGAAGTTTGGATCTGAATGTAACCCTGAGTCGGAGAAAGGAAACCAGACAATGCAATCTGGAAAGAAAGCGGGTTTGAAGGGAACAAAAAGAAATCTTAGCCTAAAATGTGGGAAAGTCCTGACACTTCACCCGCATTGGGTTTGGAACCAAGAGAGGAGTGAGAGGACCAAATGAGAAGAGTGAAAACAAACATGCACTTATCTGCTTTTTTGGCCCCTGCATTCATCATTAGGGGACAAGGACAAAGAGCTACAGGCCCTTGTGAACACAACCACAAGACCAATGTGAGAATTCTGTTGGCTCTAGATTAAATGATGTGCTGGTAAGTCACAAACAAACAAAACCAGGCAATTTTGCCCTAAATAGACATTCCATACATAAATCTACATACACACTGCCTATTAAACCTGCATGGGACCATAACTTTTATCGTCACATGTCTCTGCTCGTGAACTACTGCTTAAAAATTTTTTTCCCCAAACAAAAATCCTGCACATACAGTATAGAGGTAAAGTTTGTGTGATGACATTGCTGTTACACAACCATAAAGATCTTAACAAGCCTAAACATACAGTTGGAGTAGCAGTAGATAATCTTTAGAGATAAGAACAAAGAGTGCTGCATGATGATTCCTTCTCATCACAGAGCCCTCATGTAAACATCACCGACTCATTCTGCGGAATTTCAAGCCAAAAAAACAGCTAGAAGGTAGAGAAACCGTTATGAATCTCATCATCCCTCACAGTGACGCTGCCTCATGTTTCACACACGTGCACAGTGCTCAGGCATGACTTTTTCTCCAGCTGCTACCATGACTGCATTCACAGTCAGCTAGCCCGATCAGTCCGAGTTAATCAAAAACCTTTATTTAGATTCTACTGAGGCCATTCAGCCGCTAAAAAAATGGAAAACAGAAAAAGAGAAAATAATTGATTCTGGTGCTAAATGGAAAAAAAGAGCAGTCTGCTCGCTAAGACAACACATTTAAGCTAGGTTATTGTAGCAACGGATTTGGGAAGTAAAAAGATATCATGTTTTAGATTTTTATCATTCACTATATGTCAAAAGATAGACTGTATAGTCTGTATGACCAAAGTCAGGATCATTTAACAATCTTCAGCTTAAAGACCCACTCTGATGAAAATTGTGCTTTTTACATTTTTTAACACGTTCTTGTAGCTTTTTCTCATGGTGGAGGATTATATACAGAAAATTAAGCTTAAAATTGCATTTGTGAGTGTTATTTAAATCATTATAAATCAAGAGCAGACGAAGAAATGGAGTCAGAAAAAGCTTCTAGCAGTGATGTAAAAGCTACAATCGGCAGGCCACAAGCTCCCTGCTCCACTCCATTCTGATGCATTCACTTGTTGATGAAAAGATTCATGTACGTCTTCGTGTTCCTCCTCTGGGCTGGCGTCTGGATCAAAACTGTACGGCTGGACAGCTCCAACATTGCTCACCAATGTTAGGTTGGGTGTGAGGGGCTGAAAGTTAGCAGGAGAGCGGGATAACAAATTGATGATGGGAAGTGGGGGCGGGCTTACTCCATACCAACAGTCCCGCCCACAACTTGGAGGCAAATTTCTAATAAACTTCTGTCTCTCAGCAGAAACTCTGTCCTAAAAAACAACCCAGGTTTTTTGATTTTGCATAAAAACAGCACAATCATAACTAAAAGATCAATGGGAACACTTTTACAGTAGATCAAATCATGATAAAAGTGAGACTTTAAATGTTATCAGCGATTAATTAGTTGGTTCCAGGTAGCACAAGAGAAGAAAAATGGTGAGAAGCAATAGTGGCAAAATATCAAATTATGTCATCAGTTACAAAACATGTATTATGACAAGACATTTCTACTTTGCTTCGATGACCATGCTGTGTAGTAAGATAGATGATATTCCAATCATTTTAAATCTGTTGGTTGACAGAGATTGGTAATATTCTATAGGCTATGTATAACTTTGTTTTAATTTATTTTAAAATTTAAAGCCATATGGAAACAAATTAACATTGCAAAATTTCACTTTGAAGTCCACTAAAAATACGAAATTATTCCCAAGAAAAACAAGAAAGCTGTTGATTTCCAAATAAACTAAACGTGAATACTGTAAATTCAATTTTCACTTCAGTTCATGTTTCAAATACCAAAACAATATGTCTGTGACCCCATCTTTGTCACAGGGAAAACTATGAGCGCCACAAAAACACAAGCTTCTCCTGCTTGACCCAGCAAAACCCAATAAAGCCTTTTTCACAAGACCTTTCTGGAACGTGGGGAGTGTGATCTCTAAGTAGTGCATGAGCGGCTCCAGAACAATCCCAGCTAGAGTTGATGAGGAATGCGACATCCTGACGGGTGTGCGTATTCCCACAAGGGTCAGAAGGATTACAGCGGCAAGGCGTGGCAATCTCGAACAAGCTAGTGGATTATTGGTCTTAATCGGGTCAATCTTTCTTACAAAGATATGGCTGAGCTACTGGATGACCATTCTTCACACCATGATGACCATTTTTCTCCCCAGCACAGTCGTGGGTTAGTAGCATTCATACAGACCAGGTTCATTATTATTAGATGTGGTGGTGGCCTCCTCTCATGTGCAGCTGAAGTGCATGAAGTGAGGCAGTTTATCCCTCTAGGATTTCTGTAAGGTCAACACCCACTTGGCACTTAACAAAAGGCCACTCAATACCAGGAGTGGAACGGAAAGGTGAAGGTGTAATTGCTGTTTTTGTTCAATATCGTTTTTAGTTTACCTAATCACTTAGCTCACCTAGTATAGAAATCCATGTAAAATCTATTTTTAAAGGAAAAATGACTCCATATCTACCATTAACAAGCTAATATTCCTAAGAAATTAAAAACTTTATCTTGAAACCCATGTATTTTTCCTTAAAAAAAAAAAAAAAAAAAAAGGGACAATTTCATCATTTAATTATTATTAAGGTCATCCATAAAGCAGGTTTATGGTTTGGGGTTAACATGAACCTTAAAGCAGAATAATGCATACATTACATAATAGGAGAGACAGCAGAAGAACAGATCAGAGCTGAATCTGCTGCTGCTCCTCAACATTTGAAACACTTCCATGAATTAAAGCAAATGGCCATTGAATTTCTTCTTCGTAATTATATTAGCCCTGGAACATTTAAGAGCTTCCACCCAAAAAGGCCTTTTCTTTCTTTTTTTCCCCCAGACTGCCTGCAAGGCCCATGAACAGTGGATAATCAATTTTCCGTCCCTCTACCAGCACCCTCTCCTTAGCTCCACCATGAGCATAAAGAATAGAGTGGAATGGAGGGGGGAGCCAGCGCATCCTGTTCTTCCCCCAAAGCTCCGTCTTTCTCTGTGCTGGTGACACATGGAAACAGACACATCTGCCCCTCTGTGAGCTACAATGGGAGGGGGGTGTCATGGCCTCTCACACATTTCTGCTGAACACATATAAGCTGACCAAGCAACTTCATGAAACAAACCGTCTGTCCTGGACTGCATGGGTTTATCTGAATCAATGCAGCGCCAGTAAAGCAGAAAGAATAAGAGTCTGTTCAACCTGAGGATGACTCTCTTAAAACTGTCAGTTCACAAAGTTATTCTAAAAGGTAACTTCCTCTTGGGGATTGAGATATAACTGAAAACATTTTACTTTCATTTTCTTTGACGGCTACCTTGAATAAAGCCAAGTGAAAAGTATATGAAACACAATGGCAGATCTACTAAGTACCGTTTAAATCTCAAACTTTGATTGATGTGCCGTTTTTGGAAGCCTTCAAGAGTTTGATCATGCATTTATCGCTTTGTTTGTCTTGAAGAGATTGCATGTAGTCACATGCTCCAATAAAATGTTTCAAAATTCCCAATCATTTATTCAATGTGTTTACCAGTATAAAAGACATTTTTATCATTTCTTAGTGCATTATATTAAAAAAAAAAGCATCTTAAACCCAAAATTTGCCCATTTGCTTTTCCTAATTTTTTCCCCTTCTCTCGATCAGTCTAAATATTATTCAATGAACACAAAAAAAAAGAACTGAAATGAAAACCAAGATATAAGATTGATATAAGAAAATGTTTTAAAATGTGCCTATCATTTGTTGGAATTAAAAAAAGAACATGCTTAACATTATAATAGGTACACCTACATAAGGCTACTAAATGACTAGAAAACACGCATCTTAGAAAAATAGAAAAAGTCAAAAATGCATTCGACTATTTTATGCAAATAAACCAATGTTCATGACCATCCAGTTAAAACAGAGAGATGTGTCCTCCCAGTCTCCTAAATAAACCGTTGCTTCAGAATACACACTAGAAACCAGCCGGGTGACCTTGGTAAATATGACAGACGGAAGGCATCATAACACTCCCATTTACGAGGGGTCACATTTTCCCACCGCATGCCAAATAACACACACAACAGCTTAAACACATACATGTTTAAGCTATAAAGCACAGCTCAACTTCTCAGCATCCTAATAAGACAGCATTGTCAGCATACCATCTGCAATGAAGCCCTGATGAAGAGGAAGAGTATGGCTGCCTGCCAGGCTGCCTTTCTGCTCTGCAATCTGCCTTTGAGAAAGGAGGTGCTGGAACCTACTCCTCTCCCATGCTGACTAATCGTCCCCCCCTGTGCCACAAACCACAGGCATTGCATGGCGACTTTGACATAATAAGGAAAGGGAGCAAAAGTAGTGGGGATTTAACAAAAAGCTTGTCGTTGGTAGAGTCTGAGAGATAAAGAACAAGTCAGCCACATCTACTGGGGAGCTTATGGAAGATTCACATAAGTTTAGTCCGATGAGGCAGAGAAGACGGAGTCAAGACTCGAAGAAACTCATGAAGCCTGTTGACAGATCATGTTTCTGCTCCATTTCTCTACCTCTAAAGCAGCGGTGAAAACATAGATAATACAGGCATAAACCATAGGAAATGAAGAATACTACACTAAAAGATACTCTTTGTGATATAGCCGTGAAGACCTGGCACGGGAAAAGCTGTGTAAAGACGGCTGGATCTCCCAGCATGGACCAACAAAGCATTGCTCACACAGACTCTTGGAGCATTCTGAAGAAGACTTTCCCTCTTGAAGCCTGTGATTCTCTTTCAGGCCGTTTGTTCTCAAACCTCAAAAGTATTCAGTTTGCTCATTCTGCCCTTCTCGGTACACCAAACCCTCCTTAGCACACTAACCTGAATAAATTCAAGATGTGGTATTAGGTTTGTGTGGATGCTGTTGTGTGTGCCAATGGGCTACTTACTTGTAGTGTTGCCTTGCATTTGTATGATACATTTGGACTCCTTGCCGATCTCCCTGGAGTTAAAGGGCCGAACTCGGACAGCAACTTTTACAGATGCCCCAGACATGTTTGCGGTTCTGGACCGTCTTCTGGTATGTTAATCCTTCCTTTTGGGTTAGAGAAAAAAAAGAGATTTGTTAGATTAAATATCACCACAGAATGAGCTTTGCAATTAGACAATAGATAGATATTACTTCATTTAAAGACCCACTCCAAGGAAAATTGTGTTTTTGGTGTTCTGGTGACATATTTCTAATGATGGAGGACACATATAAACAAAATGAAGCTTAAAATTGCATTTTTGAGTATTTTGAATTCAAATGGTGAATTAGAACCAGACACTAAAATGCCATTGGAAAAATCTTGTGATGTACAAGATACTACGTCAAGCGCTGTCCTATGCTCTATTCTGATGCCTCCACTCGCAGACAAACACATCCGTGTGGGTCTTCATTTTCCTTGGCTCAGGCTAAGCTCCAATATTACTCGCCATTTTTGTTGCACCGTTAATGATAGACCGGGGTTATAAGAAGCCATAAGCAAGCAGGAGAGAGCACATAAGCAGAAAGATGATGGAAAGTGGGGGCAGGCTTACTCTGCACCAACAGTTCCACCCACAGCTAAGAGCAAATTTTGTTATCAAACTCCTGTTGCTCTGCAGAAACTCTGTCCTGGAAAACATGTTTTTTGATTTGGGCTAAAAAGGGCGTAATCATAATTTAAAAAAAAAAAAACCTGGGAACCCTTCAAAATAGATGAAAAGATGATTGGAGCGGGACTTTCAACAGTGATGCTCAAAGCCCTTTTTGCAAACCCAAGTCTCAATTCTTAAAATGTAAAGTTAGAAAAAAAAAATCATTGTAAAACTTTTCTTTGTTTTTTTTTTAATTGTAGGGACACAAAAACAGGCAGTTGGTGTTTCCACATTCCCAGTGCAAAATTGTAAAATGAGCTTTTATTTTTTTTAGACCCGACAGCATATCATGGAGCTAAAATAAATAAGAATAAGCACTGTTTATACGTCACAAACCTCTAGACAAGTCTTAGGTCTCTGCATATGACACTTAAATGTGACACATTTCAAGTCAAAGTTCCAATAAGTATAAAATTTGACATAAACAAATATGGCCGACAAAAGCCAAACGACTTTTATTCTTATCATCACATGCATACAGCCATGAGCTGCAACCTATAAACCTCCTAAAGTAAACGTTTTTAGCCTCGTATTAAACTCAATACTCCAGCTGAAACACACTGATTCAAGCAGCTTATATTTTCACTATAATGAAGCAGCTTTTCTTTACAGTTAGTGTCAATTTAAGCCATACTTACTTCCTACAACCAGTGACTACATTGCTTAAATATCCTATGTTTTTCCACGGCAGCCATCCTAAGGGAAGCATACGCCCATGAAATTCTATCTAGCCTTCTCTGTGTGAGCTATAGAGATACCAATCAGGTTGGCTCCATAATCTCTCGCTGCTATTCCATAGCAGGAATTAGAAAAATAAAATAACTTCGATGAAGAAAACTGATAATTAAATTCTCCGATGTTCGGAAGTGGGCTAATCCTCTGCTTCGTGTTGTGGAATCGCGCAGGGAGGAGTTAACGTGTTTCTATCTTACCAGGCCGAACAGTTTGTTCACATTTATCAGTTACCAGATGACATATATAAAAATATATTTCATATCAAATCGCAAAATGCACATTTTAAATGGGGCTTTGCACATTTCGATAACAGTTGGCGTCTTTCTTTAGCTTCTTTTAAACAGACTTGACTCAAGTCTTGAGGTCAAAACTAACCTACCTGCAGGCAGAATGTTAACACTATAACAGCTATCGAGTCGTGAGCAAAATATGTGTCCAAAAGCAAAATATATTTATTGAAATTTACGCGGATCAATTCGTTAATTTAGCCCACGGCGAAGTCAATTTCTCATATGCACGGAAAATGAGCATATTTTGAGTAATTTGTGTTGATACGAAAGGTTGCTCTGTATTATAAATGTATTTTTTAATAAAACAACATTCTTATAAGTAAAATAATAATAATAAATGTACATGTATTTTTCGATCGCACTTACCTCTTAGGGTTCGCTAGCAGGACAGCACTGGAGCGGAGAGAACGATTAGCCCGCGGGCGTCAGGAGGTGGTCCTTTTAATCAGAATCTACGCACACGTATGCTGCTATAAAGTCCATTTTTGTAAAAACTAGCCATTATAGCGACATTTGTCGCTGGAAGGTTTGTAAAATTACTCGAAAATCCTTCTTTTTTTCCTCCCTTGCATGGGAAACCAGACGCCTTATCCGAACACGGGCGAAAATGGAAATCGATGAATCGCCTTGATTTACCGAAGACATTACGTCAACTCCCTCTCAGAGGGCTGAGTGACATGAAGATCAGCCAATCACCACGCAGATTCCATTGACGAATGCTTCTACCAGCCAATCAGAACTACGGATTTAGGCAAAAGGGAAGTGGGATGTCTCTCCTGCTGCGACGCCACACTGCAGGATTTCTGCCCACTTCTCCAAATGCTCCGCGCACTGATGTCGCCGCATCACCAGAGATCAACACAAACAGCGCCGTCTCGCGAGAAAAAACCAGGTCGCTGTCTCACAAAAACAAAAAATAAATACATTTTCAGTATAATTTGAAAACTTGAGGTGTGTGCTGCGAACGGATAACAGTACAAGCCTACCAAACTTGGTCACCAATCAGGCTTTTCTTCAATAAAAGCAGACTAAAATGAGTATCATACTACAGATGTCAGTTTAAAACAGAGAAATCTAACAAAAAACAATGTGTTTTACGACTAAAAAGCATGACACATTTTTACCCATAATATAGAGCTTTTAAATGTTTAAAAAAAAAGAGTGATAGAGGAACACACATGACATTTTATGAACCGTCCATCATTTATTACAATTCAAAATCCTAGATTGCAAAACAGGCATGTAGCTGAAAGAAATAATTTACTGTAAAGTTAAGGGCAGCAAGGTCAGGTCAGGTACAGAGCCGTTTCACAGGCGTAACTCAGCTGAGATAACTTCTATGCTCCCACAATATCCCATGATGCCTTGCACACCCTCATTAGATTGAACATCCACGTGGAAAACAAGTTTGACATATGCAATCACCATGAAGGTTGGAAAGTCACAGCTCATTACTTTCCAGCACTTAAGGCGGCTAAATTTTAGGTTAATTCACAATGTGTATCCATCTTTACTCATAGCTGTTCACGTCATGAGAATAACTGTGCATAAATTCTGGCACACCAGCATGTTTACTGATGTCTATTACCACAGTCTGGATAAAGCAAAGGCTAACAATCAGACTATAGACTGTTCCAAATCAACGTTATCAACTTTCCCTCAAAAAAATCTTTAATAAAGCAAAAAATATTAGTAAGAAAATAACCTTGAAGATTTGTTGCAACTGTGTGATAGTGTAAAACCGTTGGTGTTGGGAACATTTTTGCAGCATTTTATTGCATTAACCAACTACTATTAAATATGTGTATTGTGATATATGTACACAAACTCATGAGGAAAACAATTAAAAGTCTTATCTTTATTATATTTTGCTTTAAAACCATCACAATGGTTTAAAACAAAAAGGAAAAATGCAAAAAAAAAAAAGCAAATCAGGTCTCCTTTTTTTTTTACCCCATTCAAATGTTAACATTGGTAGGCGTGACACTGAATTTAGGCGATTTGGACAGATCCCTTCTTGATAGCCGTCTGACAGTCCTTAGAGGGGCCGTCTGCTCTGTTTTTCTTTCATCCAGGCATTGATCCTTTCCTTCAGTTCAGGCACTGTGGATTTAACAAGAGTCAGTATCAAACCAATGCCCGCAGTTCAAGGAGGACTTCCTCAACTTTAAATGCAAGTCTGCAAAAAATTACTTATGGAGGCTACAAAAGGAATAAAAAAACTTTTTCAATGTTTGACGTCGACAAAATTTCACTAAAATTACTTTTGATTAACCTCTTAGGACCTGCAATTTGGGTTATTTTGCAACAGTAGATAATTAGTAAGTAAGTAGTTAATGCTAAACTAGGGTCCTGTGACTATGAAATTAAAAAAAGGAATATCAAACAAGAGCTAAACCCTTGTGCTATCCTATGGGGTCCAGATGACCCCACCCTTACAATGACGTGTTATCCCTAGCATGACAAAGGTGGATAAAGGTAAAGAGGATTTCATGTAATACATGAACACCAGTAAAAATCACAAATCATTGAAGAAAAAAGGTTCAGCGGACTGTCTTGTAGGGTCTAGATGACCCCACTCCCAATGTTAAAGTGCCTAGGATAGCATAAGGGTTACGAGGTTAAGGAGTCATAACGAGGAGGCTACCTGACTCCAGCATGCTTTCTGTGAGTGGCTGCCTGTTGAAAGGGTCAGTCGGGGAATTGAGCAGGTGGCGCAGGATGATGGATCTGTCCATGATATTTCCAGAGGGCAGCATCACAGGGTCAGTCATCAGAGTGTCCATCAGAGGATCTGGAGCAAGACACATTCTTTAGAGAAAACTTCAAAAACAAAGACTTGTTTTTTATTGAATTTCCAGTTTCATTTGTCATTTGCTCAGTTGTTATTCCCTCACAAGGCAACTGTGTGGTTTTTTGAATGTGCTGGATCTAAAATGTTGTACACCATTCTAGAGGAGCATGTGAATCAAAATGTAAGTTCAAGTTCTGCTCCTATTTAAACCACTAACACAAATTTAAAATATGGGGAAAAAAGTATTTAAAAAAACAATCTTGTCTGTAAATGAATTAATTCAACATTCAGCTGGTAATTGTAATAATTTTAGGCAATATTTTTAGTGTACCTATAAAAACATTGAAAAACAGAAGAATCCAGCAGAATGTTAGAAACATTTTGAAATGTCAGTAAGCAGTTAAAGGGGCGCATGGACATTACAAAAATAAAACCTGGCATGTCAGTTTGCGACCACATGGACAGCTGATCCAGCAGCCTCCAGCATGGCACACTCCCATAAACTGTGACAGGCATATCTGGGAATCAAAGGAGGTATGCAGACCACATTCTCTTTCTAGCTTTTATTAAGTCTGTCGTCACAAGTTAGCCTTGGTTAAAGGTGTCTATATAATCCGTTTGAGCTGCAAAATCGGCTGGAAATGTGACGAATACACCGATTATCCTTACTTCCCTCAGGACGTGTTGAGAAACTACAACACTTTTAAATCTCAAGTGTTCTATATACTTTATGTATATTAGCAGTTATATAAGCAAAAAAATAGGTCTTTTCAAGTCAAATAACATCTAATATTTGCAGTAGAATCTAAACAGACATTACTCGAATTTATAAAAAGATGTCTGTCCAAGTTCATGAATTAAAAGTATACAAATAAGTAAAAAGCTTAATGACATTTAAACCAACAACCAATATCCATTCAATTTGAGATAACAGACGCAGTGGCAGTAGTTGCACTCTTGCAGGAATCAAATAAGGACAAACCTTTGAACTCATCAGGTGCATCACTGTAGTCCATTTCCGATTGGGAGTTCTTGGCAACTATCTCCTCTACCTTCTCTGCTAGCAGCTTGAATTTTTCAATGGCAATTGAGGACTTTATTCCAGCCTTCCTCATCTTTGAGATCACCTCCTCAAAGAGCTCACGGCTGTATGACCGCTGAAGAGGGACGAAGAGTAAAAATGTTTCAAGGGTTAACTTCAGATCCATCTCCTTTAGCTTGTAGACAGCCGGAACACAAGACAGATTACTCGAGAAACATCTGCCAACCTGGTCATCTGCAATTGCTTTCGCAAAGCGGGCGCAGTCTAACTGCAGGTAGATGTCTGTCAGCTGGTCTAGAAGCTTCTTGGGCTCAAAGCCATACTTCTCAGGGTTCTCCACCTTTAGGTCCCGGCACTTAGGGCCACAGAGCTGCTGAAGGTTAAAGTTCAGCATAGCAGCTAACCGAGGCCCCAACTCCTGTGTGTTAAAGGCACAACTATTAAGAACACTTGCTAGTCAGATCAACAATTTCGTTCATCAGTTGAGAAAAAATTGACACCTTCAAGTAACTAAAGCATGGAATTCAAATGACAGGGTGTGTAGTGGAAACAGTGACACTCACAGGTCTGAGGAAAGGCTTTTGAACCTGCTTCGTGAGGATGTGGAACATTTCAACCGTTTCTGTAGCCAGGGCCAGATAAGAGCGAGACACCCGCTCATCCTGAGTCAGCTGGGACTGGCGGCTCTGCTGCTGCTCCTAAAAGTTTCCACAAAAGAACAACACCCTTATAGCTTCCTTATAGAAGGACAACAACATCTGAAAAAGAAATGCCGCTGCAGAAATGGACTAAATCAAAAGGTCTTACTAAGCACCTCTACTTCAATCACAAAGTGCCTCATCTACAACGTCACAGGTGGGGGAATTTGTACTGATCCAATTCCACACATTTATTGATGTTCTCTCATCGTCTCTAACTTAAGTAGAAGAAAAAACTGAGCACAGACCCTGGGCAACTGCTCCCACTGCTCCTTATTCTTCATCTCCTCTTGGACTTCATGAATACGCTTCAGGGATTCCAGGCTCTCGTCTAGCAAGAAGGTGGTGTCATTAATTAGCATGTTGATGTAGCGCACAAACTGTTTGCCAGAGCTGTGGGGAGGGGTCACAAAAACACAACAAAACAATAAATTAGCCACTTATTCCTACATGCATGCTTTTACTCCAACACAAGCATAATATATTTTTGCATCATCAGTATGAAACTCACTTGAACTCCTCCATGAAGGTTCCATGGTGGGCAATGTTCTGCCAGAGACTCTTGAAGATAGTACTGATATGGTATCGTATAGTGAATTTGTCATAGAACTCGCTTGTAGCACCAGTGTGCTCAACATCTAAAAAAAATAAAATAAAAAAATCAGTGAATTACAAAAGTCAAAAACCTGATATCCACGCTTAATGGCGAAGAAACACTGAAAAAAGGCTGCTTTTGACACGAAGTGCGACTTTTACATTAGATTTTATAGTGTTTTGTAAGTGCTCAGTTAATATAAAACCCACCAGTGTAAAACTTCATGAGAGCAGGAACCAGCTGTTTGATAGACAAGGGGTGGTTTTCCATCATTTCAGAGAATCGCTGAGTACGAGGCTGCACAGCAGGGTTTGTCACAAAGAGAACCTCCACCAACTTGGCAATAAGGTATGGGTTCCTGATGTAGTTCTGACTGCAGATGAACACCACCAGAAATGTGACGATGTCCTGGATACATGGCTCATATAAAACCTGTGGCGCATACCTGGAAGAAAGGAAGTGGAGAAGAAGAGGGAAAATTAAACGACCAAGAAAAAAAAAACTGAGGTTTTATTTACTAAATCTAACTTTAGTATCTGTTCACTTTTTGAAAAATGCCTTTTTTTATGAAAAATCCTTGTCCTAAAAAAATTATAGCAGAAGACAGCTTTCTTGAAATAGAATCAACCATAGAAACTTTCAGTGCATCTTCAAATTGGAGGAACGACTTACTGTACAACGAAAAGCAGAAATTCTGCCACATCTTCGATGTAAAACTCAGGTAGAGCAGCAAAGCTTTTGGGAATCTCGGGATTCAGCGGCAGAGTAACACTAAAAAAAGAAAAAGGTTCTTAATAAAGCTAAAATAAATAACACAAAATTGATGTCACATGGATTATCGGTACAGCATTACGACAACAACCACTGATGTGATGTTTGTCAGCAGTGCCGTGACTCACTTGGGGTAGGCAGGGTCTACCATGTGAAGAATGAGCTGAATGACTGTGCTATAAAACTGCAGACATCTGCGGAGCAGGTTCTCATCCAGAAGGCCCACGTCGGCACAAGCTTTGGCTCGCACCAGTTTCTGAGGACAGGGGGACAAACAGAGACCACAGCTCTATAAAACAGTGTCATCACAAATCGTAACAATTTATTTTTTGACCAAAGTGGTATAAGAGCTTCAAGTCAAGCAAACAGAAATACAAACCAGTGGAATGACTCAATGATGAATTCCCATCATTACCTTAAGCTGAGCCTTGCATCGTTTGAGCATCTCTCTGTGCCGATTGGCCAGAGGAGAATCTTTCCATTGACTCTCACTGTTTTTGAGCTCTTCTACAGTCCTAATGTGTTGAGAGAATTACTATATTAATACACAAAAGCCGTGAGTTTTGAAAGAATGTCTGTGAGAAAGGAGTTACCTGTTGAGTTCACGAATGGCACGCAATCTGCGTATGTAGCGCCGGCAGCAGGGCAGGATTGATAAATGATGAGCATGAAGTGTCAAAAAGAAGCACTCGGTTGGGAACTTTGGATCCGGGAACTTGATGGGATCTTCATCTGTCCATGTTCAGATAAAGGATAGTTTTAAGAATGAATGAATTATTTAAAAACTTATATTATTTAATTAGTTTAAATGAGCAAAAAGTGTAAATAGGGATACATGTGTAAAATTTGTAAATAAATCAAGGTGAAGTGATCTGTCAACACTTATTATTCTTACTATTGATTTTTTTTCTCCCTTTTTGTGTTTATACTTTTTCCCCTCACTTTTTTTGAGAATTTTGCATTCAAGTGATTTAACTTGGATCTACTTACGCAGATCAGCCAGCCAGCTTTTGAGCTCCTCCATGGTGGCTTTGAGGCGAGTCTCTTTCACACTGACGGTGAGGCGACACCGCGGATGGAAAATGTAGTTGGGGTCCACCGTCTCCAGCTTAATCTTCATGCTAAGCTGTTGTAGCACCCAGAGAACATTAAGCATGAAGCCATCTGTCGACACCAGCTTGTCATCCGTCTGGAACAGGGAGAACAATGGCTCAGAAAAGAACTTCTACAATTTTCATAATGTGGCTTCTCTACAAACACAAACTTTAAAACAAAAAAAGTTGAATTAAAGAGTTTGAAGAAATACCTGCATCTGAGCTTTCTTCACATTGTTGTTGACCAGAGCTGCCATGTAATTAAGAGCCAACTCTCGTGTTTCACCATTAAGAAGTATGTTGTGGAGAATTTTAAACATATCACCCTGAAAGGAAAGAAAAAAGGACAGTTATTAAGTCTCATCTGTTCGATAACGAACAACAAAGAAATGTTTTTCAAAATAGAAACTCACCCTTGCTGATTCTAGATAGTGCTGTAATGACTGACTGACAACTCGAGTGTTCTCCATAGTGATGGCAGGGCCAGAGAAATACTTGTCTGCTACCTTGGCCTGGACAACAATTATTAGATAAACACTTGTTCTACAAGTTTAACAATATGCAAACACAAGAATATTTAATGACAGTTCAAGAAATGAAGACATTTTCAAAAATCAACTCACATCATCTTCTGCAAACACAGAGAGGCTAAAGAAAGCTCCCAGGTAGGACAGTTTCTGGATCTCTCTACCACAACCGGGGCTCAGAGGTTTCAGACACCATAACGGCAGTGTGGTTATCTGCAGGATAAAAGTGGAACTAATGTGCTTTGCAACAAATGATCCACTGGTGTGGGATTTATGAGAAAATGTATCCATGGAACCAAAATAGAAACAAGTTAGCACGATGAAGCTTTTCTAGGTTAACAATAAACTCACCAAACTGCACACAGGATGGCACTTCCCAAACTTAATTTCACAAAGTTCAGACAAAGCCTGCAAAGATGAAAAACACATTTAATTCTCAGTTTTATAAAGATCCTATATGGATACCTATACAAAAAATATTGATATGACTGCTCATACGTTTTGTTCTGCATATCATATCCTTCGCATACAGCAGCCATTCAGTTGTCTATCTGTTCAGCTCATTGAAAAGATGGTCAGTGCCTTTAGCAAAATGCAAATACATTTGACACCTGCATTGTTTTGGTTTGGTCTTACAGACTGAATTCTCAAAAGTGAAAAAGAAATGGAAGCAGACCAAACCACTTGTTACAAATCTCACAGTTCAGCTCATTCAGAAGTAACGGGCCAAAAAACAAACTTTGACCAGGAAGGAAAAAAAGTACAAAGAAGAATATCAGCTAGTCCCACTATTCCTCTGACGATCATGTTCGTATAAACTCTGGCACATCCTAAATGCACTGCGTTGATAGAGAAGCCATTTCATCTTTTTATGATTTTCACATATGGAGACTCACTGTGAGCTGCCCCCCCCCTTCTCTTTAACACACATGACACCAGCTACATCTGTTTTTTCCACTGTTTGATCCTCTGCACATTGAATAGACAGAGCATTCAGAGTTAATATAAGATTAACGTCTAGAAACCAGGGTTTGCCCATTTGATTCTGCAGAGTTCACACAGGCTTTCACAAAGTGGACTTTATGTTAAAACGACTGCTCATGTGGATCAAACCTGCCGGTGTAAATCCACCCTTAGAGTGGAAAATGGTCAGAACTTTATATTACATTTTACTCTAAATCGTACAACTCCTTCACTGTCTCATATAGACATGGCTTTTGTTAAGCAACCTTCTGTGCCGACATCCCAAAAACCTATTTCTCAAAATGTAAAAGTACATTTAACAGTTTGTTGTCTCTCCAAACAGCTTTGCCTTACACTGCTGAGATAATGAATGCACTTTCCAACATGTATAATTTGAAATGAAAACTCATTTTAATGTAGTCATTTGTCCTGACTTTAAGTAACATCAAGTCCAAAAATAATATTTCTTTTTAAATCAAAAGGGAAAAAATAGCATGTCAAAGTTATAGAAAGTTAATGCATTTTCCACACCAAGTGTTATTGTACACTAAACCCTGATGACTCACTGAGAAAAAAATGTTACATGTTGTATATTTACTAAGATGTATTCACCATTAAGAATTGAAAAGAGCAGCAAAAAGTCTTACCATGAGTGGAAACTTAAAGTTGTCACTGTCAAAGGAACATTCTTTCATTGCAAGTGCAAGCCCATGGATGATGGGAATAAAGATCTGAAAGGTAAGCAAGACAGCATTGTTGTAGTTTATTTAGCCTTAGTATTTTTAGAAAAATGTCTGTCATCGTTTTGCAACTACCACGAATTACTTTGCAAACACAAATGTCAGAAGACATCCTTAAAAAACAAAAAAGAATTTTGCTAAAAATGCTCAGTTTGTGCATTTCCTCCCACAATTTCATCAAAAACTGCATTGGTCATGTTTTGAAAAGGCTACAAAAATCCAGACGTGTTCCTCACCTGTTTGAACAATTCTTCCTCCTGATGGGTAATGCGCACGAGCTCCTGAATAAAGCCGAATGGAAGGTTCCTGCACAGCATGTAAGGTACCAGCAGAGACTGTTGCAGGGGGCTCCTACACATTGGAAAAAGGTAAATTAAAAGGCATAAAAACAAATAACTTGGTGAAAAAGTGAAAGAGCAATTACTATGGAAACAGGGAAGAAAAGGAATAAAGCAAAATGAGGCATCGGGAGCAAAAGTCAACACTAGAAAATTAAGGTTAAACATATATATATATATATATATATATATATATATATATTTCTTTTGACTTGATTTAGAATTCTGTTGAACCAATTTTCTTTTTTAACAAGGAATGAAAATAATGTGTCCCAGCAACTGTAGTTGTCTTACCGCGGTTGGGTCAGGGTGCCCTGCAGGACCAGAGTGACATGAGAGATGCACTGAGAACGAATGTTACTGAGAAGCTGGCTGACATTCGGTTGACTACACATCTGGAAAAGAGAAAGTTTGTGTTAATGCGTTTACCTGCCTGTGCATAAAGGGGTATTAAATGGATTAAGGTTTGGATACAGAATCTCTCAAAAGACACTGAAATAAACCCAATACTAATTCTTTTACTAAGAGAGTTGCAGCTAATCTCTCAAGACAATGTACTCTCTTGAGAACATCTGGTTCCAATTTAACAGAGGCTGATTAATAAAATGTTTTCTCTTGCAGACAGCAACCAACCTTGGGAGCTTTTCTTTCCTCCATGCCAACACTGTCAAAACGCTCAATGAGGTAGTTCAGCATCTCTGTCTCTTTGCATGCCTCAATGGTGAAGCGGTCGCTGGCTGCATCACAAGACACTGCCCCTCCACATGCACCAAGACTACAGAGGGGAAAAGCACAACAACAAAGAGACAAAATAAACACCAGAAAAGGCCAGAGCCCAGCAGGATGCCCAATTAGCATCAGATATATTTATCATCAAGCGGTTATCGAGCTCAAACTCAACCGGGAGCATTTTAAATGAAAGCAAATCCATCAGACATTTCAGCAGTAGAACCTCAACAAAGAAAATTGTTATTACCGTACTTGACGGCTTGCTTGAAGAGAAAAAAAAAGGAAAAACCCCTTACCTTTTCACAGTTTACCAACATGTGCAGTAATGGTTTCACTGCTTTACTGTTAGTGGTTAGCTAACTCCAGCATTTGACCTCAAAGAAAAACTTCCAGCAGGTAATATGATTAACTGGGTTATTAGCAGCCTATAAAGCAGGGGTCGGGAACCTTTTTGGCCAAGAGAGCCATAAACGCCACATATTTTGAAATGTAATTTCGAAAGAGCCATCCAATAATGTGGTGTCCCTTTACCACACGGAGGCACGGAGACTTAACCTCTTTTAAGGTTCTTTATTCTGGTTACTGCAGACCGCGACAAACGCCGTACAAATACTTCAGCAACTCCTTAATCTCTCCCGCTGAGACGAGAGCGCTTCTCCCAACTTTATATTCCCCCCCTCCTGCTCCAGCCCTCCCATTTCCCTTATTTGGCCCATGGCTGAACACCATTGGTCCAAACTACCTAATAACAGGCTGAGCGACAGAACTGAGAGCCAATCAGATGCGTTCAATGAACTTCAGAACTTTCAACGCGGCCCAACAGCCGCTCAGTCCGCGACAATATGTTTAAAACTAAAAATACAAATGAATGTGTGCATTTTATTTAATTTCAACATTTTTAAAGGACAATAAGTCTGTGGATTCTTTTTAATAACATTGTTATGCTGTTGCTAATAAATGATGAGTATTTCTCGTGGTAGTTCTGCTGATGGTCTAGTCTGGTTGATACGTGGTGAGTTTCTTCTTCATGCAGGCGTTGAGACTTTAAACGTGATCTTAGGTCTGAATGTTCTGTAGATGTGAGACAGACTGATCACATGCAGATACGGAGCCAAACACACACTCACGCTACAGTGAGTGACGGGCAGTGGGTTTTACGTATTTACAATCCCTGCGCGATTCACCTGCTGCCTGTCCCCACAACACCTCACCCCCACCCTCTGCTTTCTTCCTCTAACATCCCGTCCCCGCATCTGCGCACTCTTTCTCAGAGACGGGAGGGCGCACTTTTAGGCACGGCAATTCACAGGTTTCCAGGTGGTACAAACTCTGTGAAATAATAGATAATAGTAAACTGATAGCGCTGGCGCAGATTTTTCTCTCTAAGCACCGCTACGACTGCGCGCTTCTGGCATCGCATCGCGCCCGAGAAGGACTGGTCTAATGAAAAAAAAAGTATAATTAAAGATTTGTCTGCGAGCCACATGTGACCATCAAAAGAGCCATATATGGCTCGCGAGCCATAGGTTCCCGACCCCTGCTATAAAGCAATACCCCATTTACACTGAATTATGATTGATGATGAAGCTAAAAACAAACTATAATAATGCCGTATTTGTATTTGCTGACAGTGTTGCTTATTAATGGCGTTTTTTGTGCCAAAAATTGATGAAAACCGTCAGAAAAAGTGTGATTATTTTTTAAAAAGGGGAAAATATTTAAAGGGGGGGGCATAGCCGACTGATTCATGATTGTCCATAAATCCTTTCTGGGTTCAGGCTCATTCACTCTGCTTTTTTGTGTACATTCTATTTGGGTGGACTGGTTTCTCACACATCTCGTCCAAGAAAACTGAACTTATCCAATTATCTTTGAATATTTCCCTCATGTTTTTGTGCATGGTTAGTGCTGGACCTGCTCAAACATGCATCGGCTAACCCTTGAGCAAGCATGTGAGCACACTCAATAACACACGCTGTGCAGTGGTGTACCTGGACCCAAACTGAACCTGAGCAAAATCTTCCTCCTCCTCTGAGTCTTCATCATTGATGTTCTGAGATATGTCAGAAAGGGCAAAAAACAGGAGGGACAGAGGACTAACAGAACAACAAAAATAAAGAAGAGATAGATCAGAAGAAAGGAGGAGGACGACGTAAAACAAAAGATTTTAGGAAATTATTTAAATATTTTTAAACCATTGTGTCCTCAACACACACCATTAATTGTGTTTCAGTTTATTTTTTTCCTATTAAGGCCATTCTGAGTGCATTTATGAAACAAAACCTGTTTGTAAATGATTGAAAACCACAAATCAAGAAATTGCTAAAGCAGTTATGAGGAAAAAACTACACTCCTTGAAAAGTCAATGAAAACATTAAAAAAACATTTATATTTGTTTAACAGTGAATTATGTAAAAAGGGAAATTATATGTAAACTTTTGGTTTTTGATACGTGTGCAAAGATGTTTTTATTTAGATTAAAAGATACAGCTTGACACTAATGAAAATCTGTCTGTACGTAATCTTTCAACATATGTTTAACAGCTAAAATCCTACTTTTTAAAATTTTAAATATGAAAGTAGAACTTGCACTGCCTTTAATCTGTATGTTCAAATATTGTAGTGCAGTTCTATGTTACTGTAGTAGTTAAGTTGTCACAAACAACTAATCTTTAATCCTACTTCAAAATAAATAGATTTACCTTTTAAATAACTGTAAAGACCCAATTTGCACTTGGGCAAACGATTAACTGCCTTAGATTAGAAAATATAGTTCTTATAAGTGAAGCATCTTAAAAGGCCAACTAAATTTTGGGACGTAAAATTTAAATAAAATACAATAAACTACCAACTAAAGAAACATGCATATATTTGTGTGATGTCTATTGTGATTTATTAAAGAGGAGGTGTTTAGTAAAAGGGTTAGTGAGTCCATTCCACGCTGACAGAACTGAAGAAATACCTAGATGCTGGAATCCTGTCAGCAAAGGCAGCCTGTCGAGTAATCGATCTGGGAGAAGGAGGCTCAACAGGAGGGGTTGATGGGGAGGGTTGGTCGAGCGGCCTTGAGGAGCTCAAAGTTAAAGAATGGGGGCTAAGTGGTTGAACGGGAACTGGGGTATTGGGGGGGACATGGAGCCCACTTGGGCTGGGAAGAGATCCAACCAAACTAAATGGTCTGTGGGCTGGGATCAGGGGGGAATTGCCCCCCCAGGGAGTCGTGACAGAATACGGCCGATACCGTTGAGAGATGGGCATGGGGGCAGATGGAGCATTCAGGGGGTGCCTAGAGGTGGCAGTAGAAGGTGGACTTGGGGGAACAACAAACTGAGGAGTAGAGGGTGTAATAGGTACAGATGATGTGGAGGGAGCTGAGAGAGATGGACTAGTCCTCTTGGCTGCATCCAAAGCCACTGGGCAAGGACTGCCAGAGTCATACAGACTGTAGGTAACATTTATAAAATGATTATCGGCAACAAAAAGAAATACAGAGAATTTCCAAACAACAACATGAAGCACAAAACAAAATGTTCAGACAAAACATAAAGATAAGGAAAAAGAGTAGATGACACCAATCCATTTAGCTGTTGAATGTCTTATTCAAGACACTTGCCTAGACAGGGAGCTGGCTCCAAACGACCCGGCACTTGGGCCTATAGGGCTGCTTCCTTGACTGGAAGGCTGCACAAGTGTCAGGCGGTGGTCATTGGATTTTGCTGCTGGGATTGGCTGTGATGTGGCGGTCAAGCTGGCAAAAGGGTTGTGAAGACGTGACTGGGATGACATCATTAAGACTTCCATCAGGATCTGACCAATAAGGTCTTTGAAGTCAGAAAACACTGTAGAATCAAAAGAGGTTAACAGTTAACTTGTCACGAATTTTTAGCGAGTTTCATCAACATGTAACCATAAAGTTACATTCACAGCGAACGTAACTCGCACATCAGGGGTGTCCAGTTTCAATGTAAAGTATATGTTCAGACTTGATCAGACGTCCTGCAGTGCGTTTCGAGCGTCTGGAGAGGTGGCAGCAGAACGGGTCTAATCCTCTCATTTTATTCTCATTTGTATTTTTCCCCTCTCTGACTAATGCGGGACAGCAAGTAGTCAAACTAGGTCACAGAGACAAGAAAAAAAAGCAGCAGCAGGTATTTCCCGCAGCAGGAGTGAAGCTCACCGTACTGGGAGAGTCTCTGAATGATCCCATGAACCTCCATGAAGACATGGAGACGTGATTACCAGTGCTTTTCTAAAGCTCTTCAAAATGCATAAACCTGATCTCTAAACATCATCCGTGTCCTCCATGCATCGTAAATAAGATATACACAGATGCTGCTCCATGTAGCAATGAGACTATAAACGTCTGGCGGTAGCTCCTCCCACAGGCGTCTGGGGTGTCACGCTTATGAACACATTTTTGGACAAGTGTCGAGCAGCAAATTTGCCATGTGTCTAAAGAAAAGTGGCTAATATGAATTTGGCGTGCGAATAGTGTTTGGTGTAAACATGGCTTTAGAGTTAAGGGGGATTTGATCAAATACTCACCTTCTTTGGAGTTCTGGTGGAATTCTGCAGCTAACGAAGGGAGAAAGATGACATCTCTTCCCTGTTCCTTCCACGATACGCGGAGTATCTTACAGATGAGTTGAAGGGCCTGTTCTTCATTAACATCTGAGGTGGAACACGTGTCCTTGAAGAGAAAGTACATTTACATTTACAGCATCAGTTATCTAGTTATCAATCACAGTCAAATTTCACAACATTCACTTTTCCTGACTGTTTTGTTCACTTTTTAGCAAATGTGAAACAGCGAAAAGTTTTTCTAGAAAGTCCCCAGGTGCTCACTCAAGGTTTGAGGAATCTCAAAATAAGCGTAATCAAAGTCCTGTAAAACCAAGGAGCAACTGATAAGAGGCCATGCCTTTCTTTAGAACAGTCGTTAATAGAGCTGCTTACCTTTTCAGTCAGATTCCTCTTCTCCCTCCGATCGCTGTCATCCACCTCCATGTTTTCTATCCCTGAGTCCACATCCACCTGGGACATGCTAAACAAAAGAGGTCAAATCTGAATCATTTCAACAAGGGTCATAGTGTCAGTATTTCTATCAAACCATGGAAATCTTAAGGAAAACTCTGACCATTTTCTTTACTTGGTGCAAAATGTTTAAAGTTACTTTTTAATTTAAGAGGTACGGAGTATGCAACATGTAAAAAGAAGTGCATCTCTGTCCAATTTCTCCTGAGAAAAACTGTACCTCTTTTCACAGGAGGCAGGGTCAATGTCCATGCTCTGTGATCTGGACAAACTCTGTGACTGAGTCTCCAAGCTGTTGGAGGGGGAGCTGGAGAGGGAACTCACACCCTCACTGCTTTGACTGCCATATGCCACACCTGTAGAACCACAACACAACTGAATATCTCTGAAGAATAACAACAAAGACCTCATGATGCAGCAAATGCATTAAAAGCTTTCACCCTAACTTTATTCAAACTGTGCTTGAATGGACCGCTGTTTTATAATGCCAACATATATAATTATGAAACAACAAATAACATGTAAAATACATAAAGCTAACAGTAACAAAAAAAATGATAGCTTTTGAAAAAATAGTGTTACTACTTTTAAATAATTATACTGTACAACGAAATACAAGTTTTATTTTGAATTAAACTATTGATTTGTCAACTTATTTTGTTAGGTAAGAAACTGCGAATCCTACTACCTCTATGTTTAGATATCAGATAAAGCCACAAAACTCAATAAAACAGTAAAAAGTTAGCTAATGTAATGTTCAAATAATGCATAAATGAGAAGCTTAGTTTGAGAACCTAGAAATCCATAAATGGATCAAAATACTGCTTAGGTGTTGTTCATAGTGAGGAATGAACATTAAAATTCACTTAAAAGCTCAAAAAATTGACTTTGCATGGTAAAGGCCCTTGAAAATTTTAAGTAAAACCTGTTCAGAAGAGCGGGTTTCTTTTCTTTGCACTGACAAATGAAGCAAAAGAAATGTTGTCAAACACAAAAGAGTAGATAAATAAGTGAACATGTGAAATCTCAGAGGCAGCACAGTTTTACAAAATCCTAAAATAATGTTTTATTTGCAAAGAGAAACTGTTTTCAACTTCAATCTGTAATTCTTGGATTTTAAGCCTTCAAGAATTTTTAATAAGGAACATGACGACCCATGAGAAGTCACACTTCGTTTCTTACCAGAGTTGCCCATGGGGGAAGTTGCTGGAGTACCGCTGTGGACATTAAGCCCCAATGATTGAGAAGCAGCTGGTGGCGCAGGCTGGAGTGCAACACCTGAGGGTCCAGGGAGGGATCCAGGAGGAGTCTCTCTCTGTGGAGATGTCAGCGGCGTGCTAAGAGGGGTACTGGGTTGAGAAGTCTGCCCTCCTGCCAGTCGTGCCAGTCGCCTTCTGCGAATCTTAAATACACCACAGCAATGTTGCTTATTTATAAAAGGGTCTTACAAACAGTTCATTACGAAATCAACAATGTAAAAAATATTTTCTACTCTTATTTTTTATGGAAATTACAAGACTCACAAATCATGACAAAAACAAAAAAATAAACAGAAGGAAGCCATTATACTAATATTTTTGCAATATAATACATCACACATTTAACATAATGTATTCATAGAACCTATGATTGTTCATAGTATACAGGTTCAAATTTTGTTAATTTTGTAAACTTATTTTTACTTCAAAACGTTATTTTCATGTTAGTGAAACTGAATATTCAGAACCATTTTGACAGCCCAAAACCTTTTTCACAAAGTAAAAATTAAAACTGGTCGTCCATGATTTAGAATTTTAAATATTCCTTACTGGGCCCTTATGAAGAACAGTTTCAAAAGTGCCCCCTTTAAATAATAATAAATTATTCGTATTTACACAAAGGCAACAAGACCAGAGAATCTTCTGGGGTTTCAGAGAATGCTTCAAGTTCCAGCTTGACGGCTGGATTGCCTAAATCGGATTCAGTTCTTCAGTTTTGTCAACAAAATCAGAAAATCTACGCATTGGTTAATTTGTTAGTCCCACGTACATTATGAGCAATAATGTAGATGTTTACAAACAAGAAGAAAAACGAAATGTTGTTTTTTTCCGCTGAGTCGCCTAGCAAGCTAATTTCTGTTAGCACAATAAGGTTAGCATCCCCATACAGGGCTATTTCGATCTAGTCACGTATTTATTTATTTTTAAATGACAACGACTTCGATACAGAAAACGTTAAAGCTTGGATATGATTTAGTTGCTATATTTGAGATAAATTGTAACTTAAGTATGTACGGATGGTGGGTCTTTTAGCAAATGTGGTTGTAAGACGTGAGAACAAAAAGAAATTGATTCAAGCAATGATAAGAAAAAAGAAATACATCCAGGTGTACTACTTTTTAACAACAATCGTGTATTTTTTTTCAAATAACTAGCCTGGGAATCTGGGAAATGCGACTTCGTTGTTATGCCAGTCGTGGAGCTTGAAAACGCCTTTCTATTTCTTCCATTTAAGCTAATATCGCATACGTTATATAGCAGAGTAGGTAGCTAACCATGAAGATCCCAATAGAAGAGGAAAAAAATGTGAGAGAGAAAAAAATAACTGTCGTAAATATTAAGAATTTAATAATTATTTTGAGTTTCTGCTGTTTGCCACCTTACCTCATCTGCGCTTAGCTCCTCCATTACTGCAGCTAAATTAACGAGCTAGTTCACTTTCGGCCGCCTCACTTTGCCAGCCAGAGCCAGCTAGCTAGCTCCTATTTGAACTGCATAGTCTAATTCGTTCAACAAATAGTTGTCAGTCTTGATTGTCCTCCAGATGAAAACTAGAAAAACATTATACAGCCGTTGGTAAGTCAATTTCCCTCCAAATATATCCCGTTTTCTAGTTTTCAACGAAGAATGAAACAAAAAGAAAAGTAGCGAGCTATTATTATACGTCAAAATATTACAGCGGCCATTTTGGGTCGAAGGAGCCTCACGTGACCATGAGGGACCAATGGAGGTGTGAGACGTCACTTTATCTCATGGCTGCTTCCAGACCCTGTTCCTGAAGGACCCTTCTCCCTGTTTGACTCCTTTTTTTGTGATGATTCAAACCTTTAACGGTTTTATATTAAAGTGATAGCTTTTTTTGTCTATATGTTTTCACAAGAAATCATTTCACAATATATAAATACAATGAACATGAATGGTCTCTGAAATAGCACCTGGCTTTGCTTGTTTGCAGAATTTGTACCTACTTAGCTTATTTCAACCTTTTTAATTTTCCCAATCATTATGTTCACGTGAGATCGCTGACTATTGTTGTTAACCTTTTTCAGAAACCAACACTTTGAGCTGATTTTTTTCACATGCTGTTTGTTACACTGACTCCTGACCCTGCCTACTTTCTCTTTCCTTAAGTTTTTAGTTTTACATATGTAATGTGTATATTACCTTTAATTTTCTGTCTTGAGCAACTGAAAATTGTCCAAAAATTGTGTCAACTGTGTTCCCAATTTCTAGTTATTGGTCAAAAACAGAACTGATCAAAATCGATTCCTATCAATAAGAAGAGTGAAACCACTTGAAATTTGAACATTATAATGATGCAGGTTATTTTCTTTCAGTTTATTTGTTCCTTAACAAGAACATTTTAGCTCCATCTCTAGAAAATTTTCATTTAAATGTCATTCTGTTAGAGCTATTTTTTTCTTCTTTTTTAGGTAAAGCATCGACTGCTAGATATTTATTGTCTCTTAAAATAATACCTAGCAGGTTTTCATTTCTCTTCACTTCCTCCATCCATCTTTTTAACCTCCTGAATCCATTTCAGGGTCACCAGGTTGCTTATGAAGGTATTAATGTTCCAAAATGCACGAGCTTGTATATTTGATTTGAGAACTTGTAATACAGAATGTGAATACTGGTGCATTAATACCTTCATAGTTGCTGGAGCCTATCCTGGTTACTGTTAAGTGAAGGTTGGGTAAACCCTGGACAGGTTATCAGCCTGTTGCAGGGCCACACACTCACGTCTAGGGATGGTTGAAAATCGACCAATTAACCTACAAAGCATGTTCTTGGAATATGGTGGAAAGCAGGAACACCTTGAGAAAACTCATGCATGCACAGGGAGAACATGCAAACTCCAGAAAGGTCCCCTGCCCAGCTGACATTTGAACCAGGCCATTCTCGCTTTGAGGCAAGAACCATTGCCCAGTGCAGCCCTTCATTTAGCTTATTTTGCATAATTGACAAAAGGCTTTAGCAAAGCGTCACCTTCTTAAAATAATTGCCTACGTCATTTTTTCTGATTTTTCAGGAAACACAAAAAACTAAACAGTTTGTTTAAAATTTGATAGTAACTAACAATTTTAATCAAAATAGCTATGACAACAGATGCCGGTTGACATACTAACAACAAAGTTACCCAAACATGGAACATGGGAGAATTAAATGACTTAGGCACATTTTTGAACATGCCTTTGTGATTTAGGCCATTTTAAGCCTTATATTTTATTAGGAAAAAATATTATTAACAAACTAACTGAAATGATAATGCTTAGGAGGAATGTGCATTTTCTTCACATCTCTTTCCAGATCTTCTTTGCAGGTTTTTTTTTCTAATCTCTCTTAGTATGGGAAATAGTAAAAGAAGTGATGGGTTTATTTGACTGGAGGTTCTGGTACTTTCTTCCTGATTGTCAGATCACAACAATCTTATCCATACCAATTCCCCATTTGACATCTGTACCCTTTATGGCAGTTCTTTCCATACAGAGGCTTCTGAGAAGGACAGTCTGAATGGACCTTGCCATCACTGATAAACTGAAGAGCCCGCAAGTAATGCACAGCTGGGTATCAAGCTTTTTTGCCTGTAGCCTTTTGTGCCTGTAGCCTGAAGAAAGATCCATTAAGTTTCAGGAACCCATTGTGCTTGAGCACTTTCACATGTTAAGGGGATAGCCTTATACTGCAATCTGAAGTATAATAACATGGTCTCTTGGGGTGAAAATATCTGCTAACTATGTTTTGTTTACTAGTACTATGAATCTTGTCACACTTCATTTGTACGACCTGCAACAAGGTATTTCTGAGTTATTAGTCCCCCATATTTCCTTGCAAACTCAGAGTATGCATTCGTCACACATGCATTGGGATTCTGATAACGGCAACCATCACTTCACACCATGATTTCCTTGAGTTCTGGATAGCCTTTGATCACACCTTTAAAATGCCAATATTAAAGAAGGGCAAACACCTCACGACACCCTTCTGATTTGTCTCAAACGTAGCAGCAGCTTTCGTTGAACCCACGTTGAAAAGGGTAAATGACTGCTGGCTGGGGTTTTTGGACACAGTGGCGTGCAAGTCCATTGTCCAAACAGACTTCTCTTCATTGGCAGAATCCTTGTCCTGAGACTTCTCTTGCCTCGCTTCATCCTTCTTGTAGACACATGGGTCAAATACATCCCTGCTAACATTCCTGTGATTGAATGAAACACAAAAGTCCCACTGATCTTTTCTCGAAATAAATCCACATTAGTTCCCATGGAAAACATTGGGAATATTGGACTCCAACAGCCCTCACCCCAGAAGTTGTAGCCTTCTGTTGGTATTCACAATGTAGTTAGGAGATGGTGGTACCTGAGTAAAGGAATTCTAGTCTTTGTAGGTAGCTCTGCTTTTGCAGTATAGTGTGAATCAATACTGGGCATGTCCCTCAACCCGGTCTTAATGAAGTTCTTAAATCCAGGTTCAACCTTTATCTGCTTGTCTCTCTTAGGTCCAGATTTAGATGGGGCCGGTGCATGTTTTTCACAGTCAATGGGATTGTTCAACCATTTTTTAATGTTTTTCAGGAAGACCAAGCGAAGAGAAAAAAGTGCCTTGCACACTTTAACTTATTTCAATTTTTAAGCTTCAGTAGGTAGAAAAATGCTAAATTGCACCAGCAACATTTTTTATGTTAATTTTTGTGACCGAAGTGGTGACGCACGACTGGCCGGATGACTCTTCAAATATGTACGACTCCTCTCAGAAACATTATTTTGCGATCTATTTTATTAAGCTACATTTAGGTTTCCATAATGGTTTGTAAGTTGCCTATAGATATAGCAGAACAGCATACTATTATACCAGTTAAATCATGTTATGATAACTCATATTACATATGACTAAAAAAGCACAAAAGTGCAGATGGTCCTTTGGGATTCTTTTTAGATTGTAGATTGCAATACAGTTTTGAAATGTTAATTGGATTATGGACTGTTAAGAAAATGAGACATCAAAATCCTGTTCATTCAAACATTGTTTGATAAGACAAAGTATCACTACTAAAAGCCATTAAAATCCATTTTACTTGTATCGTTTTTTAGCTGACTTCCTAAACTGAAATTTTAACAAAAAAAAACTGATCAAAAGATGAAATCTTATGGAATATTTTCAGCCTAGTGTAAAGCATAGTAAACATTTTTATCTACCAATATGTAAGGAGCCATGAATTATGAAAATTACCTCAAAATCTGAAAAAAAAAACACTTCTATTTCTTGAATCAGCAGCCATTATGAAATGCTAATGAAATTGCCTAAATCACATTGACTCGTGATTTAGGCTAAATAAAACTGCCTAAGTCACACTCTTGACATAAGGAATTATGCTAAAGGAGTAGAATGGCATGTTCTGTTTAACTGAGGATGTAGGCAATTTTACCAGAGGTGGCCAGCATCATGAGGAGAGGATTTAGGCAAAAAAAAATCATTTCTGACAAAAAATGACATAGGCAATTATTTTAAGAGGGTGACGAAAGAGAAGATCATTTTCTGTGGAACATTTAAAAATGTATGTTTTATTTTACAATTGAATTATAAATTACATTAAGATTGAATGCATATAAAAATACAACAACGTAACAGTAATATCTACAGTTGAACTTGTCTCTCCATGGCATTACACATTATAAAAATAAATTACAGTGATCCTGAACCCTAAATGCATTTAAAAATGGGTACAAATGCATCGGTGTAACTGAAAATGTTAAACTTAAACACTGTGCACATTAGTTTAGTGCCGGTTGTAGTGATTAAAAAGAAAACTATTATTTGAAAAAATGTTTTTTAAACCTTATGCTATCCTAGGCACTTTAACATTGGGAGATGGGTCATCTAGACCCACTAGACAGTGCGTTAAAACTTTTTTCTTTACTGATTTGTGATCTTCACTGGTGTCCATGGATTACATGAAATCTTTCCACCTTTGTCATGGTAGGGAGAACATGTCAATGTAAGGGTGGGGTCATCTAAGATAGCACAAGGGTTAAGCAGGCAATAAAAGTATCAGCATTTGGCAGTGAGCTAACTGCACAATGGCCTGGACCACCACTGAGGCAGCTCCACCAAGCTGCAGGGCCTCACAAAAGTAGTGCAACCATGCCACCTAGTGGTGGATCTTTCAACCCTGACATGAAACACGAGCATTCTCTGGAATTATATTTGGAATCCATCACAGAGAAAACACCACAGACTTGTTGTCTTGTGTGCTTTTGTTTGTCGGGGTTAACAACATGGGGTCAGGCCAGCTCTGTCCTCCAGCGCTGCTTAGCTCCTGCAGAAACACCTCTTCTTTCTCTTGACTGCTTTACTTCTTTTTAAAGACCTGTCGGCAGAGCTCTCCTTCACAATACAGCTCCTGAGGAAAACCGTTCACAGAAGGGTTTCATTACAAACAAGGCATTTATCTTAATAGACCTGCTAAACAATTCTCTGTGTAGGATTCCTACCAGGTGGAGCTTGTCGTCTTCAATCCAGTGTGTCCAGCCTCGGTTCTTCTTCTCCCCAGTCTGCACACACACCAGTTTATTCCCCTCCCACGTCACCAGTGACTGCACAGATGCAAGGAGAAAGACAGCATAAGCACCAGTGGTATGTGATAGCCGGTAGAAACCTTGAAACAGATAACATGTTCCATCCCATCATGCTCACCTTGACGTGTCTGTTGTCCAGTCCCTGTGTGAACTCTTCAAACTCTTGGTTTAGTTTGAAGGAGAAGGTGTAATTCCGGAAGGGGCTCACAGTTTTGATGACATATTGATCCCCGTGCTGCTCAATCACCTTCCTCAGTTTCAGTTTCAGAGCGATTTTTCTCAAGTAGGGGCCGATACCTGGAATGGCAAAATCAATAGGAGTCAATGCACAGATAGAGATCATAACCCCTGCGTAGATATGTCACAGCTCTTTTTCAATGCATATATCATAACATTTTGAATGGATGATACTAACAAAATGCTTTCATCCCAAACATACTCCAGATCATAGTTAACATTATAAACATGCTGGAAGCACTCACCAAGAGCAACCATGTAGCCCTCAAAGTTAACATTGCTGATCAATTCCCAGGCTCCACAAATGCTGGCAGGCATGATTCACTGATTTCCTCCCTTTTGAGAAAGTGATAAGAAAAAGCGTTGTCCTCGACCTGCAAGGCAGACGTTCTGAGGGAAGGTTCAGGGAATGCAGTTTTGTAGGCGACTGCCAGGAGGTGTGTCAAAACCTGACTTGGTGTCACCTGAGCCCTGTGGGCACATGGGGGAGGTGCTGCCATCACAGCGGGGATGGAAACTGAAAAGTCAGGCGTGTCAAACAGGTCTAACTATGAAACTTATTGGCAAAAAGCTTTACGATTTGGCCTGAGGTGTTGAGGGCAGACAAAAAAAGAGCAAAAAGGCTTATTGAGAGGGGTTTTTCCACTGTTTTGAAACAAAGATAACGCAGAAATGAGAATTTCCCTTAAAAAGAATTTATCAACAACCTTGTGAAATAGTGTTTTTATTCAAGGTATTGAATAGTGGAAAAGCAAAAGCTGGTGTCTAATTATCGTTTGAAAGCTACTGCGTTTATTATCTCTTTTAGTTTTAGGGAAAGATCAATAAATGAGTAAAACTTTAAGCCAAATCATTTGAATAATTTCTCAAAAAATTTCAGATATTATGATTTTATGTCACCTGTTTTGGTTGCTAATTACTTCATCTTCTAAAGAATTAATGTTCTCCAAAAAGAAAAAGAAATTGGAAAAGGAATCAGTCTACTATGTAATTGACATGAAATCTTTGTTAAACTTGCATTGTAAAAAAAAAATCAAGCACTTTCAAGATGGAAATAAATTCCTTACTTCTGGTGAAACTTTAAACTAACTGTAGGGTTTTTAGTCTCTACGACTCTGTGATTCCAGTAAATGCCTGTTTTCCTGCATTACCATTAGCCAGCCAGTGGAAAAACACAACTTCTGCTGTCAAACGAACAAACTCAAGGTGATAACACTCAAAAGAAAGACTTATAAACAACAAGAGTGTTTATGATCATATTTCATGCTTGTAATTCTGTAGAAAAATACAACTCAAAAATTCTCACATAGTGTAAATATATATTTTATTATTTCAACAGTGGCAAATGCCACTTTAATGTAGAAATACAAAAGCCAGTCAATGTGTATTCACTTCTTTTACTTGGCAAAAGTGAATTTTGTTTTGATCAGTGTCAGGCTTTACCGATTATGTAATTGGCCGTAAACTTCCACCCGTCTTTGTGCTGTTGTGGCAGTAAAGGTCACGAGCTCGAGGAAGCGCTTGTGTACCTCTGAAGGGGTGCTAGGATTATGTCTGCGTTTTTCTGTTCACTCTCGGCGCTGTAAAGACGCCGCTCTTGAATGTAGTCGATGACGTTTTCTGGCAGCAGATATCTGACGCTATAACCGCGCCGCAGCGCCCGGCGCACATGAGTGGCTGAAATCTCATTGGTGATCCATTCGTGGACGACGTGGATGTTCCTGTGGTGCTGCCATAAATCGTCTGACTGGTGGATGAACTTGTACGGGTCGCTGCCACTGCGGGTGATGCAAACCAAACCGTGGCAGCCAACAATTTCAGCGATATCCTCCTGCTTCCAGAGGTTAGGAACGGCAAAGGATTCCAGGACATCCGCTCCACACAGGAGCATCAGCTTAGGGCCATCTAAGCACAGAGAAAGAGACAAGTTATGAAGAAAATACTTGATTTATTTATTGATCTTTCTTCTGATGGTTTTAGAAGTTTTGGCCAGGGTTACTCCAAAAACAAAAATAAAAATTTCAGCTGTTATGGGCTCTAAATTTTAACTATGGTTAAACGATTACTATCTTTAAAAAAACTTTTAGTGGCCCTGATGCACAAAAAGCTTTTTAAACAAAAACAAATACAGTTCGGGACTTAATTCAATGTACATTTGAGTTGGACTTTTTCTGCAATTAGTTGAAAAACAACTTCAAGCGCATGCCCCAATGCCCTTGTTTTTCTCCACGTTCTTTATGAAGGACAACCACATGCTGTCTTCCACCTCGCATGCTTTTGTGTGGTGTGGGTGGAGGTCATGTGCTTAACTGCAAAGCATCCACACCCTTTACACCACAGTGTCCTCAGTAACAGTAAAGGGCTGATCAGGTGAAGGCAGAAAGACAAAGACTCTTCTCTGTGAGAAAATACAAGGTGGTGATATTAATCCCTGGTTGATCCAGCAGCAGCAGGTGTGCTGCACACACGTTTAAACTGCCAAATAGTAAAAACATTTTGCTCTTTTATTTTACTTCTATTTCTACAAAATTATGTCAATATTCAATTTTCAAAATATGTAAACCAATTATATTTATTCTGTTGTTAGAACCATTGTAATACATTGTTGTTTTTGTAGTTTTACACACTCATTGTAATAGAAACAGTAAGCAACATTGAGACACAGATGAACAAAAAGTTAATCTGGAGTTTGTGGAGGGTTTTCTAGAAAATCGATTTGTAAAGCTGCTGTGGTCAAGTTGTGAGGTGACAATTGTGTTTGCAAAAGTGGCAGCGGAGTGGGAGGCGAAGCAGAGACGGTTGATTATGAGGAGTTGGAAGCAGAATGACCGAGTGATGCTGAGAGTGCATGAAATGAAAGAAAGATGAAACCTGGACTCCTAAAAAACTGGGAGCTTTGGTTAAAACGAAACTGTCAACATTTTTCATGTTTAAAATTGCACCTGAACCTGGTTTATATGTCAAGGAGGCAGTCAGGTGAGGGGAGATCTAAAGGGAAATGATAACGAGCAGAAGCCCCAGGACAAAACCCTGAGGTACGTCTGAGGTCGCAGGAAGTAAAAAAAGATGTTAAGAATTTAAACTGAGTGCTTCAAGAGGTGCTAGGATAGAGATGGATGAGTTATTCCTATAGTTAGTAGTTGGTAAAGAACATTGGTGAGTGTGTGTGGTTGTATCATAACATCTAATATAACAAAAAAGATGTGAATAGATGTAAATGTGATGCTTGGTGTGAATTTGTGTTATTTGTCACACACATAGAGTCATACGTGTTATTTTAATTTTTAGCGAACAGTTTATACGGTTTAGTTCCATTTTTTTCTTTACAAATATATGAATGACTTAATTGATTAATTATATGAGGACAATACATTGATTACGTTTTTTGTAATGAGACTAACATTTAAAATAATTGTTCTGATGAATTGTAGATTTTTTTCTAATAATAATAAAAAAGTTTCATTCATAGGTTTCTTAAAAGACAGACTAAACGGTACAAAATGAAGCTACACACGTGTGACTTTTACATTCCTGCTCCACGTGTGACACAGATTCACACATTAAGCAGCACATTTAACATTGACAAGTATTGACCTTTGACCTGAATCAGAAGGCAGTAGGATAAAGAGCCTGATCACCAGGTGGAAATGTCTGAGTTCATTGGTGTTGTTTCTATTTAAGGCAAATACATGTTAAAGAAAAAGAGAAGAGAGTTGATGGCGACACTACTATGCACTACTTCCTGTACAGCGGAGGACTAAAATACCTTCACTGACATATTTTAACTGAACTCACTATCTTTGACTTCACCTGTAGCACTCATTCACATTCAGAAAAGACTGTAGGGGGGGTGGTTACCTCTTCTCTCCTGATGTCTGGAGATCTCAGAATGATTCTCATCGACCCGTCTCTTTTTGCCGTGGTGGACAGTGTCCACATCATCCTTGTTATGATCTTCTGCATGGAGTTCTTCATAGTGATGTCTACCACATAAACAAAAAGGATCTGATTCATTCGCAATTTCTTCATTTAAAGGTTCCAAGACATACTGGACAAATGTGACATTTAGAAAATCTAAATCTGCCTTATTGCATTTACGCTCTCATTGAGAGTACACTTTAAGATGAAGAACATCTGGATCCCTTTTTGCTTTAGATTACAAAAAAAAAACAATTTATGGGATTTTTATTCATTAATATTTTAAAGGTGTTAAGGATTTATTGTCCTGATTTAAACTGCTGACTTCTGGTAAGTCTAGCAATTCATGTTGCCCAACCCTCGCAGCACACCTCAGCCGCCTAATGACAGATGGAAACTTTGCGGTTCAGAGTAACTCAGTATGAATGTATGACCTGCAAGTCGCAATGACCACGAGGATCCTATAAATCACAGATGAAAGATCAGAAGATTTTAACAATACTTGTAAACATAGAAGTGACTGGCCATGGAGCAGAACCAACACAAATGAGAATCACAAAGACATGAAATGGAAACTTATGGAAATGAAATTACTTCCACTGACTGCATGCATACCGAACAACTTTAGCTGTTTCCAACCATTCTGCCTGCAGGCTCTCCCAGTCGTCTACTTTAATCCAGTCAGAGTTCGCTGTGGCCAACCGAGCCATTTCCAGACGGTGAGACGCCTCAATCAAGCCTTTTTTCCTATAGGCATCGCCCACAGGAGATATGATTCCCTTCACCACATTGTATTGTCCTAAAAAACAAAACAAAGAGGAAAGTTTTCACTGACATCCCCATTTATTGCAGCACTAGTAAAGAGAAGGAGTGTTGTCCAACATGCCAGAATGTCTACATAGCGTGTTATGTGTTGTGCTGCGTAATGTGAAGCCTCAGCATTTCTATTAGAAAACATGCTTCGTCTAAAGGTGCTCTACAACTTAAAAACAAACATTTTACAAAAACATTGTGCACAAAATTATTAATTTTCTAAATCAGTTAAGGAACCTTTGACAAACCAAAAGTTTTTTTTAAATAATACTCGAATCATTTTTGGCAGGACTACCTTAAAAAACAACAAATTCTTAGTACAAGCAGGTTAAACAAAAAAACAAAACAAAAACAAACAAGTGATAAAAATTAAACATACTAATGACTCAAACATTTCTGCTTGAATATTTCTTAAATATGGACAAGTATTTGAAAGAGCCTTCAAAATAAAACACAACATCTAAGAACCACATGTGGCTCTTTTACCCCCTTTTGTAGCTTTTTTCTGGCTGAAGAAAAATAAAATAATGTTCATTTCTAAAAGTAAGGATTACTTAATGAGTATTGCTTTAATTTAGATTAGTTAAGTTTATGCATTTATGTCTGAGTTTCACCTGGAAGTAAGATTAATCATGAGGCCTTGCTTGCTTTAACACTTCCTCCAGACTGCAGATTTCGAATATTAAGCTAAACTTTGGTAAAATGTCTGATCTTTTCTCATTACTCTGTTTATTTTATGAGTTTTAAAGTACGTTTTTTCTGGTTAGTAGCTATCCAGAGGGAAGTGGCTAAAACATATTTGTATATTCTTTATATACTTCTCCTACCGAATCATAAACTAATGAATTTGTGTTTTAGTTCTGGTTAACAGCAGTAGTTGGTAGGAAAAATGAGACGCCTCAGCAAAGTAGACTTGAGGTATAACATGAAAAAAATATGATTTTTGTCTTGTGTTGTTATAATCTTTTGATATTCATTAGCCGGACTGGGATGATCCTGTTTGGCACAGGAAGTCTTTTATTTTCAAAGACTCACTCCAATGAAAAATGAGTTTCTGGTGTTTTCAACACGTTCTTGTAGCATTTTTCTGATGATGGCGGACATACAAAGCAAATTAAGATTAAAACTGCATTTCTGAGTATTTCTTTATTCAAAATGGTCCCTAATGAACTCTACCCGCTCTGCAGAAACTATGTCCTAGAAAATGACAGGTTTTTTGCCAAATAAAATCTAGCATAATCAGAATTAAAAAGACCACCGGGAATGCTTTGAAAATAGATCAAAAGATGATCAGAGTGAGTCTTTAATTTCTCCTATGACATTTTTTAAAATAATTCCAAGTGGTGTTTTCATTATAATTATTACGTTTTGTGTACCTGAAGCCTCTGTTTTCAAAAATCTCCTCTAGATGGGGGTGGCCATTGGTGCTGAGCTAAGTAGTCCTGCAGAATTACGAATTACTTTGCACAGCAAATAAAATGAAACGCCAGGAAAAAAAGTGACTCCCCTGATAATATTCTTGGTTTTGTTGAAACCCTCTCTGGTTATTGCAGGACAGCAAGACTTCAGACACAAATGAACGCAAATGCGGAGAACACATTTAGGACTTTGAGTTTAATATAAAATATGTGCGGCCAACAACAAAAAACCAGCCTTGGCCGCACTTAAAATACATGCGGGGAATGCAGCAATGTGCCATCTTCTCTTCTCTCGGACCTGAGCATGTCGGGCAGCTTGTGCAATGCGCATGCATTGCTGGACCATTGTGACATCACAACAGCTCATAATCTCAAACCAAGCGTCTTTGTGAAAGTTTGATTGACAGCGAGTTATAAGGAGAAATACTCTGAAAATAAAATCATTTTTTAAATGACATTTGTTCTCTTTCATAAGAAAAATGCCACACTTACATGTAAAAAATTCAAAAAACATGATTTTCATAGGAGGTGGACTTGAAAGGAAGTCATGCAACCTCCTGTCAAAAGTAATAAAATGAAACTTACAAAAGCTGCTCCTACCACGTTTTAATCAGTAACAAACAGGCCCAAATGGCTTTGTGTGTGTGTTGAAGGGCCACAGATCCCTGCCTGACAAATGTATAGTGACTGGAACATGGAGAAAAAACATGATGAATAACTCAACCTGTGTCTTGCAGGTGGTCCCGGGCCAGTTCAAACATTCTCAAGTGCATGTTGGTGATTGGATTAAAGGACCCGCATGCCAGCAACACCACTTCGGTTACCTTCTGCTTCTGCATCCCGCTTAGTGGAGAAGCCTTCTCTCTGAAAGTAAACACACACAACTGAACTGATTAGCCTAGGATCACTGAGACAATTCTGCCTGTTTATCTGCTATAAACGAATGAGCGTTTAGTAAACCCAAATAGAAAATGATCAATAAAGATGTTGAAATATATATAAAAAAATGAATACAAGAAAAACTATTTAAAAGTATTGGACAAAACATCAGCTTTGTTTTCCAGTAGGCTACGAGAATGCTGGCTAACTCTTCATGAGAATCAAACCTGCCACGAGAGAAAAAAATATTAATTTTACTTTAGAGTTTGGTATCTTTTTCCACAAACACAACCCTCACCTAGGACGAAAACCTCACTTTTCTTTTTCCAAAGAAAAACCGACATTTATACTTTTTAATAGAAGTGATGTCAACAATCATCCGCTCTAGAACTAGCAGGGTCGTCTTCGTCTTTGGTTCTGTTGCAGTAGGGGCTCAAATGTAACACTGCCACCAGGTGGTGGGAAGGAATTGAACATCACAACTGTGATTATGAATCACGCAGCTCAAAGAACATAACCATAAATTGTATTAACTATCAAATATTATTTTATATAAATGTTTGCACAAAAAATCAAGAGTAAAAAAAAACAATCTAGAAAGTTAAGCGCAAAAAACTGTTTTAGAGACATTATTGAAGGATTTCCTCTCAGCACTGTAAACGTTTTTTCTTCACAAAAAGGCATTTCTTCTGTACTTTCTTGTACTTTTCTTTTATTGCCCCTTGTTTAAAGAAATATCCCAATCAGTCCATTTTTATGGAACTCTGGAGTTGTTTTAAAATTTAGGAAAACACTTGTTTAGGAAGCTGCAATCAAAGAGGTTACTTAGGTACACAGTTATTAAACAACATCTAGAATGTTTATTTAATACTAATTTTTTGTTTAGTCTCAAATCTGCAACACTGTGGTCTGATGTTTAAGAAAATGTTTTTAATTTATTTTCTTTCTTTTGTTTTTAGATTTCGTAGTTTTTGTTTTTTTGTCATATAATGTTTATTTTTCTATATTTGTTGTTTAACGTCAAATTTGTCAGGCTATGTGTTTGATGACATGAAAGACAAATATTGTATTCTGCTGTGTTCTATCACAGAAGTGAAAACCTTCATTGTTCAATGTTTTATCCAAGGAACTACACTGATGGCTTGTGCTTGAGGCCAATCATCAATGTCTACACATTCGTTTCTCTCAACTACTATGGGAAGTAAAAATGATCATTCTGCGTGAAGGGATCCTGATTATTGAACTTATTATTATTTTTTAATTAATCCCCAACACTGATAATTCCCCATAACACTTGTTTTAAATTGTATATGGATCGTGCAGACTGAGGTTTTTTATGTATTTTTAATGTATTAATCTTTTCTAAGGATTTCATTTTAATAATTAGTTGTATTTTATTTTTGATAATTTAGATTAATTAATTAATTGTATTTTACTGTGTTTGCCTGTGTTGAAAAAGGATTTTTTTTGTGTTCATTGAACTGACAATAAAGTTTACTTATCTCTATCTGGAAAGTTAACAACAACAAAAACAACATCAACAATAATAATTTCCCCCAATTAATAACATGGTCATAATCTAAATCTTTTTCATTTCATTTCATCTATATATATATATATATATATATATATATATATATATATATATATATATATATATATATATATATATATATATATATATATATATATATATATATATATATATATATATATATATATAAAACAGTTGTGTGGGGAAAGGGACCCGAACGATCTGATTGGTTGGAATCGAGCAGGAAGTAGTGAGCCGCGCCTGCACTGTAGAGTTACATTCACAATCACAAGTCCTCTGATCACACACGGCGTAGTGCAAGTGTTTTGCAGCATATTTGCTTTGAAATACTCTTTGCTGGTTTTGTTGTTGTTGTTGTTATTCAGTTACTTGTGAACGGACACAAACATTTTATTTATCCAAGGTTGTTTCCAAACGGAGTCCCGGTGAGGTGATTTCTTTAAGTTTAAGCGCGCTAGCTTGCTTGTCAGCTATAATCGTGCCACTTTGCTAGCTGTTGAACCCCAACGTATGTATAGATTTTTCCTCTTTGGAGAACATAGATTCATCAATACCACCAATAATCCAGTTTCGGTCGCTAAAGCTGCCGTTTCGCGAGTGTAATACCCCCTCAGTAACTAATCAATAACAGCACAGATCCAGCGAAGTGCAGTAGTGGGTGTTGACCCTTTCTTCTTCCCTGCTTTCTTTGGTTCCTCTGTCTGTCTGACTCTGAGGCAGCATTGATCCGAGGATGGCTTCTCGAGGGAAATCCGAAACTGGCAAATTGAAGCAGAACATGGAAGAACAGCTGGACAGACTGATGCAGCAGCTTCAGGACCTGGAGGAGTGCAGGTGCAGAGCACGGACACGTGATGAATGAGAAACCAAGAGACGCTGCCTTCATCAGTCAGACGCTTAGCATTTGTTTGATCCTTCCAGGGAGGATTTGGAGGAGGGGGAGTACGAGGAGACCAAAAAGGAGACTTTGGAGCAACTGGGAGAATTTAATGACTCCCTAAAGAAGATCATGTCTGGAGACATGACCCTGGTAGATGAACTCAGTGGAATGCAGCTGGTATGGAAGCTGGAGGATGTATTTATTCATTAAATATTTAGGGATGAAACGATTAATCAACTTAATTAATGATTCGATTTATATTCCTTTGATTCAACCAGATTGATCTGTGTGAGAAAGGTTATCAATCAATTCAATATGTACCATTACAAAAGTCTTTCAGAATGAAACAAATTGATTATAGCAATATTGGAAAATACCATTGGGATTGATGCACAGTAAATATATTTTACTTAAACATGAAATCGACAGAGTGCATCACAGTGGACAAAACACGTAATAGCAGCAAAAAAATGATCAAGCATCATTCCAGTCCAATGTGTGGAAACCCTTATAATTTAGCAAAGACGTGACCGTACAGTGTGGTCGAATGTTCTAATGTTCTATTTTGATGTGGAAAAATAGCAGTGGGCTGGACTTTAGGAAACTAAAATGTGAATGGATTTGCTATTACTTCTTGTTTACTTGTTTGTTTATACATATATTTAATTTACACTTGATTATCTTGCAAGAAATACAAGAATTCTGGAAAACTTCCCTGTTCAGGACCCAGGTGTTTATCTCTGAGTTATACTGGTTGAGTTTTTGCCTAAAGATATCCTGAATCGATTTTAGGTCAGTGAATTGGATCGTTCAAAATGAACTAATACGGACTACGAGTCTTATCAGCAACCACTAATTATGATATGGATCAAAGCATTGTTACTTAGATAATATTTTTTTTTTTAAATTTCACTTGTCTCCCCTGCCGCTCGTCTCTGTCCCAATCAGGCAATCCAGGCCGCCATCAGCCAGGCTTTCAAAACCCCCGAGGTGATCCGACTGTTTGCCAAGAAGCAGCCAGGACAGTTGAGAACCAGGCTGGCCGAGGTTTGAACGGACTCATTCCGCCGTCACCTTTCATGCCTGTAAACGGCTTTGTTTCATAGATTCCTGACTGGAATGTGCTTTAAGCTTTTCCAACCAAGAACCAGAACATCCGAGCCGTATTAGTGCTCTGAAGGGACTGTCTTTGTCAATAACTTCCCTCCTCCGATCCCTGCCTCATTGTTAACATTCCTTGCAGATGGACCGCGATTTGATGGTGGGGAAGCTGTCCCGGGACGGGCACACGCAACAGAAAATGGAAATCCTCACAGCCTTGAGGAAGCTGGGCGAGAAGGTGATATTTTCAGACATGACTCATGGGCCTGAGGGTCAGAGCTGTTTCCAGACCAACTGACCAGTTTCTGTTAACGGGTTTTTGAACAGCTCACTGCAGAGGACGAGACTTTTCTCACCCAAAACGCTACCGCCACACTGAGCCAGTTTGAAAAAGTCACAGCTAATTCAGGTAGGCCAAACATTTCATCCTAAAAGTGCTGCCATGCGCGTCACAACTGATCCTGACCTTGTTTTTTCCCTCCTTTCTTAGGGTCGGAAGACAAAATTTTGGCTCTAGCAAGCTCCAGTGTGAAAACCAAGGTGTAGAAAGTGTGCAAATGTTCATTTTAAGTCCTTTTAGATTTTCGCCAATGGACAAGTTTTTAAAAACAATCACAGCCCTTTTAGGGGTTAATGTCAACGCTAATACTTTTTAACCGCACAGTTTTTTATATGTTATTTTTGTAAATGTCTTTTTTTTGTCAAACGTGGAGGAAATGTCTGTAATTAAGCTTAATACTTTGTTAGCACCGGTTTGAAAAAAAAAAAATGAATGTCTCGTGTGAAAGTTGCAAATGTAGCTGTGAGAACTAATTTATACTCTTAAGGTTTTAAAATACTCAAAAACAGCACAAATGCTTCTCATTTGTTGACAGAAGCAGTTTGTTTGTCACCTTTTTTTTTCTTTTACAAGCATTTAACTGAAAAAAACACACATGAATCCAAATGCTGACTAATGATCCAGCTGTCTGTTGACGGTGCAAATGGATGCTTTTGTGCTTACAATAAATCAGAAGATAAATCTTTTATGTGTCTGGCTACAGTGTAATCAGATTTCTACTTGATATAGATCTATTCTAACAATAAGAGGGTCAACTTTATTTATGTTTAAGGACAAGAGCTGCAGCCTAAAAGTCCCAAAGTTGCTTTTACCCCAATAAAAGCCCAAATGCTCCAGAATAGGAAAAAGGGGGACAAAAGAAAAAAAGTCCATATTGCATAAATGGATTTTGCTCAATGTGGGACTCAAGCATTGAAAATCCTCCCACATGACACTGGTATGGCTGACTGCTTCAACTAAACGTAAAATATATGAAAGCAGTTTTATAGGCCAAAAGGGATCGACTCTGCCGATACAGTAAAGGGGGCAAAACCAGACTCCAAATGACAAAAATGATTGTTTGGTATGGGGAGGTCAAAAATGGAGCTGGTGCAGTGGTTAGCACTCTTGCCTCACATTGAGAAGGCCCTGGTTCAAATCCCAGGGGGAGTTCTTGGGCCATGCGCAACTCTTTTATCTTCCATTGTGGCGTTGAAGAAAAATGTGAGCGATTTGAACAAATAAAAGGTTTGTCTGTGTTTAGGTTTTTTAACTGACATGATCATATATTAGTCATATAAAGTGTTTTTTATTTTATTTTTATTAAACCACTGCTGACATTGCACTAAAGTAAGAGGCCTTGTGCGGTTAACCTCTCCTCAAAGATGCAGACGTCTGATTACTGAGCAACACAATGACTTAATCTATTGCCAGACCTGCTTTAGAAAAAGTTTAAAGCACTTTTCTTTTTTAATCTTTAGCTGCACAATAGTGTTTAGTTGCTGTTCGGAGGCAACATTCTTTTAAAGTATTTGATAATCTGCTGCAGCAGAAGGATCTTCATTTATTTTGAAAGGAATTTGCACGTCCTTCAGAAAAAGTAATAAAGTTATCTTTAGAAAACGATCACACTGTTATAATTCAATTATTGTAAATATTTGAAAGCTACATTTCATTAAGGAATAGATCAATAGTCACAAAAGCATAAAAAAGTGTATTTTTCTATATGGCGAGGTGGGATTTTATGGCTTTGGTCTGTACAAAACGGTCCCAAATGACTCTTTTAGCGTTAAAGCTTGCAGAGCTCTGAGTTTGCATGTTCTCCTTGTGTATGGCACTCCTAAAACATGCTTCATGGGGGAATCAGCCACTCTTGTCCCCATGTATGACTGAGATTGTGTATAGGTGTGTGGTCCTGCAACAGACTGGTGACCTGTCCAGGGTGTACCCCCTACTTCACTCAATAGTAGCAAGGATAGGCTCCAGCAACCCCATGGAAAAATGATTAAATGAAAAAACTAGTGACAAGTTAGTGTTCAACAAGAGGATTGGATTCTCTGCTCGCCTCTTCGTGCTCAGGAGCAGAGGGGTTGTTAGTCTCTTTTTCTACACTATGCAACACTTTTTTCATTTTCTTTACAGTATAAAAAAAAGCACCCATCCATTCATTCCTCCATTTTCCGAACCGTCTGAATCCCTTTTGGGGTCCTGGAGTTGCTGGAGCCAACCCAGCTACTGTTGGATGAAGGCGGGGTCCACCATTATTAGTTCACCACACACATACACACACACACACACACCCCTAGGGGTAATTAAGAGACACCAGTGAACCTATGAAGACTGTTTTTGGACTGTGGGAGGAACGTAGACACACATGCACAGGGAGAACTTGCAAACTCCACACAGAAAGATCCTAGCAAGGATTCAAACCTTCTTACTTTGAGGAGAGCGTGCCAACCACTGCACCGCCGTGCACCTTTTGGAGAAAACATCTTCATTTATTCAGTAGGTCAGTTTTTAATCATTTTTGTCAAGCTGCATTCCAGGTTTCAGATAAAGAGGAAAACAGAATCTCATATAGACATAAAACTGAATTTGATAATAATTTTTATTTAAAAGCTTTACATCAACTCAGCTGGAGTCTTTTTCATTAAATCTGTGGCTATTGTTTGGTTACTGCACATTATTTTTGGTGTTTGATCAATTATTCAACCTGTAGTTTTTTTCTCCTTTTTATCCATTGCATTTTCTGTATTCACCACCAGGGGGCACCACAGTCTCAGACTAGTGGAAAGCACCATCAAGGGAATTTTTAAACATCTTTTCCAGCAGTTTCCATTTACAGCAAGTAAAGACAAGAGCAGACGACCGTTATATTCCATCTCATCCTTTATTCAGTTTATGAGCAAGCATCAACTTCACCACAATTCACCTTTCAACTGATAGAAAAGTGAGAGCAGCTCCGAGCACAAAGGAAGCGTCCGACCGTACCAACATCACCAATGTCCCATTTCAACCAAAAGTTCCAAACAAAACATCAAAATAATAATGACTCTAGAGTGTCGGCGACGTGAACGGGAGAACCAGTAGTGTCTGGCAGCGTCTTTCTGACTCAAGCAGAGTCGAATCCGCCGCAGTGTTACAAAGCAACCTGAACATCGAACACCGGGAAACAAGTCTTCAATCACAGACCTGCAGATGTTGGAGACTCATCAGTGTGAACACGCCACCAAGTCGTGGAACGGGATCCGTGCTCTCACGAGTTTTGGAGTGACCGCCCCGCTGCCCTCAAAAGACTTTCTTAACAGGACGTTTCAAATGTGAGACTCCCACTGCACACAGACAGGTAAGTTAGCAGTGAGCCCATGGAGCAATTTGTACATCTTTTTCAGGTGGATTCATGATTTAGCACGTTAGATAAAGATGATACAATACCGACCTACGTTCTCTACACATCAACAAGAAACACAGGACACTTTGTAAAATGTTTGCACCTGCGATGGACAATGAAGGTCCAAGTCTGTCCCCGCAGCTACGAAGGGGTAAAAACGCCACAAATCAAAGAGCATGGATGCATGTTTTGTCATTTGAATCCCGCTATGATCGGTAAAAGGCACACTCTTCTTTCACACCAAATCATCACGGAGGGGAGACTGGTCATTACGTTTCCACCACAGGCCCAAACTCTTTTTGTTCCCCCCCTTAAGAATCAAAACAGTAGATCAAACTCTTTCCTTGAATCTGTTTTGGCCTCCTGGCAGGATGGACATGCAGAAAAAAGAAGGTTTGGGCAGCAGCTCCTTTTTATCCTGGTTAATGCCACTTTTCTGCTTATTATAATGCCTCAAACGTACAAGAAAGAACGCGGCGCCCAAATGCATGAGACAAACACTACGCAGCTGACGTGGGAGGAGCTTAATTATCAGGTGAATGTGAAAATCTATTTACAACAGAGTCTAAGAGGAAGGACAGGCGCGGCACACTTTCCCAAACGGCGGTATAAGCGTCACACTACTACCAGCAGGAAAGGAAGTTCATCAAATGTAAACAAATATCTTAGAACAACTCTAAAGTACAACTCCATTTACAAGAAAATCTAGTGGTCTGTTACAAAAACAAAAAAACAATCCCCATTTAAGATCCAAATAAGATGCGCCCATCTTGAAGTGTTTTCCTCCTGAAAGCAACACCACAGAAGAACAACGCGGTCTGTGAGGTTTCACAGAGAGAAAACACTTGCAGAAACATTAAATGTTTCAAGGAGAATAGCCGTGCTGTTGAAAAAAGCAAATCCAACACAACTCTTGGTGAACCTCTCTCCACACAAACTACGTCATGATTCATCCAGTCTCCACTACTCCTCAGTCTGGTAAATGATGCTGTTTCAATCCTTTGAAAGGTTTCTCTTCGGTTCTCCTGTTAGCACAGCAGGACTGGAGAAAAAGGCTTCAACGCTGCCGAGTCGCTCCAGACGTCGGCCAACATCTCGCTTCCTTTCCTCCAGATCAACAGCCCCGCCCACCTGCTGCTTGTCCAGTACCACACAAAATGTACATTTCTTTCTACACAATATTTCCCTGCGTGTCATCACTCCAGACAAACACAAAGTCCCCTTCTGTACAACAGAGAGCTCTACGGGAATGAAAGACCGCAAACGCCGGGACTTCATCAAGCAGCTCTGCTCACAACAAATCCACAACGGCTGAAAAAAAAGGGGAAAAAAAGACAAAATGGACGTCACTTTGCCATGGAAACCTCTGCAGAACAGTCCTGGGTTTCTTGTCATGAGGCAGCAGTTTTGTACAAGCGTGACAGGACAGCTTTTGCAGAAAAGAGGCGACATGCAACGGGCCTGTGGGACACACATTTTCTACATCACATACCGAGTCTGTTTAGATATTCGACCCGCTGAGCTGAGGGGGGGCCTTCACTAACACACTAATTACATGGTTTCCTCATATTTACAAAATCTTTAAAAAGTAATTTCTTCTTCTACACATAAGACTTCCCAAACGTCCCCATGCACTAAAGGTAGTCAAAAGAAAGAGAAACTGCAGGCTACGTGTTAAAATCCTTGCTCTGTGGACGAGAAGCGTTTAGAGCGGCGGGAAAATAGGAACAAACACCAGGAAAGGAAATGATTCTCCTTCTGAAAGCCTTTGAGAACAGAAAGTGCAGCGTCGGCTTCCTCAAACAGTTTTCATGGGAATTAGAATAAATAAAAAACGGGAAAAGTAAAAAGGAGCAATCCGGTGAAGACTACACTACACGGAGAACCACCACGAAGATAAGAACAGGAAAGCCTCGACCAGATACAAGCTGGAAGATTTTTTTTTTATATATATATATATATATATATATATATATATATATATATATATATATATATATATATATATATATATATATATATATATATATATATATATATATATAAATATCTCATGGCTGTTTGACATGAAACTGTAGGAGGCGCTGTGTGCGAAGCAGTGGAGGTGTCAGGGGGGTGATGTGTGTGTCAGAGCGCGTTTGGCGTTTCAGTAGGTGAGGGTGGAGTCATCCCACTCCAGCTGCTGCTGTCTGCTCGCTCCCTGCTTGTCCTCCGGCTCGCCGCCCTCTTCGTCCTCGCTGGTATCTGACTCAGCGCTCGTGATGTCATCTTCCTCCTCCCCGTCCTCACTCTCCTCCTCCTCTTCCTCCTCCTCCTCACTGCTGTGCTGGTCCTCGTAGGTCTGGTAAAATGAAAGTGCATCGTTGGGAATCTATTGTCACTGACAGGAATATGAAAACTCATGAAGCAGATCTGGCTCCAGAGGAGTTTAGGATTTTTAAAACACATTTATTTGAAGTCTAACAACAAAAAAATCAAACTTTAAATGTAAATAAAACCACAAAAATAAGATCAAATGGTAAAAAAAAACTGTATGCTGCATCCCTATTTACTGAATACCATCACCTGGGTCTGTTTTGGTTCCTTGAACTACAGAAGTTGTGTTCTTCTTCCAGACAAATACTGCGCTGGATAATTTTGGAGTCGCACTTGCTTAATTTTATCAACTCCATGTCATCTGGACGCGACGAGTGAGCACGAGTGCTGCTGCCGCCGTGCAGCGGTGAACACTAGAGGCAGAGCTAAAAGATTAGCTGCAGTTGCCTCGCTGATGCTGAAGTAGTTTCACTCGTTTCATTGCCGCTTCCACTTTACGGGCTCAAGTCTTTGTTTTTCAGACAAGCTGTAATTTCTAGCAATATAAAATATCGAGTGCGAAACTGAAACGATACGTTAGGAACCTGAGTTGAAGCTACATTTACTCATAGCCCTATTTTTTGTCTGCTCTATGTCATAGAGACTTGTGGGTCCTGAACCACATCACAAAGAAAAAATAAAATGCACAATGGGTGGGAATGTCACTGTGTTTAACTGATTCTTTTACTTTGAAAAACACAGCCTAACTTACAAGCTGTTTCCCAAACCAGTGAAGAGGTTTCTGCTCTGCCGGTGGAGCCTTAGACGCTATCGAATCACGTTTCCAGACTTACCTCTGATTCAACGGGTTTTCATGGATATTATGATAAGTTTAAATACATTTAGATAAAAACCCAATTCACTTGTTGGGTGTTTTTGGCCACTAGATGGCGTGGAGGGGCAAATGAAGCTCCAAGACGCTTCAATTCCTCCACCAGGACCACTATGATGTTCTTGCAGTTTTAAAACATCTGCAAGTTTCTACTACATTTGTAAACTGCAGGCTGCAGCTGGAGGAATAAAAAGCTGTTCCTTCCAGTTTTCAGCCTATATTATAATCTACAGTTTATTTATTTGCTTTTTAAAAATAAATTCTTGAAATGTATAAAGCCTTGTTCGGTGTTTATGGCATTTGCTTATGTAACCCAACAGCAGCTAATCTGTGAAGTAACACAAATGTGTGTTCATTCATTAAGAGCTATGAATCCTTACAACAAATATTTATGTCCCGTCAACAAAAGGACTCAATCAAATACGTTTTTGAAGACAAAGAAAAATTTATTCTATGGTTTATGGTAGTGAGATCAAACTACGGTGGGAAATCAGATCAACAAACCACTCATAGCAAAAAAACTATTAAAAATCAAAACGATAATTAAAAAAAGGCCAAACACATAATAAAAATAATAAAAATAACAAGATTACATTTTAGAAATACAACTAAATTCCAGAAACCAAAATGTATAAAAAAGACAATTCCACGAAATAAAATAAAAAGAAAACATTTTCAAAAACAAAAGTAATTTCCAAAAATCAAAAAGAACTGTCATAAAATAAAACACAACAAGACACCGGAAAAGGCAGGTATTATGGGACATCACAGATTGGATGATGACATTAATTTGGCATGGCAATATCTTTGAACTATGGAAGGCACTGCCATATCTACGAACTAAATGATTACATTGTTTCTACGAAAAAGCTTTTCGTTGCCACAGAATAATTCAATCAATAGAAAAATTTAATTGTTCCCTCAAAATATTTATTTATTTGAATGAAAGACGCATTTAAAATGAGGAAAATCAGCAATAGTTACTTGTAGGGTAGTCTCTCTTTTCTGACTAGCCCCAATTTGGTGGAAAATGAAGCAAATCTTCTCATCTATTAGTCAGATTTGCCATGTTTGACTTTGCAAAATGTGTAGACAACTGTTGTATATAGAGGCAGTGGCAAAATATATTTTATTTATATTATTGTTTAAACCAGTTATCTTATTTACAGTCAATATGTATGTTTGTTTCCAGGTTGAAAATACTGGGTGTAAAAGGTCGTATTTGCCTGGTTTCCACTGTGTGGTCGGGTATTTGAGCATTTCCATTATAAGCCTGTATTGTTCCACTTGATAAGATTTTGTGCTCAAAATTTTCAATTTGAATGATATTATTTCATGGGAACAATTGAATTATTCTGTGGGAACGAAATAAGAATTTGTTCAAACGAATTATTATTTCCAGGGAAGGGATTACTATTTGGTGGGAAAGAATGAGTCTTTTTTTTCACATGTCAAGTCAAAGGCTCCGTATCGAACAGACGTTTCTTTCCAGCCACTGTAAAAGTTCGGTGATTGCTTAACCCTGTACCACAGTTCAGGCTAAACCTCCTTCTGCAAAACTCAAACAAACATCATCATCCAGTCTGGGATGTCCCAAAGTGCCTACATTTTAAAGTTTCTTATTCCTTATTTCACTTTGATTTCTGGAAATTACCTTCTGATTTCCAAAAGGCACTTTTTATGCTTTGGTTTCTGGAATTTTGTTGTTTCTAAAACAATAAATCAGCAAAATGACATTTCTTTATTGTGTTTTTTCATTGCTTTGCTTTTTTACTTTGTCGGTTTTTGTGTTGAGTGATTTGTTGATGTGTTTGGCACTTCAGGGCCACCGTACTGCACAAGTTTCAGTTTCATAAATGTGCAACAGCAGCTACCCCCCCACCCGCATAACTGTCAATTATCAGGACTAAGAGGAAAAATGAGGTCAGTATCAGCAGCATCACACGGAATATATAAGCTGATAAAGAAAACGCCGTCTCAGCAGCAGCCAACCACGTTTTGTTAAGAAGTTGAATTCTATTTAAAGCTTTTACCGACAGATCCCTCAGCCTCACCCCAGAATGGTTCCCTTCTTACCTCCATGGGGTTAACGGTGATGGTGAGGGCAGAATCATCCCAGTCCATCTCATTCTCCTTGCCGTTCTCCTGGTCTCTCATGGTGCGTTGATGTGCTGCTCGGATGCGGAAGACGCCAAGAACAATCATGAACACCAGGAAGCTGACGCACACCACGATGACAACGGTGGCAGCACTGGGAACCACTACAGGAACACAAACACAGAAGAAGATAATCACTCAGGAGGGAGGAGAACTCATTTGAAGGGCTGCTTCAAATGAACCCATCAGCATAAAGGCCTGTTTATACTTCATAGAGGTGTGGATTTTTTTGAGACCATCAGAAGGTTATCGCCCAAAACACGGGCAAATGCGACTCAAGCTGATGCCATCCTCTGTGTTTCATGCCCAAAGTACAAGTTTTGAAGACAAGCCTGCTATTACTGCATTCTAAATTTCCTTCTGACTCAGTTCCAAAATACAAAGAAAACCCAATATTTTCACTGCATATCTACTTTCTTATATAACTATAACTTCAGCTGTATGTAAAAACAACCTGATGTTCCACCTACCTTGTCTTGTCCACACCAATAATTAACAACTTATATATATAGATGTCAGCATGTTCAGAAAAACTTTAAAATACCAAACCACTGAAGCACTGGAGACAATCACATCATCAGGCTTGAGAAGTATAAATGCCACTCAGAAGTTAGCCGCAGTCATGCAAGCAAAGCCGCCCAACCTTAGTCTGAACTAGACCGGACGATTGCTGTAGATTGATGCAGTGACCGATCGCTATGAAGTGTCAACCAACCCTAAGGGTAGCTCCCATGTTCAGAGGGCCCCTTGGCTCGGAATGGGTAAAGGAGCTGCACATGAACACTTTCTGCAGAAGTGGCTGTAAGGCTTTCTTTAAATCGCTCTGATGGCCTCCTGTCCACTTAACCTCACGTCGTCAGGACAGGACCTGTGTGGTGCAATGGCTGTCGAGCTGTGAGCCTATCGACCAATAAGTAAAGCTGAAGTAGAAAAAGTTGTGCTCAAATGTAACACTCTAGTGTAATCCCTAAACATGTGCCGCTCTAAAAAAAACAGAAAACAGCTGGGGTTTTGTTTCCTGGACATTTTGTTTCAACAAAATCCAAGCAGCGCCGGCTTTTACACTGACCAGATATTCCCCTAAAACCAGTTTGATTTTAGATTTCTGAATGACAGAGAACAAAAGAAAGAGTTCTGAATGATTTAACAAGCACAAATGTCGTTTAAATAGCTTAAGATAATGAGTTTGAAAACAGTATCGCAGGAAGCAATTCTGAGGACCTTAAGCTAATTTTACACATTAAATAATAAACAACATGACTCATCGAACCCGATCTTCTTTGAGAATTAGTTTCCTTTCATGTTTCTTATGTGGAAAAGTTGATTCCACATTCCAAGGGCATCTTTTAAACGTCTTTTCCCTTCATACTTTTGCCGTTCAGAGCTGTGGATGCTGCGCTGAAGGTGAAGATGACAGAACAAAACTTCAAAGGTTAAATGAACTACTCTAAATGTATCTGCCAACAGTTTACAGATTAAAAACACACATTTTATAAGCAGACTTCTCTTTGTGAAACTGTGACAGCGGATAAACGGGTTAATACGAGTAAAACACTTATCTAGTGAATACGCTCATCCCATAAGTGTGTGTGTGTGGGGGAGAAGTGATGTCTGCATCAAATGAGGTCTCTTGGTAATGCTAATCCTCTGAAAATGGGGCTTAAGACTGCAGATATGATTCATTAAAAGGTTTTCCTTTCAGGGAAAAACAAGAGAACAGTCTGGCAGTTGAGCTGAAGCGTTTCATATCGAGCTCTCAGCTACCTGACGCCTGGTGAGCGTTCACCAGGTTGTGTCCTGACAGATCCACAGAGGCATGGTGGACGGGGTTGATGAAGCTGGGCTGCACCATGGCGTTGTTGGCGTGCTCCACAGGAACAGCTGTGTGGATCACATTCACCTGGACAGAACAGAAACATTAGAGAAGGCCCCACAATAGGAGTGAATATTAGTTTTAGGACGCGGCGTATGAACCGTACCTCAACCTTGAAGTCGTTGCTGATATAGCGACCGTTGAGCTCAGAGCAGACCAGCTTGAACTTCCTGTCGAACAGAGCTTCGGTGTGCCAGTTCTTGTAACGGATCAGGTGCAGGACCTGCTCATAGTTGGCCATGGTGTTCACACCTGAATTGGGTCAGACACAGCATAAGCTTTCACCTGGAGGTGCCCAAACAGCTCCTAAAGACTCACTTGGAAGAAAATCCTGTTTTTGGTGTTTTAACATGGTCTGAGACAAGATAAGATAGGATAAAGATACTTTATTGATCTCAGCGAGGGAAATTTGGGTGCTGCAGCAACCATGTACAGGCTCAAACAACAATAAAACAATGAGTGGCAAAGGAAAGCAATCAGTCAGATAACATTGGCATTTTCTCATGATGGAGGACATGTATAAAGAAAAATAAATTTCGGAGTATTTCTAATCATAGAAATCATTGTGAATCAAGAGAAGACAAAAAAATGCTGTTCGAGAAACAGCATACTGGCAGAGTAGATAATATGCTGGACGGGCAACAATCTTCCTGCTCCTCAATGGGAGGAACATTTCTAAAACTAAAAACTGCATTATCATAATTGAAAGACCACTGGGGGCACTTAAGAAACTAGATCAGAAGATGATCGGACTGGGATTTTAACCTTACTAGAATCAACATTGGTGGGGAAGGTTTGCAGTTTGTTGATTTTTCAGAATTATTTTTTTGACACTTTCACTTCCTGCTTTGGCTTTTAAATTCAGTGACAGAGACATTTTAAGCAGCCCTCCCTCTCCCTCCCTCGCTCACAAACACAACAAGAATTTATTGTCTATAGTCTATGTGCAGCCAAACTGGTGTAGTGCAACCTGCTCAGTTCATGTTCTGCTTGTATGTTTAATTTTCTAATTGTCCTTTTCCTGCTTTGCTCCATCTGTTTATCTCCTACACATCATCACCCACCTCTGAAGTCCAAATCATGGTTTATTTCCCCACTTGACTTATTTTATTGGTTCTTATCTCGTGTTTTTAACCCTCTTTCTTATTGTTTTGTACTTTGGTCAACACCAGTTGTTTTTAAAAGTGCTCAGTACAGAAATTGAACTTAGTGTTTAAAAGGCCAGAGCTGGGTATGTACCGGTGATGATGAGGCCCAGGTTGGAGGAGCTCATTTCTAAGGCACGCTGCTGCAGCTGAGACGGGTCCATCTCCAGGCTCTCGTGCTCTCCATCCAGTTCTTCTCCCATCACAGAGACCTCACAAAAGTCCAAGTTGTGCATGATCTCCTCCGACACCACAGTCTCTTGCACTGAAACATCCATAAAAAAACAGTAGAAGAAGCTGTGAAAACTAAAATTCTGCAACAATGATAATGTGATCTGATGTTAAAAACAAGAAGATTAATATCATTCAACAATATTTTAAAATTTGTGTAAATCTGCCAACAATTTTCAAGAAAAAATTGAAAGGAAAATAATTTACAAATATAGTCAGTCTTGAAAATACAAAAAAGTTATTGGATGTAATTTAAACATTTTCTGACAACATTATTGCTCATGAAAAATGTTGATCTATTTTCTCAGATAGAAGCAGGTCTAATTTCTCCCCAACAACACAGTGGGTTTCCTCTTCCAGTCCATATTTGATTGGTCAAGTCATTTAAACTTAATGGGCCTTTTTCCCCCCCAGACAGATTAGTATAAAGACCTACTCCAATAAAAATCATGTTTTTGGTGTTTTTAACATGTTCTTGTGGGAATTTTCTGATGAAGGAAAAGCCATATGAAGAAAATTAAGATGTAGTTGCATTTCTGAGTATTTCTTTGTTCAAATTGTTGTGAATCAGGAGCAGACGCAAAATATGCTGTTTGAGAAAGATTGTATTTGTGACATAGAAAATACACCACAACTTCATGTGTCACAAGCTCCCTGTCCCGCTCAGCACCAAGGAGGGTTGCTGCACACCAGCGGTAACTCAGAGGGGAATTTCTAATAAACTCCTGCTGCTCTGCAGAAACTACGGCCTAGAAAACAACACAGGTTTTTTTTAATATTGGCTGAAAACGGCATAATTATAATTAAAAGACCACAGGGAACGCTTTGAAAATAGGTCAAAAGATGATCCAAGTGGGTCTTTAATTTCATTCAATTGTAAAGTTTTAACACAGCAATCCACATTCTAAAAGTCAAACGGATGTTAAACAGAAAAGTTAACTTTCCCACCTATCATTCTGATTTGTTATTCATTTCCTTTTGGCACCCGGCAACCATGGGGAACAGAATCTGAACTATCTAAGCCCCATAAGTCCCATATGGCCTTTCTCACCACAGGATATTGCATGTCACCTCATGTCACTGTGCCTGTGTGAGCCTCTGAGCACGCCCATTGTCTTCCCTCTACCTAACTGATGTGGAGATCTAACAGATGGCACGTCTGGCCCCGACTAGTCCTATAAACAACAACTTATCTTTTCTCATTCTCTTAAAACACGAGACTAATCCTCTAGAAAACAAGCTGTAAGGCTTAATCGAAGCTAACCTTTGCAGTAAATGAACCGCTCCTGTGGATCCATTCTTTCAGTAGTTTCAGTAACCACAATGAAAGGACAACCTACATACAAGAATATGTGTAGCCACATTCAAAACAGCATTAACTATGATATGAACTACAGGGTCAAATTTGTTGCTACTTCCACTTAACGACTGTTGAACCTGCTTATTGTGGCCCGTCTTACCTGTGGGGTCATCGTCCGCTCCGTCTGCAGCTTCGGGCTCGGTGTCGGCCTCTACTTCACGCGTGATGGTGCTCACAATACGCAGCTCGGGGAAGAGTGTCACTCCTTCCTGACTCTCAAACTCAGCGGCGCTGCGGGCGAAGTGGTCGATGCCGCTGAGGCTGATCTTTGGCTCCTCTGGCTGCAGCACCATCACATAACCTTCAGCATCAGGCACGGACACGCAGGCGTCCTCGTTGAAGCATCTGCGGAGGAGTGAACATTCATCACCTTGACCCCCAAAACTTTGGGAAGTTGAATTGTTTTTCCGCTCTATATGTAGATGTACACAACCTGATGAACACAAGTCAAATAAAAACAAAAACACTTCCATAACACTGCCCAGAAATTAAGAGAATAAACAAAGGTTTTTAGCAAATATAGTTGAAGAATTGATCCTCAGCTCTTGGGTGAATCTATATAAAAAGTGAATGCTGATAACTGTGGTTTTTTTTAGAACTGTGTTTTTTTGGTCTTGCCTGCAGCTACAGCACCTTGCAATCCCTTATAGTCACTCTTTGACTATGTATACCGAAAAATTCCAGCGTCAAATAGGAGGCCATCTGTCTGACAGCTAAAGCTTGACTGAAAGTGGGTCAGGATCCCAAAAACAACAACACAACTACAGCAGAAAGGCTAAAAAAAAAAGCAATCCAGGTGTTGCAGAGGCTCAGTCCCGGTCCAGACCTCAACCTGACAGAAGAAATACTGCAAGAGCAAGCTATTAAAAATAACCATATAACTCCAATGAACCGCATGAAATCTTAAAAAAACTATGTAGTAATTCTAAAAATCTGAAAGAACATGATTACTTTTACTTATTACTGCAGAGCGTTGGTTTAAAAGTTTCAAAATGATTGAACAGCTGACCTTTATTTGTAAACAAAAAAATTCCCACAATAATATTCATTTCTGGTCATCTGAATTAGATTTAAATCATGATTTAAAAAATAATAATTAATGTTGGTGTGTTATTCTGTGCATCTAAGCTTCTAAGAAAACTATTTGAATTTGCGTTGAATGTAAAGCCACAGACACGTGTAAAGTCCGTCCTGTGGGCAAAATGGATTCAAATTCCCACCGGCCTGCAGGCTCCTGTCATAAAATCAATAATATGCAGCCCCCCAGACATTTCTAAGAACTGTGTGTACAGTTTCTTGATTGGGATTGGCTAAATTAAGTAATACGCTGAAATAAACCTGAAGGGCTATTTGACCTTCAGGCCTTTAGGGCCAAACGAGAAGAACAGATTTATTTGCTTCTGTGATCAAAGCCACAACGGTTTGTACTTCTAAATAAGATAACTATTTTCATTTTCCTGTTCATTTACATTGGAAGTTTGCAGACAGAATTTAATGGTAAATAATATGTAAACTTTTTATGTATGGTAACTTCAGATTTAAAGTTATTTTTTCTAGACTTTTAGTCTTCCACTATGAAATTTACTGTAATTTTGGTCAAATGTATTTAGATGTATTCCTGTTCTATGAGAAGAAATGAAAAGTATCCCATTGCAATACATTTTTCATTAAATAGTTCATTTGCATGTATTGTTATTGTAAAAGAGCAATAACCAGCCTCACACATTTTCCCCTTTTGGTCCTCTTTGCAAAACGCTTGGACAAACCTGTTCTAGAAAAACGCACTGAACTCTAGGAAGAGACGTGTACAGAGAGAGCATATGGAAACGGAATTGTTTGTGTTACATACTTGACCGTGGTGGCGACTCGAAGATGCCTGATGCCTGGCGTCGGGAACTGACGGGAGTTCAAGTAGGAGATATGCTGCATGACTTTGTCAAAGGCATCAATGTCTTCCCCTTCCACGGTCAGGGAGGACTGGTTCGGGTTGAATTCAACCTGAGATGAGAAAAAAAACAGCCACACTTTTGAGCTGTGCTCTTAGAAAACCATAGAAACAGATTAGTGTCAAAAAGTCACATGGGAAAGACTGAGACAATACACAAAAGGGCTGTGATATTTTAGTTCTTTTTATTTACATTGCTTCTTTAAAAACTTCTAGAAGTCGTACTTTATCCATAAAAACATAACCTTTGACACAGGATAGCAACTGTTTTGCCACACACAGCTGCCCTCAGCCTGACTTCGGCACATTCCTGCTCTCACCTTGACAGACGATGCCACCTCCTCCGGCAGCTGCACATCCAGTCCTTCTTTGCAGGTATACAAGCAGTCAATCACTTTTTTGTTCTCCAGTTTACCAGAGCGAATGATCAACCCGGCCAGATTCCCTCGGAAAAACTGAGCCATCCGGGCGTTTCCACCTGGTTTCGCCAGAACGGAGACGCAGCAGAACAAAGACAGACAAAAAGAGCCCGTCAGGAGTGCATTCCACAAACATCCCCCTTTCAGGAATCACAATTCAAGCATGCCGTCTCTGTCAACCAAGCTGGCATGAATGGATTTCATGCGAGTTAGTGTGTGTGTTTAATAAAAAGGCCTCCGGCCCCGGAGGGGGAAACAAGCAAATGATAGATGAGCTTATGCGCGCTTAAGCACATGCAACTTTTGCACAAATGGAGTGAACTGGAGCCTTTCTTTGAAAAAGAGAGGCATGAACACACACAAAAAAGAAATTAAAAAAAAGGGTGAAATTCCAGGCACTGTAATAATGTTTACAACTCAAATTCAGGACCGGGAAATGCTCTGAATTTTTTTCTCTCACACAAAAGTGTGGATATTTTTCTGATGGAAAATTCTTCTTCAGGTTTTCCTGCTAAGTGAAAGTTATCACCCAAATCTTTGATGCATAACTGTGAGGAGGAAATTAAAAGGGGACAAAAAAATGAATGTAATAACTCAAATGACCAAAAACCCTCTCATGCCGCATTCAAATCTAAAGATCTTTTTGTGTCTAGCATGTTGAATGATATGAGTATATGCAGTTAGCATGGTGGGACTTTGAGGGAACATGGACATTTCTGAGGAGAAAAGGGGAAGACTTGAGCAACCTGAGGTGGGCTCAGGGGCCGTCTCAGTTTCATTGTCATGTCCTGAGTTTTCTGTAAAGGACGGAAATGACAGAGCAGGTAGAGACAGTGAGGAAAGATCTGCAGAAGACTTGATGTTTGAGACTTCAGAAGGTGTATCACACTGTTCAGTAACTGAAAAATGAAAGTTATGTTTTAAAGACCCACTCTGATGTTTTTAACGTGTTCTTGTGGCCTTTTTTCATTATGGAGGACATACATAAAGAAAGTTAAGCTTAAAATTAAACTTCTAAGTATTTTTTATTCAAATTGTTGTGAATCAAAGCAGATGAAAAATTCTGTGTGAAAAAAAGCGTTTTTATTACAGTAGGCGGGTCACAACCTCCCTGCTCCGCTCTATTCCAAAGCATCCGCTTGCAGACAAGTAGATTCATGAACGTCTTTGTTTTCCTCGTCTGAGCTGACATCTGACTCAAAACTGTACGCCTGGATAGCTCTGATATTAATCCCCATTTTTGTTGCATCTGTTATGTTAGGTTGGGGGTGTGAGGGGCTTTAAGCTAGCAGGAGAGTGTGTAGACAAATGGATATCAGGCAGTAGGGCGGGCTTATTCAGCCAATTTTTAATGTACTACTGTGGTTCTGATGAAATTATGTTCTAGAAAATGACAAAGGTTTTTTTTTATTTTGGCTAAATAATCATAATCGTAATTAAAAAAAAAGGGAAGCTTTTAAAATAGACCAGAAGATGATCGGAGTGGGTCTTTAAAGAAGTTCTAACACAAAAGTAGCACCAACCAAAATTTCTAACATTTTTCTCTTTAAGTCAAAAATGATGAGATGACTGGTTTACCTTGCCAGCAGGCACCAATGGTGAGCTGAGTTTCGATCTTGGTGGCGTGCAGCGGGTAGTCCTCTGTGACTAGGAAGGGCTCGAAGGTTGTTCCGTCCACAAAGAGAGAAGCAGTGGGGAACTCCACGTTGAGAACGTAGTGATGCCATTCTTTGTCACATACCTGCAGCAAAGAGGAAACAATCAGACACTTCCATTTCCGATCACTTATCTTTTCCAACCACAGGTCTCTGAGGCGGCACAGGAGGCTGCTGACCTGGTCGAGCTTCCAGTGAAACTCTGCTGGTTTGTAGGTCTCTGCCTCACTTGGGTCCTGGCGCAGCAAAAAGATAAGCCTGCAGTTGTGGACGTAGAGCGAGTAATGGTGTCTGTTCATGTCTGCAGAGGAGAAGAATATGAACGATCATTAATAATACACAACTCCAAAATACAACTTACTGAGAGCTCCACCCACATTTGGAAATACAGTATGTTGTTCTGTGAAATTAGCGTTACACTGTTTTATTGAAGATCAAGGCTCCACCCATCAGTTTCCAATTTACTGGTCATTCACTGTACCTCAAAAATGGACTTTTTGATATTTCTCTCTCTTTTTTTAAGAGCAAATTTGTTTCAGTGGTTACATTTCTTACACAGAAATTACAGATCATTCCGTTTTATCTTTTGACTCTTGGATGGACATAAGAAATGCAGTTTTTTTTTATTTGTTTCTGCATTAAGCTGTGAGGCAGAGGGAAACTAACAGCTATTTACAACATGGGTAAAAATAGACTGAAAATCAAAAGTATTTTTGATGTAAGCTTCAGCACGTATTAAACAAATCCTTTTTAGCCATTTATGGTCAACCAACTTCATAGGATTTAAGATCAAACACCTACTGGACAAAAAAAATTGATTTCCCACTTTGCTCACTGGCATTTCACACTGCTGTGGTGGATTTCAAAGTATTGGTTGTCATTGAATGTGTTGGTCAGATGGACAGACATGGAGATCATGAATGGTGTGCTGAGGTCATGAGGATGGAAGCATCCTATCCAGGGCACAGCCGTTCAGATGTAATCCGTCTTATATAAGCAGCCCTGCTGAAGCGGATGAAGCTCCGCCCCCCTCTCTGAACAGGTCAGAGACTGTACAGTCAATAGGATCAAGGAGGCTGCGACTGTAATAACAACATCAGTGAAATGTCACAGAGATTTCATTTTTTTAGATCTATACCAGTGCTGTTTTATAAAAGCTTTATTATATCAAAAACCACATCAGAGGCAGCTTAAGAGCAAAAATGTAAATATTATACAGCTAAATCAAATCGAGGAAATCTGTTACCAGTTTTATCAGAGTTGCAGAGGATAGTCTCCTTCTCGTGGGCGCCGGGGCCGTGTCTCATCCACACGGAGATGGTGAATGGCTCCTTCAGGTTGGTGCTCACTACACCATTAGGAACCTTGATGGCCTGGGTGCCATTGAACTCAAACACCTGGTCGCTGTCGTGGCCATTGTCGGTGGGCAGTCCTATTGTCCAGTTGGCGGAGCTGCTGGGCGCTGGAAGGAGCTCCACAGTACCAGAAGTAGCCCCTAGCAAGCAGAGATGGCAGAGCGTTCACACTGGGTGCCTAAAAAAAAGGAACCCGCCGTGACCACCACCGGTTTGGGTTTTACTTACCGCACAACTTGTGCAGAGACTTCTCAGAGTAGGTGTCACGGTCGCAGCCTTTCCCAATGTGGTTTGTTTCTAGTTCAACACTGGCTCTGATTGAGGAGACTGGCTCATCACAAGTCTCCAAGTGCATGCTGGGAAAAAGGGCCAGACTTCCTGTGCCTGGCTCATACTCAATCCTCTTATTGAAGCCTGGAACAATAACAGAATGACCGGCTGTGATTACAGAAGTTAGGTTTTCGTAAAGGGTCATCTTTCAAGAATCATTTTACTTCTTTTAACGGTGATAAACATTTTATAGCTTACATATAACTGTATTTTTTCTATTTGTACCACTCTTTAGTCACTTTTCTTCCCCAAAGGAGACACGTGTGAACAAACAGGGGAACATCAGGAAATCCTTGCTACCTTGCCAACTGGGTTTGCAGGTGGGCTTGACACTGATTTTGACCAGAACATCCTCAGAGGCCCGGTTCTTTCCGCAGTCGTAGGCGGTCACGGTCAACTTATACATGTGCTCCTTGCCGTAGCTCAGTTTCTCCGTGTTCTTGATGAAACCTGAGAAGAGGGAGAAATAAAGGAGATAAATATTTAACTTTTTTGGTAAAGCAGACAGAACTTGATTTTTTTAAAAGTTCCTTATTTTCCATTTTATTGTTTTACTAGTTGTATCTTCGACATATCAAAGAGAAATATTTGTCAGTCGTAGGACCAACCAGCCTTAAGGAAATTTTTTCATTCTCTTAGCATAATTCCAGCCCCCAGGCTCTGGTGAATTCTAAGTGACAAGTTCTTGGCATCATCGTCCGATCAATAGACAATTTCATGCGCATCATTACAATCAGGGCTTTAGACATGTGCGACAGCTTTATCCACAATGCAAGCAGACAGGGCTTCTTTGTGAAGGTTACCGTCTTTGTCAATGGTGAAGGGCACGTCGGGTGTCACAATCTCATAATTGCAGATTTGGCTGAACTGGAAGGAGCAGTCAGCATCCACTGCCTCCACCTTCAAGATGCTGTCGTATTTCTTTCCCTCAAGAACGGTGGCTTTGTAGGTCTTCTCCTTGAACACTGGGGAGTACTCGTTGATGTCATTCACTTGAATGTGGACAGTCGCCCTGAGGGGAACACGCAATTATTTCTCTGTTAGCTTTTCATCAAATCAATTACTGACGCTTGTCTCAAAACAAAAACAAAAATCTAAATTTGAATCATATGTAGCTTTAAAAGAAAGATATTATATAAAAATATCAGCTTCTGGGATAATTATCCTTAAATGGTCAATTCTCATTTTTACACTTGCGATCAATCAAGTCATTAGGAGCTGAAGATATATATTTTCGTGTTATGATTTAAAAAATTTCCTCTGCATAGTTCCTTGAATGTGGATGGAAACTACAAGGACGTCAGGATGCGCTTGCTAAGAGCTAATAGAGGGAGAAATTATTTTCTCTGCACACAAGGATTGGATGTATTACCCAACCTGGTTTATCCATCTCTCCAACTCATATAAGTAAACCGAAATTTACAACACAAGAAGCCAAAGTCACTTGTAAAATTCTCCCCTTTTTTCTTTTATCATCATTATTTACTTGATGAGGCAACGAAGAGCAAGAATCAGCCTGTCCTGTGTAAGTGAGCGACCAGAGCCAGTTGTCATAACAACCATGAGAGGCGATATTTAAAGCTGCTTGTTTTGCCTGCAGTCTGTTGACTGAACTGATTATTGTCATTTTAATTAAAAAAAGCGGGCAGATCTTTAACATTTATGCTAAGGATGAATTAATAAATCAAAATCAAATGACAACAAGGTAAAGACATTCTTCTTCATGGATTAAAAATCAGTTTAGTGTTAATAAATTGAGGGGGAAAAAACATTTTTCTATTTAACAGTCACTGATCCTGTTGTTCCACCCTAAAAAGATGAAAAAGGTCTGTACTGTTCATCATATTTCAACTTTAACAGGAAGAATGGGAAAAACGTCATTTGTAAAGAATGTATTTGTGTGATAGTGCAGAAAATAAATATTAAGCACCAAAAAATGAGCCTGAATTCTGTCAATCACAGACCTATAACTTCTATTTTAAGAAGCTTTTTTTGTCCTCCTCTCTTTTTCTTGCACTTCTCTCACTAAAAACCTTTTCTGCCAAACATTTTAAAAACAAAAATAAACAAAATAAAAAAATTGATTTTGATTTTGACAAAACGTTTTAGTAAATGGATATTTCAAATAATGTAAATCGCCTTTCCTTTTTTCCCAACATTTAAAGACCCACTCCAATAAAAATGGTGTTTTTAAAATGTTTTTGCAAAATTTTTCTGATAATGAAGGACATGTATAAAAGAATTAGCATTAAAAATGTGTTTCTGAGTATTTCCTCACACAAATTTTGTTGGACCAGGAACAGATGTAAACCGGATGTTTGAAAAAGCTCAGACTTATGACGCAGTAACTGCCGAGGGCGGGCCCAAGTCTCGCATTCTCCGCTCCAATTTGTTAGTTTGGGCTTGTGAGGCGCTTTTCGCTAGTGGGAGAGAGTGTAAACAAAGGTATGCTGGGAAATTAGCTACTCTAACGTCCGCGCCAACATTCACACCCACAGCCCCAAAAGCCAATTTCTGATAAGTTCCTGCAGCTCTGCAGAATACTGGTACGCCTTAAAAACAATGCAGGCTTTTTGATTTAAAAAAAAACCCGGCATAATCATAATTAAAAGACAACTAGGAACGATCTTACTTTTTAAAAAATGGGTTGGAGTGGGACTTTAAATAAAATTCTCCCCATTTCTTTTTTTCCCCTTTTTTCAAAATAAAGATGGAAAAATGTGATGTTAAACCAATTTTATTGGCTTTTTAAGAGGCAATAGTCGACTCACTTGTGGGATTTCTTCATGTTGGCTCCATCAGGACCCTCTCCACAGTCGTAGGCTTGGATGGTGAAGGTGTGCTCTTTCTGCAGCTCACAGTCCAGCTTGTCCTTAGCCCTGATAACTCCTTCTCCAGTGGATTTGTCCAGAACCACAGCCTCAAAAGGAACATTCTGACCATGGATCCTGAAGCCGCAAATCTCACCTGAAAAGGTTCGGAAAAAGAATAGAAAAGGAATAAAAAGGCGTGCTAAGAATGTTTTAAAAATTAATATTTTTTTTTTTAAATCAGAAAAAAATAAAGTGCTGGTTAACAAAAAGATAAAACCAAGTAAAAGAAAAAAAAACTTTAGCCCTAATTGGGAAATTGTAGACTGGGGTGCATGAGGTCTGTAGAGGAGAGCCAAATATGGGTGAGTAGTTGGGGAAAAGGTGTGGGACACAGCTTTAGTGTCTTTTACAAGCCACTTGAAAACAGTGCATCCAGTCATGCAGGCGGAAACTGAAAAAAACATGGGCAGGCATTTCACAGGAGCACTCAAGCTATTACAAATGAAAGCTACAAAAATGTTGTTACAACAGAAAAGTCAAAACCAGAGAAAACAAATGTCACAAAAAAACAAATATGATTTTTATTACTGTGATAAATCAACCAACGCCAATGAAATCATGAAAAGCCCTAAAATCTGTGAAAGAAATAACACTTTCAATAATAGTTTTTCCACAATTAAAACAAAGTCTTCCTGTGTAATTTTGCCTGCGACTCACCCAAAACTACTGCAAAAGGAATCCAAATAAAAACCATGTAATCGTAGGGAACAAACCATTTTGTTAAAAAAGTCACTGGATGAGAACTGGGGTTAGAAATATCAACTTGCTTGACATCCACATGAAAAACCAACTGCAGCCATGCTAATGGTAGAGATTAGTGGTGGAGAATTAACTCAAGGAGATCCACGGTGGCAAAAAGGCAACAGAAACTTTGCAGCATAGAGTTTGCATTAGTTAACAATCTCAGCAATCTCGTTTGAAAATAGTAATGTCAGTGAGTCTGCAAAATCCGTACATTTTAAAGGTCAAAGAGATCTTTGTCTTTAAGAAAATTTGATCAGCTCACTTTAGTTTTCTGCCAATTTCTAGTCGTATTTCGAAAGAGGCAAAAGTTTTCAACAAAAGTGTTTTAAACTCACTGACAAGATTGCAAACTGACGGAAAAGTCCCGTAGCAACGCAGCTTTCTCTTCCCTGGTGACAGCTGAAAAACTGTTAGGGTCTGCAAACTGCAATGGATGTCTCATGCACAGATATTTCTAAAATAGTTGGCCCCACATCACACTTTTCATCCAGCTGTTGGAACTTTAAAATATTTAACGTGAGGAAAAAATAAAGAAAATCAAAACGGAAAGGGGGTTGCAGAGCATGGCAGGATTTTCTGCACTAAAGTGTGGATGCTGTTTTTGCGTTAGTGGGTTAATAGATTAACAAAAAAAAGAAGAAGAAAAAAAGAAAGCACAAGGCAGAAGAAAAAGACCAAGATCACCTTCTTTGGTGAGGGTCACCTCAAAACTTTCTATAGGGAGCGGAGAGAAGATAAACCCAGATGAGAGTTAGGAGGTCAGAAAAGACACAGAGGACAGGAAAACATAACGGAGCCATCAGAACGGCTCTAAAGCACAAATCTAACTCTAAAACGAGTTTTTTAGAGCCGACGCACCAGCTGAAGTCCAGAAAACCAGTCCCCTTCTGCATCTTCAAGCCCATCACAATATTGTTTCCTGGAAATTGGGAGTAATTTACTTACCTTCAGGATAAAATGACAAAATAAGTTTCAAAAATCATTTTATTTTTTGTGCATTAAATCCAAAGAACAGAAATCCAATTTTATTGTCATCACAACCAATACTAGACTTTACAATTAGAAAAAGCTGAATGTATTTCCTATTACTGTAAAAAGTCTAAAGCAGTTGTCCCCAACCTTTTTCAGGCCACGGACCGGTTTAAAACCAGACAATATTTTCCTAACTGGCCTGTACGAGGCTAAAGTGAGCATGGGATGTCTTTTTATTGCTTTCTTTTAGCTCCCTTTTAAGGCTAAGATTTATCGTTATCCTCTGTAAAATATCTGCAGCTGCTTTAAACTTTATTAGTAAACTAGATTCTGCGGAGGAGATATTAAAGAGGGATGCATTTTCCCTCAACCTGTGACTGTCAAAGTGGAAGCTAAAACATAAAATAAAATAATAAATCACACACCGACTTGAACCTCATGTGACTTCTAAGATGTGATGGATAAATACAATTTTTAAAAAAATCAGTAGAACAAGTTTTTTTTAATGTAACCATAAACGTGAATCCACCATTTGAACAATTTTATTAGCAGCATCCTCATAACATTAGACAGCCAGTTGCTGAATATTATGCATTTTTATTAAGGTGTGTGGGAACCACTGTTTCAATGCATCAATGGTTTGAGTAAAAACTCCTAGATTTTGTCTGTTAAATGCAGATTTCTTTTTTCTTTGAAGTCAAAGACTCTTCTCCTGTTTCCTCACTGCCTCCTTTCTGCCAAAAGAAACTTTCCAAATATACTTGTTTTTGGTTAACTTTGCTAGCCTGGGAGTTTACATGTAGCAGTCTGCAGCTGCCGTAACCCTTGTGCTGTCCTAGGCACTTTAACATTGAGAGCTGGGTCATCTAGACCCACTAGACAGTGCTCTGAACCTTTTTTCTTCAATGACTTGTGATCTTCACTGGTATCCATGGATTACATGAAATCTTTCCACCTTTATCCATCTTTGTCATGGTAGGGAGAACACGTCAATGTAAGGGTGGGGTCATAGGAGAGCACAAGGGTTAAGAAAAGTAGTGGATATTTTTCGACATGTGACCGGTCGACCTGAAATGCGTCGAGAATGAGTCGAACGTGGTGAGCAGAATCCAGTAGTGTTCCAAAATAATACTTCCTTTAGAATCAGACTACAAATGAAACGGGAAAAATGTAGGTCATGTTCCGGCCCGGTACCAACTGTTCCACCGGTCTGGTACCGACCGGTCCACGGCCCCGGGATTGGGAACCACTGCTTTAAAGCATCACTACTAATACATGAACACAAACACAGACAGGCAAAAGAGTCAAACACCCTTGTAAACACGCTAGTTTGCAAAGAAACTCCTTGTGTTTGTTGAACGCGCAGCTTTTCACACTGATCTCACTGGAACTTTGAATGGCCTGTGGGTCAGATTAGCAGTGAACCCTCTTAGCTGACACAGACGGACTGACTGGAGGGAGGCTGACATGACTGAGCGGCTCACCCCTGCTGCCACGTGAAGCCAGACCGCTCGCTCTGTCTAGAGAGAACAAGTTCACAGGGACACGCAGTCCATTCCAGAGTCCTGTTCATCAAAAAGGGAGCCCCAACTGAAAGATGTGGGGGCAGAAAGCTCTGCATTCAGCAATAATTTGCTGTGAAAGAGGACAAACAGCTCACAGAGAATGGGCACATTATCAAATCCCCGGGCCTCTTTTTTGAGACTTGAAAATTGCGACCCTGAGGAGCCCTGAGGAGCCAATCACTTTCTACATTTTTACCAAGAATATTATGTTTGGGCCGTCCCCAGGCCAACACGTGCCTGTTAAAGCCACATCCTTAAACCAGGAGTAGTAATCCTGGATTAAAATGGTCATAGAGATGCACAGAGAGCACTAAGTCTAAAGGATGCAGAGTACAAAAGATTCCAATGAGTTAAGACGTAATTGAAAATCATTTCTGTGCTTCAAATTCGTTTCTTGCATAATTCTGAAATTACATTTAAAAATCAAAAAATAAAACCTGTTTTCATATAGAATCACACTTACTGATGCTTATGTGTGGAAGTTAAAACTGCCCTCTAAAATAAATAAAAAACAAACAAAAAAGTCCTGTCTTAAAAATAGATCCATTTAACTTTAAATTTGTAGCTAGAAAATCCCCCTTCAGGGGCGCAGCCCTTCATACATTAATCATAATGTAATTTCAAAGCATGAAGCTGGGAGCAGAGGTTCTACATCTCTGTTAAGTGAAGCTGTTCTTTCTAGTTCAGTTGATAATAATTAATTTGGCTCAGAAATAAATGAATAACAAACAGATCCTGAGTCTTTAAATGTACATCGCTGCCCTTGAAGAGTGCATTACGGATGCAGCTGCTCTGCATTCACATGCTTCTCGATGCGTGCTGGTACAGGGCGGCGAGCGCCGTTCTCTTCCATTTTGTGTCAAACGAAAAAATAAAGATGGCGTAGATTCTGTTCTGTGAGGAGAGGGGGCGGAGCAGCGGATCCTCTCACCTGCGTAGCGTAACGGAGCGTCCTTGTCGAGGGCGATGAGTGGAGGGTCCAGGAGAACTTTGTCATCGTTTTCCGTCACGATCCCGTGGTACGTCGTCTCGATCCACGGTTTGTGCTTATTAACTGAGAGACACAAAGAGCAACAAAAATGTTGATCTTATCCCCAAAAACATCATATTTTTTACAGTATTACTTTAAAATGCGAGTACTTAACATACATTTTCATTAAAGGTTTGCAAAAAATCCCATTTGGTGTTGGCTCACTTTCATCCCTTCCCCTCACACAGCTAGGATACATTTTTTATGAGGCTTTGGATGGTTTTTAGGTTATTTTTAGAAGCACCGTATAAAAGGAAGATAGCACCTACAACATCCTCCATCTGTCCACTAAAGGACAAAGAGGACGACCTCCCACAAGAAGCTACATGCTGCAACATTACAGCTAAATGTGCTCCCTATATCAACATTTCTACTTTGATTCATTTCTTATTTTTAACATGTCTGTCTGTACCAGCGATATAAACGGTGTTTTTAGGTGGATGACGCATAACAGGCCTTTTATTCCACGGACACTATGTGCACCTCAGGTCGGGCTATTAGTGGATCACGGGCAGAATTCTGCTGCAGTGAGCGGCATATCGGCGCTGCCACTGAAAACGGGCCGGATGCGGCGAGCGGGCGGGCGGCTCTCTTCCAGCTGATGTGAGCTCACGCCCGAGCGAAAGGGGAGCGTGGCATTCCTGTGCCTCTGATCTGCAAACATGAGGCTAACACTGTCTGACAGCACACTGTGTAGAGCAGTTACAATGAATGAGGCAACCGCTGCTGTACAACAAAAAGTTACAGTAGTCTAGAAGTCCTTTAAAAAATAAAACACACAAAAAAAACTTGATTATTATTAAACTTCTGTGTCAATCAGAATTTTTATTTTCAGTTACCCGCTCAAAAGTAATTATACAGTTTTCCTTTTCTAAGGTCAACGTGACCTGACAATCCAAACAGACATTAACTGTGAACCACAGCAGCACCCTAAACAATCAATGGCAGGAAATCATTGATCAGAGTGCAATAATGTTGGCTAATAATGTGCAGAAAACTGATCGGTGACATAATCTGTTACAGCCCACTTCAAGCCTTGGGCCGTAGCAAACTGCTACGAAGAAAGGCGGGGGGTCAATCTGTCTTTACAGTTACATTTCAAAATAAAAGCCTGTTGAAGTATTATAAGATACATTTGCAATTATTTGTAGTCACAATTTCTATTGCATAAAATGTTAAATACGTTTTTTGTTGGTGGAAATTTACTATTTTATAAGACAGAAAGAAATTACTCATTATCTTAAAGGCTCAATAAAAGAGATGAGGGGTCCTCAAGTGTGTGATGAAATCGTTCAAACACGGAACTGGATAAAAGCAGGATTTTTGCAATAAAATCACCAGGAATGGCAATAAAAGCAATTTTTTCAACTGTGAACTTTATTTGTTATTAGGAGAACCTGCATCATTAACACATCAATAACTTAGTATAGCAACACTTTAAATTCTAACACCAGTTTGGCATTGCATATATTTTTCTAACAGAAAACCAATGAACGTAGAAGGACAACAGGAGGATCTCTGATTGCATTATACATGTCTGCCAAATCCATTTTTTGTGCAGCAAGTTGCTTCATTGGTGTCAGTGCATTTGTCTGTGATTTCACAATCAGTGAGAATTAATTACAACCTACTTGCTTGCAGTTGTTTTGATACGGTCATCACACTGAATAACACTGTGATGAAGAATTCTCTACGCTTTAAAACGTTATTAAAATAAATCAGTTTCATTACAGCCATTTAACAACATAATGACGGGTCAAAAATGGAAGAAAAACAGTGACAGATTCTTTTCTAAAAAAATGTTTTTAAAATACTTTCGTTTGCTTTTAATTTTTGCAATGAAGAACAAAATAAGTAAAGGAACACCCTGTGAACTCAAACGTGACTCAAAGACCCACTCCGATCATCTTCTGAGCGATTTTAAAAGCTTTCCCAGTGGTCTTCTATTTATGATTATGCCGTTTTTATTCCAAAAACATGCAGAGCTGCAATAGCTCATTAGAAATTCTTATTTGAGTTTTGGCACAAGGTTACTCCACGCCAATAGCCCCGCCCCCTTCTAGTCATGCATAACTAACTATCTATTTACAAACTCTCCTGCTAGCTTACAGCCCCTGGACTACAAAAATGAAGGCATACTTGGATCTAGTCGTCCAGAAGTGGATGCGTCCGCATGGAGAGGAGCAGCGAGCTTATGGCCCACCCAGCGTATTTTCTACATAACAAATACAATCTTTTTTAAATGCTTTTTTTTCTGCTCCTGATTTGAATAAAGATATACTCAGTGATGCCATTTAAGTCTAGCTTTCTTTATATATGTCCTCCATCATCAGAAAAATAGGAAAAAAAACACCAAAAATACTTTTTTTCATCAGAGTGGCTCTTTAATAAAATCTGCTCCAGCAAAATGAAGATGAGTTATCTAAGGTTTTGTAAGAATATCATATCTCTTGACTGTTTGCGTTCTGGTGCAGATAGAAGTCATCATCTCATCCGGTTCAGGCATTCTGCTTTACAGACGGGGACGACAGTAAGTGTCAGAACTTTCAAACATCCAACTCTATAGAAAAATATTGAGACAACTTCTCTCAAAGCCTGAACGCTGTGTCAGACTTTATGTATGGTTTTGGGTCCAGGTTCCCCACTTTTTGCTACCTCTCTGGTTCTGCCACACCAAAGACAGGAGCCAGGGAGGCTCACACAAGCACCCATAACATAACAGATATCAAGAAAACTGTCTGGCAGCTCTCAATACATACTTAATAGTCCAGAACATACAGTAAAGATCGCCTTTAAGGAAAGTACACTAGCAAGAACCAAATCCAACAGTCTGATGTCAATTGTAGAGCTTTGACACAAAGTCAGATGTGAACTGCAGCTTTATCAATAAAGAGAATTGAATTGGAAGAAACCCATCCAAAGACAGAAACACCACTGAGTCAATATTTTAATTTCCTTAACTTCAATTGTGAAACGGTTAAGATGAATGCAGACTTTTAATGGAAGCACAAGATCAGATGCATCCATTACTTGTCTGCTGCTACACAGACTTTTCGGATCTTAAACCCAGCATGTGAACTCCTCAAAAGCTCTGAAAGATGATGTCGGACACAAAAAACCAGCTTCAGATTTTTGAGCCGTCAGAACTGCAGTCATGATCCTTGTTTAACCGAGCTGCCCTATGTTCAAGTCTCCATCAGAACTCACTTGTTAATGTTTCTTGGACCTGCTCATAACCTGAGTTTTCCTCTTGAAGTGAACATCCTCAGACACATTGCTCAGCCGGTCTGCTTTAGCCTCTACCGAGTCACAGTTATGATGAGCGAGCTCACACTTTTAGCTCTGAGGTGTGCTGCACAGGGACAGGAAGTAAAAACAAATCAAGCAGGGCAGTGTTCTAAGATCTGAGCAAAACATTGAAATTTGTTCTAAAAAAATCTATGCCAATCCAGCTCATCTGCAGTTGAGCCGTGCCAGAGTCCATCTGGCCCCAAATATGTTTGTGATCACTCTGGGATCGTCCTTAGGCACTGGTTCATCTAGAAGAGGCATATAACCCAGTCTAAAGAATCATCTAAGCTTGTTAGCACATCTACTTCTATTGAGACACAATGAGTGAGACAAAAAGCTAAAACACAATGCTTTGAACAAGTGTGCGAATAAATCAAAGCCCTCTCAGCTTTTATGTATTCTATGGAATGGAATTCTGTCCTTCGATCTTAAAGGAAGTCATGAAAGCAGAGTAAACGCCAGAAATCCCATTTTGTCCAACAGCTTCATCACCTCACTACACGCCTGCAGAGGACGGAGACTGTTTGTTTTTACGTGTTACAATTCATTTTCATAGAAAATATTATGTGGCTTGTGAAAAAGCAGAATGTTCTCTCCTAACTGTAGGAAAGCCTTCAGGTTAAGATAAAAACAAACTAAAAGCCCATACAATGAAACTCATATCGATCAACAGATTTTTTAAGTAGCATAATTAATCCTGGTTTACATTCAATAAGCGAAATAAAGCAAAGATTGGTCTGCAAAATATTTTTTTTAAATGACACAAAGAGAGCAGATCGACATTCACCACTAAAATGAATTACAGCTTTAAAAATATTTCCTTAAATTAAAATGTAACTCGTAACCCAATTGATGTCAGACAGGTTGAAGTCCTACAGGGTCTCCTTTGCATATTAAGATTTTTCTATAAATAAAATCTCTTCTGACCTGTCATCAGTGAACAAAGAATCACGGTTAAAACAAAACAACTGGAAAAAAACAGTTGTTTAGTTTTGTTCAGCTGTAAATTTATATCTGCAGAGAATTTTACTTAATATATCAACAATCAAAATCTTTGCCGTTTGTTTTATATTTTTACAATAAAGTATAAATGTAGGTGTGTATTAAGTCACAGATGAGTTTTAATTTGATCACATATACTGACTATTAGGGTTTTTATTTTAGGCTATGAAATGTTAGACTATGAAACTGTTTCCTTTTAGAACATTTGCAACAGGTCTTACAAAGTTTTTTTTGTTGCAAAATAGAAGAAGAAAATGTTTTCTTCTCATTACATATTAAGGTCTCCATCACAGATTCAGCAGTTTTTGGTGCCTCGTGACACGGAGGCGGTTAAGACAAATTTCAAAAATTACACAAAATGTTTCCATTTTCCTAAAGTCCTCTTGATAAAGACACTAAGACAAAAGTTTAACAACAAAACCAATTGAAGAATCTGCACATTTTTATAGTAAATAAGGGGCAACTTTTTATCTCCCAGATCAGCCAGAGTATAAAAATCACAGCAAATCAGATGGAAAACCAAAACACGGACATGGTGGCTGGGTTTGTCAGAGAAGAAAAACCTTTGAGGCATGAGAAATCCAAACATGAAGGTATCATCACGTGAGCACAGATGGCGTGTTGCTGTATTTTCTTAGAGTATACAATCCTTTTACACAGCAAATAAAGCCAATAACACTTAATCCTGTAATGAGATTCCCGTTTTTCATTCACTCACGTGGTCTGTGAGGATCTAACAATGCAACCACAGGAACGTGCCAACATTTTTAATTGTTCATTAGTGGGGATAAAATTACAAGAAAAATGCACAAAAAAAATCAATAATAGTAATAGAGATTAAATATATGGCAAAAATAATTTCTATGCAAAGATGAGTTCTTCTTTCTATCTGTATGTGTATTGCTTTTAATTTGAAGGACAACTAAATCAGGATTACTGGTAGTTAATGCACAGAGCTTATGGTGGCAGTTTTTCCCAATGAGTCTGCAAATGTGAAAACGTGCTAAAAGTGTTTATTAAAGCGTGATTATACAATTTCCATTTCTCTCTGAACAAAGAAAATAATATTTCAAGGTGATCACGCAGGATTTAAAATACTTTCACAGAAGGCACTGGAACAAGTCCCTTTTTTCCATCAAAGACCCCTCAGATAAAAACAGACATTTGTACTAACGTCTATAGTCTGACTTTTGCTCTGATGATGCTTCCTGTGAGCATAACACAACCATGATGGTGCTGGGTAATCCTAACATTCAATCTGCTACATTTCACTCATTCTCATAAACAAGGTAAAAACCTTGTTTTTTAATAGTAGGGGTTAAATATGTATATAATAATTTACTTAAAAACCAAATCATCAATGAATGTTGTAATACGTATATCAATTTCACTTTATTGTTTTTTCTGGTAAAAAGCTCCTTTAAATTTATTTTACTATTAAAAGTTTCTCCTTTTTTACTATTAGATTGGAATTTTTTAAATCCAAAAATAAAACTGGTTTTGAATGACAAAAGAAATAAAAAATAAATCAATTTAGTTTAGATTAGATTCAACTTTGTTGTCACTGCACATGTAGGTACAAGGCAACGAAATGCAGTATTGTGAAGTTGTGGATCGGACTTGAATTTCATTATCTTGTCAGTGATGCTCGCCCCCAATAAAACATCTAAGGGAAGGAACATTTCAAGACAAAATATCACCACATTTCCAGTTGTTGTCTTAATCTCACTGCCCTTACAAAATGCAGGATTCTCTACGCCGGAGCAGCAGTCAGAGATTATCAGATGAAGCTTCATAACTTCTGGGCACCTTGGAGGGCTTGTTGTGTAACCATGATGCTGCGGTCATTCTCTGCTCCTATGACGAGCAGCGCATCTCTGTTTCATCGATTTAGCAAACTTTCATGCCCAGCAGCGCGAGTTAACGTCACATGCGAGCGTACGGCTCCCTTCCTCTATGACTGTGAGGATGGGAGGCAGAGCGCTCTCCACGCCATGTTTGCAGACAGTCTTGTTGAGACTGGAGTGAGCCTGGTCGCTCACACTTGTCCCACTAGCTGCACGCCGAACAGAAACAGCTTATCTCCATCCAGACAGAAAGTCCAACTCTGAAGTGTTTCCAGAGAGTTTGCAACACGTAGAATAGCTCGAAGAAAAGAAAAAATTGCATCCGTTTTTGTTGATTGAAGAACTCAATTTGCATCCAACCACATCAAACCTGGACTTCCTCCGGTCTCTTTTCCATTTAACCACAACTGGGCTTTAGACAGTAAAGTAGGCAGGTGTGCTGTCAACTGAAACCCTTCAGGTCTTCCTGGAGTCAGGCAAAAATATTCAGCAAAGGCAAGCACAAACAGGAGTCAAATAGGTGGAGGTGCATGATGCGTGTACATCGATGGCCAATCAGCTCGTGAAGGGAGAACGCGGCACACGTATGTGTTTGTCTTGGAAGTTCTGCAGCTTGTTGACACAAGGCAATTCCTTTACAGAGGGGAACTGTTCTCAGAGGCCCCAAACCCCGAACCGAAGGAAGCCCAGACCTCAGGGGGCCCTGACTCTCTAAACGCCCAGCCTCTCCACTGCCCTGCCAGGCAACAACATTTGTTTGTCCTCTGCGCAGTCACACCACCCAACAGAGCGAACACACCCTGCATGACCGCGGCGATCCGCTAGACAGGGGGGGTGGGGGTGGGCTGGGAGCGGCATAACCCCAAACCAGACTGAATCCCTTCTCTGTGAGCCACACAAAAGCACCAGTGAGAGTGAACCACAGAGAGGGAGCAGCATAAAGCCTGAAACCGGCAATCCGACCTGCAGCAGGTAATGATCTCCCTTGTTACCCGTTTCCCATGGAACCTGAGTCTTAAAGTAAACACGCCCAAACGCGAGCAGCTGTCCAACGACACTTTACCGTCTCCTGGAAGCAGCAGCTCTCTGTGGAGGAGGAAACTCAGCCTGATGAGCTGCGATCAAACCCAGCAGGGGTTTCTGGTGTTTTCACCACCAATTACTATCTGAAGAAAGAAAGCAGCATCACATTTATTTCATTTTAATTTTTTAAAAAACATTTCCTCAGTAAATTTAAATAATTTTTGAATTATATTCAGTATTCTTAAAGGAAAAAAATCTTAAGAAAATGAATGCAACAAATAAGTTAATTTTTGGCTGTTAATAAGGGAAATTTCTTTAAACCAAATCCCATGACAGACATTATAACCACCAGCTAAACTGACTTCTTTCTCAATGACTGACAACTTCCCACTCCTCTGGCCAACTTAATATTCACAACTGAATGACCCTTTCTGAACAGTTCACTGACTCCATTCAAGGCGTAAAGACGGCAGTGAAAGGGACGTCACCTCACCGTCCATCCAAACAGAGACTGCTAGCCTCATAACCTTAGTGGCAGCGAAGCAAATGGAAATGCTTCCACATCTTAGCACTTGGGGATTATCTCATATACACATTCTTCAAGGGTTTGAGTCGTGATCCTTCCAACAGTGGGCGCACTGTGGGAATCCCAACACTGAAAGCCTTTTGTTCCAGTCAGAAACATGCAAAAACAAACTCCAAACAATTGACTTTTGAGGAGAAAAACTTCTACAACTGAGACGAAGATGCTAGTTAACGTTGATTTGACAAATCCAATGTATCCAATATTTTGAAAATGTAAATGCTTGCCTGCATTGGACAGAGGTTGTGTTCGACCATGAACGTTTATTGACAATGGTCAATAGAAGTTCAGGATGATTTGTTCATGACTTTGTAAGGCAACAACAAGAAGAAGGTGTGACCTTAAGTGTGTCAGTTTAGTGTGTTGTTTCTGTTTTCTCCAACCAAAAACACTCAAGCAGAGCATGTGTTTCATATTTTGATCTATCGTAAAGGCGTTCCCAGTGGTCTTAATTAGGATGACACTGTTTTTGATAAAATTTCCAAAACTTCTGTCGTTTTCTAGGGCATAGTTTCTGCAGAGCGGCACGAGTTTATTCAAAATTCGCCTCAGAGTTGTGGGGAGGATTGTTGGCAAAGAAGCAACCCCGCCTCCCCTTCCTGTCACCCACAACTGAGAGCTCTCTCTTAACAGTAAATGGTAAATGGCGTATACTTATGTAGCGCTTTTCTACCTTCTTCGAAGGCCCAAAGCGCTTTCCAGTCACAGACCCATTCATCCATGCACACACACATTCACACACTGGTGCCGAACACTGGCGCTAGCCTCCCACCAGAGGCAAGGTGGGGTTCAGTGTCTTGCCCAAGGACACTTCGACATTTGGGCATGCAAGGCGGGAATCGAACCTGCAATCGTACGATCATGGGTCGACCACTGCACACGCTCTCCTGTTAGTTTACAGCCCCTCACACCCTCAACCTAGCATTACTGGTTCTGCAAAAAATGGCGAGCAATATTGGAGCTATCCAACCGTACGATTTTGAGCCAGATGTAAGCTCCGAAAAGGAAAACATAGACATGTACAAGTGGATGCACTGGAATGGATAAGAACAGAAACCTTGTGCTCCACCTGCCATATTTCCTATGTCACAAATAAGCTCTTTTTTCCAAAACCATTTTTTTCATCTACTCCTGATTCACCTCAATTTGGATAAAGAAACACTCAGAAATGCAATTTCAAACTTCACTTTCTTATATATGTCCTCTAACATGAGAAAAATGCTACAAGAACACATTAAAAACACAAAATTCCTCAGAGAGGGTCTTTAAACCTGACCCGATGAAGGCAAGAAGGAACTGCAAAGATCATCAAATCTTGATGTAAACTTACGCCGAAGAGTTGAAACACAAGAAATATCATTCACCCTGCTTGGAAGAGGCAAATAACGCCTCACTGTCACTCAAGAGCAGCTTCAGTTCCTGACTTGCCATCAGGTCAAAAGAGGTCTACACAGTTCGGGGCAAGTTCGAAGGCTAAAAGAGTCTGATGATGAATTCTGCTCCACACAGCAAATGTGAGCCATCTGTAGTCCAGTCAAGGGCTCTCAAGGTCACTGATGGATTTTTTTTCTTTCACATGATCATTTCAAATTACAGTTTATTTTTCTTGATAAATGTTTGAGCTTTAAAACAGACTTTCTACTTGACATTAAAGGACACTAAAGCAAAACGACTTGATTGTAATAGAACAACATAGATTTTCAAGCCAAAGCAAAACACAGTTTCTGTTTGAATTAAAGTGTATTTTCTTGCATCAGCTAAGACAACAAAATGCATCAACTAGACCTGACGTCCTCATCTTTCCTGCCATTCTCATAAGCTGAACTGTGAGAAAACTGCTGGGTGTGACCCACAGTCTTCCCCAGCAGTCTTGGAAGAGTGCATATGTTAATTCAGCCCCACACAAAAGCAGGGCACCCAATTTGTTTGACTAGAATCAACTTAATTCAATGATGAATGAGCCGAGAAACTTCCCAGCCGCTGGTGCGTCCTTTGTCTGACGGCGTGCACACAAGAAGCTTGTGCATTTCACCAGACGTTAAACTTTACGCACAAACATGGGTGCACCCAGCAGCTGCTCCAGATAACCGGAAAACTTATTTACATTCATGAGACTGTGGAAATAAATGTTAAAAAATAAAAAATAAACAGAACAAGTGATGTTCCAAGTTCTCCTTAAAAGTATTTGAAGCACAAATACACTACTGAAGGCTTCAAGGACACGATAAAAAAGCTCGACTCTTTATCTTAACCTGCAGCAATGGCACCGAATTATTTTCAAAACATCGAAACTCCAGAACAAGAGCCGAGAGAAGAACTGAGTGTTCTCTCTCCTCATCTGCTGCCAGACGGACGGCTGGAAATTAAAAACAAGATTTGGTAGAATAAGGAAGGAAACAAGCAGGAAAGCTTCGGTTATGAAAACTGGAGTTGACGTCACATAATTCCTGATAAGAGCAGGTAAAACGGCGGCGGCTCCACTTTCGCCCTTGTGCAGACTTTTATGGCCACGTTTGGCTGTGCACTTTGCTCACGGGACATTAAAAAGGGTGTAACATCTGTAAACAAGCAACAACAAAGTGAATGTAACCCACTGGCTTGTGGCATACAAGGGTAATAGACTCGCCCTGTATGAAGCAGATGCCTCTCCTGGGCTCTGGATGGATTTGGGGGTAAAAAGTGTCTATAAACGTGTGCAGTGGGGGTGGGGGTGGGGGTGGGTGGGGGGTTATGACTGAGCAAGAACCTATGGGAGGACAGCTCTGCAGTAAATAAATAAGAGATGTCCATTTGCAAAACTAAAAACAGGTAGACAGACAAGCTATTTTTAACTGCATGGCCATAAATAGGCTCAGGTCCAGATTTTTATTTTTATATTTTATCTGAACACATAAGCAGATAAATATTGATGAAAATAACCATGTGAAGAGGATCTGCAATGCGCTTCATCCCCCTGAGTGTCCACAGGGTTTCCAAACACAAGGATTAGGCTGTTAAATGACAGATATATGTAGATTTACGACCTGAATAGGAAAACAGTGAAGGGTTAAAAAAAAAGCAAAAATAAAACATCTGCGTTCATTCCGATTACATAAAATAGCACAAAACAAGGGCAGATGAAATCTATTCACAAACTGCGGAGGGCGAGGCTCAATTCTTTATTTAAAAAAAAAAGGGGGGGTGTAATGTGAAGAAGCGACCAGAATAGACCCAAATAGACGCAGATGACAGACTAGGGGGTCGTTTTGTACCCTTGGTTTAACCCCCTTTGAAAACACGTTAACATTTTGTGCCAAACGTGACACGTGAATGAGAAATGTGGCTGGGAGACGTTTTTATGATGCCGGGCTTGGTAAGGACTCGCTGTCTGCCGCTGCTCCGCACTGACTGACTGACGGGGAGGACCATCCCTGAACAGGTTGAACAAGCATCCCTCGCGGCGCGGCGCGCGCGGGTGCTAATATTTTTCTGTCAGCCTTCGGGGTCTGGACAAACCCGGGGGGTTCTGGGTGGGGGTCGCTACCTTCACTTTCCAGCCTTTTAAAATCAGAAATGAGGTTGTCACACAAGACACGACGGGTTCCAAATCCCGGCTTAGTTACCTTTAGCTGCCTTCACCGCACATAATAGTCCGAGGACCAGTCCGACAGCGGATGCTAGCTGTTTATTCCCCAGGAACCGCATCCCGACCTCGAGTTAAACCTCAGCGAAGTCAAACGCAGCCTTCTCCCCGCGTATAGCTTCTCTGACAGGAAAAGTAGAAATCCTCCCCCAAAAAAGGTAGATGTCGGTGACCGCGGCAGCTCTAAGATGGCCGTCTTCACCACCGCCGCTCGGCTCTGCTTCAATCACTGCTTCTCTCGCAGTTTTGCAGCCTGTGACGTTCACGGACCGTTGGAAATCGGCCCGACACGTTTTAGCGCAATGAAGAAGACCAGTAGCTACGCATTTAAGAGTCGATTACGAGTGCTTAAAACAGACAACACCAGTCATTATGTCACAATAGAACAAGCTTATTATGATATCTTTCAAATTTATTATAATATGGTTGTTTATTGCGATTAAAAAAGCTACCTTGAGTCTTTGGCAACCAAACCTGAATTTCCACTCCAATTAAAAACTGGGGTATGACAACAATGCTGCAGTTAACTAACCCTATGGAGAGCAGAAAATCTTGGATTTTTCCAAGATTTATTAGCACACGAGCTGAAAACTACAAAAAATGGAAAAATACAAGACTGGGGTCCCAAACACATAAGATGTGACCATGACCATGAACAGATGCAAAATATAAAAACACATAAATAATACCAATATATTCTTGTACATCATCAAATCTGCAAATAACTGTAGTACTACCCTCTACATTGTACTCATATCCACCTCATATCAAAATACGTATTCAATTATTATTTATTTGTGTTAAAAAAAGTTAAATAAAGTCGAATCTGATCAAATCTAAAAATAAACAATGATAACATATTAACAACAATAACATGTAAAACAGAAAAATAATCCTAATTTTCCTAATTAAGACTTCTATGGCAGTTTTACACAAATGGAAGTAGCTTAAAAGGGTGACAGTAAACTAAAGTCAGATTTAGTAAAATAAAGTAAATATAGGTCAGGAAAAAAACTTCCTGTTACTCCTCATGTCTGGGAAGCCTTCAGGTGTCAGTGAGACAGCTGAGAAAATTAACATCTGTCCAGTTTGATAGAAGGACAGAGTCCAACTGTTGTGTTTGATGTCACAATTTATAGAATAGCTCTACAAAAACAGCCTTCCCTTGTTCACCAACAGGTCCACAATCTATTCCACTTTTTTCTTATTCCAGTAAAATGTTCTGTTACATGTGAATTTATGTAAAGGGTTCTTAATGCACATTTCATGACACATCATAAATAATGAAATGTCAGGGTGTTGCCAAGGACAGAATTTACATTCATATTCCTGTGCAAATCTTTTCAGAAAAGATTTACATGGATATCTAGGGGTACGCTATATATCTATTTATATGCACATCCCTCTCATTCACAAGTATGCATTTTAATCTATGAATACACATATCTTGAACTCACAGTATCATCTTAGGTTTGCTATTGCAAAACCATTTTTACAGGGCAAAATCTGTCAACTTTGAACTCAGAGTATAAAAATAAGTGTGTTTTTTTTATTGCAGTGAAAGATAAATTGGGACAATAAAAAAAATGCTATACCATTTATTTATTTCAGTTTTTGTGATATCAGGCCTGATGCACAAGTGGCCAGAGCTTAAGAGGAAGACATGAAGGCAGCATGATACTAGTGACGTCAGTACTGTTATTGTGGGAGCATGCAGCCTCTTTAACACAGAAGGCTGGAGGGGCTGGGAGCAAATGTCTATTGATGCTGTAAGGAAAATGAAAGCTCAACAAGAGATACAATGCTCAATTAAACCAATCATGTGAAAAAAGGAACATGTATCAAGACATCTCTTTGCAAGATTTATTTTATCTGTTAGTTATGGGCAAATTGTTTCATGAGAAAATGTGTAAATGTTAACCACAAGGTTATGTGAAGGCAAAATGTTATTAATCAACTTTATAGTTAAGAGAAATAGCATTTTGAATTACAGTAATTATAATTTTACTCTTTTTTGTTTTGTTTATGAAGATGAAATTTAAAGTAAAGTCCCATTTTCTTTTCTCCCGCCTCATATGCAAATCTTTTACATGCAAGAAATGTCTAAAAGCAATATGAGGACTTCCACAGTGCCCCACCTTGTTAAAAATGAATAAATATATTTCCAGCATGCGTGAAAACAGCAATTCCTTCTATTAGGAATGTGGGATGGCTTAGCAGCCCTATCTGAGGGTGTTGATTTGATATCAACACCCTCAGATAGAGATAGCCCCCCCAAGGAGAAGACGATCTTGTCGCTTTCCAGGCAAATCTACATTTCAAAATAGGCCACACATCGGGTAACCCTGATATGGAGCAACTTTACATTTATATGCAAATTTAGATGTGTAAACTTTTCATTGGAACGCAGAGGTTTACAGGAAAAAGGCATAATGAAAAGTCGTACAGGTCAATGCTAAAAGTGAGTAAAGCTTTGTTGTCTTTTTACATTCAGGAATGCTCATTTTTGTTACTTTTACCACATACTTTTACCATAGACAAGAAAAAAAACAGTGCTGACAATTATGTGAGCTCACAGCAGCTTTCTTGACAACCCCAAGAAGACAGTGCTGAATTGTGCAAGACCACAATTAAAACTGATGGGTCTATAAACAGTGAAAGCCCGTGGTCTTTGAAGCAGAGCAGCAGAACAATGCTTTGTTTGTTTGCAGTCAGGCAACTCATGAAGTGGCCAGGAGAAAGTGGACATTCTCCCCTCGCAGATGCCCAGCACTCTGGGAAAGAGATCGTAGCCATTGTTATGCTTCAGAAGGACAATAAGAGGCAGTACAAAGACGCGGTGAGTATGCGCAGGGATCACAAATGCTCACGAAGGTGTTACTTCCTTTAAAAGACATCACTGCATTTAACAAGACTTCTAGATATTTACTCTGAGGGTTGCTGCTGTGCAGACAGTTAGTTGGCAATCAGAGTCTTTTATTTGTTCTGCAATTATAAGCACTTTCTTATTATTATACAATGAACAACATTAACAACTTTTTAGACAATTGAATATGTTAATGTATTGTGGTACTCTTTGTGAAATAAACAGAAGAGAACAGATGAAGTTATGGAACCACAAGTAAATCAACTTGCAGGCATTTGGTGAAAGAGCGTCTAGAGGACTGTTTTTATGTAAAATGTTGTGCGTTATTCCTCCAGGGTTGCAATTACTTAATTTCAAGAGTTGGTTAGGATGACTATGTTTGAATTGAAAATATGCTTTGACTATGATATACAAGTCCTTCCACTAAAAAAGGAGGACGCTTTCATTTTTATATCTGCAGGCTTTCTTTGAAGACTGGCCTGGAGAACTGATAATAAGAAAAAACATTGACAAAAAATTAAAAAAACAAAAAGCAAATTAATGAAAAAAAAACAAAAGCAAAAATATATCTTGATTCCAAAGATGATTTGCTGCATCTTTCTTGTAATTTTATTATTCCACCAACATTAATAAAAACACACTTTTTAAATAACAAAGTAATTTACAGTTGATATTTTCCTTTTTTTGTTTTGTTTTATGGACAATGCAATCTATAAAAACAGTTTTTCATTACAAACATGAACACATTGAAAATGCACCATGTACAAAAACTATGAAATATGCAAAATGCCAACACTGAACAAACAAACATACATTTAACTGTTCTGTTTTCTTTAAAAAAAACAACAACATAAAATTCTGTCTTTTTTTGCCGTATAATGACCTAAATTCATCTGAAGACTAATTTAGATCATCTACAATGACAGGGTCATCAAAGATTAGAAATGTCCAGTGGTTTCCATTGACCGTATTAAAAGAACTTGACTGAGTGACTCCTCCCACCTCGCGTTCCAAACAGATGGTACCTACGGGATCCAAGAGGCCAAATCCAACAGATCTCTGTTGAGTAAATAAACAGCCATTACTCCGTCATTATACCTGTCTAAATAACCAAATCAACCTCAAGATTTTAGGTGTATTATAAGGGTAATTCATCACAGAAATACAACCCCAATGTGGTATTTTGATCCAGTCACGCATCTCTGAGCACCAGCCCCTCTCGACCCTCTTGTGACATAGATAAGCGAGGAACAGCCTCTTCCAAGACAACCCCGGGTTAACACACACACACACTTTCTCCATGGAGCTAGCGGTGATCAGCAAACACTTTCCTTTTATATGCACAGTATGCACATCCATCTTTGCAAAAGTTTAAATTTTCGTGAGCGAAACTCAGACATGCTGCCAAGGCCGTCTCTAGGTTGACGTCGCGAAATGGGCGGCACCCACAAGGAGCAAAAGGCGGTGGCTCAGAGATCAAGTTGGTATACTTCTGGGTAGGAAAATGAGCTCCGAATGTATCTTGCATTTCATGAAAAATCATTGTTTAGTGTGCCAAAGATAATATATATGGATTTATACCATGGTCCAGGTGAATACTCTATTCTGAATGGCTGCTGGATGTGGATTAAAAAGTGATAATCCACAGTAATAATGGACACCTAAAAAAGAAGTTCTGATCACATAGCTTAAAAGTTCTGTATCCCTGCGCTGGCTTCTTTAAAACAAACTTTTGCTTCATCATCTGGACAAAAACAAGCACTAAGAGGTGAACCTTCTCTCTGAACTGATGCTTTATTTAACCCATCTGGATGATCAGCATATATATCTCTTTCCTTTGCTACTGCAGTCGAGGTCGGTGCCAACTCAGCCGGCTAAACAGCCCGTTGTCACGGTAACATGACAACGCCCCGCACCGCGTGACAAATAGTCCACTTTTTGTGAAAAAAGTGATCCAAACTATAACAATATGAATAAAGTACTAAAAACTGACAATTTCTTTTTCTTTTGTAAGTGACCATGGTATGAGTGAGTTAAGGACCATCAAAGTGTGCATTATCAGAAATTAACACACTTCACGGAGGCAACCGTCCTCCACGGTTCAGGCTTTGACGACATGCATTAATTTCTGACAATGCACATTGTCGGCCATCAACCTTTACATACAGTAGTTTACTCTGAAAGGCTTTAGAATGACATAGACCCTTTAACATGTTCTTTAAATTCCTTTCTGCAGTGCAAGTTATTCAAGCTGTAAACTGGCCAGTCAGATGCCTCAAAAAAAGTAGGTCGTTTCACACCAAACATTTGAAAGGTTTGATTGATAGATTCTTCCGAACCCGCTTTCAGTTGTAAGTGTGTAAACTTCCAACAAGCTCACTCCTGATTGACAAAAGTGGTCATCATAGAAACGATGACTCAGACTGATTTAGACCAGTCACTTCTTACTATCATGACTCCAACATGGCAGTGTCGAAATTGCCAAAAAACAAAACAAAAAAAAAAGGAACTGAATTTACTTTATTTGGTTGGAGCCAGATGTTTGCTTTTTTTTCGATAGTTGATATCACCCTCACTCTGTCCAGTTCTCTTATACAGTCAATAATAGTTCCTCACCATATTCCAAGGCTTTCCATGTCTGTTTTTTCATCTTTCTCTATAGAATTTCCCTCGAAGGAAGGAGTTTTTTAGTAGCAGACTGCAACCCTCCCATTGTCAGAGGCATGTATGTGGGCTGCAGTTACTGCGGGTGGTTGGTGCTAAACAGAGCATGAAAAAGACTTGACTGCTATCGTGGAAATCAAAGCGTCCATTAAACACACAGCTATTAAAAATTCTCTTTCCTGTCTCATGTCTAGACTGCAGCTTGTGCTATTAAGTGACAGATATTCCTTCAAAATGAAGCACCACAATAACAACAAAGGAGTTTGCAGGATATCATTTCTGGGAGGTGGATTTTCAAGCTGCTCAAAACTCTTTGTAATGACTTCCTGACAATTGGCTGCACATTACAGACAAAATTGCTTGACAAAAGTGCAGCTCAAATTTTCCAAATCGCCTCTTCCTATGAGGAAAATACCAGAGCACCATTAGAGGATTACAGTTCTACACTGTATTTGTCTTTTTTTTGTTGTGATAATCAAATCCTAGAAAATCAACAAATGTGCATGTTTTACTTCTCAAAACCTATATTTTTTAAGAGCTCCATCTTTAGATATGATTAGTTTTCAGATTCTTTGGACGCAGAAATCTTCTTAACTTAATTCATGAATGATTTTCCTAAAATCCTCAGCTGCAAGAAATGAAATTTTCCTTTAGAAATGTAGGCTCTTATGCCAGAAATGTTTAAAGCTCCTGGGTGTTCAGGAGTCTGCAGCTTCCAAAATGAACTGCAATCGTGTCCTTTTAAGCAACCTTTGCCATTTAATTTAAGCTTTTCTTCACCAGGACCTTTAAGGACACAGACATCAGTGACTGATTCCTCTCCACTTAAAGTTTCATTTATCTTTGAGGTGGGGGCTGTCACTCAAGGTTGCTTATTAAACCTCCCTCCATGCACACACGTCATTTCATTATGCTTTTAAACAGACTTGTTTCTTTGTCTTTTTTTAATTATTTCTGAAGATAAGATCTCTATTTTTTGTTGTTGAAGTTATGGAAGAAGTGTGCTTTCGAATGTTAAGATTTATTTATCTCTAAAAATGCTTGAGTGAGTGGGAATCAGCAGATGGATGCTTCAGTCAGTAACCCTGCAGAACTGAAGCCCCCACATTCATTCAGTTTGAGAAGTAACATGCACAAGACAAAGTCCAACAAGAATGCAGTTGGTGCACTTGTGTGAATCTGCTCCAGATGGGCATCAGGTTGCAAGAAGGAGTGTGTGGGTGCCACGAGTTTGATGTTTTTTCTTTTAAGAGATTGGCCCCTGAACCCCACAGAAGGTCACCTCTGACACTCCACTATGAGGGTTCAAACCGCGGGTCAATCTGGTGACAAACTCTTGCCTCCTCGGCTGTATAGACTCTGAGATTTTTGGGAGGGGGCACCGGCAGAGCTGTCACGATAAATCTAATCAGTCATCCGAGATAAGCAAGGGATCTCGGCTCCCTGGAGACTCTTGATTTGAGCACTGAAAATTAAAAGCCTCGGGGATGGCAGCTGATGAATATAGACATGTTGAGTGTTCAAATGGGAATGAAGTAATGTGTGCCCAACTTTAAGTCCAGAACCCCTAAACACAAAAATGTTTGCTTTAAAGAGGAAGATATTATTTTATTAAAGTACTTTTTATTTTATTTTGCAAAACTGCATCCTGTATGTGACATCTTGGCTTTTTTAATGTTGCACAGACAAATATCTCACTCTGCTACAATTATTTCTTCGTATTGGATAGTTTTAAACACATATGAATGCATTTTTTGTGTATAGGAAATCTGCTGTTTTCACATAAACTAGACACTCTCTGCTTTATTTTCAAATTATACTATGATAAAAATGTTGGAACTCCTTCTTTACAGGTCTTTTATAGAAGCACAGTTTGCTTAATAACGACGTAACCTGAGAATAAACTTCATCAATATAACTCAAAAATAAAAAAACAAGTCCGTCGACTGAACACAATTAAAAGTTTTAATGTTGAATGAGTTGTTCCTTGTTTGGAACTGTTGCACATCTGGCCACTCAGTATTGATCTCCTACAGTGTGGCACATGTAATGACCTCACACTACGACACATTCACGCACACTAATAGCACAAAGCCATGCCACAAAGCCCACCAATTACACCCCCCCCCCCCCCACCCCAAATTGAGACAGGTCTGAGATTAAAATCTGCATTCTGGTGTTTGTGTAAAGAGAAAAGCTGCCGTCCACACAGAGGAAGTGAGCAGTCTGTTCCCTCATTACTCTTAAGGGAGGCTCAGATGGTGAGTGGGTTTTATTAGAAGGAGGAGGTCTAGATGGCCTGAAGTCACTGGGTTGTGTGCTCAATCTTTTTCAAGTGTGTGGGCAGAACGGGGATCAGGATGACCCGGAAGGTAAAACGTATGGAGGAAAAGAAAAGCATTGTTAAATAAACAAATACAATCATTTTGAACATTTGAGAAGAAAATTTACAGCAAGAATGTAGCAAATTATGCATAATAAATATGATAATAATGACTGTTTCAAATAGTTTTTTATTCATTCCCGAGCATTTTTCCTTTTTTCTGAGCTTTTGAAATCTTTAAAACTGACAAGTATGCCTGTTTTTGTGTTTTGGAATCATTATAGAATGGTGTGAAATTTAAATGTCACTAAATAACATTTGTTTTAGAGCCATAAAAGGAAAAACTGATGTCTGACATTGAGAAAGTTTTTTTTGGCCTCAGGGGACTGCCCATACATTCAGTATTTAGTAAAACAAATTGCTCTGACAGGGCTGCGTCCGCTCAGTAGTTTTAGATATCTTGGGTCCTGTTATTAAATCACTTGTGTCCTGCCCCCAAGTTGCTCATAATGATAGTTTTCGCCTGCCATTAACTCTAATAGGATACAATTACCTGATCAGGTCATTGCCACAGACTGAGAGCAATTAGAGTCACCACAATCAGTTTGAGGTCCTCCCTCTGAGATTCATTTGCTGTGTTTGATTTTTTCTTTCAGAATGACTTCAAGACTTCTTTAAGATTTTAGTAACAGCAAATCTGTGATATATGAGGGTGGAAATCCTCCATTTGGTTACTGTTCTATTGTCAATGTAAACACACACACACCTCTGGTAAACAGCAAGGATGTATTTCTTTATGGTGGCCCGTTTCTTTTTTTTTTTTTTTTGAATACTGAAAAACAGCTTTCAAACAAATAGCTTAATCAAATAAACAGAATTTCAACTTTCTATTTTAATCATCAAAAGTTTCCAAAATCAGCAAGATGCCCAGGACCCACACTCTCTAGAAACTTCCTCCAGAATCTGTGCGTGTGGGGATTTCCACTTGTTTTAAGATCTTTCTAGAGAGTTTCCCAGCATGTGTCAGCCATGCTTATAGATTGTTCATATGATCTTTAGCACAGTTTTGCAAAGAGAATTGTGATTGGGCTGTTTTTAAGTTGCATCCAAAAAACTCTTTTTTTAAATACCATTTTTAAAAACTACACATTTGCTGATGAAGTATGTCAAAAACAGTGATTTTTTTCTTGATAAGGCTTCCTTCATAAACCCAACATGCTAAAGAAGACGTAGTCGCAATTCAAAAATAATTTAAAGTTTTTACTTTCAATCGATGAGACAGTGTGTTGCAATTCAGGACACACATTTTCAAATATGGACAATGAAAAAGCAAATTTTCTGGTTTGACCACTTTGGCACTGGTTTAGGGCTTTCCAAATCGCAAATTTGACACTTTAAATAATCATTTAAAAAACGTATTTTGAACTGACGTTGAATCTGCAGGCATCTGATGGATTTGCAGAAATGTAACTTTCCATAATGGTTTTAAAATAGTAAAATTTCATTTTTACATTTTTCTTTCCTAATTGCATGTAAATGCATAGACAATGGGGTGTAACGATTCATTTTAACAACGATTAAATTCATATTATTCTTAGTTGCTTATACAATTCATAGTCTACTGTATATATCGGTCCATTTTGAACGATCCAATTCACTGACCTAAAATCGATCCAAGACATCTTTAGCCAAAGACTCAACCAGTGTGACTCAGAGATGAATACCTGGGTACTAAACAGTGCAGGTGAAGTTTTCCAGATTCCTTGTATTTCTTGCAAGGTAATCAAGTGTACAAACAAACAAACAAAGAGGTAAACAAGAATGAATGGTAAATCCATTCACATTTTAGTTTCCTTAAGTTCAGCCCACTGTTGTTTTTCCACACCAAAACAATCCAAAGGGAACATTATTAGAATATTCAAGCACACTGTACGGTCTTTGCAAAATTCATAGTGTTTCCACACATTGGATTGGAATGATGGACTGATCACTTTTTGCTTATCACTTTTTATAATCGATTTTTTTTTTAGTTGGAAATGGTTTTATAATGGTATAGGTCAATTCGTGTGTCAAACTTGCCTCAGACAGATCAAACTGGTTGGATTGTAGGAATATAAATCAGTTAAGTTGATTAGTCGTTACCCCCCTAACAGACAAACTCATTAATAAGAGCCATATGGACATAAGTACATGTAAATTTTGTACTGTTTTTCTAAATAAATCTGCTGTATTTTCCCACAGAATTTGGATCTGTGTTTTTGCCATCAGCTGCGATCACATGACGCCTCAAGAGTTCATGTTAAAATGGTGAGATGGTCTTTATTCTTATCATAGGATGTCACTGAAATTCCCCACATTGAAGATCAAGAGAAAAAAGATAATGTATTTGTTGATTTCCTTCCATGTCACTCGCCCAGTGTTTGTAACAAGAAGACACTTTTGATTCCCTGTAAGGCAACTACTTGTGATGATCTATGAAAGCCACAGACGTGAGTGGATTCAGCTGCAGCCATGGTAATCTCAGAACAAATACATTGCATCACTAGTGCTTGTCAGCTCATGATTCATCCTGTGTGTATATATTCATGGAGCCGGGTAAGTTTTGTGTAAATAATACCCATGATTCATTAGTGTGGGCACTCCCTGTCTTTTTCTGTGGTGAAGAAAAGGAAGATTTCGTCTTTGTGTACAACAAAGATCTGATTTAGTCCAAAGATTGTCTGTTTCTTCCTTTTGACCTTGTGATAATTGATTTTTTTTACCTACTGGGCATTGAGTTTCCTCTGATCTCTCCCATGATTCCTTTTTTCTTTTTACGACCACTTCTCAAACTATCGTCTCTCCATCTTTGCTGTTTTAGTTCTTCCCACAGTGACTCTCACAGTAACCAGAGCATGTGCCTCTAGCGCACACACAGTTATTGTCATTTTCTTCTCCCACTCATCCTCAGACTTGTCCCCATATTAAAAAGCATAGCTACAGGCTGCTGGCTGCCGTGTCAGCAGAGGGGAAAAAAGGAAGACAATTCATATCCGACTTCCGCCTGGGCTGGAGGTGAGGAAGCTCACCTTTTCGCTTACGAAACAGCTGAATTTGAGACCAGCAGAGAAGCCCAGATCCGTCAACAACTAGCAGACTCAAACATTCTCATTAAATACTGCATTCTGTTGCTGGGAGTTATATTTCAGATTAAGATGAAGTCTGGATCATTTCTCCAAGTCAAATGTGTAAATAAGTCTTGTTTGATCCAAAACATGTTTTCTCTCGGGTAAACATACAGTTCTGATTATTGCAAATGCAAGCATGTGGACAAACCCTCAGCATAGTTCTTGTAGATGATGACCCCTTCCTCTCTGTACACTTCTGGAAATAGACAATGAAAAAGATACTGACACACACAAATGACAAATAATGCAAAACCTTCATAATTGGCCAATGAATACATGAAAAGTCTTTGATATGTTAAAAACAGAACCGTTTTAAAAAAAACTATGAAAACTATGTTTTTGGAGTTTTAAACATGTTCTTGTAGCATTTTTCCTCATGGAGGACATATTAAGAAATTTAAAGCCAAAACCTATCATTTCAGAGTATTTATTTATTGAAATTGTTGTGATTAGAGTGCAAATGAAAAATTGTAAATGAAGGGATGATGGAAAGTTTTGGAAGGGTTACCAATAGTCTGTCCAAAACTCAGAGGTGAATTTCGTATGAACTACTGCCGCTTTGCAGAAACTGTGTCCAAGAAAACAACAGGTTTTTGGATTTAGCCTAAAAATTCATAATTAAAAGTCCAGTGGGAATGCTTTCACAATAGATCAAAAGATGACTGGAATGGAAATTTAAGGCACTTTATTTGCATCTTGAAATGTATAAACTTGGTTGGAAAAAAACATGAACTTTCTTTGGACTTGTGATGATGACACAAAAAGGAAATGCTTAAAAAAAGTACAGTTATTTTTAGAACTCATTCCCAAACCTCCAACCTCTGACCTGCCGGTAACCCTTACTCTAATCTTGGCCCTTAAAAAAAGACTTCAAGACAGGAGGTGGTATAAAATACCGTTGCTGTGACAGATTTATGAAGTAGCACAAACAAGCATGCATGCCTATCAGGTTAGTACTCGATCGACAGAGTTCAAAACACTTATTTATGTTCTCCCACGCCCGCCCCTTCTCTGTCTGCATCACCCGCTGGATAAATCTGTCTCAGGTATTCTAAGAATCTGTTTCGGGAGAAAATAATCCAGAGACAGCTGCCCACTAATTTTAATTGGATGGCCCTAGGACTCTGGTGTCACAAGGAGAGCAGGGAGTCAGTTTATATTAAATTCTGAAGAAAAAGCTGCAGAGTGCACAGTTTCTGATAAAATACTCTCTGGGGGCTCTGGAGAGGTCAGGACCTGATCTTAAGGTAGAGGGCGAGTGGATAGTATGTCCATCATTCACTCCAGCAATTATTGCCTCCATCGCCATGGCAACAGCAAGTGCATTCAGTAGAGAGAACTCACAGTGTGACACCTTCCACTCACACCTCTTTGTGTGCTGTGATTTATGCTTTTAAATCCCGCCAACGATCAGCTGGTAAAGCATTTATTTATCTTCTTATGCTTGCATTTTGTCACAAATCAGGTGTTTTCAGAGATGCTGCTGTGTCAACTGACAGATTTCATTGTTGTATCATCATACTGTCGGCTGACTGTGATCCTTTGTCTGCGTTAGTTATTTTCCATTTGTCCCAATAAGGCACATAGATATAAATATGAATTTTCCCTTTTGAGGTGAGGAGTGGCGGCTCCATCCTTCAGCTGGAGGAATGAGATCCGGGTCCCTGTGGATGGAGCTGTATGGTGCTCCTCTGCAAATGATCCTGACCTTTGATGATGTCCTGTGGCAGAGGACACATACAAGAACAGAGCTGGGGAAACGCACACATGTAATACAGTGGGAGCTCTGCTGAGGTTTGTCAGGTAACTGTCAAACCTGAGCACTTCTTATCGCAATAGATAATCATAATATAATATTTGATGCCAAAAGAATACTCATTCTTTCATGGAGTTAAACACTTTTATGGGTTTTCTTTGAAATAGGAAAACAGAAGAGCCTCTTTAACTAATTAAAATACACCATCAAACAATAAGTAGTGAGTTGCTCCTGTCAAATGAGATGTTTCAGATGTGATTATAGTTTAAATATTGGCTGATTCCCATAATTACCTCCGCTCCAGCTCTCCTGAGACCAGTTTGACGCTAGCGTAAGACAAGGTCAGAGGTATTTCATCATTCTGCAGAGGTGTCTGCTCTGCCTGCTCAGGAGCTACAATGTCAGAGGAGGCAAAAGGTGTCTGCAGGCTGCCAACAAACTGTCTTTTGATGAGATGAATGTCTGCTTCGTCAGCTCACGCTGAGAATGCTAAGTCATTTAGCGTATTGCCACAATTCAGCAGGATGGTTATTCGCTTCAGTTACTTCATGTAGGATCAAAGTCTAACAAAAAGTCAGCACAGAGGATTGGAAAAAGTCTGGTTTGGTGTTTATCAGTTTGAGCCAACTGTGACAGAAATGATTCACAAAGAAAAAAAAGGAAAATAACAAAAATCCACTTCTCCTTGCTTGTGCTTTGCAGAGTTCACCACTCTGAGAGGAAGGCTGAGTAAGAAGTGGAGCTTTGAACTCACAGCCTGTTTCGTTAATCAATGCTGGAGCTGCTGCTGCTGCTGGCTGAGCATCACTCTTTTTTCCTCCTCGGCCTCCTCCGGGATGAATTTTACTACTCAAAGTTCCATCTGTTTAGGATGCACCCCACGTTGGAAAAACGTTAAAAAAGGGAAATGTTTTTTTAACGATCTACTCCTCCTAAAATAGGGGAGAAAAGAGAGGTATTGTTTAAAAAAAAAAACTCTGTAGAGAGAGTGTGGACCTTTTGGAGGTCTCTCCTGTGAGCCATGGCTGCAGCTGGCTGCAGGAGCTGTGTTATTGTTGTTACTGGATCTTTTCTAAACACTTTCTAAATTTATGCTGCTTCTGCAGCAACAGTATTCCATCATGCTTATTTCAGTCAACAACACATCTGATACCGAGTTACAGTCGATATTTTAGGGCTGGAGTGGAAGCTTGTTCACATTTCGAGCGTAGGATCGGTGCCTATGTGCCAACAGAAAGACGTTTACATTTGCTGTAATAACTACAATACGTTTCCATGTGCTATATTTTGTCCTATAAGTACCTCCTTTGAATTCTCCCAAAAAATGTCTTTTTGTTCTGGTGTCAGCCACAGAAATAGGAAATGACATCTCCGCACAGCCTGCCTACGTACTGTAGCAACACTACCTGAAATAAATCTCACCCGGAGGAAGCACTGCAATGGGAATCCTGGAGGAGGACAGGTGTGTTACTAATAAGAATATATAGCAGAAATCTGTCAAAATGATACTGCAGCTGGTAAAAGCTTGAGCAGACGCAGACGTCAGGACTCCTTTGGCTGAGAGGTGCATTAATTCCCTCTGAGAACAAGTGCAGGCAGGAATGACATTCAGAAGGAAAGGTTTCTCATGGATTGACTCAAAAAACTGGAGCAGTATGTGTTTCCAAAGAAAGGAACAACTTTAGAAGTATTTTTTATTGGGAACTGGTTTTAATTTAGTTCGTCTAAAACGTTTTCGTAAACATTCATTAAAAACATCCTAAAGCGATGTAATCTTGAGGGAAAAAAATCAATGGCCAAAATGCAAAACCTGCAAATTTTTAGATTTTGAATTTTCACATTAATTACTGAGAACAAGGCTCACCACATTTTCCCAGATAGTTTCAAGCACATTTTTTTTGTTTTATTTAACTCTTTTGTTTATTTTCATTTTGTATTTGTGGTTAAAAATTACCTCCTAAACGGCAAGTCTTTTTCAAACATCTCCATGATTCCAAGAACTTAGTTTTTTGTGCAATTAGGAGTTAAAACTGATCCTTAAGATTTAAGAAAAGCCTCAGGCATAGTTTAATTTATACTTCACTCCCCATTTGAGCCTCACTTTGATCAAATGTTCATCTCATTGAGAGGAGAGGCTGAAAGATAAGCAACACATTTCATCCATTACTTTTTGTGAGGGAGGCCAGGAGCTGCGCAAGAATATATTCAGCAAGGTTTCTTTCATTAATTTCATGCATTTAGTCGCTACTTTAATAACAGAGAGATGCAATAAACATGGAGAAAAGCCAGGCTTGTGCTGCAGTAAAGCTGCCAGAAAGCCTTAAAGTATAGCTGGTGAGTTCCAAAAATCTCGACACCTCCCGAATCACCAGGATTTAAAGCTTTGGTCAACCACAAGATGCTGAGATGGTTGACCCGGAGAAAAGGTGCATCTTTAAAAATCCCCCTTTCAGTCCTTTTTACTGTCATTTGCTGTGCCATAAAATGCAATTGGATTGTTTTTATTATGAAGCATCCTTACATAAAATAAGTAAAAACACAAATAAATCCAACTTTTACACACTGTTTTGTTCATGTAAACTTTAAAGGACCCATATCATGCTTTTCTTATGCCTTTCAGAGTAAACTATATCCTTATATATGATAATACATTACCTTTGGCACACTATATTTATTGAAATATGACTTCTTTTTGCAGTTCGTTTTTCTTATCCGTCAGTGAAGGGATTCAATCTCTGAAGCAACGGTGTGGGTGCCACCCATTTCATGGCGTCAACCTAGAGTCGGCCTTGGCTGAGTTTCACCCACAAAAACAAACAACATCCAAACTTTTGCAAATATAATATGGATGATCATATTGTGCATATAAAATAAAAATAAAAGCATTTTGCCGATCACTGCTAGCTCTGTGGACAAAGTAGGTGTGTGTGTTAGCCTGGGGGTGGTGCTAGCAGTGCAGACCCTGCCTGGAAGGGGCTGTTCCTCACTTTGTTTCATCACAATGTGAGAACCCGCTTGTTTTTGTGGATTGAGAGCGGCTGGTGCTCAGGTTTTTAGAGGAGAGCTTAGAAATGTGTGAATGGATCAAAATACAGCTTTGTTCATTTGAGGAATGAACCATATACAATTATACCATATACACCTAAAAGCCCAAAAGGTAGATTTTTCATGGTATAGGACCTTTATGATGTGGATTACATCAGCAACGACACTTTTTACTAGACGAAAAAACTCCAGAGCATTGTTCTTCAGGAAGTTTTGGCTCTTTGAGGTTTGCAGCAAAACTCCACAGTCCTAAATTATTTTGTGACAGATAGATTCGTTGGAGCATCTGAGTTTGCCACTCCAAAGAACCGTCTAATAAGGCTGGTGGAGCTGGTTGTGCATGCTGTAGGACACTAACCTGCAAAAACAACAGTATTCACTCGAAGGATGGGTGGAAACCCTCAGAACTGCCACAAGCCCTTAATCTCCACATGACATGTTTAGCCTTTACCTCTGTTTGTGTTTTTTTGTTGCTGTTGTTGTCTTCTTTCAAGTGCCTCCAGAATTTAAACTGCTTTTAGAGAATTTTAATGAGTTTATCTTGAGTCAGAAATGTAGGGCATGTCTCATGGCTGTCCCCAGAGTCTCGCGAAAGCAACTTTCATTTCTCAAGCCGCACAAGTGAAGCTTAAATCTCCGGAAATGTGTTAATCAAAATGTGTTTAATAATCTGACAAATGTTTTCCCAGCTATATGTTTAATTTTAAACACGTGTCTAATTTAAATTCCTGCCTTTTGGTGTGTACCAGAAAAAGAATGATCAAGGCTCTTTTTCAGAGCCTCTGATGCACAAAAGAGGCTGCACTTCTTCTGTGATGAGAGCCTCAGATGCTGCAAGCTGAACGAACTGTGAGCAAATCTCATCTATTAGTCATGAGGTTTAGGGTGTACGGGGTGTGTGCACAGCTTTGTGGAGGGCTGAGAGCAATTGTGCAGTGCTGCATTGCTGTCCGTTCGCACACAGCTTTCGTCTCTTCCCTGGTTTCCTCCCAGCTTTGCTTTAATATGTTGAGTCAGGAGGTGGGATGGGGGAGAGACTCCTCCTTTGGTCTCGAGCTGCTGTGCTCACCTTCTCAGCTCGTTTTTCCCTTTGAAGATGAAAGGTGGAGCTGATTCCATTAATTTTCCACCAAATTATATCCTTCCCTCCATATTTACAGGGTGGGCCTATTTTAGTCAGAAAAATCTGGCACTTTGAGTTTCTTCCTCACTGACATGTAGCTCTTCCTGCACTCCTCCTAATTTTAAACCTGCTAAAATTGGATAAAAACATCAAAAGGGAGTTTTTCATGATTAAATTGTACAAGAAATAGTTTCAGTTCCTAATAAAAAATTTTAATATTATCATTATAGAACCATTTTTGTAGCATGATGAGTTTTGCCTTTATTCTTCGGTTTCAAGATTAAAATAATTTTGTTTTTCTACTTATTTTGGAGTTTCAAATGCATTTTTCGGTTTCAATAGCAAAATAATTTTTAAGCACACAATTTTTTAAGCTTTACAACAAAACAGTGAGTGTTACACTTGGAATAATGGCCCAAAAATCACAAATATCGATATTTGAAAAAATCTGTCAAATTTGATTCTAAAATTAATTTTTTATTCAAGTGTTCTTGTAGTTTTACTGTAATGCTTTTTGTATAATATTTTATCAAGAGGCACTGTTTTTTTCTGATATGTCGTCTGAAACTGTTTTACCTAAAACCTGTTGTGGTTTAACCTAAATTATTTTAATTATAGATTCACAGCCAAACTACATAGCAGAAGTTAGTCATAACAAGTTACACCTACTGAACAAAACCTATTATTTTCACTGAAATAATATTTTTTATGTTAGCCTTATATTAATTGTGAATTGTCAAAATGTTTAATTTGATATGACACTTGACCTTGTTAGAATACTGAGGGTTAGGATCAATAAAGATGCAAAACATGTGTGTGGGTAAATGGGACTGTAACTACAAAGCGCCTTGGGCCTTCAAGTGAAGTAAAAAAGCTCTACATGAGTTTACGGCATGTGCTTGATGGGCCAAAACATCATTCATGTAACAGAAATAATTCATATTGAAACCTAAAATATGAAAGAGTTATGTCAAGACCTTGAGTTTTTGGCTGGAATTTGGAACATATTAGTCACATTTACATAGTTTTATGTATTCTTACTTTTTAAAAATGTTTTTCCATAATTAATGGTTTTGTGAGATGATTTGTGTTTTCTTTAAGGTTTCTTTTAACACATGTATTATTCCTTTTCATTTCAAGTATTTTTTGGTGTTTGGGGTCATTGCTGTGAAATGTCTTGAGTCTGGTTGTTTTCTTTGATCGGGGATCACGTGGTGGCGGCCTCTGGGATCTTAAGCAGGGTGTTTGCTGATGTAGACAGATCCTCAAAATATGACTTCCTCGCTTCAGAATCAACAGATTTTTGTTTCTTTTTGTCTTTTAAATCTTATCTAAATACCATTTAATGTTTTATTATGTTGATTGTGTGGGAGTTGTTGGGTTGAGTTCATTCTATGTGTTTTATCATGTTTTCTGTAAACAATGATGTGTTAATAGGGTATGAAAAGTGTTTTATGAATCAAGTTTGATTTAATATGTTCAGAGTAGAAAAAAAAATAAAAGCTTAAAAATACAGTTCAGATCTGATTGGAAAAAGATTTGAGTTTTGGTTTTAATTTATCAGTTATCTCTAAAAAATGCTATTTATTTCTTTATTTATTTTATATAATTCAATTAAACTTTATTCATTTTTCCCAATATCACAATAGTTGTCTCAATGGGTTTTCACAGTGCTTGATTTACTTGCTTCGAATAATATAGCATGGGTGACTACTTTTTCAGTTCAGTTCATTTAATTAAAAATACTCACCCATGCCCGTTTTGATGCAACATGACCAACAAAGCATTAATAACCATTAGAAAGCTGATTATGAGATTATGGTCGTAAAATTCAGCAGCAGAGTTTACAGTTCCTGCTGCAGAAGGAGGGGATGGGAGTAAAAAATGGCCATCAGTTCAGTTTATTCTTTTGAACTTTCTTTGATCTCCAGTATTCTGAATAGATAGACAAAATAAGCCATTCATGGTGCAGTGAAAGCTTTTGTCTCCATGTTTTAAAGCCCAGCCCTGAAATGCTGCAGTAAAGGATGCAGGCCCACACTCACAATGTTGCGTAACGTGATGTGATAATACGGTTATCAGCCAGCAGAGCACTGACAGGCTGCTAAGCTCTGCCTGCCTGCACATCAGATAAACAGCATCAAGGCACACGTGTACAGAGGGAGACGGAGCTTATGTTGCTGGAAGGAGAGATGTGCTGTGTTCAGATGGCTGGAGTCGGTGTGGGTATAAGAACAGATGTCTAATGATGCTGGACATGGCTGTTCTCCTTGTTATAATCTGATGGGTGGGATTAAATTTAGCAGGGCTGCTTTTTCTAAAAAAATAAATAAATAAAACAATCTAAAATTTTCTTCACCACAAATAAAACTATACATTTTTTTAGATTTATGTGGGGTTTCCCCCTTTGATAAAAGGAAATATATGGACAGATGTTCATAAATTATTCATATTCTATACTCAAACAAATCATCCTGGGGATTTATCATAAATAATAAATGTAAAAAACATGAAAGCTCAGCTGTTATTAACAGGTTCTAAATAAAAAGGTAATTTTAAATAAGAGTTATACGGTATGTTTTAAATGACTTGCAGGCATTTAACACAGAAATGGTGTTTTTCTTATTTTTGATTAGGCTAAAATCTGAAGGCGTCTCTGTTTTCCTCTCTATCTGACCATTTATATCATATACACACACATTTCTGAGATGCCTATTTTATGAGCATGATCCAAACTTTCTTTAAAAACCCTATGACTCGGTCCATGTTTTCTGTCCTGCAGTGAATTAACACTCCACTAGGGGCAGTAGAACAGGGTTTCCAAGATGGCTGCCTCCATGAAGTCTCAAAAACACTTCTGTCGGGAAACATTTAGCTAATTTTCAAAACTTGATGGTACGATGGAGTATTAGGGCCATCATTAAAAATTAAGAAATACAAAGTACAAAGCAGTAAAACTACAAGTCACAATTTTACTAAAAGTAACACATAAAATGATGAGACGTGTGGCGAATGTGTGACAAATGACCAACGCAAGAATCACTTATGAATTATCAAAAGACTGAAATTTCATATGTGGAAAACACCCAAAATATAAAAAGTGGCTGTGAAGTGGCCTTAAGGCAGAAAAGAATGACTAAACTTCTAATGTTTTGATGCCTGGCCGGTGTATTGTTCAAAACACCTTTAAAATCGATATCAGGTTTTAGACGGATAGATAAAACATGTATCACTTCCTGATTTTACTATATATTTTTCTATTATGAAGATTCTAGCCAGACAATTAGGTATTTTTCTCCTCAAAAAAGTAAAAAAGAAGAAAGTTTGAGTTTTTCTAAGGTCTTTAATGGTTTAGTTGGTATAGGGTTTGGAAGCATTAAGTCAAAAAATGGCCAGCAGCCATATGAAACAAAACCCACCAGTACATTTAGGATGAAAGGAAAATAAAATAAAAAGCCATGAAAAAAAAAAAAAGTAAAATAAAAATCAATATAAAACACAATAAAAGAACATCAGGTCATCACAGTGAAAAGACAATCTTAGCCTCATTTTAACATCAGGATGAAAATCAACACTTTTTTTCTTTCAAAGATGATGACACAAACATTCATGTATAATTTAATCAAAGGCTGCAGAGCAACATCCATAGGCAAAAATGTACAATAAGACACCTTTAAGCAAAAACAAAAATGATGCATAGACAAAAAAATTTGTTTTAAAACAGTGTAAACATAAAACAGTGACAGATATGTTGGCTGTTTTACATTGTGATGATTGTTAGGAACATTCAAATAGATTTTATTGCCAACAAGATGCAATAAATAGCATTTTTTTCTTCTTCTACAGAAACATTTGATCATTAGGCGGGAGCATCAAACAAATCTCCTGATAAAACCTACAGTCAGTGTGGGGAGGGTTTCACTGACCCACACTTAAAAATGAAGATAAGAAACCACAAGGAAGACGCCATCGCACTTCTGTCACAACTTAAACAGAGTTAACATTAAGCATGTCTCTAAGACTAAATCAAAATGTCTTGTTTACAAATGCCCGTTGAAGATCCAGTTGTTTTTTTTTGTCACAGAATAATTTTGTAAACCCCTTGAGGAATAAAAACATTTTACAAAATAATTTTCCAACTTCTAACTAAAGACAGGATCTCTGTGATATCATTGAAAATGTCTCTTCTGAAAGTTTCCTGCTGATAATAGTGCAAGAGGTACAGTGTACAACGTTTGGTTTGATTTCTTTGATTAGTTCAGAAGGTCAAAACTTGTTTGCGCTTAGTAAAAAACAAAAAAACAAAAAAAACAAAGAGGGCATAAAATTGTAGTTATTTCACTTTTTGCTGTCTGAGGAACAGGAAGTCCGTTCAGTGAACAATAAATTACACCTACAGCTCATCTGAACCTTTTAAGTTTAAAAAAAAATAAAAATAAAATAAAAATAAAATCACAATATTTTTCAAATATTTGTACAGTTACCTCAACACACACGTGTTATGATATATGGTAGTGTCTCAAATATCTTGAGTATTCCCTCATATCAAAAGCAGTTTCCCGCTTACTAGCCTTCAAAATAAAAGCAGCAAAAGGAAGAGTGGGGCCTCACATATAAACACGCTGCACACACATTTTCAGGAAAAAGCCTTCAGGCAGCCCCTTATTTTTAGCCCCTTATTTTTAAGCCTCCCTGGATTGAACATCCAGGCAGACTTGTTCCCCTGTTACCTAAAAGGGAGGGATTGATATCAGGCCTGAATTATTACAGAGCACTAAAATGACCTAAACTTACTTCCTTTTTCTTTTTTAATGAAAGAGAAAAATAACACTGATTCCTGTAACCATGAAGCTGGGAACTGATGAGAAAGAGCAGCTTCCTTTGTGTCTGTGTGGATTTTATCACTTCAACTAATGCTGAACCACATGAACAGTCTACAGTCTAAAATGGAAGGAATTGAAACACAAGTATCTATTGATTGTTAATTGGCAACATATCAGCAGTTACTGCAGCCATGATTATTATCACTAAATGATAAGGTATTAATACTTTAAACATTGGCCTCCATTAAGAGTTGGACACAGAAAATACCTATATGGTAGAGTGGGAACAAAAAACTATATTTACACATTTTTTTTAAATAGGGAAACTTAACTTTTGTACATGGTCAGCATGCACTTTTAAATTAATCATGCAGGAGTGGGTCAATTCTATTTTGCAGAAGCTGATCTATGCATGTGTCATGCTGCTTATAGTGAGGCCCCTGCCGGATGAAACACAAGGTTTCCCCACTAAAATGAAAAATAAAAACAACACCCAGTTAGGGTCAAAGAGAAAACAATGATACAGACCTTCCGACACAATCGTCACACTCATTACCAGACTGGAACTAGAATTTGTTGCATCATCCAACTGCCTACTTGGTTCCTCCAGCAGCCAGGATAACATGCAGCACAGCTCAACTTTAGTCAAAAACAAAAAAACCAGCCCCTGCCCAAACAGAAAGAGATATTTAGGACTATCCACAAAACATCCAAGAGTTTTCCTGGACTGTTGGCGAGCTTTCAGCCCGCTGTGACCCACGTGGGTGCTCCTCAGGTGTGCTGACGCGTGCGAGGATGGGACGGGGTGGAGGAGAGCCAAGCAGCCACCTGGCTGTCCTCTCCTCCGGCCCTCTCCAATGCTGATCTGCTCCTGAGCTCCTCCATGACAGGTTATGTGGATAGGAGTGTGTTTACAGATTATGTGGAGGGTGGGGTGTGTGTGTGTGTGTGTGCGTGCGTGCGTGGTGGGGGGCCAGGGTCACTGTCTCCGATCTTCTGTCTCTGATCGTGAGAAAGCCATCACCACATCCTCGGCACCTGGAAACCAACCGAGAAGAAACAAAATGCAACCTTATTGCTTCAATATTTGAGAAAATGCTCTGGGTGGATTTTGAGTACAATTATATGAAAAACAGAGAAAAGGCCACAGAAATTCACCTGTAGAAGAGGTTATTTATGACAAGATGGATCCATTTCTGACCGTCAGCAAATAATTTTGATTTCTGCTGAGTTCAATTATTTACTAATTACTACTTACTTACAAAACTATAAAATACAGACAAAACAACCAATAATTCATATTGTACATATTTTTGGAATATTATATTTGAAGATCATTCCATACCTGATACCTTTTATTTTAACAGATTTCTCTTTAACTTTAGTTCTTAATTATGGATTCTAAAAAACTGCAGGTTGTCTTGTTCTTTTTATATTATTTTTACTGCAACCTTCATGGTCCTAAAACTCTAACAAAACAATGATAAGAAAGTAAATAAAGCTTAGTTTGAAATAAAATACATTTTCTATATCTTTAAAGTCTGTTAGACACTGGAGTCGTTTTGTAAAAAAAAGAAAAACAGAATTCCAGCGTATAAGAATGTTTTTGTGCAACCCCTATGAGCTTTTTGTGTACATGTCTTGTAAATCCAGTTAACAACAGCACCACAAAAAACAGCTGCACTGATTTCATTGTGATTTTTCTGTGCACACGTAAATACATTTGCTTCTTTATCTGCAGAAGAAAATCAAAGGCTGGAATCGTAGGATAAACACACCAAGTGGCCTGTCGTCATTTTCTGCTCCTCCCTGATAACAAGATCTGAGGCTTCTGTGCCATTCAGTCAGTCAGCTGACAGACGTCTACCTCAGAACGTAAAGCAGACACAGAAGAAGACGGAGTGAAAGCAGAATCCCATTTTCAAACCGGAGCACCAGTGAATTAATTCCAGCTCTGTTGATTACCGACTCCTGCACGACGCCAGCTGGGTCTTTGACTGTTCTGTTTGAAAGGAATCCTTCAAGAAGGATTTATGCCAGCAAAGCTACATCTTTAAACCTGTTCTGACAGCAAAAAGGGAACAAATCTTATGTTATATTCCAGTGCAAACAAAATGTCAATATCAATGCTGGTATGACTGATATTCTGATAGTCCCTTCAGTGCAGCTGTGTTATCTGGTACATCTTTCAGCATGACACCCTTGTGTTTCATCACTGATGCTCTTCACACCTCACTTATCCTCCTCTCTTCCAGCACTTTGGCTCATTATTTAACCGAGTCTCAGAACGGGGACTCATAATAAGGATGAAATCAGTCACAACTTGCTCTCAGGACTGCACTTATGCAAAATACTCTTTTGTTCATAACGCCTCCAGTCACTTCAGTGCCACCATGACTGTGTGGATATTAAAATCCTATGCAAAAAATGAAAAAAGAAATACCCCAAAAGTTATTTTGTCTGAAATTCATTTGATTTAAATCAAGTTAATCTTTCATTTTCCTGCAGTTGGTTGCTCTGGAACTGCTCACCTGAGAGCAGGACTTTCACTCTAACTATTTTTTTTGTCATTTCTGGCTCAGGGGGCCAATTTGTTACATTCAGTCTCTGGTAATTGTAGTCGCGGGTTTATTTTCACGCCCCCCCCCACACAAATCAGATACGGTTTGGGTTCTCACAACCTCAAAAATGAATCCATTCTTTCCAGAAAACAGGGTTTGGGTGCAGCAGTTTCTGTTTACATCAACCTTTGTTGATGCGTAAGAACAACCTCAGGTGTGATTAACGTGAGCTTTAGCACCTTTGTTCCCCCCTCCTGGTGTTGGACTTTCACCACTGCAACCTTAGAGGCGCTGGTGAGAAAGCAGGGCAGAAATATGCATTTGTACTCCTTTTAAATGAGAAAAAAAAAATGGAATATTTCCAAACATTACAGGACAACTGCCTTCTAAACTGGAGGTTTAGACTGGAGTTTATGCAGGAATTCATCAGTAATTTACATCTGACCTGCAGAGTAAGCCCTCCCATCATCCCTTCGTTTATATGCACCCCTGATAGCTTACAGCCCTTCAACACCTCCAACCTAACAAAAATGGTGAGTAATATCAAAAAAAGACATATTTGTCTGGAAGTGGATGCATTGGAATAGAGCAGATCAGGGAGCTTGTGGCCCGCCGACAATCTTTATCATCTGCTCCTGATTCCACATGATTTGAATGAAAACATACACACATATTTATCTTCATTTTTGTTTATATATGTCCTACATCGAGAGAAAAATGCTAGAAGAACACGTTAAAAACACAACTGTGAACAACATAAAAGACCACCCTCGCAGACAAAAGCTGCCAAAAATCAGGTCAAATAAAAAAACTAAGAGAAACTTTAAATCTTATATATTTTTAAAAAGGAAACGTATATCACAATGGACTCAAGACAACTCAAGAAAATAAAGTGAGAAGATGGGGAAATCGCCTTACACCTCACTGGAGAAGCAATCAACTTTGTTGATCACATTTGTAGTACCGTAACTTTTTTTAAGGAGTCTGTCCACCTTAAAGGATCAGATTAAAGGAGGAATGCACAGAAACTTGAGCCAAACACCCAGCAGGTTTTCCTCACAACACCGCCTCAGGCTTCGCTATATCTGACTGCTTGGCCTAACTACAACACTCGCAAACAACAGACACGCCAGAGCCGAAAACGCTGTTGCCTAGTGACGGGAGGAAAAAAAAACAAGAAAAAAATCAGTCTGCATCAGTGCTGCAACTGCATGTTAGCTGTTAGCAAGCATCTGTTTTGCAATGATCACTGGCTGTCTCATCTGCCTGATAGAGGAGAACACAATGTCTCAGAGAGGTGGAAAAAGGTGTCATTTCAACAAAATCTACATCAGTGCAAACCCTAATTCACTGATATTGTAGGAATTACACAACAGGTAATACTAAAATCAAAGAAGAAACACATAGTTTTGAAATAAACGTCAAACTTTAGGCTGCCAAACTAAGCCCCGTGTAGAAAGAAAGCCTTATTGCACTTGTAAGAGAATATAAATAAATAGACAATTTGCCAAAAATCAACAAAGGAAGACAAAAATCTCTGAGGAGAAAAGAACAAAGCTAAAAACAGTCTGGGAGAAAGAGACACCAGTGTTTCCAGCATTAATAAGCAAAGATGGATGTGTGGGATGAAAGCAGCACTTAAAGCATGCAGGGTCAAAATATGTGGCGGGTCAACTGAGGGATGAAGGATGCTGAGAACAGCAGGGGAGGGTCGAGGCCCAACACACAGCGGGGGGGTTGTGCAGAGCGAGGAACGTCAAGACAGATTCATATGACATCACAGCGTGCCAGCAACGTTATGGTCAAGTTTTTCTCTCAATGATTCAACTTGAATTTGTAAATGTAACGACCCGATCCATGCATCCAGTACATTTAGAATGTTTTAGTTCCTTATAGTTATCCTGGCCTCATTTCAAAGTGTTGTTTTGATGAAGTAAAACTACATACATGCATGTTATGTACCTCATTAAGATAAAAGCAACTTCTCAGTGACTAAATGTAACTATAGGTTCTTGCAAAAATGCAATATTTCCCTCATTTAGGCTAATTAAACATATGTTAGTTAAAATTTGAAGACAAAAAAAGTAATGATAAAAAGCCATTATTAGATTATTTTAAAGTAGGAAAAAAAGTAATCATGTAATTTTAAATTGATTGCTGAATTGTATTCTTCACCTTGGTGCAAAAGTCAACAGCAAATAAAACCCCTTTTAAAAAATATTATTTTATTATTCAGAGATGGAGTCTAAATTTTACATTTTGACAGGAAAAAATGTACATTTGTGCTTCTATGATCCTATTAACAGGAATGAAAACAGCCCCTGTAGTTTTATAACAACTGAAACCTGATTTAAGTTTGTTTGAGATTGAAAGAGAAGAAAAACAAAAACAGGTTTCTAATCTGGTAGAAATGGTTCAACTGATGCTTCTATTCTGACTGCAGAGATGAACAGCAAAACATGAGAAGCTAACAGTGATGATGATGCTTTCCCCTTGCTAAAAGAGGGTCACGGCTCTATTGTTAAACAAACAAAGAAACCACTGCTTGCTGCGGTCTTGTCTGTGTGGTAACAACTAAAACACCAGAGGCTAGAAGAAGCACAGACGTAATGAGACTCTGGAATATCACACCCTTGCATGTAATAAGAACGACCTCAATGGAAGCAGCTCTATTTTTTACCACAAGGACGTTCTGACCCTTTTTCTGGTCTTTGTTGAGAACTTCCAAAATCCTCAAACAGTGTTTTCAACAACTCTAATCTGTTTAACTGTTGGGTTAAATGATGAACGCTACACAGAGACATATATGAAATTTTGTTTTTTTTAAAAAGGTCCCAATGGAGATGAAGATCTACAAATGTGACCTCAATTAATGAAAGCTTTTTGGTGTTGTATCAACTTGGTTTAAACAGCGACTGTTCAACAAAAGGCACAGAATAAGACTTTTTCAATCATCTTTTGTCCATCAAAATTCAGCGACATTAAGGCTTTTACAGAAGAAAAAGAAGGATAACGGAAATCTAAGCCTCCGCTTTTCTGGTCATTAGTTCCGCACCAGTCCAATTAAAACAGCAAAACAAAATTCTATATTTGCATTTATGGTAATCAGCCAATTAGGAATATTTGAAATGCAAATGCAGTGACCCAAAGAATTATGATAAACATGATGAACCCTGTAGGATTATATAGATAAACAAGGAGGTTTTATTCTGATTACACTGCTGCTCTGAACTGAAACTGAAGTTATGCGTTTTCTATCTGGATCTGTTCTTACAGGTGAATTTCTGTGGTGAGGAACAGTTCAGTGTCACAGTCTGAAGAGAAACATCTGGGTTCTACAATGATTAGGGCATGAACTGTTCATCATTTTAATTCATGGCCCACTCTGAAGGAAATTGTATTTTTTGTGTTTTTAACATGTTCTTGTAACATTTTCTGACGATGGAGGACAAGAAAATGAAACTCAAAATTGCGTTTCTGAGGATTTTTTATTAAAATTGTGATGCAGCAGGAGCACACACAAAAAAGCCGTTTGAAAAAGATTGTATTTGAGACGGTGAAAGTACGCTGGGTGGGCCACAAGCTCCCTGCTCCGCTTTATTATGATGCATCCCTTGTAGACGACTAGATCCATGGACGCCTTCATTTTCCTCACCAGAGTCGGCCACTGGCTCAAACCTGCACGGCTGGACAGCTCCAGAACTCTTTGCCATTTTTGTTGCGCTGGTAATGTTAGGTTCGGGGTGTGAGGGGTTTTAATCTAGCGGGAGAGCTTGTTTAGCATCAGTGAGGGGAATAGGGGATGGGGTTGCTCCACACCAACAGTACCATCCACAACTCGAAGAAGGCAAATTTCTAATGTACTACTGCTGAAACTGTGTCGTACAAAATGACACAAGTTTTTTTTAATTTTGCCTAAAAATGGCAAAATCATATTTAAAAGACCACTTATAACACTTTTTGAACAGATTGAAAGAGGATCAGAGTGGGTCTTTAAAAATCAACAGAAATTCTTCACAAGAGTCTGAAACTTTAAAATAGTGAACAAATCAGTTTTACCTCTGATAAAAAGGTGTTTAAAGTTTTCACTGAAGTTATGTAACATTTTAAAATGAAGAAGCTTTTAAATTTAAACAGGAAAACCAGAAGAACTGCTGATGAAGAGGCTCAGGCTGGTGTGACATGCGAAGGAGGGCGTGGTTTGGGATCTGATGACAGGTGGAGGTGTTGCACATTGACACGCATTATGGGACAACCTGCTGGCTCATAAAGTGCTGCTCCATAACATGTCTGAACAACAATCATTTTTTATAAACAATATATCATAACACAAAAAATCTTTAAGGCAAAGATATTTAAAGCACTTAACCCTAAACTGTTCTTTTTGCTCCTGGAACCTTAATAGCAAACTTCTCTGCAAATGGCAATATTGTTACTTATCCTCAAGAGTCCCGCGTCTTTAGAGACATACAAAGAACTGCCCTTCATGCAACCTTGAATATTAAAACCAAAGGGTTAGCTCCCTGTCCTGAGATGCACACTGAACATTTTTGGGGCACCTTTTACCAGTTCTATTCTTCAATAATTGACCAGGTCTGTCCGTGCTGAAGGTGAAGACATTTAAAAAAACAACAGATACAATTTTAATTATTACTAATGTCCCATTGGATGCTTCAGTTTTATGTACAAGACGATAGGTCATAAAGGGAAAATCTCTGTTTTATGACAAATTGCAGATCTACACCGGCTTCCTTTCATGCTGAACAGTTTATAAATCCTCCTCCATCACACAGACAAGGATAAAAACAAAACCAGCTCCTGCTGATTGTTTCCTTGCAGAGGTGACGCATACAAGGACACCCAACCCTTCATTGTAGGAAAGGTGCCACTGGCATTCTTCCCTAAATTTAATCTCCCCTGAGGGGGGAATGTCATGCAGGCGGAGACACAGCAGGTGTGTCAAAGCAGGACTTCATAAACCCAACTGGTTTTTGGATTTGTGGTACAACTCTAGTTACCTGTAATTTACTGCAGTTATCTCAAGAAAGCTGCAGTGCTTTGACGCTGGAAGTATTGTCTTGAACGCAGCGCCATCTTGTGGTTTCAATAGAATTTAACAAGGCTGTAGATACGGCTCAACGGCGCCTTCTAGTGTTTGTGAATAGGAAGGTCATTTTAAATGAGTCTCAAAAAAATAAAAACAACTACAATATAGTTTGATATTTTTAGGCAGCACATTCAATGATTGACACTTGCATATTAATATATAACAATTATATGTTTCAAAGCGTATTTTTTTTCTATTTTAAAGACTATGGTCTGTAGATAATAGATATGCACCCTTCTCTGTGTAAAATCAAACAGCATGTTACACTATTAAACCGAATCATGGGGAAAGTGAATCGTTGCATCCCTACTGTAGACCATTATGACGGCATCAAAAACGTGTTGTGCTAAATTTAAGGTTTTATTATTTATAGTTTTATTTGTTTACACCAGGTTAGCTAGCATGAGACAACTGTAAGGGGTTTCTTCATTGTTACTTGCTTAAAATGGGCATTCATTTATAAAAAGGCTTTTTTCTTTTTCTTTAGTTTTTGTTTTGTGATACACAAATCATATACCACACCAAAACAAATCTGTGACTCAAAAATCGAGGTTTGAACAGAGTCATGGGAGCGTGAATCGTTTTACTTTCTATGCCTTAAATATGTGGTCTCTTTCCACAAACTACAGCATCAGTGGGTGGTGCCATGGAAGCCACCGGCCTGTAGAACAGCACAAGTGTCAGGGAAGCCCAGCTTGCTGTAATAGCTGTCTTCAGCTCATCTGTATAGTTGGGTCAGAGATCTCTCATCTTCCTCATAACTAGGTCCAGGTCAGGTACGTGTCCTGGCCAATCCATCACAGTAACAACACGGTCCTTAAATCAGGCTTTTGGTATCTTTGGTTGAACAGACTATGACATTTTAACAATATTCTTAATTGGGGGCTCTCATAATGTATGTATAATGCATGTCCTGATAATCAAAATGACTAAATATTTTGGGAAATGATTATCTACAAAAATATGAATTTCATTTTTTTCATCAACTGAACAAACTATTGACAATATTCTAGTGTAAATAGAATATTTACACTAAAGACCGAAGACACTGACATTATAACCTGTAAGCCATAATAATCAATATTAAAATACAAGTTTTACTTTTGGAATCGTCTGATTTTTTAAAACTTCTTTTTTAACAATATTCTAATTTTTGAGACGTATTTAAAGACAAAAATCATCAAAAATGTTGTACACAGACTAAGATCGAGAGGCAGTGGTGACTAAAATGCTGAGTCAGGTGCAGACAGGAACAAATTGGACCTGCTGAATGGAGGCTGAGGGTGTGATGCGTGTTCAGGGATCTTCCCGTGTTTTTGTAAGGACACAGTTTCACCTCTGTGGTATTTGGGGTGACAGATTGTGAGCTCATACTGTTAAAGTTGTGTATTGACTTACACTAATATCACACAGAAAATATTCATCTTTTTCCTGAGCAGATGATTAGAAATCTGTACAGTTGTGGGAGGGTTGCGTCACGCTTACCCTGATCAATGTTGTGCTGGGGTAGCTGGCTCATCTGACTGTGAACCACACCTGAATAACTCCGGAGGAAAGCCTCTTCACTTGGTGTAAGCTGCAAACAAAACAAGGAAACCAAGTACATTTAAAGCTTTCGAAACATAAACAAAGAACATGGACGCAAAGAACAAGCTAACTGAGTACCATGCGTTTACTCCTTAGTCACAATTACCCTTACGGGTGAATACAAGCCATCTGTGGGCGAAAAACGGGCTAGTCTTTCTGGGGCATGCAAGTTGTACACTGGTCTGTACGATTCATGATACTCTAACCACACGCATGACAATCATACGTTTAATTGTAATGACGTCCCTTGAAGTTTTGTACGAACCTCAAGGGAACTGAAAGACACACCTGCGTTCTCTTTAAGATGCGGCCTCTCCTGTCTATGACCCTCCACAGACCCGGATGACCCAAAAACATGCAGCATCCGAATGTGTCAACCCTTGTACTAAGGCCTTAGGTACACACGCCTTTGATCGGTTCCTTTTTGAAGGAGCGTGTCCCAACCCTTACAACTTCCAGTTAGGTTAGGTCTGCACAATAAATTGCAAATCTATAGACATCGGCTTGTGACACGTGTATCGCAATAGACAGGGTAAAATGCAATAAATGGTTACCCGATACGTTTACACACATGCTAAAAACAATCTCATGGCAGCTTGACTTATTTAGCAAATCAAATAGTCTTTTACACATTTGTCCAATCGGATTAACCCTTTCACACTGTTGACCAATCAATTGAAGTCTTTTTTGCTATATGTCTGCCTTCTATGTGGATGTGGGTCATTTGGAATTTAACTTAAGTTATGTTGACTTTTAATTAAACAAAACAGCTGCAATGAAATTAAAATGATGTATTAGTTGTTTTGCCATTTGTTTATATATCGCAAGCCATATCGTCATGGCAATACTGATCACTAATATCGTAAGTCACAGGTTTTCCTCATATGGTGTAGCCCTGGCCCTGATGATGAAGTTTCCTGCTGTAGACACCAGTAAAAGCGACATCAGAGCTCCTGAGCTTACATTTGATCCCATCTTTTTAAGCATGAGCAGGACCCGCACTTTCTGTTGGATGTACATGTCTTCAGGAGACTTCCCCGGCGCCTCCTCGCGGTTCATACCCCCTGCTCCTGTGGCTCTGAAAACAAACACATTTTAGCCACACATGCTAAAAACACACACAGCAAATTCAACCACAAATCTGAATTTGAGTCAATTACAAAACACACATTTATCTACAGAAACAATATTAGAGACTGAATTGCTTAAATGGTCCTGTAATGTGGTAAAGAAACACATATTTGAGCTCCGTGGAATAAACCCCGGCAGGAGACTTGGTTCTGTCACCAGTGGAGGTTTGCAGCATTATAAATATTGCACAGCAATATTTAACACAGATCTATCTCACCTCTAACAACTTTCATCTCAGATTCTCCGTCTAACTAATGACCTGCTTTTTTGCCGTCGGTCTGCAGAAGCAGGGAAGAGGCAAAGCGGGAGAGGAGAAATGCGGAGAAGAAAGCCATGGAAAGACCTGCCACAGCTAATGTGGGTGACAGAAAAGAAATACGTTTTGTTGTGAGAGCGCACACATCAACAACTCACTTGAGTCACGACTTTTGTCATATTAGATCGTTCTCGCAAAGCACCAGCAAGAAATGGCAATGAGCTAAACTGCAGATACACCTCAAATCTGCTACCTGAACATGCAAACAAAAAATTTAAACAATCATCTCCCCCAAATTTAAGATAAAGGTGAAATTAGTATGCACATCAGCTTTGTCCTCTGCTTACAATATTAGATTAGAGGCCTTTGTGGGGCTATGAAAGTTCTGCCAATTTATTTGGCCCTTTTATCCTTCCATAGGAGCTTTGATGCATGTTGGCAGACCGTTTGATGTGGGGTTATATTTAATTAGGGGGGTGACTTGATGTACCCTCTTTCCAGAACCCAGGGGGTGGGGTGGGGGTGGCAAAAATGAGGTCCTGCTGGCCGCGCGCAGGCGTTTGGTTGCCACAGTGACGTGGATTCAGGCAGATCACAGCAGCTCCAGGCCATAATTCTGATCATACTCTACAATTACAGCAACCTTCAGGGGCTTGTTTATTTCACACAACTCATTGCTAACTTTGTCATCTCTTATTCATCACAATGAGCGATGAAGAAACCAGTTTCTCCAGTTTGACCGGAACATCATGCGGGGTTTTAATTGCGGTTCTGCTGAAGACTCGGAGCCAGACAGACATGAAAAGAGTTCAGGCTCGCTGGTGTCAGCTCAGCTGCTCAGCAAACCTTCAGGGGATTGGTGGTGTGTGAATACATTTGGGTGGGGGTAGTGACATGAAGGACGCTAGAGGAGGGTGACGGGAGCGACTCATCCGATCCCGCTTCCAAACTCTGGGTTAAAAACAGACGTTTGAGAGCGGATCCAGGCAGCATGAAGGCTGAACCTGTGAGCATCCGTGCCTCTCCTCACAAGCACACTGGGATTTGTAAAGCCGCTGCACTAAAGCTGTTTCATATCATGTTTGATTGTTCAACCTTGAAAAACATCCATATTAAGCAGAATGTCAAGCTTCTGACCATTTTTAATTAAAACATTTTTATTTTATGGTATCAACTGTTAAAATAGTTGATATCATAAAATAGTGATATTCATAAATCCGTTTTTTGTCACAAATCCTACTTTATTGAGGAAACCTATTTATTTAAAGATGACTTATTTTTGCACCGGAGGAGTTTTAGATCAGGATTTTTTTTTTTACAATAAACTGACTAAAGAAATACCCAGAAATGCTGTTTTGAGCTCAATTTTCTTTATACATGTCCTCCATGATCAGAAAAATCAAAAACACAATTTTCATCTATGTGTGTCTTAGTTTTTAGAAACACCTGCTTGTTTCTTATGCTTTCCTAAAGGAGCAGTGATAGGATTTTATATAAATTGATTGGTGTTGCTCAAGTTTTTTCTTTTTCAAAGATCCGATACATGGCTGATGCAAGCATGAATTGAAAATGAAAAAGGGACATTTTATTGGCCTATTTTAACATTACTAAACAGTTTCATCAACTTAAACAGCCTCGGGTAATTCTTTGAAAAAAACAAAAATGAAAACCTCCAGATCGACGACGGCTGGCATCTTCTGATGTGTAGAAGAAACCGAGCTGAGGTAAGCTCCCTCCAGACTCCAAACTACAGCTCTCCTCTCTGTGATGTCCGAATTAAAATGTTGTTTCCGAGCCACATGTGGCGAACCGCAGGCAGAGGCGGTTATGATAACCCACGTGTGTGAAGTATACTTCACTGTGGCTGCAGACCAAGATCTAAAGATAGATGATCATTTAAAGGCAATAGCAAGCATGTATGGTCAGAGCAATCATTTATATCTCTTCATGCTTTCAATGTATTTGCAGAAAACACGTCTTTGTAGGTGAACATAGGCCTGGGCATCACTGCCTTCAAGCTCATGATTCAGTTTACACTTCCATTAAAATATATTTGTTTTTCAAGTTTCTGTTATAATTCCAGTTTTCTTTGGTTATAAAAATGATTTGTACATAAACATTATAAGAATATTTTTGCCTGGGAAAAAACCCAGTTTTCAGTTTTATACCCTAAATAAATAAAGCAGCTTTACAAATGATCTCGTACTAGTATACAACTAGACTGTATTAAAAGGTAAACAATGACCAAAGCAGTTTTGTCACAAATCTGGTTTTGAGCGTTCGCAGATGGTTTCTATTTTTCATTCACTTTCATTGAGTTTACATTTCCCTCCATAAGAATCTGTGTTTATGGATGTCAGACTGTGGGGACGTGTTCAGCATTGTGGTCTGTCATTTTCACAAGTCTAAAATAAAAATAAAAAAGCCTGATCCTGTCAGATTCTTTGAGATTGTAGCTCCCAGAGGTAGACCAACTCCCTCGAGGGATGCTTAAGCGGCCTCAGAAGCGTAGAGTTATAAATCCGGACCCAATCAAAAGGTTTACTTCAGTGATTAATCCCCAAACGTCCCCACACCCTTAACTCATTTTCTGGCTTTCCGTATCGGTAAAGTAAGCACCAACTATTTCAGGCGGCCCCTTAAAAAATAACTAAAATATTTTTTTTCCCCCTGAATAAAATTGACTTTAAAAACAGATTTGTGTAAAACTATACATCTAATGTCACTTTCTGCATCCCAGCAATAGAATTCATATTACCGGTCTAGTAAATCATCTTGTAAATAATCAATTAGATTGACCCACTTGGGGAAAAAAAAAACACCAAAAGATGCCAGATCAGGCTTGCAAGCTGGAAAATGCGCTAACTAAAGGTTAAACACTATGGAAAAAACAAAAACCTCCCTCACTTTAACAGGCATTATAGATATAGAACACATGTGTCAAACTCAAGGCCCGGGGGCCAAACGTGACCCGTCATGTCATTTTATGTGGCCCGCGAGAGCATAAAAGTTTTTAATTTCTTAAAATAAAACATAAAAGTTGTTGTGTATGTATTCATATCTAAGGGGAATCAGACTTGAAATATCAGATTGGGCAACTAAACATTATGACTTAAACACTGTCCATATAACCTAACCTGACAGAATCAAATGTAAAAGGATTCATGCTAGAGTAACAAGCAAACGTGTTTTCTATGAAACTGTAATTTTCACTTTAAAAAGTTATAATAAATACATAATGAGTTATTTAACATTAAGGAGTAGTTACATTTACTTTTCATTTAGTTACATGTATAAGTTATATCTGGCCTTTTGAGGACAGCCGCTATGCTGATGTGGCCCTCGGTGAAAATGAGTTTGACACCCTTGATATAGAAAAACCACCAAAGTCCCACTCCTATCATCTTTTGATCCAATGTAAAAGCATTCCCATTGGTCTTCTCGTTTTAATCATGCGTTGTTTTTTAAGCCAAAATCAAAAAAACTTTCATTTTCTATGACTGGTTTCTGCGGAGCTGCAGTAATTCATTAGAAATTCACCTGTAATTTGTGGACGGGACCACTGGTGCAGAGTGAGCCTGCCCTCATTTTCCATTATCCAACATAACATTAGCGGTGCAAAAGAAATTGCAAGTAATATTGGAGCTACACAGTTTGAGGATGAACTAATTAAAGTAGAAGATCTACTGCAAACAATACCCCAATTGATCCTTTCAGACTGTTTTTTTTTACATTGTAATTTACTATCAGGGGAGCTACAAGGGTTCATGGGGGTCCCAAGTAAATGTTCCCAGGAGGCCCCTATAATGAGTGTTGATCACCTTACAATGATCTGCTGTTTGCAGGACTGTCAGTTAAGGATTTCACATGTTATCATATATGTCAAGAGCCTGGCTATGCTCCAGAGTGCAAGAAAGATCTGCTGCCAGGCTTCTATTATGCAATCCCAGAGGCCCAGCCATGTTGAAAGGGTCAAGAAGGGCAAAGGATGTCAGACAGCACCGGGGAAGCAGCTCCTTCGCTCTGACTGGCTCTGCAGTTCACCAACTGCACGGTGTCTGATTTGCAAACAAATCCCTGCCCTCACCAAACCAAATCTGAACACGACTCTAGGAGGTTAACAGCTTCGGCAGAGGGGAACAAAAATAATCTGAATTCATTCACAGGGAGCCTCAACATCTCAAGCAAACGTGTGAGAAACATTAGCGGCTGCAAGCAGAGCAGCCAACGATGACCCAGTAGGGTTCTGTTCAGCAGCTGTGGCCCTGAACGTAACAGAGGTCCTCAAACTCACGTCATGATTAATAACTATAATCAAGAAATGTGGTTAAGACTTTACCAGCTACAGATAGCTTTTATAGTAAATTTTACTAACTAATTCTGACTTTTGGAAAACAACTTTGTTCAAAGACCCAATCCAATCATCTTTTGATCTATTTTAAAAGCGTCCCAGTGTTTTTTTTATATTATGGTTATGCAGTTTTTAGCCAAAATCAAAAAAGCTGTGTTGTTTTCTAGGACTTGTTTCTGCAGAGCGGCAGTAGCTCATTAGAAATTGACCTCTGAATTGTGGGCGGACCGTTGGTGCAGAGCAACCCACTCAGAGCAGGGATCTTGTGGCCTGCCCAGTGAACTTTTTACGTCACAAATAAGCTCTTTTTCAAACTGTATTTTTCATCCGTTACTGATTCTCAACAATTTAAATAAAGCAATACTCAGGAATGCCATTTTGAGCATAATTTTCTTTACTTGTCCTACATCATGAGCAAAAGGCCACATGAACATTTTCCTCTCAGTGGATCTTTAGCAGCAGTTCCTCAGAAAGAGACACAATCGCAATAAATCATCTCCATTCATTTTTGCTCATAAAGCCACTGGCCCTAAAATGGCGTGAGCACGCCAAACAGATATGAGGCGTGGGTTCAATACGCCGAGTGTCTGCACGTCACCATCTCTTCACATGTAGTGTTCACCACAATAGCTGCACTATTTAGGGACAATGGGGATGAAGTGGGTTGTGAAAACAAGGTTGATAAGTGGGTCATGTCTTGTTGTCACCTCGTGACGCATGAATTCAAACAGTTCTGCTGAACTATCACAGCTATAGATGAGCTCAATTATTTCTTCTGTTGTATAAGGATGGAGCAGGCCCTAACAGGACAAACCACATGAATCACACAAATTTACATGCAAGAACCCGAGGCAGCTGCTTTTTTAATTAGGTCTTACTTCTGCATAATGACAAATCCTAAATTTTTATTGGCGATCTGGACTACAATCACAGAGCATCTATGCTCGCTCCTTAAGGTTCTTCAAAGGAGCTGAAACAGAAGCTGGTGCCTTAAGCTGGTCCCTTGGGATGCGGCGGAGCGATTTTCAAGAGAGCTCGCACCAAAGTGTGGCATACATTTCTGATTAGTGGAGGGCTACATAAGATGTGCTGACACAATAGACGCAATGTGAGTCAATCTAGAAGCTGAGGAATGACAAGAACCGGACGCACATTTCAAAATGTTATTCATTCTAAACAGCCAAAGATTTAAAACTACTTGCTGCTTACACGGATTTAGACTACTTTAGTTTTAAAGTGACCGTGAGCTACAGCTGTATGGGTTAACGGCGGAAAGTTGGTGCCAAAAATCAATGTGAGAAGAACCAGCCTCCCTCCTGATGTATTCACACCAGCAGTCGACGACAACCGATCCCTGCTCAAACGCGCTTCAGCACCTGTCCTGCAGAGTGCAAGCAGCCAAGCGGTCTTAATCTCCCAAAAATCCATACAGCTTGGAGAATGTGCCAGCTAAGATGGGCTTCACTTTCTGTGGTACACGATCAAGTTTGACGGTTCCCAAGGGTATCTGGGGAGCCTGCCTGTGGCCAAGCCCTGACACCTGCTGGCTGCAGCACTCATCAGTGTCCTGCTGCCAATAGCACGTCAGCTTTGCCCCTTTAGGATCGTCAGCTGACATGTGGAAAGAGGAGATACTGCAAAAGGCAACATGGCACACATACAATTTATGGAAAATTATCTCTGTAAGGATGACAACAAAAACATGAAATCACAGATACTGCATACGCTAATTTTTGTAGGGTGGAGCATCTTCGCTTGAGCTTTTAAATTTTATATTATATATACACACTCACATCTCTACAATACTATGTTTAGTGCATGACCACGTTTGTTAGGGAAATCAATGAAAATCCAGTGATGCTAACAAGTAATTAACATACCTGGAGTAAACTTAAACTGTTCAAGACAACATATTTTATATATAAAAAGTTAATTTTTGAGCCTATATGTGTATAAAATTGTAAATAATGACGTTCTTCGACCTGGTGTTGGATAGTGCTTTTTTGTGGTCGTGTTCCGGGGCGCAGACTGTGTTCAGTTAGCAACCGAACCGACGAACCTTCACTCACAGACAGCGTCTCGGAACGGCTCCTCCGTGATAAAATGTACAGAAAAGGGAACATTTGCTTGACGAACCGGCTTTGTTTTAGCGCAGACATGCATTAAATTCAGCGTCTACCAAACCCGAGACGCTATAGGGAACACGAGCGATGCTAACAAGTCGAGCTAGCTTGCTAGCATGCCCCAGACAAAAGCCTGAATGAAGTTCCTATGGGTGCAAACACCATCCAGGTGCCGCTGCTGTGCCACAACTCTTAGCGTCACCATTCGGACACACCTCATATTTCTATAGACTCCTGACGACGTGCAACTCGTCAAGCGAACGTAACACATATTCGCTTACCCCTCCTGGTCCAGCTTTACTTTTCTTCTGTGCACTGTTTGAATGGGGTGTTGTTGTGAGGAGTCCTGTTCCGGGGTCACATCCCTCCAGTCAGCCAGCGGAGCTGTAGGCGGACTGCCTTAGCGCACTCCAATATTCAGTACCACTGCCAACCGCTGGGGGCGGTGCAGACCCCACTCAATCACGCCACACGTCTGCGCAGCTGCAGACTCTCAGCAGGAAAAGCAGACATGTTCCAAATGTGAAGTAAAAATAGTGACAGTTATAACGCTTGCAGTATTTTATCATCTTCTGTTTTTTATTATTTCTATTAAAACTTCTATATTCATTAGGTTTTACCACTGTCAAAATGTTCATAAATTTTTTAAACATAGTTCAAATTTGTTGAACATTATTTAGCCTAAATGATTGAAACTGTTACGTTTAAGTGTTTTTTTTGGTCACTAAAATGAATTTTTCTCAAAAGAAAATAAATTAATTAAAAGTGGAGAGCTTCTTACGGTAACTGAACACATTTAGTGTGTCAAAATATGCATAACCATCTCAGTTCAAACCGTTAGTGAGTTAGAGTTTTAATTATAAATGATATAGTGGTAAATGGCATATACTTGTATAGAGCTACTTATATAGTACACACCGGTTCCTAAAATGGCTTTTTTTTATTTATTCATACATTTTTGTGAATAGGCTGAAGCTCAATAATAAGGGAATTCAAACACTAACACCACAAAAATTCCCAAATCTTTACATAAACATACAAAATTAATTATAAAAAAAACAGAGGTGCATTATTTCAAGGTTTAGTTTGGGGTTAAACTGTTAATAAGTGATATAAGAAAATGTAATATTTTGGCTCTGTTTGTTACTGCGCATGCTTAATGGTTTCAATAAACCACCACAGAAGACAAACATCAAACCTCTCAGATCTTCAGCAGGCCTTCTGGTTGAAAACTTTTTATTTGGCACGTTTTGTCCCACTGACACAAGATGCGGATAAACAGGTTCACAGCTGACGACAGAATATTTGTTTTAGCTGCACATATTTAAAATCAAGCTCAAACCCTCACAAGTTTCTGCCATTTGAAAAACCACAGATTGCAATAAATTCAACATTATGTTTTCTGTCAAATGTAGCTTCATCTTTTTTACCCAAAGCAGCTAGAATAATTGGAGCAAGTATTAATGGATAAGTATTGTTTAACTTCAACAGTAAATACTTTAGGTTTTGAAACTTATGACTTGCATAATCTGCAGCTACACTTATTCTTCTGTAGGGAAACGTTGTTTTGCAATTTGTATAAGAGTAAAGCATCTTTACTGTTCCCCAAAATAAATCCATGAATTCGTTCAAGTCCTTCTCAGGTTAGAACAGATAACATAATTTACAGCATTTAAAGTCATAAAAAGCACTTTTAAAAGAAACGATACAGCATACGGGCTCATTTTCACTTTATAAATACATATCTGTGCTGCATGACGTTATGGTAGGAATGAAATCTCTTTCTTGGCACCTGGCACACATGGTCAAAACTGCAAAACCACACAAGCTCACTAATGCCCACTCACATACACAAAAAACTTCTTCTGATAAAAGTACATACATATTTATAATCCAGCAAACGCCAAAAAGGAAGTTAAAAAAAACAGAATTTTAAGTCTATGACAATTTTTTCAGTGCCTGGATTGCCTGTTTCTTTGATTTGTCATCACATAAAGCTCTGAGCTTGCTTGAGGCCATTTCTATTTCAAGTTGTTAACAACTGTTTTAAGATAAAGAAAATGTTTAGACATTTAAAAAAAAAAGTTAGAGAAGGAGAAAGAGCTGAGATAGCTTGCCCTTTAGTTCCCCTGCCTTTCAGAGGCTAATCTAAGTTTAGTTGCTATTTGACATGAGTTTTCAAAATCTATAACAGATAACCCCCCCTTTATTGCATGATAAAGGCCAGATGGGATTTCAGATTAATATTCAAACGTCTGTTTTGCCAAAAAAAACAAAAAACACCTAAAAAAACAACTAACAAATAGCGAGAAACTCATGTTAAAATGTTCATCTCTGTTAGGACATAGGCAACTGCGGTGGGACTCATCTCTAGCGGCAATGAAAGCAAATAGTGATGAGTAATCAGAGGGGAGGACCACGACCTGCTCTTCTTTATCTGTAACACCAAAGAGGTTCTTGTAGATTTCAGAAGGGGGAAAATCGGACCTGGAGCCCCTCTGCATCCAAGGGGAACGTGTAGAGAGGGGGCTCAGCTTCAAGGTATGAGGGCCTGCACATGGATGCAGACCTTCATTTGAGTATTAAGACTTCTTTCTGAGGATCCCCAGAAGGGCAAACATGACAAAGGAGCTGCTAACTGTTTTTCTATTGACAGTTCCTTGAAAGTGTTCTGTCGTACTTCATATATTCTCTTCTAGGGCAAAAGCCCTTCTTAGAAGGAATCCCATTAACAAGCTCAACGGACCATAAATGCTGTACAGTATTTGTATGAACAGATGGACATTTCGTTCTCCTTTACCACAAGTAACAACTTTTGAAACACAAAGATTTTTCAAAATGACCTTCATAAGTGCTTAAAATGAACATAATTAAATAAAATACCACAAAAAACTGTAAAAGGCGGTAGAAAATAAATGCAAGAGACATCAAGAGTTGTAAACCTTACAAATGTCCTGAGGTTACCCGGCCAGTTCATTTTCGTACTCTGTGACTCGGCGGGGTTGCAGGTAATGATGCTGGTTGTTTGCAGCCTTCTCCCTGCTGAGTAATGTCGTTTGCAAGATGAACTTTCTCCTTCGGTGACTTATGGCACTTTGAGCAGTTAGCTTACGAGAAGCAGTTTTAAAATAGATGCTTGAACTGGGTTATCTCGTTACCATGGCGAAGGCATTCCATTAGTAGTTTGGAGAAAGATGACAAATAAGACAGTAGCTTCTTGGAACGATCAACTATATAATCTCCTCGTGTTTTTCTGAAGCCTATACTTTGGGATTTACCATCAGCAGTTCAGACTCTTGTAAACATTTACTAAAGTCTCTCTTTAAATACCGTCTAAAATATAAAATATCTTTGAATGTTTTTTTTTCCCTTTTCAGGCCAATAAATAAAAGTCTGAAATTGTTGGCACATTACACTGATGCAGTAGTCTTTATGCTCTGTTATCTTTGGCTAAGGAGTGCATCATCCAGTTGACCTTCGTCTTCCAGCTCTCTCGCAAAGCTTCGTTAAACTTTACTTTGAAGTTCTTCAGTGCTTCATCCTCGGATTTGCCCAAAGCTAAGGAGTCCTTAGCAAAAAATCAAGAAACACTTGTGAGTAATCAGATCAAAATCAAACTCATCAGTAGCATTTACATTTATAGGTACCTTTAGATACTGAATGTCTTTGAAGCAGGTGAGCTCAGGCAGCCCTGCAGCCTTCATCATGGCGAAGAGGTTGACGAACAGCATCCCATTTCTGCACAAGATCTTGTAGGCCTGCTCACAGTACTCCCTAAATCTGACACAGAAGCACACCTTAACGATACACCACAACAAAAGAAAAAGCCATAAAATATCACTATCTTACCTCTCAAACTTCTCACTGTTGTTCGTCCTTCCTTGTTGGATCACATGCACAAAGTCATATGTCAGGATGAAAGGAACCCGCTCTCGGTTGATCCCAAGTTTACGCTTGAAGTTGCCCAGGAAATGGCCAAAGTCGATGTGAAACAGCTACACAGCGAAAGGTTCAAGTGATAGTTAGAAGTTTTCTGACTCACTAATCTCTGTCAGTCCTGACAAACTGATGAGTCACTGAACAGAGTGACTCAGCACAGCCACTCAGTTTTACAAAACCTTGATTTGGAATTCGGTAAAAATCAACATCAAACTCTAGGATTTTTAATTATCCTGGTGGTTATTTTGCAAACTGATTCTGCAAATAGGTGAACCGTGAGACATTTGGCAAAACTGACCTGTCCAGTTTCTCTGATCATGATGTTGTCATTGTGGCGATCTCCAATTCCCAACACATATGTAGCTACACAGTAGCCAGCACAGGACAATGTAAACTCCTCTATTGCTTGTTCAAGCTTGTCACTAATGATAAAAAACAAGAAAAATAAGTTAGAAATACAAGTAAACAAACTATATTGACATTATTTTTCATACATTTCACAACCCATTTAAAAAATCCTTGCAGCAGATGATCGTCGTCTAAGTATAGTTAGAAATATTCACAGAAGAGATTAGAGATTGACTGTTACATTCTTAGAAATGTACACACATCAAGTTAAGTTTTAACTAATTTTCTGTAATCCATTTTAGTCCCATTGAGAGTTAATATCCTGTTTGTTTTGTGGAGTCAACAGGCCAGAATGGCTACACCTAAGCTAAAAGCCTTACTCCAAATAGATTAAAAAACAAAGAAATTCATCAAAACCTTCACTCTACCTAAAGCAGACAATTCTATAATGCTGAACATCAGATATCATTTAAAAGGGATGTATCAACACATTTGGGGTTTGTTAAGTGGACATATTAAGCAAATCATTTTATCAAAGACTGCTGGTTGGGTGTTAAACAAAAAGACAATGTTAAAATGCCAAAAAAAAAAACCACAGAAAAACTGCCAAAAATATGGAATCCATTTCCTTTTACAACTTTAAAATTTGATTTAATCAAATATCAATTTATTTTTTACCATTCAAAACCAATTTTGTTTGGAAACAAACAGATTTTTCATATAATGAGTGCTATGAACTAAAGCTGTGAATTAATAAGTATTCAGTTATTACATCAAAAACAAACTTTGCCATCAAAAAATTTGAATAACCTTTTCTCTAAAGGACAACCAATTCATGGATTTGGTTAATTAAAACAGCATATTTTCAGTAAAACTCTATTAGAAATGGTTTTATTTTTAAATCCATATCTTATACAATATATATATAGAATATCAGCTCTCTCTTCATTGTTGTAGATTAAACTACAGAGTTTATTTGGGAGTTGAACCAACTGGAATCCCTCCATCATAAGCTGCACCCTGAAATTCAGCCCTGGGTGAATCCAGCACCCGAGGAAAATAAGTCAAAGTTGATGATACAAACAGAAACCAATCATAGTGGAACCGGTTATGTAGATATTTCAGGCAAAATGTGCATTTTGTGGTGCAAGTGCCAAATTTGGCTTGGATGTATGTTAGGATCCCCTCTGTCAAAAAAGCACTTAAGCCACGAGAAAAATCCAAAATAGTATCTGTCAAGATGGTAGCTATACACTCAATTTTTTACAAAAATATTCAAAATCTATTTATAGCAGTCTCAAAATAATGTGTTCTTCATGCACAAAGTGCAGTCTTTAAACTTGAGGGGGTGCCTTCAGAATATTATTATATGAATGCTATATATTTTATATATATTTTAAAATGTTGGAATTTTCTAATGGCAGACATGCTTTTCTGAAAGAGGGGGATCCTAAGTTACATCATGCCAAATTTGAAGCTTGTACTATAAAATGGATTATTATTTTTAAAACCGGCTCCACTTTAAGTCATTCTAGTAGTTTAGGTATCAGCTCACACCAAAGAACCCCATACTGCTTTTATGACAAAAACAACAAAAGGTCCAAACAACTGGTTCCTACAGAGAGAAAGCTTTAGATCATTAAAATACATTATTGCAAAGTATTTTTAAGAGTGCCAGGCATTATTCTTGCAAATTGAATCAATCGGTTTGCAGTAAAGAAACAGTTCTGTGCTGGTTACTTTCTTGTGCTATTTGTGCATACATTCTGTGAAAATAACAAACCCAGAAATTTGTCATAGGAGTTTAGGAGGACCATTACTTTCACCACAATATAGATAAAGGTTGACTTTTTAACAGTAGTAGACAAAACCAAGTCATCCGACTCACCCAGGATTCTTAGATTTAAGCCAATTGAGCAGGGCATCCTTGTTGAAGGCGGCTGTGGCTGCACTGTTACTGCTGTTGAGCTGAATGTTTGCAATGGTGTCAGAGTTTTTCACGACTTCAATGAGTCCCATTTTGTTCCCCGTGGACAAGCAGCCGTATGGGATCATCCTGTGGAGGCAGGGGGATTATTAACACTTTGTGCAGAAGAAAAGCGATATTATGAAGCTTTTCTCACCTGAGATCCAGGCCTTCTTTCTTCCACATATTCTCCATGAGCTGAATCATCTGCAAAGTCAACATGTCTTGCCGAAGATCTACAGGTGTCAAAAGTGACAGATTTAATTTTCTAGACTTCCACCCTCGTATTGTTTTTTTTTTAAGTTTGTGATTGTGTATGTATTTCTGGTCTACATCTATATGGCAATAAAGTAGGGGACATGTCTTGTCATACATTTTTTCTTCTTTCTTACCATCGCCGTTTTTGAAAATGATGCCCACCATGTCTCCTGGGGTTGAGGGGTTCTTGTACATCAGCCAGAGAGGTTTCATCTTTGAGTCCATAAATCTGCACTTGTCTGCACTACAACAGCAACAAAAAAACAAGTCATTTCAATTTTACAACAAGCACAGTGCTCCAAAACTCCAAATACAAGATGTTTCTGACTTTAATTGTGCGTGAAACAAGGAATAACAACAGAGAACAAAAACCAGTTTGATGTGGATGAAGATAATCAAGAGTAAGAGGAAGCAAAACAAAGTACCCCATCTGTTAAGGTCAAAGTTACTTTAATTTGATATGAATGAATCCTAGAGAAGAAACACAACAGTAGATGTTTTTTGTATTTTAAGTTTTTTTAATGAAAACAAATGTTCTAAGAAATGTGCAAACACACTTCTCTATTAGATAGTAATGCATTTTAACACAAACCTAAAGCCCTCACTGTTTTATTTTAGGATAAACTGTGTATAATAAAACACACAGAAATAATTTCATAGTGGGTCCTCAAAGTCAACACATAATCACAGCATGTTCGCATGTATTTGTGGCACTAACCAGATCTCTGTGAGGATGATGCTGGGGTTGAGCGGCGACAGCAAGTCTGACAGGGCCTCCATGTAGGTTTCCTGTCTGATGCACAGCTTCAAGTCCTCTACGGTCATTTTCTGGGAGCCTGACTTGACAAAGTCGCTCAGGGCCCTCATTTTGGCCAGAGCTTCATTCTGAAGCACAAAAGTCAAGATTTAAGATGACGACCATTGGCTTCTGGAGTTCACTCTAGTGAACAAAAATACCTGTTTGTTTAAAATCTTGATGTGGTGGATGTTTCCCCGGCAGTATGCTTCCAAAATAAGGCCAAAGCGCAAACTTACAGATGCCACGTGAATTTCTGACCTGCAGTGAAGGCAAAATCTTTAGTCAAATAGGTGCTGGCTTTTCTCATCTAAATGCATATGTGTGATTGCTTCTTGCCTAAGATGCCAGAAGAGAAAGTGTCCTATTCTCCTATTCGATAAGGCCCTCTCTAGCAGGAAGGTGGTGAGGTCACAGTCCAGGTAGGACTCATACTTCAGGACCTGGACCAGCTGGATGAGGTACTGCAGCAGCTCATCATCACTATGTGGGAGAGACAAATGTTGAGATGTTTTGAGCATGTTTTAACGTTTTGTTTTCCACACCACTAGAAGCTGAAGCTCTGGGAGTGCACGCTCACCTGAGCTTCCTCAGGCAGCGGACAGTGAAGGAGCGGACAGCTGGGTCGGGAAAACTGTAGTCCAAGAGTTCCAGGGCATGAATGGCAGGAAGGTCAGGCCATTTCTTCAGTAAACTCACCATCTTAGGACAATCAAAGAACCACCATCATTATAAGAAAAAACAAAACTATTTCAAAGCTTTATTTTTTTTTGATCACATTGACAACTAGATTAGTATAAACGTGTTTTAATAAAAAGCATTACAGCCAATCAAAAGATAAAAAATCTTTTGCCATGGTCATTTTTTTTAATGATTTCAGAATTAGAATGAAAAATAAACTTTAACCTAAAAATGTTTTTCTATGAATAAAAATGATGGGAAATTCTTGGCTTTAAAATATATTATACAAAGGAAAATGCATTTTAAAATGATTTATAATTTGTAAAGCAGAAGAATAACAGAAATATAAAAAAAATCTTACAAGCCCACTCCAATATAAATGTTGTTTTTAGTGTTTTTAACATGTTCTTGTGGAATTTTTTTTTCCACGATGGAGGACATTTAAGAAGAAACTTGAGTGAATCTGGAGCAGACGAAAAAATGTTGATGGAAAAGCTAGTAGCAGTGACGTAAGGACTACAATTGCAGGCCACAAGCTTCGTCCTCTGCTCCAATCTGATGCATTTTACTTGAAGACAACCAGATCCATGTTCGTCTTTGTTTGCCTCATCTGAGCTGCTGTCTGACTCAAAACTGTACGGCTGAAATTGCTCCTCATTTTCGTTGCACTGGTAATGTTAGGCTGGGGTTGTAAGGGACTGTAGACTAGCGGTAGAGCGTGCCAAGAGTTCTGGCCACAACTCAGAGGCAAATTTTTAAGGATTTCTTGTTGCTCTGAAGAAACTTTGTCAGGTTATTTTTATTTTGGCTAAAAACTACATACCGGTAATCAGAATGAAAAGACCACTGGGGACGCTTTTACAATAGATCAAAAGATGATCAGAGTGGCACTTAAAGACTTAATCATGAGCTCTTTCAGCAACATGCCTATGAATATAAATATGCCTCTTAGAAATAGAAATATAATGTCTTGAAATAGCGGTTTGTTTACATAGCGTTTCAACTAAAATATGATTAAAATCAACAGATAACTGGGGCTGAGGTGATGAGGGACCATGCGGAACATGGGCAGCAACCTTAAAAGGCACATAGTCGTGAGTGTGTTCCTCTTCAAAAAGTGCTCCGTTAGGTTCAGTGTACTTGGGGTCATTGTCTTTTCGTTTCTTTTTCGTTTTTAAGGAAATGCCTTGTTCTGCATTATAGCTTTGTTTGCTTTACTTTTTCTGCACCTTTTAGAGATTTACTTCCCGTTCTAGCATTTACAATTTGTGTCCCATGTGAATTCAGTTACGTTTTGCTTCCCGTTTTATAGTAAATGCTCCCACCTGCTTATTATTCACAGGAACCTCACCGTGCATTAACAGTTTTCTCTCTTTTCAAACTTTCTGTAATTTGTTACTCCTTTTCACTTTTTTCTATAAAATGTCCAACTCAAAAATCAAAACCAACAAAACCCACATAGTGCTTTTTCCTCATTTGCAAATCTGAAAAGTATCTTGGAGATAAGAGACATTAAGTTTAACCTAAATGTTAAATTCCCACCTGAACAACATCCTCCCTTTTGTTCCATTTAGTGACGAGGAGCAGCTTGGACAGATTTTCCGGATAGTGCTCGCGGATTTCTGTGCGGAGCTTCCACAGAAGATCTTTCTCATCCTCGAAAAACTCTGTGTAATGTTTGTTGTCCATGATTTCTTTAAGTTTCAGGTGCTGAAAAGTGATGTGACAGAAATAAATTAAAACGCATGTTTAGCGAGAATGCAAAAACAATGCCCCATGTAAATGCTCAGAATTTGGCTTTACCTCTTCCTTATGGGTACACGCCACGTCTCCATTCTTCTCAAAGTCAATTATCTGAAACCAGATGAGAATATTAGTGTTCCTTAAGCTTTAAAAGCAATTATTGTTTAGCAAAATGTTTTTTTTTGGTAGAAAGTACCTTTTCGAGTGATGGATAATAGAGAGGATGGGGACGAATGTTGGGGAACCGAATGAGAAGACCAGCAGCGCTGTCCACGTTGGGGTTCTTCTCCACTGTCCCCATCGGGTTCAACAGATCGCTTTTGTCATCTGGAACCAGTGTAGAGAGGAACTCATTAGAAAAGTAATCAATTACTTTCTGCTGTAATTTGCATTACTAATAAATTTGTAGAAATATTTTACCCATTATGTGGCCCATAACTAGACCACCCATAATGCAAATGATCAAAGCAGCAAAAACAACATTTTTTTTGGCTTTAAGCTTTTTTAAATCTGGTTAATTGAAATTAGTGAGCTGTATTTCCTAGAAGTAACTTGATCAAAACTGTCAGGGATTAACACATAAAACAGTTTGAGAGCAGAATGTGACACTGACTGTGTTTTTTTTGTCTTGATTAAAAAAGGTGTAATAAAGTTTTAAAAACAATAAAAGTTATTATTATTTTAGTAACTTTTACAAAGGTTTTTCTTTTGCTACACAATCCCTGAAAAAAATTCTAAGAATAACACATAAAAAACACCAACTATAGTGAGTTTAAATACGCATTTCTGGAAAGTAAGATGAAGCTAAACATACCAGGTACAGATGGCCACATAGATAGGAGAAATTCCCCTGTCTTTAACTGGTCCTTGTAGTCAAACACCATGGTATTAACCCACGCTATTGGACAGTCCTGATGAAAACAGGTGGGAAAACTCTGTTTTTTAGACACAGATATGACAGAGACAAAAGCCCTGCAGCCCTGCAGCATCATCACCAACATTTAGTTCTGTAACATTTATTTTGACAACAAAAAATACAAATTTAGTCCAAATGTTTACCAGTTTAGTATTTAAAGATTTTTTTAAGGTTTTATTCTCTGCTAATGTAAACATTTGTCAAATTAAATGACATTTTACAGATTTGTTTTTGAGAGTCACAACTTTACTTTGGAAGTTTAGCTGTAATTATAAAGGACACACACACACACACACACACACACACACATACATAGTGGGCCTTACTTAAGACATCACGGACAAGTTGTCAATAGCGTGGAAAAACATGCTATTGACATGGGCTACTTTTGTTGTGATGGGCTATATTTTATTATTGTCTTAATTTTAGGAGTAAAAAATATCCAACTAATACAAATTGACTTTCTTCTCATTCATTAGTAATCATATCAAAGGGAAATTTTAAGTATTTCGTTAAAATTCTGTGATCCAAGACATGAACAGATATTTCTTTACAGTTTTAGCTTTGGATTTCTAATTTCATTCAGCTTTGGTAGTTTGGTACCAGAATGTACAAAAACGTCATGAATTTAACTGGACACGACTCAGACTTACAACTCTGAACAAAGTCAGGCACTGTTCCAAACATTCATTCAAATGACACCCAAAGCAAAAGCAGGCAAGTTTTCTTATACGTTCTTACTGCAGAGGAGGACATTTTTTGTAGTCAGTCTAAAACTTGTTTTCAATACCGTAGAATTTAAAAAACAGAAATAACACGTTTAAATTAAGAACTAAGAAACAGGAGCTCATAAACCAGAGCAGCAAAAATAGCCGCACTTCCGTCTGTTGCTCCACAGAGTCTACCCGCTGCCGGACTTCTCCAAGCAGCAGAGGAGAGAAGTGGTTCCGAGAGCAGAAGTAACTGAAGCCCTACACGCATACCTGAGTGCCACGTTTGTATCCGGTCCACCCAGAAAGGGGGATTTGTTTTTGACCACTGTCTAGGTCATATGACCGCTATTGTGTTTGTTCTTTAAAGTAACACAATAGTGTAATAATAAGGAAATGCAAAATGACCTGCATGAATAATGTAAAAACATTACATTTTAAATGGGACTCAAACAGGAAATGTGACTTTGGAGTTTTTGTTTCTTTAATACCAACTGTTGAAAAGAAAGAGGACGAAGATAGAAACGCCCACTATGAGAGCAAGAATGTATGAATGTGAATGGTTCAGAATAAATAATGTCTTATACGGCCCCTCATACACACCTGCACTTTGAGACACTTCTGTTTTCTTTGAGGGGAATCTCATCAAAAGTTCTCATAAGAACATGCAAAGCACACTGGATTTGCATTCAACAGGACTTGGAGTTTTTTTTAATGATATTACCATTATGGCTGTTTTTCAGTCTCCTGAGAATACTATCAAATACTCTCATTGCAACTTGTTTTAAGGTTTATATAGCAGATTTGGTCCAAAATAGCAAATACATTTGTTTATAACAGCTATTGTTTTGATAGAAAGTCTTTTTTTTAAATCAGAATTTTGTGACTTAAAAACAAAAGCTTCACAATAAAAAGAAAATTTTGTCACTTATCATATAACCAGGAAACTATAACTTAATTAATAATAATAATAATAATAATTTAATCAAAATAAATAGATGACCCAAAGTGAAATCTCTTTTTCTATGTTTGTTCTGTTCACTTAATAAGAAACTGCAACCAATTGCAAAGCATCCAATGAAAATGGATTTTTCTTTAGTGCTTCAGATGCATTCATTTTAAGAGCCATTTCTGTCTCGTTTATACTGGAAAAACTAACAGGCGCAGTTGTGAATCAATAAATGAACCTGACCAAGCAAAGCAATCTGATGTTCAGCAGGTTCATCTCCTCCAGCACAGAAGAGAAAGTTACAAACCTCCAGAAAATTATCATTAAAAACATGCAAAACAAACGAAAAAGCAAACAAAAAATACACGGAAACAACACTCTCATAAGTCATTTGTACAGTGAGATTTATAGGACATAAATGGTCAATGCGTACAACTATGAAGGGCAAAAACTGTCTGTCCATTTATTCACTTTATTATTTCATTTTATTTTATGATAACGCCAATAAACAAATAGATAAATAAAACATGAACTTAAAGCAGGCCAGAAAATGTATAGATGTCTACATTAATGCATTCTTTTTGAAGCATAGAGATCTGTGTTTCATTTTTCCTCCAAACCACAAAATTCACCACAATAATATAATTCACCACATTTATGCAGGTGACACTCAGATATACATTTCACTTGACCAGCAGACTCACTCCTACAGCAGCCAACATAAATCTGAGTGGAACAGCTTTCTGCAGCTAAACATCTACAAAACTGAATGAATCTTCTTTAGATCAGAGAATCAAAGAAAAAATGGGTAACAATCACCTTCAAGCTCTAACTCTTGCTCACTAGACTCAGTAAAAGGGCTGCAAGGTTCATCCAGAACGCTGCTGCTCGGGTACTGACTAAACCCTGGAAGAACAACCATATCAGACCTATCCTCAGGTCTTCCTTACGCTCAGAGAGACCTTAAGGCAGCTCTGTGTTCGATCAAGTCTCCCCATGGTTTATCTCTGACATGTTTGACCCACATGAACCACTGTGGACTCTGAAAAGCTCAAAAGCTTTGCTGCTGTTAAGAGTCAAGACTAAACATAGTGAAGCAGGGTTTCACTTTCATTCAACCAAAATGTAGAATGGTTTTTCTGATGATGACTGATATGTTTCTACTCTGACAATGTTCAAATCTAAACTAAAAACAGTCTTTTTCGGTCTATAACAACTGAGTCTTTTATTTACATTCTTCTTTTTACTTTTAGTTTTTAATTATTTCTTAGTTTAAAATTAAAATGTATTGAAATTTGATTTATTTGTTTATTTTAAGCAATAAAAACAAAGAAAACAGACAATACAATTATACCTCAAATATTCCTAATTTGACTGGAAAAATGAATAAAATTAAAGTAAATGATCCTATCTTCTTGGCATTATAATTGCTTCTAATCACAAATAGACATATATTTGTACCTCTACATGACACATTGAGTATTATGGTAATCACATAAAGTGTTAAATTCTTATGTGGTTTGAAATTGTCTTCTTTTTTTCCTATAAAGCACTTTAAATATGAATTGCGCAATACAAATAAACCTGCTTAGCCGTGAAATTCCTCACAGGGTTCCAACAAGAAAGAGAAAAGTGCAACTGTTCTGTATGCAAATGAGAATTTTAAGCATAGAATCAGGTTCTTCATCAAATAAACCCGATACCTTTATTTACTTTGTCACCAACTCATTTCAACAGTAGAGTGTTCCACTGAACGTCATAACTGCAGCACTTTTGCGGGAAAAAGAAAACGTATTTAGCACATTCTCAGAAAACTGTCTGACACTTTAGACAAATAATAATAATTAAAAAACTTTAATTCAGCAGGAATGCACAAAATGTATGCATTTTTCTGTTCACCTGTCAAACTCTTGACTAATTGCCACCAAAATAAACTTACTTTGGTCATAAAATGTTGTTCTCACAAAATTATTGACCAAAAGAGAACAAAGGTGGGAATTTCATTAAGTAAATTATTTTTTAAATTAAAGTTTGAAAGAAAAGCAGTTTTTGCATTACAAAATTTACCAGTAATTAATTTTTAAAAGTTTTTTGTGGATTTAATGAATTGATGTTGTATTTTTTAAGAAAATAGGGCAATAATTGTCAACTAATCCATTTTTTTCAAAGCTGGTAAGGCAGATTCACTTTTAGTCACCTTTGACTAAAAGTGAAACAAAGGTGGACATTGCATTAACTAAATTATATTTGTTTAAATAAAAAGAGTCAGAAAAGCAGTTTTTGCCTTAGAAAATTAGCAAGAAATTGATTTTAAAAATTGTTTTGTAGATTTTATGAATTGATGTTTTAACTTGTAGAAGAATTTGGAATAGTTGTCAACTTATCAATTATTTTGGCTTACCAAAGGCAGAAAAAGGCATCTAAACATCAACATGAGAAGGATTACAAAAGCAGGGGCATGTATGTGGTTCCACCAAAATAAAAAAAATAAAAAAGGAATTGCTCACAAATTAGTCTTTAGAAAAATTTGGAAAACATATTTTATCAAATGTAGTGAAATGTCCTGTGATGTCTCTAAATCTGACCCTTGTTAGGAGTCAGAATTCTGAATAGATGAAAAATAAATAAAAAAAAGTTCCCCAAAAAATTCACATTTTATTTGTACTTTTCTATGCCTCTTCCATAGTTCTCTCTTGCAGAGAGAATGACAAAAATATATTTCTAAATAATTTCTGCTTTGTACATTTTATTCACTGTAGTTCAAACCAAGGCACTTGGCTATTCTGAGTGTTCCAAATTCCGGGGTCTAGAGTAAAATCTTTAATTAAAATGTTTTCGTTTTTTAAGCAAATCTGCAATATGTTTGTATTTTTTTCTTTAAAAGTCTAAAAGATTCAGATAGAAGCAGGCCTGTCATGCTTCAGGCCTGTCTTCAACCAGGAAGTATATCCACCAAAACAAAGTTGCATTCAAGGTGTGTGTGTAAAATACTAAGCAACTATGAATTTAGAATTCCTTGAAAATGCCATTCCCTTGGTCTGATGTGCAGATAAAAAGACCAAAGTGGAGGAAACTGTAACCACAACTTTGCCACTGAATACACTTGCACAACCAGACGCAACAGCCAAGCACACCCACACAGCACACATTGACTACGCACGCCACACTCTGCAGAGGAAACAGATCTGTTTGTGCCTGCTCGCACATTCACACCCATCCGCCCGCCTGCTCAGTCACAAATTCTACAGTTCAGCCCCCCTCCACCCTCCTAGAGCATCTTCCTCACTCACCGCTTTTTTATTCTTCTTTTTGGTGCTTTTGGGTTTCTTGGTTTTCTCAATGACAGCGTAGAGCGCGAAGCACAAGCGGCTCATGCGGGGCAGGTCGCACACATTTATGTCAAACTCCAGCCTTTGGTCCCACAGCGGCTCCGAGCACACCGTCACATCCAAGCTCGTCACCACCTTGCAGAGCAGCTCGCTGCCGTGGAACAGGCCGGCCTGCACCACAAGCTGGTGGGGGAAGCGCACACAGACACCGAGTGGTGATTAGATAAAGGCATGACGAGTGGTTTGTGAGCTGAGGAGTTTAGGGTTTGCGTGAGTGCGATTGTTTGTGGAGGACTCGATGCAAGACTCTGTTATAGATGATTCAAAACTTCCTGTGTCACTCAAGTTATGAGTCAGAGGGTCTAGACCATTATAACGTAAACAGGTCAAAATGACTTTCAGAGCCTTATAAAGTCCACAATATCTAACAAACAACTTCAAGAGTTCTTCTGTATCAAACAGCTAATCTAGATCATCTGATTCTACACCTACATTGCTTTTAAACCGCTGCCTGTCAGCTGCAGACAGAACTCTAATTTATGTGGAAGGACAAATTACCCATGAGTCATCCTGCTCTTAAGCAGCTGTCAGAATCTACTTTTACTTAATAATGCATCTAAACACCAACACGAGTGGGATAACAAAAGCAGGTGCGTTTGTGGTTCCACTTAGTTTTCATAAAATATAAGGCATTCTTATAGTCCTATAAAAATGATTACTAGGAAGAAGGAAGTGGAAACATTTTCATGTTCAAAGATAGATCAGGGTGCAATTGTAACATAATGCATGCAAGGGTTTGAAAACAGAACTGCATCTGAGAGCAAGAGAGGGGAAGAGAGCATGAAGTCTGTCTTTTTTCTTAGAATCTAGGTCTCAGAATGAGACGCAAAAAACCAGATAGGCCCTCCCCACTTCCTGTTTTGAAGTTTTAACCAACCGCCTTGATGAATTATGGGAAACGTGTGGTCTGCACCATGTGACCCCTGTCATTTACATGTCAACACTACTGTTCCCTACAACTGAAATTGAGAGACAGGTAAACAAGTGAACGCTGCACTTCATTGAAGCAGAAAAGAAGGGAAAAAACCCCACACCAACCTTCATGCCTTCGTCTGCATTGACGCGGCTGCCCTGCAGCAGCTGAATGTAGAAGGGCTCATTAATGGACCACAAAGAGGAGGTATTTTGCTGTGGAAAAGAGTTAAAGATTAAGTTTTTGTTTTCCTTATGTTGGATATACATGTACAGCTTTCAATAGTATCTAAGTCATAACACTAGTTGCTATAATTTCCTGTACAGCAACAAGTTTAAAGAAGAATGCCTCAATACTGTCAAAAAAAGGAGAACAAATTCTAAAAAACAAAAAATGTCTGTTAAATTAATCTCATCTTTGCTGCTTTTGGTTTTTTTTTCCTGCTAAAATCTGATTAAAGCTCAAATACATTAAGGAACGTCTGTTTTTTCCAATGAGTGCCAAAGCAACACACAGCTTATTCAAAGCCACAGTGAATGAAAGCACAGCTGCAGAGGGATGTAAAGTAACTTCATTGTGCTGAACAGCATTTTCCAAGTGCACTAAAATATAAAAGAGGACAGGAAGAATAGATCCTGAAGGTTACCCTCTTCAGGGGCAGAGGAGGAGGTCTGGACAGGGAGCGACTCTTAAACATCTGGTTGCACATTCTGCTCTGCTCCTCCTGGAACCTGCTGACGGTGGAGTGGTGCACCATGGTGAGCTGGGGGTTCTGACCATTTCTCAAGCACGAGAAGATGTACTGAGCAGAGCAGGAAAGAGACACAGGTGACATCAGAGGTTTTGTTAACTTTTACAACAGATATTTCCTGATGGGACAAATATAAACATTGAGATCACAACATTGTTAGTGTTTTAGCTTCTCTAAGAAAGGAGGCTTTGGTTGAGTCCAAATTCCTTCACTACCTACTATACAGTGCACTATGTGGAGCGTTCGCCATTTTGTAGAGCTGTCCGAATCTACAATTCCAAAATCCAGTGCTCTAGAAATTTCCCAGAAGTCTCTGCAACTTGATGCTCATCAGATTTGTCATGTGAAGAAAAGGTATTTTTATTTATCTTTTAAACAAGTTTTCATAATCAGAACTCAGGGGATTCAGTCTTTGTAAAATGTTCCTACTTATTAGGTTTTTATTTCAAGAAATCAGCAACGGTCAGGAGTTTTGAGACAGATGTGAGTCTGCCCGGTAAGTTTTAAGATCAGCAGTGAACTTCTGCCCTCCAACCCATCCGTTTTCTTAACCCGCTTTCTCCCTTTCAGATTTAAGATTATCGCGGGGTTGCCAGAGCCTAACCTGGCTACTGTTAGGCAAAGGCGGGTGCACCCTGAACAGGTCGCTAGCTCGTTGCAGGGCGACCCCTTCGGTAATCTGAAAATGTTATTTTGGTAAAATTCAGTCAACATGACAAACAGAAAAAGTAAAAATCCAGCTATATCTCTGGTGTTAAAACCTTTTGACATTTACAGAGGCCATCAAAGAGGATCAAACATCAAAATCAGGCTTCCTTTAAAATGCAAATGTTAAGTTTTGTTTTAACTGTAATACAGATATGAAGAGGAAGCCAATGAAGGAGGAAACTGTTTTCACCATAACAGCTCACAAATGTGCTTGTCTAAACACTCCTGCACTTCTGATTGGCTCTCTTAAAGCCCCCCCCCAAATAGGTACCGTAATCAGTCCAAGCTGATTGGCTGACTGTAAAGAAAAAAATTCAAAATGCAAATTACTGCTCAACACCTGTTCAGAGCTTGCAGAACCAGTCACATGACAGGAACTCTGCGAGCTTGTTCCACAATGTTGTTGATGAATAACAGAAGAAAAGCTTAGATGACAAATCAAGTCTTTCAGGAAGAAAAGGTGATCTACAGTGACAACACTGCATCTATGCTAAAGCTAAAATGTTCGTTGGAAATGATGACTTTAACCTAGATTATTTACCTAGAGTACGCTGCAGTGGCTTTCAGAGTACTTCAAATGTCAAACATGTTTTAATTTGTTTTCTCTGCTCACTTTAAACTGGCAGAGTGGGTGTTTCCCATAGATGAAGTCCCATCTCCCGTTGACCTGTAGGATATAGTCCTCAGGCTCCTGCCTCAGCGAGCGAAAGACGGTGGCCTTCTTCTTCAGAGCGCTCTTCATCAGCGCCACGGGAAGGTCATGACAGTCCTGCTGCAACATGAAGCTTTCCTGTAAAAGCCACCAAAAACTGAACTCAAACAGTGTCAGGTGAACATTATAAAAGGCAGAATGCAGGCTTTAGTTGTGACTGTATGTTAAGAACCTGATTGATGTTTGAAAGGTAATTCTCATACAGTAGGAGGGGGATTTCCAAAAGGTCTACATTGTTACATAAAACCACCTTGCACAGTTTGTCTCCACATGGTGGAACCGCAGTTTTTCCAACCAAGCTACCGTGTTGTTTGTGGACTCCACTACAGACACCACGTTAAACCATAACATGAACATGAGTCATCACAACTTCAACACTCACATCAGAAGCCTCAAACTTGACATTGATGAAAATCTTTGAGCTTTTCATCTTCACACTCCCAAACCCAGACGGCGTGCGGCATGGCTCCAGGTCACATGGGAAGCTGTACTCAAGCCATCGTTGCCATGGTAAATATTGCCTCTCCAGAGCTTTTTCTTCACAAAACGTCCTCATCTTTGTTCGAAACTCATTGACCTCGTGGTTCTTCTGGGTCTCAAACTCATGCAGACCTGAGAGGTCATAAAACATGATTTCAGTTTGATCAAAAGAGATTCTAGCAGGAAAATGTTAAGGAAATGTCACGGGAGCGTAGAGATGAATTTATTCACTTAAGCTATGTTTACACCGGGCTTGGAAACACACGTTCAAGCGACCACTTCCAATGAAAAGTCTAAGTTGTTCATGTTTCGGCACATCCCATCAGGGGTCGCCACAGCGAGTCAGCTTTCATTGGTTCACACAGGTGATTTCCAGTTTTTATGTCCGCTGTCATTCCTGACACAGCCCTGTATTTTATCCAGACTGGGGACCGGCACAGGGAGAATCACATTTGGACACCCCTTGTGACTACATAATAAAAAGTCTAGTAAATGCAGAAGAATTCACGTTTTGGTCTCCCCCATTCAAAACTCCTACGTTCACGCATCGCTAGTTCGTTTTCGAGCTCTGTGTACAAAAAGCAAGGCCATGAAACAGCCATGAAAATTTAAACCAGTTGAATTTTGAGCAATCAGGGACTTGGATTTGGTAGTGACGTAACGTTCTCTTCAAAACAAGGAAGTGCACAACCTTTGAAAATTGATCACGAAGGATAAATTAATAAGTGTGGTTTGTGCTGGATTGAATTTTATGACACCAAGTCAGACATATATCGGAATAGAGCCTGGAACAAAATTTGCGGCATTTGGACCACTTCAACTTTTCCAACTGTGAGTACATGCGCTAGGATTGGGTAACGGTCCAATGTGAACACCATATGCTAAAAGAGCGTTTAGGAACCCGCATACAGTGCATTCTTAAATGTGCATCACATGCCCGGTGTGTACGTAGCTTTAGAGTTCTGTTTTTGTGGGTTTCCCCTCTGACCGTGAATCAAATCTAAATGAAATCCTCCATGTAGAATATCAGGAAAGAGATGTGCTGCTAACCTTTGCCAATGAGCTGGGTGATCTGGGTGTTGGTGAGTTTTTCTTGTCTGTTACCCTCCCTTGCCACCAGCCTCAGAACACACATGAAAGGCTTCACATCCCTTATCCGCCGGAACTCCTCCTCTAGCTCCTCCCTCTCGGCCGTCTGGTTAATGCAGGTGAACACATACCCGTCCGGGTCACCCAGTCCACTGAACAGAGCCTCGCTTCTGGCATTTCGCCAAACCATCTGGAAACAAGAGGCGACACAAATACAAAGACTTCAGTTTAGGACGCCATTCATAATTACAGATTTAAATGAAACAAACATTGAATATTCTGTTCCTCTTTAAAGGTTCCCAGAAAAGCATTGCTATATAAAACAGTGTGAATGGCGGCGCTGCTGGCACACCCATCCTGCTCAGCAGAGCTGGAGTAAAGCCATAGATTTATCTTCCAGAAACTACCAAAAAAAAGTGTGGGAATGTTGTTGCTTTGAGGCAAACAGTCAAATCGTTTTCTTTTAAAGTGAATTGAGTAAGCATTGCTTGCAGCAGATGCGTCTTGTGAGCTGCATTGAGCAATCAGTGACGAAAAGCAGAGGCCACTTCTGAAAAATAGACAAATTTCAAAGATTTTTTTTACCTCTTTGATGTGTTTGATAGTGTCATTGCGAGACACAGGGAATTTGAGGAAGATCCCAGTTGGCAGCAGGAAGTCCATGTTGATCTCCTGGTCCCCATCCTCCCACTCCTCCAGCATCCCATATATCCCAGGGTGCATGGTGATGGCCACTCATTTACCGTCAGCTACCCTGCTGATGATAGACGAAGTTCAACCCTGGTTAATACATTTCTTATTACCATACACTTGTAATGCATTCAGCTGGATAGATCACTTTTGAGTACATGCAGAATCTGCTAAGTATATATGAAAAAGTTATTTAAAAAAATGTTATGTGTGCTGTTAGATAACAATTTGTGGTTTGTTTTTGGCTGAAGAATGATTAACCATTAAACCCTTATGTTCTGTCAGAAAAAGAAATGTTCAAGGGTCAAGTAAGGTTAGGACTCCACAAAGAAACGTCTGTGTGCTGAATTAGACACACTGCAGGAAGTACAGACCCTTTGGGCATTTGCCTTCTACTGAAGAAGCCGGCCGGCGCGTTCATGTTTGTGATCCTACAGCTACTTATTTCCTGCAGGGGAACCCTGGCTGCGCGTACATGACGCCAGATACAAGCTGCGGGGAATTGAACTGCCGCTTTTACCTGATGATGGCCTCTCCACATTTGTGTAAAATATGAATTTAAAACAAAAAACAAGAAAAAAAGCAGTTTGTTTTAAAATGACTGGAGGATAAGAACGGGGTATTTGCCAACCTGTTGGCGCACACTCCGCCTGTCAGCTCTGCTCTTCTTTTTTTTTTATCGCAGTGCAGATGGAGGCTGGAACATCACGGCCACGCGGCTCCCCGCTCCCCCGAAATTCCATCCACTAGTCTCGAGCAAGTGATCCGGAATCCACCTGCTCCCGCGTGCCCGCCCGCCTGCCCGCCCGGCCCGGCGCTGACTCTCTGGAGACCGCTCGCGCGTTGCTCTGCTGATGGCTGAGCGGCTCTGAGCGGCTGCGCGTGCGCGCTGCTGCCGCGGTGCTGTCAGAGCCAAGGGACCGTCTGCAAACAGAACAACCCTCTGTCTGTGCCCGGGACTCCCGCCCTCTGCTGTTCCATCACTGTCACTCGTCCACATCTAGATGCAAAAAGGAGGAACAACACTAGTTGTTCTTTAAGTTGCGTTAATGCAAAAATGGATTACATTTTTGAAATAATGTGAAGCTATGCTCAGCAGGCAGGGGGAAAATTAGAATACTCATATTAGAAGCTTGCAGTTCCAAAGTTCATGTTAAAACCCTTTTTAAAACTTTGTCTTTGATCATTTCCCCTGAAAACTCTCATGCTTATGAAGGGGATTCAACAGGGATGTAACCATTAATTGATGAACCGATCAATTGATTTATATTCCTACTATTCTACCAGATTGATCTGTCTGAGGCAAGTTGTTTTTTGAATCAAATTATAAAATCGTTAAAAAATCAATAACAATCGATATTGGAAAATACCATTTAGATTAAGGCATTATTTACCAATGTAAAAACGACCAAGTTCCATCGCAGCGCACAACACAAGTGATGGCAGCAAAAACACAGAATATTCCAAAGACATGTGACCATATAGTGTGGTTTAATGGTCTGATAATACTCATTTTTTCATACTTTGTATTATTTTTGTGTGGAAAAACAGTGAGTTGAACCATGTGAGTGAATTTACCCTTAATTCTTGTTTACTTGTTTGTTTGTTTGTTTGTTTGATTGAACACTTGATTATCTTGCAAGAAATACAACGAATCTGGAAAACTTCACCTGCACTGTTCCATACCCAGGGACAGTATTTATCTCTGAGTGGAGTTTTTGGCTAAAGATGTCCTGGATCGATTTTAGGTCAGTGAATTAGATCGTTCAAAATGAACCAATCTCAACTGAACCACAAATTATGTTTTAAATCAAATTGTTTTTTAAATAAATTGTTACCCTAGGATCAACACGTTTTTCTTGCCAGTGCCTCTTCTCCATAAATCTTTGGTATAAACTTGGGATAAACCATGTTTCCTGTTTAAAGACCCACTCAGATAAAAAATATGTTCTTTTGTATTTTTAACATGTTCTTGTGGCATTTTGCTCATAATGGAAGAAATATATCAAGAAAATTAAGCTTTAAAATTCATTTTTGAGTATTTCGTTATCCAAATTGTTGTGAATCAGGAGCAGACAAGAACATGCAGTTAGACAAAGCTATTAGATGTGACATAGAGGCTACAATCAGCAGGTTATGTGATTGCTGCTCCATTCTGATACATTCCTGTAGAGGACTAGATGTGCCAGTCAATTATAGGTTCAGGGTGTGAGGGACTGTTAGCTAATGTTGTAAACAGAGACCTCTCAGTAACGGGGAGGGGAAAAGGGGGTGAGGTTGCTGTGCACAATTGGTCCCGCCCACAAATCAGAAGGGAATTTCTATCTAGCTCCTCCCACTTTGCAGAAACAATGTCCCAGAAAATGACAGGTTTTTGATTTTGGCTAAAAACTACATAATCATAACTAAAAGACCACTGGAAGCACTTTTAAAATAGATCAAAAGATGATCACGGTGGGTCGGTGCACTTCTTAATCCTTCCCTGATTATTTCACTAAAAAAACATGGCATAAACAAACCAATTTAATTAACTTGTGTTGTACCCCAGGGCTTATGTTTAGGTCCCATACTTTTTAGAGCTTACATCCTGGTAGATTTATCACAAAATGTGGCATAACCCTTCACGGTTACGCAGATGATACTCAGCTTTATGTTTCCAGAAGTCTCCAATGCATCTTTAAATTATAGTTTGGATTTAAAAGGATGGGTGGTGGAGAACATTTGCAGTTCCACCAGGGAGAAAGAAAATGGGTTCAACCACACAACCAAACTTACAATCCAGTCAGCAACCCTGAGGTAAGATTTGATTCAGATCTCAACTTTTGACGCAGATGAACCCTTTCACAAAGAACTGCATTCTTCTCCTTAAGGTTTCCAGAGAGAAAGGATCTCTTTTTGATTATATCTGTTAATACATTCCTTCATCACTTGCAAAAAAAAAAAAAAAAAAAAAACTACTGCAAAGCTTGTGTTTCTGATCTTTTGAAACACGGGTCACACAAGCAGCAGCTCATAATTCTGCTGCACCACCGTTGATTAACTCCAGACATATGCAGCTCATTACATCAATGTTGAGGTATTTGCACTGACTTCCATTAAATTGCTTAATTGATTTTAATTTTTAAAAAGGGGTTTTCAAAAAAAGGGTCTAACATCATTTAGCAAAGTGCCATGTTAGTATTCTTGGAAACAGCCTCTTTTGGAACTCAAAAATGAAAACATTAATTTTATCATAAACTTTTTGTTATTTTTTGTTTTCATTCATTAACCTAAATATTTGTAACACTTCATTTTTTTTACATTTAAATCAGTAATGCACTGTTAAGACAGGCAGAAGTGACACTTTGGTCAGAGTCTAGATGGAAGTCTTGGTATTTACGGAGTTGGGGCGGCCATGGTGCAGCAGTAGGACGATCAACGCCCGAGCAGATGATTGCAGGTTCAATTTCTGCTTTGCGTCTGGTGGAAGGTTGGTGCCAGTGTTCAGCAGCAGAGCTTTTAGATCTGTGGGTGAATGGGACAGTGACTGTAAAGCGCTTTGGGCCTCTGAGGAAGGTAGAAAAGCGCTTTACACATATATGCCATTTACCATTTGCAGTACACCTGTCACTGGTTCCCCTAGTCTCATTTTGACCCAAAGGTGAGAGACTGGTGACCTACGGAACCAAATTGTCATTCACTGGTCATCCTACACAGTGGCAGCTAGAATACGCACCTTCATTATACCAACCCAAATCTCATCTGAATTCAGATCCAGATCAAGCTTTGCCTGAACGTCATCTCAATTCATGTTGGATTACAAGAGGAGAAGTAAATGGGGCGTTTTTTTTATTGAGGCTGCATGGCAGTGCAGTGGTTATCCCCCTTGTCTCACAGTGAGAAGGCATTGGTTTAAATCCCTTTCTGCATGGAATTTGCATGTTCTGCCTGTGCATACATGGGTTTTCTCTGGGCACTTATTGGTTAATTGGTGCCTCTACATTTTCTCTAAGTGTGCATGTGGGTGTGTGGCCATGCAACAGTTCAGGGTGTACCCCGCCCTCCCCCAACAGTAGCTCGGTTAGCTCCAGCTTGACCCCAAAAGGGATTCAGCGGATTCAGAAGATGAATGGATGGATGGATGGATAGACAAAAAAATAAGATGAATGGATGGACTTCTTTATTCATTCTTGTGTGGAATAGCAACCTATGTAATAACTTTAAAGGTTTTTTGGAGGTGCAAACTAGTTTATTGGAGGTGAAAAAAAAGTTTCATTTTGCTCCAAATTCATGAAATCAACAGACAGGAAAACACGAGGGAAAATTCATTTGGGGAATTTTTAAGATTTCTTCAGAAATATTGTTTAAAAGTTTTTGCACACTGTCACAGCTCATCAACATTTATTTAGGTTTTACTTGCTAATGACAGGTTTTTACATAAGGATGCGGTTGACTGATCAGAGTGTCCCTCTTCTTCCCATCAGCTGACAGATTAGACAAGTGACAGTAAACTACCATGACTTTGATTAGGACTAATTAGGTAAAAAGTTGGAACAAAATTCAATATTTAAAAACTCATCATGCTGTACGTGACGGTAGAAAAAGAGAAAATATGAGGAGAAAAACCAGCACACCATGAGGAAATTAGAATGTGGGTAAACTGTGATGAAATTTAATCAAGCAATTTTATCACTCATGTGAATTTTCTTTTCTTTTGTTCCAATTGCAGCTCTGCAGAGATCCTAAGAGGCTGGCTCTGGGGATGTTTTTCTTTTTTAAAGTTGCTGTAGTTCAGCCCACATAAAAACACATCAGTTTTCTTTGCCAAATGCACCATTAAAACCTCACTGCATCATAAACTGTGGACTTGTTCCTGAGATCAGGGCTGATTGCTGGCTTTCATTTTTGGTGGAGCTCATGCGCCATCATTTTATATTCAGAGTCAGCAATAATTCTTCTTCTTTGGTTTCCCATCACACACAACTCTGATCACAGAAAGGTCAAAGTTGATTTTTGGACAAAGTTTACAAAAAGTTTGAATCAGGATTTTAGGTCCTGTTGATTCATACAACATTTGGAAACAGAAATTTTAACTAAAAAGGCTGCAAGTCTTTCAAAGAAGCATCAAGTAAATTACTCTCAGAAAGATTTATTAGTAATTTAACATGGAAAATATAAAAGAGATGAGAAGTTACTTGAATTGTGTTTTTTTACTATTGCAATCTGTTTGTTTTGCACTGTAACCCTGAATAGCAAGTGCATTTCTCAGTAAGTTCCGTTCCTGTAATTCTGGCAGAAGTTAAACTAAAATAACTCTAACCATGTTTGTAAGATGAAAAACAGGGCTATTACATTCAAGTGCATACTTGACTTTTAGTTAAATCAATAAACAAAAAAAAAAAATACATATATATTTTTTTAATCCCATTTGTATCTCAGCTTTGCAGAAACATCTGGAATTTAAAATTGCATAAAAAGATTTGCAACAATAAAAGCAGAAGCTCCGTGAGAATAAAAAATGTAAAAAGAGGTAGGGTAAGTACTCTGCTTTCTGTTTATGCAACATCAACAACCAAATCAGCAATTCATTTGACTGCAGTGTATGTTTGGATTGCAAGTGTGAAGTGTGCAGGCCTCGGGTGGTCTGCTGCCTCAAAAAAGCCCGTTTCCTGTCGAATGTGACCAAACGTACGATCAACAGCATCAAAGATCTGCCAGATTCTGATCAAGTGTAGGAAAATGCAGCTGGGGCTGAGATTTCACTTCAGAGAGACACGTGAAAACAGGAAGCCACTGTGCAGAAGAGAAACCTTTCAGCCAGTTACACTCTCTGAACGTGAACCCGCTTCCCACCAACGGCCCCCAAAGTGTTACAAACTATTTTCAGCTTGAAGATGTCAGAAAAAGTCAGTAAACAAGTTACAGAGTTGACATTTGAGCATTTCCCTCATTGGAAGTAAAATTCCAGCATCCAAAATATTTAGCAACCTTACATTTGATTCAAAATGGAAAAATATATGATGGTTTCTTGAAAGTTTCAATAAAACAAAACGTTCTTCTCTATCTGATCAGACCTATTAAACTGTGGTGGGCTTTAATCTTTGCTTTGTGAAAGTGTGTTGTCTCGCTCTGCAACCGAAGACGAGCAGTCATTCAAAAACTAAGAGCTTGTTGTTTCAGTTCTATATTTTGCAGGCATGTGGACACAATGAAAACATTCCCTAAAGACATCTAGTCTCCAGCAGGTCATAATCTATTTAGTTGCAGAGCTCTCAGTTAGGTGTAGGTCATGATTTTCACTAGGACTTTTTAAATATTTGCCGCTTTGTTTCAGTGTTTCCTGAACCTTTGAAGGAACTTTTGGGACAGATTATTTCACATCCAACTTTCATAGATCAGCAAATACAGTTGACTCCTCTCTTCCTAACTGCTGCCAAGTTGTTTAGATACAACTCTGTAAAGAGAAGACATGCATTACTCGGTTTTTAAAGGGAGATGGGTCTTGTGTTTGTTTTCTCTTAAACTGGTCATTTCTAAGCTTCCGTTTTAGTTAGATTAAATCTTAAACCAGCAGAGCTAAAGAGCAACAAAAAAAACATTTAAATTTATAAATCATTTGATACATATTTGGTAAATTAACATGTACTGAAAGGATCAGTGACACTAGATTAATTAGAGCAGATACATTTTACTTTGGAAAGCAAAAACTGTTCTACAAAAAACACAAAAGTCCCAATAAAGAGTTTTAATCATATCTGAGCAAAAAATCCCTTATATGAATCACAACGAAGGTTCTCTTTTTCAGAACATTTTATTGAGCCAAGAGAAAATTCACATTTGAGCAAATATGAGATTTTCCTGAGGAAGGAATAACATCAAACAGGCTACAACAAAATACAAAACATCCCGTGGGAGTTCTTTTTTCAAATATATGCACATTTTATACAAGTTCCACCTTATTATTTCCAACTCATTACAATAATAAATGTCAAAAAGTACAAAACTAGCACTGCAGAAAATTAAATTAAAACCCACACCCAGTAATTCCCCAAGGAAAAGCATAAATAAAAGAAAAACACGCGACCATTCGAAAGAATTTTCACTCAAAAATCTGACAAATAAAAATACCTAAAAACCAAAGACAGCAGATATTTTTGTATATTTTTTAGGTTCTGCAAACACAATCAAAGAAATCTTTGTGCTCCTAGGATTAAATATTGTCATTTCATACATTTAAAACCCAACATAACTTCAGAAACACTGTGCAAACATCATCACTCAGACTATGGCGATAAATGAAGTTTTGTAAACAACACAAGCCCACGAGCTTGAAAACTGTGGGTTCTTCCAATACTGCCGTAATACTTTGCATAATTACTTTTTTCAGCTGAGAACACAAAAACCAGTACATACTTATTAAGAAAGCAAACAGTCCTTTCAGTTTTTCAGTAGTGAAGGTTCAAAAATGACATACAACTGGGAATGCTAACCCAAAAAGAACCATGACTGTTTTCTTTTTTTTGGGGGCAAATGAATACGAACAAAGAAACATACTACTTCCATCAGATGTCTGAAGCAGCATCTTCTGAACGCCATAGGGTTATTGCACATTTCACATCATGGGTGTTTAAAACGCCATCATTCAGAGCAGCGAATGAGCTTTACAAATATGCTCGAACTGCATTCATGTGTCTGAAGGAACTAAAAGATAATAAAGATAAGAAACCACACACTTAAGACGGAAACTCACAATCTCAAACATATCTTAACCCCTTCGTCACTGAAAACCTATTAGACGACATTTCTATTTTTATTAAGCACCATTAACAGTGAGCTGGAGGAGGATGCTTTCTGACAGCTTAAGGGGTTGAGGGGAACATCCAACAGTCCAGAGGCTCGGCACCACCAGAGCAGCAGCCCCCCCCCTGATGCTTCACCTCCAGTTGTGATACATATAGAAACCAGCAAACAACAGGTTGGAGGACAAACTTGCAAACAAAACTCCAGGCCAGATGAATCGCTTCAGAAAACCTACAAAAAAAGAAAGATGTGAGAATTACATAAGAAATTACTGACGATTTGTATGTTTCATGATTTGGTGATGTTGAACATGTATTTGCTGTCTTTAGTTTAGCTCGAGCCAAGTTAACCCCAAATGCATTTACTGCTTAGTTTACAGCTAACTGGAACCAGTACTCTAACATGTCACTGATAGGTAATCGCAATTAATTCAAAATCAGATCAATAAATTCTTTTATAATGTACAGCATAGACTGTAATGTTTTTTTCCTTTGGTTCAACTTTATTAGGACCTACAGTAGTTCTTTGCTGTATTGGGCCCCATCTCTCAGTCTTTTTTTTTTACAGCACACTGTTCTGTATCCCGATTGGCTGTAAACTTCATTAATCAACCTCCTCCGTGCTGCGTCTCTTGTACAGAATCCGTTCACCCCCCCGAATCTATAAATCTTTGATCGCAATCAGATCATTGTACTACTAAGGTTTGAACGTTGACAGTTTAAACAAGAGAGAAGATTGAGAAAATGATCATGTCTGTCTGAGAAAAGCGTAGAAAGTCGGTACTGAAGGTTTGTCGATTTCACCTATCACTACTTATTTTTAGAACGATAAACTTGGGACCACTGTAACAGTAAAAAACATGTCCTCTTCGATAAAACTGAAACGGAGTTACACATGACAAAACATGTTGCAGGAGTCATGAGAGCAGATGCCTTTGGCTGGAGGGATGTCCTCAGGACTTAGTGTTGTGGTTCCAACTTGACATGCAGAGGATTCTGAGGAACAGCTTCTTTTCTCCTCTTCAATTACGCTGCCGTCTCTTATGAAGGAACTCAGATCTGAGACAAAAAACCCCAAACAAAACAGAAGCACTTCATCAGAATCCACAGACAAAACCAGCAGAACATTTACAGGTGTGTGTGTGTGTGGGGGGGGGGAGTAGGTTTGTCCTAAAAGCACCCCTGATCCAGGTAATAAGCAGCAGGTAGGGTTTCTAAAAACCAGCAGGATGTTGCCCCTGAAGACTTGGGAGTCTGACACTGACCTGATTTACATTGGTAAAGCGCCATCTAGTGGCTATAGTTACAAACTGTGCAGAGCATGAGGTTCTTATCAGGGTCAGTTTGTGGGAAGTCTGTGGGAGGCCTCCTTTCATAAGAAACTAGTAAAGACTAACCGCACTGGAACAGTAATATATTTCAGAGCTAAAGAAGAGCTTGGTTAGTCACTGAAAAAGTCTAATAAAGACCTTCCTCAAACATTCAAAGGTTTATTTTATACAGTTTAAATATAGTGAAAATCTATCAAAAATATGAATTGACAGCAAACTGTAACTATTATACATTACAAGCCTCTGAGAGGTTGTCCGGATGATCACATAATTGGTTCTGTTTAACACCATGTTGCTGTAATAGAAAATTAAATTGGGATAAAAGAGGCTTGAAAGAGCAAAAGTAATTGGATGATTCTGATCTTTTCCTTGTAGATTTTGAGAGGTCAATAATAAAAAAAACATTAAAATCTGCTAGAGCATTGATTGGAATTTAGGTGAATAAATCAAATGTTTGTGTCCAGTTTTGCTCAAAGTTCTTATAAATAGATGCATCTGTGTTTCCCAAAACAGATTCCAAATCAGCATGAAGTGAGTTTAGCTGTTAATAATAGCCCCCTCTCACTTTTCTTACCATTTTGACAGTGAAGAGGAAAAGCGTCGTGAGAAAAACAGCCGCTGTAGACTGAGGACGCTGGCTCCACGTGCAGAGGAAACGGAGACAGAGGAGGCGTTGGGAGCTGAGGCTCTGAGGAAAAAAGGCGAAGCCTCTGCCCGTTGATGTTGAGACGAGCTGGGCTGATGAGGGGCCGGCGCTGCTGCGCAGAGCCTGAGCTGGATGTAACTGACCCAGCGACGGAGGGAGTTGGAGATGGGCCGGGTGAAGACGGCCGGCTCCCAGATTTGAGTGAAAAATAATCTGAGAAGAAAAAGTCCAACATTTTTAATCATCCAGGTAAAACGGGTAAATATTTAAGACGGAGCATATTATGATGACCATTCTACATACCTGAAGACAATGAGTCTTTATGTAGTGAGGCTGGTCTGCTGCCGCTAAACAGGTATCCAGAATCTGAAAATGAGAGCGGTAAAACATGCAGACAAACAATAAACGTCATTTTTCAGAATTATAAATGGTTTCCAAACTTTTCTTGCTGTGAAGCAGTTATTTTACATCCGTCTTTGGGTCACGGAGCCAGAAAACACACTGCAAAGTAGAGCTGGGCTCTGCAATGAGCGTGAGGTATGAAATGTAAAGTCTAATAAGAGACATCTTTATAGGAACACAGGAAAAAAACAGAAGAGAAGATGAGGAGGAAATTTGGATGAGCAGCATAAAAGAGAAGGCACATCTCATTTTATAGAGTAAATGTGTCATAATGGCATATTTTAAAGCTCATCTGTCAAACTCAATGCCCCCAGGCCAAATGTGGCCCACCATGTCATTTTATGTGGCCCGCAAGAGCATAAAAGGTTTTAATTTCTTAGAATAAAAATAAAAATTGGTGTGTATTCATATCTAAGGGGAATCAGACTTGAAATATGGGATTGGGCAACTATACGTTATGACTTAAATACTGTCAATATAAACTAACCTGTCAGAATCAAATGTAAAAGGATTTATGCTAGAGTAACAAGCAAACATGTTTTCCATGCAACAGTAATTGTCACTTTAAAAAGTTATAGTAACTAAATAATGAGTTATTTAACATTAAGGAGTAGTTACATTTATTTTTCATTACATTTAGTTACATGTATAGGTGATATCTGTCCCTTCAAGGACAGCCACTATGCTGATGTGGCCCTCGGTGAAAATGAGTTTGACACCCCTGGTTTAGAGGATGGATCAAATGTCTAAAAGTGGGGGAGAAAAAGGGTTCAGTTTAAAAAAAAAAAAAAGAGCCCAAATATCATAACATAACTACCGAAAGTTAATCCTAAATTCCAAATATTCACTTTTTTTATAGTAAAGACTAATCATGATTGGTAAAGAAAAAATAAATAAAACAATAAATAACTACCGTAATCACATGTTTAGATATTTTGATAAACGTATAGAGCCGTTTTAAAACAAAATTGTTAACTTTTGAATTTACAAAAGTGATTAAATTGATAAATATTCCACCTTTGCTCAGTTTAAATGACTTGTAAGTAATCATAGTTTTTCATAACCAAAAATGTTTTTTTTTAAATATAAACTTGCCAAAATGATTTTTAATCTTTGACTGAGTGGAATCAAAGTGACAACTTGTGGATTTAAATCAGATCACTCCTGTAGTTTGGTGTCGATACCCAGCTCTAAAGTGCTTTGATGAAATAGGTGCAGCCCCTGTGAAAAGCACATTTTTTAAAACTCACAAACGTCAGGGTTACCTGTCCTGCTGAGGGACGGGATAGTTCCCAGACAAAGGGCTCTGTTGAGGCGCCCAGGCAGAGAGGACGGCGAGGCTTTGCGGCCATGAGAGCCCTGATGGTGGCTGGTGAGCTTGAAGAGGTTAGGAGGGGGGGTTGGGATGAAGGAGTCTGTCGGGTCAGGAGTGTAAAAAACGGGCTGGCTGCAAAACGGCTGAGCTGCAGCGCGGCCTGCAAGGAATCTGCAACACAAGAGCAACGTAATGGTCCACTACCCCAAAGCAAAGTTTCAAAAGAAGCCTTTAGAGGGTCTGACGACAGCAGACTTCATGGTCATTTACCCTTATAGCATAAAAAAGGAACACAAATAATAATGATGTGAGGACTTTATACGTGCAAACAAAGATTCTTTGATTTCTCTTCACAGTTGAGATAAAACAAAGATAAGAAAAAATCTTAATAATGAAATGCAGAAAAACTGTCCAAAAAGTGTCTGAATACATAACATGCAAACCAGAAAAAGATGAACACATGCGTTCTAAAAACAAGCAGACACCATACTTCTTTCACCAACTCTTTATTCAGTTTCCTTTACAGCAAAGTATTTCTACAAAACTCTTTCCACCAAACAACATGAGTAAATCAGCACGTCAAACACAAAGCATGTTGGGTAAAATGATGAGAAATCCCTCTGTAAAGATGAAGCTTTGAAGTTGCAGAAGCATCCAGAAGCAAAAGTATGAGACAAAGCTCGGGCCCACTGGTCTACGCCGATTTAAAAGAACCAATTCAGCTAAACTGAGCAATGCTTTGGGTCTTCCAGTCCATATAAAACAGCACTCATAGGCTTCATATTTGAAAACAAAGCAATGAAACCATCAGCTTTAAATAAACTCCAATATCTAATTCATGATTTGATTTCCTTTGAAATTCATTTTATAGATTTTTCAGCAGAAAACCTTTTTTTGTTTTTAACTTCAGAATTTATCAAGTTAAACTTTTGTTCAGTTTTAATCCTTGCTTATGTAAAATTGTTTTTATATAGAAAGCTGACATCCAAGTCCATAGTTATTCAATTTGTATTAAATCAAAACATGAAATTTTGAATCCAATCAATTCAATGGTTCTCTGAGAGCCATCACTAACCCCCCCCCCCCCCCCCCCCCCCCCCCCCACCCCCAAACATTATAGAAAAGCTGTTTTTGACCCAACTACGTCTAATAATCACACAGCTTACATCAATACAGAGATTCTTCAGGTCAAACGACAGATAACATGACAAAAAATGAAATATTATCAAGATAATAATATCTATACTGGTGGTTTAAAGCAAGCAAACATGTTTGAATAGCTTGTAAAACACTGGAAACAGGACATTTCAATGCACTAGCAAAGAGTAAAAAAAACAAGTCTCAAGTACTAGAAAAAAAGCTGCATCTTTATCAATCACTTGCAGCTGATTTACACTAGACTATGTGTACATCTTTCTCACACAAAAAAATAGAGTGCAGTGTGTGACACTATTCTTGTGGGGGCAAGAAAAGTCAAATTAAAGCATTAAACTTAGAGAAGATTATTGTTAAAAAAATATATATATTTTGCAAAATTTTTGAAAAACTGACTAATTGTCAGTGTGTCAAGTTTTAGGATTACTACACAGCAATGGTTTAAAGACTGAAATTTATCTACAAGACAGAACGAAACATCACAATCTTTGAACACCAGATTTTAGTCACTTTGACAAAAAGACAAGCTAGGCATTTTGTCCTACTTAGTAATACTGATTTTTTTTTCACATTAACTAACAAATACAAAAAATGTTAATTTCAAAATACTGAAAGCATGCAATGATCATTAGTACATGTAACACAAAAAAACTAAGTTATTAGGAACTGCTGGGACAATTATTGTGTTAGAACTAAAGTGTTCTTTTAGAAACACACAGTAAAGGAGCATCTCCAGGATAAACAGAGGTTGGCCAAATGAGCACCTTATAATGTTAATATTCATTTCAAGCACTGATACCGAAAGGCCACAACAAACCACAATAACTACCCAAAGATTAATGAAGGTTAACGGCAACAGCGGCATTGTACCTTTCATCCAACAGATACATATCAGAAGGATTAGCTTTGAAATACGGTAGTTTTTACCAAAAGGACATATAAACAAACACACTTCAAAAGCTTATGTGTCACATGAGCACTTTTTTAAATGACATAATCAGTAAAAAGCTCAAATATACAACAAACTACAGCTACTTCTGTACTACAGGAACCTCTATCCGACTCTTACAAATTCTAAAGCTAGTCCCCCCTCTTACGAAAGTCTACTCAGAAGTGCTAAAGTTAGCTATGTTTTTACATTTCCTAAATATGAACCTCAAGTGCATCAGCCCACCATGAGTGCACCATAAAAACTGTGTGGAAAGGACAAATATGAACCGTTTCAATTAGTTCCACAACTAACTAATTAGTCTTTTCCTTGTTTCTGTGATCTGTCGGGAACAACTCAACAGAAAATTCATCAAAAAAGATGCAGAGATTTCAGTATTTAATCCAAACAACCAAAAATTGGCAATACTTGCAAAAAGTAATCGTCACATAGTAAATATCACTTATTTTCCAGCTTTTGAAGTAGTAAAAAAAAATAAAGAACAAAGATTGAGCCCACATATAAGGCATCAGATGCTGTCTGAACAGAGATCATGAGTGCAGACCTATATTAACATTAGTTCATTCAGGGACAAATATCCTGCTACCGTGGGCTTGACCACAACAGTGACAGGATCTCCACATACATGGATTGTGTGTTAACGGTCACAGTAGTTGTGACTGAAATCACAACAATCACAATATTTCATTTTACAGCAGTAAAAAGAAATATTCATAATCGTAACAAACGATTCACATAGCTTCATGTCCCTTTTTAATTTTTGCCATGCATATTCAATACATTCATCAAGACAACTCGTCATCTTCCTCCTCTTAAGCTGCACAAATAATCCATCGGTCAGTTATCCCTGCTGTATTTTAGTTAGGATCTCGGGACTTGCTGAGACTCTGGACGGGTTAGGTCATCCTCGGGGTCACAAAAACTATAGACACTTCTACAGCTACTCACGAGGGACAATTTAGAATCCCCAAAGACCCAGTCAAACAAGTTTTCATGCAGTAGAAGACAGCAGAGGTACATGTCCTAGCAGACGTACATTCATTAACAGTTACTGTCACAAACAAATGCATAAAGCAGCTCTCTTCTAGTTCTCAGTGAAAATCTATAGTTAAACAGTGAAGACCCGCATAAGAAGGTATCTAAGGTCTTCTTTGTTACTTAAAATGGAAAGACAACACAAACTAACACATTTTGATTATGGTCTGTTGTGTTTTCACAGGTTAGTGTTTCAAGCAGGTTCAGTAAACATATAACACATAAATGCAACACGTATTAAATAGGTACTACGTAAAAAAGTTATTGAAACAACACAGTGTGATGAAGGTACATGAAGCCAGAATCCTACTAAACTGGCTGATTTTTAACTGTAAAATTGTGTACGCTTGGATTAGTTTGTTACTGAATTAGTTACACATCAACTTAACACAAACTTTGACCCAAAAAATGTATGCTGTTTGATGGAAGTATTGGATAATATGCCTGAATTTCAACCTCTGACTATTATTAACGGTTTGGCATATACTCTTGCCGATTTCATGATGAAAATGGTCTTTGGTCTGTCTTGACCAATAAGTCACCCCCATAAATAAAAAGAGACATGAAAACAAACCAACAAAAACAAATCACTGGATGATTTTTGCAAAGTTAAATTACTTTCATAGGTAGTGTCTTGAAAACAGTTTACTACTCACGTCTTTATCTCACAGTTCTTTCTAACAGTAGTATGACAGCCATCAACGTAAAAAAAAAATTAGAAATATAGTATTTCTCATGATTTATTCATTGGTGATAAACAGAAAGTATCCCAAAGATTTGGGGTAAAATCCTTGTTTTGAAACTCAATGTCAAAATGAAACTACTGCTCAGATTCTGACCTTCGATATCTGCCTCGTCGTGGACCCAGCGGTCTGCGAGTCGCAGCGGCGGCAGCAAAGCTGATAAGGCAGCAGAGTGACGTGGTGACGAGCTTTGCTTTGTCCATCCAGCTCAGGGCATTTGAAAAGTAGCGCTCCAGCAGGTACAGGCACAGGACAGCAAACCACATGACAGAGGCCAGGGCATCAATTCTCCTTAGCCTAAAAATCAAGCAAAATGAATTTAACCCTCTACTGCAGGGGTCGGGAACCTATGGCTCGCGAGCCATATATGGCTCTTTTGATGGTCACATGTGGCTCGCAGACAAATCTTTAATTCAAATTTTTTTTCTTCATTAGACCAGTCCTTCTCGTGCGCGATGCGATGGCAGAGGCGCGCAGTAGTAGCGGTGCTTAGAGAGACAAATCTGCGCCAGCACTAGTATAAGTTTAAAATTGTCTATTAATTCACAGAGTTTGTACCACCCGGAAACCTGTGAATTGCCGTGCCTAAAACTGCGCGCTCCCGTCTCTGAGAAAGAGCGCGCAGTTGCGGGGACGGGATGTGTGAGGGAGAAAGCAGAGGGTGGGGCTGAGGTGTTGTGGGGACCGGCAGCAGGTGAATCGCGCAGGGATTGTAAATAGGTAAAACCCACTGCCTGTCACTCACTGCAGCGTGTGAATGTGTGTTTGGCTCCAGGTCCGCATGTGAGCAGTCTGTCTCACATCTACAAAACATTCATACCAACCTAAGATCACGTTTAAAGTCTCAACGCCTGCATGAAGCAGAAACTCACCACGTAAACCAGACTAGACCATCAGCAAAACTACCACGAGAAATACTCATCATTTATTAGAAACAGCATAACAATGTTATTAAAAAGAATCCACAGACTTATTGTACTTTAAAAATGTTGAAATTACATCAAATGCACACATTCACTTGTATTTTAGTTTTAAACATATTGTCGCGGACTGAGTTGGGTGGCTGTTGGGCCGCTTTAAAAGTTCTGGAGTACATGGAACGCATCGATCATGCAGAGATCTGATTGGCCCTCAGTTCTGTCGCTCAGCCTGTTGTTAGGTAGTTTGGACCAATGGGTTTCAGCTATGGGCCGAATAAGGGAAAGGGGAGGGCTGCAGCGGGAGCAGGGGAATATAAAGTTGGGAGACGCGCTCTCGTCTCGTCTCGGCGGGAGAGATTCAGGAGCTGCTGAATTAATTGTTCGGCGTTTGTTGTGGTCTGCAGTAACCAGAATTAAGAACCTTAAAAGAGGTTAAGTCTCCGTGCCTCAGTGTGGGAAAGGGACACTACATTATTGTATGGCTCTTTCGAAATTACATTTCAAAATATGTGGCGTTTATGGCTCTCTTGGCCAAAAAGGTTCCCGACCCCTGCTCTACTGCATAGCATTGCTGTAAGGCAGGGGGTGTCCACAACTTTTTGGCATGTGAGATACTTTTGAGACGACAATGTCTTAAAGATCTACCTATAAATAAATATGTTTAACATGTTGAGACGATTGTTTATATACTGATAATTCAAAAACTACACAGTAAAAGTACACAAATCTTTGTGAGGAAATCCTTTTATATTAGCAGATGAGGCGTTTTACTACAAAAACAGAAAGCAGCGACTATCGTACTTCATGCTCTGCTGTAAACCATGCAATGGGGAGAGCATGGCATTTCTAAAGCGCTGCTAAGAAATGTATAAATACAAGCATTTGGATACATTTTATAGTTTTGATGTTTATTAGCTGTTTGTTTGTTACTTTATGTTTATTGTATTGTAAAATTTGAATACAATACAATTGATGATCTGATGTTTTTACTATCCTCGTTGCACAGTGTTGCCTAGAAGCAACAAACCAATATTTGGTTTGGGGGGTGATGGATGATCAATTTTACATTTGATATTATATGAGGGACCCCAAATCTACCCAAAAAGTCATGCAACATTATCTTTTTAAATGGATATAAACCTGAAACAACACATTGGAAAAACTGGTGGCTCACCTAGTAGGTCCAGCAAGGAAGACGGCTGTGAGACACGTCAGTAGGCCGACAGAGACTATTGCCAGTTGGTTTTCCGCTCCATATTGACACGCTAGTTTGGCATTTTCAATAGCCTCGCGTGGCAGCAGCTCTAGAACGCTTTGCCACATGGGCATCTCTCCATTGGCACTGCCGTTGGTCGTAGATTCGTTGTGAGGTTTGGGTTTTGGGGGTACAACGCCGCCGCTTAAGGTTGGGGTCTCACTGGACGAGACAGGGTCTGGCAAGTCCCAGAATGTTGTAGCGAGCAGGACTGCACAAATCAGGAAGGCAAAGACCCGTAAGAGTATGACTCCGGTGAACGACGAGAGAAAAGGCGAGTTCTGTGGAAGACATGACATGCTTGTGTTGTAAACACGAATATTCGTAAACAGCCAAACAAGTAACAGCACAAACTTTGAGACAACAAAGAGAACAGAACACACACTGCACCATCAAGTTTAAACCAGATTATCAATGTCAATTCTAAACGATACATTTGTCCATTACTGAAAAACGGACATGAAAGAAGTCTTAACAGTTCCTACAACATACATTTAGATCAATCAGTTATGATCTTTATTATAAAGTCCCACTCCGATCATCTTTTGATCTAATCCAAAAGCGTCCTCAGTGGTCTTTTTATTATGATTTTGCCATTTTCAGCAAAAATCTATAAACCTGAATCGTTTTCTAGTACAGTTTATGCAGAGCCGCAGTAGTTCATTAGAAATTCGCCTTTGAGTTGTAGGCCGAACTGTTGGTGAGTACTTTAACTGGGTGCCGTTTTTTGGGACTTTACTCGTCTTTTTGATCGAGTCACACTAACCTTAATAAAGCCTCCCTCCGATTCACGTGTGCGTCGAAGCTGGTGGTTTAGGAGAGCTGTCCGAAGCTGACGGTTTTGATATTTAATGTAGTACTCCACAGCTGTCTTACATGGCCTGCATAATTTATACGTCTGCTCAAGGTGGTGCTTGAAGACCTCAATTTCCTCATCGTAGTATTTCTAAAACAGAGAGAAAGGCAATCTAATTAAGTATTAAAACAGTATTAGAAAATATTCCGTTTTAATTTCATGAATTGATAAAAATACATACATCATCCCTTGGTGTATATGAGGCCAACTGCTTTATCTTTGCAGACTGGTTATTATTACACTTCCTGCATAGCAGCATCTGACAATTGACCCAATGCAGACTTCTGGGTGTCTCAGATAAAGGTTGAGTTCCAGACACACCATGATTCAGATGTTCCGTGTACTGAGCCGGAATAGGCTTGTTGTAGTCCCCATTCTGACAGAGGAAAAAGAAAAAACATGTCCAAAAAAAAATTCCATGTGGTTCATAACATGCCAAGAAAAGCAAAAACATCATTGAAACTCACCTCCTGAAATCCATTATACTGGTCACAATTGGGACAATCCCAGCAGTTCCTGTTTCCATAAGGCACCACTGTGTTTTGGTTGCAGAACCAGCAGTTTACATTTGCATAGGTGGGCTTCTTCCTGGAGGTAAGATCAAATATGTTTTTTAGGCCAGTTTCAAACAAACTTATGAACAAATGTTTTCCCTCTGTGGCATGATAAGAGAAAGTAAAGTCAAATCTTCAAGTTTCACCAATAGATGAAAAAATTCTTCAATGCTTTTCAACAAACAGTGAAGAATTCTACAAATCACATATACAAGAATTAAGGCTCAATATTTGACTTTGAATTAAAGTTCAAGACAAGCATTGGGACTGTCCCCAAAAGATCACGGCAAAAACTCAACAAGTACAGCAGATGACCCTTTCCTTTGGCTTTTCTACATGAGATCTATTTGGTGCACTGTTTAGGCCAGGGGTCGGGAACCTATGGCTCGCGAGCCATATATGGCTCTTTTGATGGTCACATGTGGCTCGCAGACAAATCTTAAATTATACTTTTTTTTTTATCATTAGTCCAGTCCTTCTCGGGCGCGATGCGATGTCAGAGGCGCGCAGTAGTAGCAGTGCTTAGAGAGAGAAATCTGCGCCAGCGCTATAAGTTTACTATTATCTATTATTTCACAGAGTTTGTGCCAGCTGGAAACCTGTGAATTGCCGTGCCTAAAACTGCGCGCTCCCGTCTCTGAGAAAGAGCGCGCAGATGCGGGGACGGGATGTGTGAGGGAGAAAGCAGAGGGTGGGGGTGGGGTGTTCTGGGGACAGGCAGCAGGTGAATCGCGCAGGGATTGTAAAAACGTAAAACCCGCTTCCCGTCACTCACTGCAGCGTGTGAGTGTGTGTTTGGCTCCCCGTCTGCATGTGAGCAGTCTTTGTCACATCTACAGAACATTCAGACCTAAGATCACGTTTAAAGTCTCAACGCCTGAACGAAGCAGAAACTCACCACGTATCAACCAGACTAAACCATCAGCAAAACTACCACGAGAAATACTCATCATTTATTAGCAACAGAATAACAATGTTATTAAAAAGAATCCACAGACTTATTGTACTTTAAAAATGTTGAAATTAAATCAAATGCACACATTCATTTGTATATTTAGTTTTAAACAAATTGTCGCGGACTGAGTTTAACTTGGCTGTTGGGCCGCGTTAAAAGTTCTGGAGTTCAATGAACGCGTCAAGCAGAGATCTGATTGGCCCTCAGTTCTGTCGCTCAGCCTGTTGTTAGGTAGTTTGGACCAATGGGGTTCAGCTATGGGCCGAATAAGGGAAATGGGAGGGCTGGGGCGGGAGCAGGGGAATATAAAGTTGGGAGAAGCGCTCTCGTGTCGGCGGGAGAGATTCAGGAGTTGCTGAATTAATTGAAGGGCGTTTGTTGCGGTCTGCAGTAATCGGAATAAAGAACTTTAAAAGAGGTTAAGTCTCCGTGCCTCAGTGTGGGGAAGGGACACTACATTATTGTATGGCTCTTTCGAAATTACATTTCAAAATATGTGGCATTTATGGCTCTCTTGGCCAAAAAGGTTCCCGACCCCTGGTTTAGGCCATCGATTGAAAGCCTCTCAACTGAGGGTCCTGTCTGACATTATGCTTAATTTCTGGTTAACACTATGTTTGGGAAGAATATGCGAATGTAAGCCATGAAAAGGATATCCCTCACTAGATCTCCTGAGAAAAAGTTAGCTACCACCAGAAAAACAAAACAAGTCAATTTGTTTAATAATTAAACTGCAAAAATACTAATTTGTTACAAATCTTGATACAGCAGTTCAACCTTCTCCTTCTTGTGGTCATTTTTTACACTGTTTATAATGTATTGGTTTTTTTTAATTATTAAATAATTACTAGATGTTTTTAAGTTTTTTTTTTTAATATTAGATAAATCTGCAATACCATTTTCCTTTAATGCACCATTCCCTTCTTCATCATTTGATTTCATGTAATTTCTGTGCTATTCTTATATGTGGTTGAATGAATGTCTAAAGCCATAAGTTACATCAATCAATTGCTCTTTGGGAATTATAACAAGTCAAGTTTGTATCTTTTAAGCCAACCATAATGAATCCAGTTTACAGAAAAGTGATTTCACCATTATTCAAATATTCAATGGATGCACAACATAAAAATTTGAATATATTAGTTCCCTGGCTGCAGTTGTTAAAAAACTACAAATACACAATGATTTATGACATTGTTGTGCATTTTATGTTTACAAATAAGCTAAACCAATAATTTCACATGGAAAACTGTTAGCAATGGAGCTAGCAAAGTTAGCAATAGGGCTAGCGTTGTTCAACGTACAACTATTGCAAAAAATAAAATAAAACAGTAAATTAAAGATTTTTCTGACGTCGACAAATGAAAGTCAAGCATTCCTAAATTAGGAAAATGAACTTTATTGCAGACCCAAGTGCTAAGAATGCTAGCAAACCCGTCAACGTGACTACAATTTACCTTGTGGCAATTTTGTATATCAAAGCACCTCCTACGATAAATGCCGTAGCTCCAACTCCGCCATACATTAATTCCGGATGTTCTGACAAAAACTTATTAAACGTCTCCATGTTTGCCATAACCATTTGAGGGGATTAAACTGTTGGTTAAAGCACGACTAGAGCGCGCGCACGCTGGGAAAAGAAATGCCTCTTTTTTTGTTCACGCCCTGTAACGGAAGCGGATGTTACGTCACATTTGGATTAGTTTCAGAATACATTTTTTGTTTTGTAAGTGACTTGCAGTTACCTTATCAGGCCATTTAATCGTATATGAATATTGAATTCTAATAGTTTTTGAAAAAATATTAGTAAAATTCGATAATACTCGGTGAAAGTAAAGCAACGCCGAAGTAAGTAGAAGTAAGGCTGCACTTCTGACATCGTTTTCTTTTAATTTGGTGGGTATTTTGTTTGACTTCCGTTCAACCAATAATAAAAATAATAATGATGATAATAATAATAATGTATTAGTGAATGTGCGCAAAAGGTTTTTTCAACCTGGTGCAAGCTAATAAACCATAACCACATGTCTAGACGACTGTGAAAAAAAGCCGCATTCAATAGAGTTCATAAGGAAAGTCTCACAGTGTGTTTAAACTTAGTCTTGATCCTCCTTATAATTATAAAAATAAAACAGGCAAATCAATAGCAAAACAACAATTTATTTGAACAACCACGATCAAAATCAAACTAGAAACATCTAGACATCTAAACATCTAGAAAACATTCCAACGTTGTAACTGGTCAGTGCTTCAGTTGTCAGAATTTAATGAAAAAAGCCAGGAAGAAAAATAAATTAATAAATAAAGTAAACATCGGTAAAAACAAAGGAGAAATGGAGTAACAAAAACACTGTCTTTTGACTGTCAACTCATACAGTTGTATTACGATAAAACAAGAAGAAGCGGTTTTATCGATGACAGTACTTGCAGATCCTTATCCGAACAGAACCTTAACTTTTGTGAAACCTGAAACAGTAACCTTGACATAGCCACATCCGAACTGAAATGGTGAAAAGGGCGGATTAAGATGTTCAGGTCAGTCACGGGTCTGACTGGAAGCCCAGCGCCGGGGACTCTGTCTGCCTCCCGTAGGGCGCGAGCTGCTGGTAGCCGCACGCCACGGCCGCGCTGCCTCCATCCGGGCACATGGGCTGGGTGACTCCGCCGTAAGGCCATCCGTTGTGTGGAACCAGCACAGAGGGATGGCGGTGGTGGCCTCCGTACACGGCGTGCTGGAAGAAATGAGGAGGGTAGAAGGGGCCGCTGGGGGACAGACTGCGGGGTTGAGGAGAGACCACCTGCGGCGCCGGGTAGGCCGTCTGCGGGGACGAACCGGGCGCGCAAAGGCTCCAGGAGTTAGTCATATAAGCCGGCTGCAGGTAATGGTATAGAGGCTCCGGATACTCCACCGGATTCCCTGTCGTGCAGGGGGCACTGGGGGGTCTGTAGGTTCTCCTCACCCTCCTCCGCCGCCGATAGTTTCCCTTCTCAAACATGTCCTCACAAGCGGGGTCCAGCATCCAGAAGTTGCCCTTCTTGTCCCCTCCGTTCTCCCGGGGGACTTTGACGAAGCATTCGTTCAGAGATAAGTTGTGCCTTATGCTGTTCTGCCATCCTTTCTTGTTCTTCTCATAATAAGGAAACTTGGAGATGATGTACTGATAGATTCCGCCCAGGGTTTTTCTCTGGTCCCGACTGTCCTTGATTGCCATGGCAATCAGAGCCACGTACGAATAGGGCGGCTTCTCCAGCGGAGGAGCCTCCTCAGGCGTGGAGCTGATGTCCAGGAGCTGCACTCCCCGCTCACCGATGGGCTTCTCCTCAGCATCCATGACTCAGGTGGGCTTTGCCGGTGCGTCCTGATGGTGCAAAAGCGATGTCTGGAGTGGAGGAAACGCAACGATTGCGCACACAGGTGCAGACTCTCCACCCATAGGCTGTGACAAAAAAAGAAGGAAAAAAAAAACAAAAAAAACTGGCGCACACCTTCTTTCATCTGAGCCAGTTTCTCACGCTGTTTGAGCGGCAGTTTGTGCGAGTTCAGACGCGGGTCACAGGAGTCTGTTTGACCAGTGGTCTTCATATTTTTCCTTTGAAAAGACTCCATCAAACGATTAGTTTTAGGATCAGTGTTTGTGCAGGTGCGCATCCAAGTCCCGATAGTAGCAGTTTTTTCCAGAACAGTCCCTGCTCCTCCAGTACATTTACAGTTACAAGTTTAAAAAATACAAACATTCTACCGAATGATCTACCAAAAGCACATATATTTTTCACTTTTAAGCTGAAAATCATTTAAAAAAAATTATCAATTTAATTATAAAACATTTAAAAATATGTTATCATAGAACTTTTCTTCATTTTTGTTTCTTTGATAGCACTTAGGTGTTTTTTTTAAATCTCTCCTTTTTGCCCATGGCAAGTGTAAAAAACCTGTATGAATTACAGGATCAGTGCTTGGCCTTTCACACGCAGACCATATTTCACAGCTTCCTTCATTGTTTCATAGCTGAGATGCATGCAGGGTTTTTCCAGCCCGTACTGAGCCATAAGTGATCTGCAGAGACCAGAACACCACCCACACTCAGTTCGGCATGAGCAGCAGGACCAGTAGATACAGATCAGCTGCTCTCTCCAGACCTATATGGAAGCGATTCTGTAGCATAATTAAAAATAAAAGTGCTTATTCTGTCACTTAATTAGAATAATATTGAAAATGGTATTTTACATTTTATTTTCAAAAAGTTCTCTGGTAAATGTGTAGCAAAATTCATTTAGAAATGTCTAATTTGACAGTTAAAATGGATTAACAGAAATGCTTTTTCGTTTTCAAAATGTAACTGCATCAAATGACTCAAAATTAAAATGAAAAATCAATACTTCAAAATGCTTTTTCATTTTCTACTTAAAAAACGCTTATTCTGTCATAATTAAAAGGAAAATGCAAAGCGGGGATTGCATTTTTATTTTCACATCCATCCTGCGAATGGTATCGCATAATTCAATTCGACTTAGCATTTCTAAGCATTTCACAGAGCCATTTGGATCAGTTTCCCACAGAAATGAAAGCACTGGGAGCCGCAACACCATGAGTGTTAGAAAAAAATCGTTTAGCTGAAATATCGCTATAGTTCATTTGGCAATACTTGTATTGATTCAAAATGCTGTCGGGACATTTATTTATTTATTTTAATTATTGATGAACGTTATGTTTGCTTTGATCTTTTGTCCATTTTACACAACCTTGAATAGACTTTTCCGTCTATTAAACACCCAGAGTTAAGATAAGTGAGATAATGGAAAGAAATTCACTTTGATGGAGACTCGTTTATATTTTTTCCCTTTAAACCCAATTCCCAATTAAACCCAATAAAGTATATTAACTTTATGGATGAGAACTATTTTTATGTTAGGAAGCAGCTTTTAGTTTGTCTGGAATCATAAGCGGTGAGTCTTAGCCCCGCCTCTCTACCTGTTCACATCCTCTGCAGCTCCAGCTTGCAACCCCCCCCCCCTCCCCCCTCCAGCCGCTCCAGCCAGACAGACAGTATGTCTGCAGGAGGGGAAACTTGAAAAGCAAGTGTTTCTCTAGAAAAAGACCTGGAAAAGCTTCTCCTAATGCAACAATAACAGTTAAGCTGATTCACAGTTTTAGTGTAAACATGTTTGAGGATGCTGTTTTCTGTGAAGTCCCTCTTGGAACAAATAACCTTAAATACATCCTGCTATGCAAACTTCTAACGGAACAAGATTATTTTTCACCCTTATTTTCATATGATAATAAATACATTTTTAGAATATCCTCTCATTTCTCATCGGTCAAAATATGTTTGTCCAGTTTCTAAAGTGAGATGTTGGCTAAACTACTTATTTGACTTTAAATAAAATGGAATTAATTCCTTATCATGCAGATTTATGGCTAACCAATGTTTTAACATGAAATATTTCCAAACTTTACTGTATGTTTTCCTTTGATGACAAGAATACATTTTTAATTTTTAAGTGAGTTTACAGGTATCACAAATATTTGCATTATTGTTATTCCCTCACATTTGAAACACAGAGGATATAGGTTCATTTTCAGGTAAACACCCAGAATGACAACTATTTACCAAATGAGAAACATCTTTGAGCTTCGATGTTAACTATAACTTCAGAAAAATCTCCAAAGAACCATTTAAATGCAAATAGTTCAACTGTACACATTTCGGCGCCTTTCAGCGAAAATTTGACCCCCGTCGCATACTTGAAAAATCACCAAAATGTGCACACGCCTAGGACGAATTGAAAATGTATTTTCGACAAAGTGAACGTCACCCCCGAAGATGATGACATCACAACGAAGGATCCCATAAAAAAAAAAGGAATCAACCGAAAATCGCTTATGGGGACGAAATTTTTTTATTTCAAAATAGTTACGAAACCAAAACACACGTGGTGGGGATAGTCCAAGAAAGTTTTGAAATCATTATGGGACGGCAACACGACCTACAGCTTGGCAGCAATTTTTTGTCAAACTCTGAGAATTGCCGAATTTTGTGTTGTTCCAAAATATGAGAAAACAACACTTTTATTTGAGTGATTTTCACAAAACTGCACACACTTGCTGCCAGCTCCAGTCTACAAACACCACAGAAGTGTTGTTGACCTTTGACCTTGGGAAAAGGCCGCCATCTTGCATTTTTAAGAATAAGCACCTTTACTTCCAGATGCAAACGAAAACTCATCCTAGGAATTTTAAGTGATCGTCTTGTAAATACTCAGACATCCATAGCAAGGTGCTGGACAAAGTTTTGGAATTAGAAGCTGTAGATTTTGAACGGCGTGTCCCTGGCAAATTCGCAACCGTTGCGATCTTAGCTAGCTTGCACATTTTTTATCGGAATGTTGTAAAAATGAAATATGTGATTTCCTGGCCCACGCTGAACATAACGATGTAACATACAAGAAGACTGATAAAGGAATGCAGGCTTGGAAAGCAAAAAACCGTAGCAAAAGCACGTGCTGGCTTGGCAAAAAGGAAAAAATTCTGATATTTTTTTTTGAGAATTAACTGAGGAGACCAATATATTCCAGTCGGCGATATCCAAAGTTTTGGCGGTGGTGGGGAGGGGAGGGTTGCGCCTGCGGGCCATCCAACGCCGCTTGAGGCTTTAATTTTATTTTTATTCCAGAAATTCTGTTTTTCTTTTTTTTTTATTCTTCTGCACACTTGTTGTTCTTGGCTCCTTAATGGTGACATAAAGGTTCCTTTATCCTCACCCATCTCTAGGGTGTTTTAACAGCTTAAACCAAAAAAGGAGATTAAGCAAACAAAGCAACCGTTACATTAAACAGAAATATAGTTTTGTGCAAAATCTAAATATATATCAGCTAAATAAAATGAGAAGTTTTGTAAAAGGGAAGGTTTAAAATTTAACATTAGTAATGATCCAACAAAGGGGTTTTGTTACCACTCAGTGCGAATATGTGTAATAAATACAGTTTTTAAACAATTAATGAGTTTAAAAGAAGGAATTCTTAAACTTAGGCAGGAAGAATGAGTTTTGGGACATTTCTGCATCTGATATTCTTTCCTGTTCCTAAACAATGATAGGAAACTGCAAAAACTCATTTTCACTGTGGTCATTTTAGTCAATTGAATTGATTTATTTACATTGTGCTGTCCACATCAGACAACTTTTCTTTAAATTAAATCCATTCCGTTACCATACCTCAGTTGGACTTGAAGAGCCCAAAGCTTGAAAGTATTTATAGGCATGACAGATTTCTTTTTCCTGGTACTAAATCTGAGCTTTATGTTGTGTGCTGGGGTGACCACAAACCAAAGACGTCCATTAAAAAAACCAAAACCAAGACCTATCAATGGCAGCTTGTAAAGCTGAGGAATTGTCACATCCATATAAAAACTTCAAAACCTTCAAGACATAATCTTCAAACAGGAAATCTAGTGGGCAGAATAAAACAACTTTAGGTTTGATGCAACATTAGGAATATGTCAATTTGCACATATCTTGATAATGTTTTGTCAGAAACAGCCTCTGTCCTATACTGTCTTACATCTGCACTGTAATACATTTGTGAATTAGGTGTAGATTGTAGGAGTAACACTAAAGGTTACTTTAGAATTACTTTCTTTGTAACCACAAACTTTCTACATTCAGTATGGATTTTGATAAAGGATGCAAAAAAAGAAAAGCAAAAGAAAGATTTGACTTGCTATCCGTGACTTCCCCTCAGGCATTCCACAAATAACTTTGACACAACTTGTCTAAACTACAAAACCTTCTTAAAAGATCAAGTGACCCAACATCTTTGTTGCTCTCCTTCTTTAGTTAGTTTCATTGAGATAATCACGCATTTTCAGTTTTTTTTTTACTGTTGTTGCACAGACTAGTCTCCTCTTGTGGAATCTTTCTCCATCACACTGATCTTCATGAATAAATCACTCATATGGAGTAATGAATGACATCAGGAAAAGAGTCTCCACTTTATATCCAGATAAATGAGCTGAAAATTAGCATCAGTTGTTGAAATATAAAATAAAAGAATAAAAATCAAATTAAATAAACACTAAACAACAATAATGGATGAACTCTACACAAAGCTAAAACATTTCACTTGATGTTATGAATGTTCCAATATTTTCCATTAAATTACTGTACATGAAAAATGATCAGCAAATTGTTATCCTTTTTCAGCATCTGAATGTCACATGATTAGAGAATAAAACCATCCGGATTTTGAAAACTATGCAAAACAATAAAATGAACTAACTCAGTAGGGGTGGGATTATATAAACTTGCTTCTTCCCACTCCTTTTTGAGCAATAAAACAAGCTTTACTTGACTTTAGTCAATGACCAATATATTTCATTAAGGAAACGTGACTTGAGTTTGTCTTTGTTTTTGTTTGTATTGCATTTCATCATTTCTGTAATGAGTTTGTTAAATCTGTGGGTTTTATCTTTATGTACTGACTACAGTAAATGCTTGAAATAAAAATAAATCAAATCAAATCTAAACTTAAGGAAAACCCACAGTTTGTCTGATGGTAGCTAAACATTTAAGTATGAAATGTGGAGTGTTCTCTATCTGCTGCATTAGTGCATCAGTTTTGTAGCGTGTGCCTGGGTCCTGTTTGGAAGGAAACACATGCTTTAGAGCCCTGCTGCATCACCTGCTCACATGTCAACTCCTAGAAATATTTGATCAATGCATAAACAGTCGACATCAACATTATCAGTCTGACACTTTCTGTCAGATCAAACAGCTTCAACAAGTGAAACTCAGATGCCAGGTCTCATGTAATTACAACCTGAACATGGTGGAGCTGTGAGCTGCAGTGACAGGTCAGAGATGCTGCTGCTCTGAAATTCCTCTGCGCAGATAGTTGGCTAAGCTCCCACGTAAGGTGCGGCTGTCTTTCATAACATGAATTATTCAAGTTCCTTGTTCAGGTCAACCCGCTGCTGACCTATTCATCACCCTCCCATCCCATCATGCATCTCTCTGGAAGGTTCCACATGACCGACTCTCAACTTGTCCTGTGCCAGTCTGATCCTGTCGGCCACTTCTCAGTTAAACTGTTTCCTGCTCTCAAATCTCTTCAACAACATTTTTAAACTACTTGAATATATTTACTTTTATTGTTGAAGACAAACATGTCATCTTTTTATTCTAAATATTGTTTCTAGACAAACTAAATGAAGTGAGAGGTGGTAAATAAGTTGTTCACACAAATAGAAAAGTATGACAAGATAAAGTCAAGAACCAGTTCCTGAGACACTTTGCTTAGAGGATTCTTCACTTCTTTCTTGGAGTTACAACAACTATTTCTGCCTTCAGAAACCACCCCTGTGTGTTTTTCCATTTGTGCTGAAGTGGCAACACGGTCTCATAAAAATATTTTGCGCGTTGTTCTTCACATGTGCCAACTGGAATCAAACTTGTGGTCCTGCTAAACTTGTTTTCTCACTTCAGTCGTTCTACATTCGTGCCACCTCCTCTGGAAACTGTTGCACAAGCATTCAAAACGATGCGCAGAGCTTTTGCGTCTTTACGCAGAACTGATAGGAGAATTTTACGTGAATACGTAATGCTTGTGACAGCTCGCTGACAAATGATTTCTGTCCAAGTCACAGTTTCCCCAAGTTGGCAAAATGAATAAAAGACCAGATAAGATTTAATGAAGACATTGCAAGCACCACTCCTATAGATTAATGTCAACGCTTCTTGCTACTTGTAAGCATTTTTATGCATCCCAGTTGACAGTATCATGGATTTTCTTATTTGCCTTTATTTATTTCAGCAAAAATTATAGTTTTGTAAAGAAATGGTAGATTCATAATAAAAACATTTAAGTTTTCTAATATTTCAATAAGAAATGTCTCCCTTTTCTATGAGGAAAAAACTAAATGTTCGGAAGATGACGTGAGAACTGAAATGATGATATTAAACATGAAAAAGACATCTGTGGCTCAGCCATAGACAGTCAAAGTGATGTAGTGTTTATTCAAAGTATGTTCTTTTTTTATTCATTTCTCTGGTGCCATCTTGTGGAGGTGAAAACTTTTACAAGTTACACAATTTCTATTGTAAAAGTGCATCATTGCCAGAAATCTCCCAGAAAATAAGCAAAAAATAATTATATTTTTAAGGTTTAAAAAGGTCACTTTTTATGATGGTGGAATGTAGATTACATTGCAATAATAACCAGACTCTTCGTAGCCATGTCATTTTGTTTTACTAATTAATGCAATTTCAAATTTCAGCACTAACATGAAGAATCCAAATAAATAAAAAATGTTTGTTCTTCTGCATTCGTCCAGCAGGTGGCAGCAGGTTGCAACACACGAAGACTGGAAAATGTCATCAATTTGACACATCTAGAGAAAGCTGGGAATGTTTGGTGTGAGTTGTTTTCATTTTCACTACTTCACAGTTAATTTAGGGTAAATTTAATACTTTAAAGTATACAGTTAAAGATAATGGTCATATCCGTGACCAAACAAACCACACAAATAAATTAAAGTTCTGCAAATGGCAGCTCTTGAGAAAAGATGAAATCAGTCACTAAAGATACCGAAGCATCAGAAAGCAAATTGGAAATTTAATAAGTAAAAATGTTTGCTAAAATCTTTAAGCTACTTTTTCGTTGTTGCAAGATATCTTAATAACTTCAACAGAGGATAAAAGGAGCCTCAAGAACCCAATATCTAGTTAAAGAAATCCCCAAACTGTTGGTTGAACATGAGTAATAGAGAACAATGCTGAAAACACTCCAATAACTGGATAAATGCATGCTGTAGTAGTTTAAAATATGTAAAATATTCCTTTATTAAAAAAAAGCTAAATGAGGAAAAATAAAGGTTAAAACGTTTAAAATGCACCAATTAAAAAAAGGCTGTAAATGATAACGGTTGCCAAGAAAAATACTATAAAATATAGTCCATTTTTCAAAAAATCTATCTGTTAAAGGACAAGTGAATATTATTTCAGGAATTAAATTCCTTAAAAACACTGTAAATGTATCGCTGGTATACTGACTACTTGCGTGTGTGTCTGCAGGAAATTAAGATTTTAAAATAGCTATTAAAGACATGACATCTTTGCAGTAAGACATATAAATTAATATGTTAACTCTGTATGTCAACAAAGTAGCAAACACATCTTTTTCATTGTTCTGGTGATCTGTTGTTTTTCACATTAGTGAATAAATACTGTCAACTCCAATTATCGAAAATGTCCACAATAGATTTCTGTTGTAATTTTTGAAATAAACCAATAAAGCAAATCAAATAAATCAAACATAAAACTTTCAAGCTTTGCTGAATGTCATTAAGTCAAGAGCGTGGTGGAAAATATCTTCTTAGGATCTGTTTTTTGATGAATTCTATCAATACAAATGATCGTACCTCTAATTCATGCCAGTCAAAGAGTTTAATACTGTGCCAGACCCAAACAGATCACCTCAATTTGAAAGAAAACGTGAGAAAACAAATGTCAAACCAAGCGAAGTGGCAACTTCAGAGTAGTTTCCTTTTGTGGTTTGATGTTTTGATTACTGTAGTAACGGTATTCATAACCTGAAGCAGATGTAAAACAATGTTAGCCTCATAACATTAGCCCAGAGACAACCAAAGCTAAAAATGCAATCTTAATAATCCTCTGAGTGATGATGCACTGTGGGGAGCGACTCATTATAAAGATGATCAAAACAAAGGCGCCTTTTGGCCCTGAAAACTCCTGTGTCTGAAGAATGTTTTGTGTTCAGCTCTGTGGGGACTACATAGTTTAAATGTTCCTTAACTTGGTGACAACTTTGCTCAACAACATCCAGTGACGGGCCTGGTAACACCTTCATTCCACACTGTCTCTTTACAGATATCTTTGAAGTCAAAGACAAAAAAGGGGAAAAATGCATCCCTGGGGTCCGTGGAATGTGTGTAATGAATCACAACAACAACACTTCATTAGAAACACCATTCAGACTTCAGACTGGCTATATATTAACACATTCAAGTCAGAAGCATCCCAGGGCCCGTACGTCTTTATCCCAACTTCTCCAGAAAGTGTTTGATGGAGAAAAGATGAAACTAAAACAAAGCAGTGCAGCTGAATTCCAACAGAAACTAGGTTACAGTGTGTGGGATGGGAGATCAAGGGTTACAATGAAAATCACATTTCAGTCAGTGTATTAATCTGTCAAAGACCAGAGGGAACTGTAAAGCACAGAAGAATGGCGAGAAGGAGCTAGAGCACGGCAGAGCGACTTGGGTGTGAGAAAATTTCATCTCTTTTCATAAAAGCCCCCGCCGCTCCCCTGCTGAGTCCAGCCCCGCCCTCGTCCCCCTACAATGCTGATGGAGCAGCTTCCCCCGAAAAGACCCCTGAAAAACCTCCAGCTGTCCTCCATGTGCTGCAGCTATGAGGCCAGCCTGGACCCCAGACCACAACATATGGGGGCCAGGTCAAGTGACCGGCTCTTCCATGTGCTACACAGCTGGCGATCAGCTGGAGTGAGCGGCAGAGTCCAGCTGAGCAGCACCTCTCTCTAGAGGGTGTAAACAAGGTGATCAGTGACAAACCTGTACAGTCAGTTGATTTAAACTGTAATAAAACATTTGTGCTTGACATTTAAGATGATTTAGAGGAGAGACAGTGAATATTGTGGTAAGAGGATGCTCAGGGTAGAATTGTCAGGATGGTTGCAGTGGGCATGTAAGTAGCAAGGCGAGCAAGGAGAATTCTATGTAGATCGTAACTAAAAAGGATTGAAAATTTTTGCTCCATATTTCTCACAAGCATCCAAAAACCTCATGGATTTGTGTAGGTACACTCAATGAAAAAAATTGTGCTCCGCCTATTGTCCATTGAAGAGTTAGATGAAAATTGTGGTTTTAAATTGTTCTTGTGGCATTTTTCTAATGGTGGAGGATGCATATATAAAAAATTAAACTAAAATTGTGTTTCCGAGTATTTCTTTTTTCAAATCTTTGTTTATCAGGAGCAGAAGAAAAAATGCAGTTGGAAAAAGAGCTTGTTTGTGACATAGGAAAAACTCTGGGCAGGCAACAAGCTCCCTGTTCTACTCCATTCTGAACGCCTTTGTTTTACTTGTCTGAGCTGGCATCTGGCACAAAACTGAACGCCTGGATAGATACCATATTTCTGTTGCACCTGTACCCTAATGTTAGTTTGGGGGTGTAGAGGGCTGTAAGCCAGCGGGAGAGCGTGTAAACAGAGAGCTCTCAGCAACAAAGACGGGAAGAGGGTTACTCCACACTAACGGTCCCTCCCACAACCGTTTTTCTAACGAACTCCAGCCGAAGAAACCATGTAATAGAAAGGCACATTCTTTAAAATTTTGGCTGAAAACGGCGTGCATTGGTAGACATCAGTCGTGTCCGACTGTATATATAGGTTAGTATGTGGACACCTACTAGTAGTAGTAGAAGTAGTAGGTGGACGATTAGGGAGATGGGGGGGGGGGGGGGGGGGGGGATCAGTTTGCGATGCACCTTGGGGGGAGGAGCTACTTGGCACCTTAAGGCCCGTACACACCGGGACGAATTTCGCGCGCGATTTTCGCCGACGTTTAATGCCTGGTGACTAAACAAAGGGCACCAATGAGAGTGTGCACACCGACGCGAAAAAACGCCACGCGTCAAAGCATCAAAAAAAAAAAACGCCTCGAGTTCGTTTTTTAAATCTATTCGACCAATGAGAATGGCGCTTTTGCACACGTGTCTGGAGCTTCTGGAGTCACAGTAAAACACAACTTGGGGGCGCTCAAACACAAAACTGCCTTGCTGAGCACACATACCAGCGAAGAAGATAGACGCCAAGTAGCGTCTACACTGCCTCGAAGAAATAATGATGGACATTCTAAAATATCCCTGAACCAAGCACCAGTTGGAGCTACTGGTGCTTGAAATATTCATGTTTTCTTTGTATTATTCTGACAAGCGCGTAAATACTTGTTCTCTTCTTCTGAGTGAAAAGCGACTTTAAGAAGCGTAAAGTTGCGCAGCGCCACCTTGTGTACAGGAGTATTTCTGTTTACATTAAGCGCCATCTAATGTCAGGGAATGAAATTGCATGTTCGCTCGGCTCATCGTCAGCGAAAATTGCCTGGGTGTGAACACAAAAAACGTGGCGAAAAACGTGGCGAAAAACGGTGGCGAATATTCGTCCCGGTCTGTACGGGCCTTTAGACTTGTAGGCCTCTGGTAGGGGGGGGTTCTTGGACATCACTGCCAGCAAGCAGCAGATGTCCTTCCGGCGGTGGGGTCCCGCGTTGGGCCCTCCCGGCGTGGTGGGGGGGCTGCTCTCCTGGTTGGGCCGGAGCTGCACTCTCTGTCCCCCCATACTTTCCTGCTCTCTGGCTTTGGGGGCCCCCATGGCGGTCCTGATGGCCCTGGCCTGGGTGGCGGATGTGATCACCCGGGGGGCGGTTGTTCTCTATCTGCTGCCGTGTGGCGTTGGGGGTTCTGGTTGCCGCTGTTGCTGCGGCGGGGGTCTTGGTGTGGGGATGGTTGGGCACTCTCCCTCCTTCTTTTTACATTCCATTACCCAATTGAGAAGAACATAAACACTCACTTGAGCACAGGTGTTAGCTCACCTTTGCACTAATATTTTGCGTGATTGAATGAAATATTTCACACTAGTTGGTTTGAAGGCATAAGTATGCGTTTGTGAACAGTATTTGTGTTGTGTACATGTTGACATGTGGACATTTTTGGAGCCAACGGGTATGTTTATTACATTTGAGTGTGTGTGTGGACAGACCCCGCCCTTATAGACCTGTCTGAACCTCATCGTAATGAGTATAACCATCCAGAATCTTTTTGCTTTATGCTGCTTCATGGTTTTACCCCCCCCCCCCCTTCTATAATCACCCTTCTATCCCCCGCTCACTAACATCCCTCTCTCTTTTTCCCTCCTTTCCTTTTCCGTCCGGTCTAACACCAAAGATTTTCAAATACGATAAAAATGAATAAAGTTTGGCCTCGATTACATGATGGGTTTATTCAGACATACCTCTGATTTGTCAGACGATTTAAAACCCCTATTGTTAAAATAAAACATGTCCAATACAAGAGGCCCTCAGCTCTCATCTGTTTGCCCAGCTGTTGCTATCGTTACTAATCATAATTTAAAGAACACTGGGAACGCTTTTACAGTACATCAAAAGTTGGTTGGAGTGGGTCCTTAAAAACAATTATTTGGAGCATGTGGAGAGAACACGTTGAAGGCCAGACCCGGGTCTTGCTGTGCTAACTGGCACACCACTGTGTTTGATTCAGTTCATTTGATTAAATTCAAGCTGGTTAAGATCAGTAGCACGTGCCAAACACGTTCCGTCTCACTGGGTTGTTGCATGATCACATTTTCTCCTGAGGTAGAATTGCAGCCATTTTCAAATTAATCTTCAATCTAATCAAAGACAGAGTTTGAAACAAACTTCTACAATTATCCAAAAATAAAAGAAATTCTTAGCAAAGATACTTCCCACTCTTATTTTAAACTAAAGGAATTTTCGAGTTTAACACAAAATCTCAGAGACACACGTTTACACATTCAGAAACCACCACAGGGGTGTGAATTTAAACTATGACCCAAGAACACTTGTGGTTTGCATTGAGAGCTAGTTTTTTGCCCCATCTTCAACCCCTCTTTTCTGATATGCGCTAATGTTGACTCATTGTCCAATCTGTGGCCATTTTAATGCTAATGGAAGCTTAGCCTCCTACTTAACCGCCTAGCCCTCATTTTCTTTACAGCACCACTCCTTCTGGTCCTGGTGTCTGTGTGTGGGAGAAATAATAAAGGAGAAAAGTGACAAATTCAGTGGGAGGAAGCTCTTGTTAATGAGGGTGAGAGTTGTGAGATAATGAGTGGTTTAATACAGTAGCTACAGGATTTTCTTGGTCACACTAAGGTCTATGAATACGTTTGACAGGCTTCCTGAGTTTGGCTGGCCAGCCTCGGTGGTCGGGTTTGTTATAGTTGAAGTAAGGGTCACCCGTTAGAGCTGTGACCCTTTAAGACCTGAGAGGATGCTTGATGGTTGGCTTGCCACAATACAACCCTGAAGCAGAACCAGTTGGCCATCAAGCCTGTAATCCTCTCTGGGAATATTCCACAGACAGACTAAGCAACATAAAGAAAATCAGGGAAACGACAAAGATATAGACGAGGTAACCCAAGGTGGAGGGTGAGGATCGTTTGATGCTTGAACCGTGTGCGCCTTAGCACAGACTGCAGGCGGTGCTTTAGGGCGGATGTGTTAACAGTTTCAGGCTCAATGGAGGGAGAAATCCCCACAAAGGGAGGTGTACAAATATTGTGGGAAATCCGTCCGCTCTTTAATATTTCATGAAGGCTCACAATCTATTCATGGGACTTCATTCCTTTGGAGGGGCCCGCATTCAGGCTCACTCTGTAGGCTCAATGGCCAGCTCTTAATTGAGTGCCCGCTCATTCTTCGTCTCCCTGGCAGATTGTTCACCATGAAAACCCCTGGCTCTTCATCCTCCTCTTCTTCTCCTGAGAGTGGCCAAAGAAAAGGGGCATGCCTTGCTGGTGGTGCATGTGGGAGAGAAGACTAAGTGACGGGGGGTAGGTGTGGATCAAGTATGATAAAAGGGTAAAAGGGAATGGTGGTGTGCATGGAGGCAAGGGCTGGGGGCTAATCCTCGGGGTGAGCACCAAGAAGGGGGTGGGTCACATTCTCTCAGAGGGCAGTCGTGTTGTGTCATATCTGTCTGAGGGAAACGGGATGTATTTTATCGTATGTGGAAATAATACAGGTCAAGAGAACATATGGTATAAGGGAATCTAACTTTATAAAGTTAAATATAAACACTTTAAAAGCCAAACTATTTAACATTAACATTATGATTATTACAAATCCTTAATGTATGCAAGTTGTATGTTGATTAAGTTTGAAAATTACGGTACATGAATCTCTCATTGCTGGGTGTGAAATGGACTCTCAAAGTTTAAAAAACAAAACAAAGGTTAATCTTTGTTTTTGTTCCTTTCAGTTCTTAATTTTACCCTCTTCTTAAAATATAGACGACGTGAGTTTTCACGTGTACAACTAGTGAAGTTGCTGCACACTGTAAAATCACCATGTTGCTGCTCCATCAATCTTTATGTCATGGGGTATAATTCCCTCCCTACTCCCTAACTACTAAAAAATATAGTGCAAGACCATCTAGTACCCTAACCCTGATATTAAAAGCAATTCGGACATCATTCCCTCTTTTTTTTTTTTTTAATGGCAAAATCTAATAAACACAACCTTTTTACGAAGTCTGTTTTTGAATCCACTATGTGCTGATGATGAAAACTCCTTCAAATTGTTCAAATACCATGCATTGTGGTTTATATTCGCCAATCTAGTGAGCTTCAGTGAACACTAGCTTTCCAGGGACGTCTGGAAAATTTCTAGGACATTCGGCTTTGGAACTATAGATTTGGACAGCACAACAAAATGGCGAACGCACTAAATATTGCACTATGTAGTGAGTAGTGAAGGAATTCAGACATAGCCACAAACAACAAAACATCTTCTTCTATGAATTACATCAGCATGAAACAATTTATCTGCGCTCTCTAGTGTTCACAGGATGCAACTGTTCAAACATTCATTATGTTTCTGAATATACAATTCTGCTAGAGGTTACCAGAATAGAAATCAGTTAATAAAAGTTAACAAGTTCCATCCGGTCCAACACAAAAAGTCTTCAAAAACGATTTAAATGAATAAAGTTTGGCCTCAATTACAACAGGGGTTTATTCAGACATACCTCTGGTTTGTCAAAAAATTCAGAACCCCTGTTGTTAAAGTAAAATATGTCCAACATAAGAGGCCTTCAGCTCTCATCTGTTTGCCCAGCTGTTGGACAGGACAAGTTAGGAAGAAAAAAAAAGTTAACAAAAAAAAAACACTTCTTATATAAGTTCAAAATTAATAAAAAGCCTCTTACATGTGGGATAAATAAACCTTTAACACAGGGAAAATACATAGAACGATTCTCCAAAACAAATCAACAGAATGGCTTTTTAATTATTGTGTTTATTTTTCATTTTGTTTGTCTTCTATAATAATGCTCTTTTAGTGTGCAACATTTTCCGAAGTCCGAAATATTCCTTTTTTGTAACAGTTTGTGCTGAAATGTGTTTTTTGTTAATTGCAGTTTAGTTTTCCATTTAGGTTTTTTTTTTATTAGGGACGACTGATTATTATCTGATTGATAAAATTACTTCTATTAATACATATGTATATTTGGAGCACTTTATATTAGACACCCCTGTGCGTTCAAGAACAAAATTTAAGTGGAACAAAATCAAGTCATGTTGAAAAATACCATCCATCCGTTTTCTGAACCCGCTGATTCCTTGTTGGGGTCACAGGGTTGACGCCGACTCAACTACTGTTGGCCGAAGGCGTGGCACACCCTGAACAGATCGCTAATCCTTTGCGGGGCACATTGAAAAACAAAACTGGAATATTGATATTTTAAGTCCAAATAATATTAGAGATTGAGATCAACGAGCACTCTGATTATAACTTTCCACCTTACGTCTTTTAGGGAGAGCTCCATCTGCCTTCAGACTGCCTGAGTGTTCATGCTATAGATGATGACCAGCTGTGATTATGACCTGAGGGCTCGGCCGTGGTCCATACTCCTGCAGATCTTTTGCTGCAGTTTGCTCTTCCGATCCCAGATTAAAGGTCATCCTGTTCCTTCTAAGAGCCTGTAAGACCCTGGGAGCCCGGCTCACTCCCAGTGTCTCCCCTTCACCTCTCCGATGTGTGTCCAACAGGCTTATAGTGGCTCCTGATGGGTGGAGAAAACCTGCAGGGAAGACACTTGGAGAGGGAAAAATCCTCCACACTATCACGGCATGGCCTCACACACACACAAAAACACAAGGAAGAATTTACAAACACAAACACCAGATGCATAATTTATTCTTGTGGTATCATGCTTGGTATCCAGCACATGCAGCCCCCTGGTGGAGTGTGGCAAAGCCATGGTAAACGGATTCTGCAGAGGAAGAGATTTAAAGCTTTCACAGTGCTCAGTGGGTTCCAGGTGGCTGCATCTTGATGCTTTGATGGATTTTTCTCACTCCTGGATTTCCAGAAGCACTCAGTTGTGTTGAGCAGGGCTGTTTAAGTGTATTGTCAATTTTGGGAACACTCTTTTACATCACTTATATTACATTAGGTGAGTGCTGCCACACCTTTGTGGCTCCCACTGTTACAAAAGCTGTAGTATGAATTACTCAAGTTCTCTTGAAACACATCATCGATGCAAATGTTTTCCAAACTTATGAAAATGTTCATTGGTTTAAGAGCAAGAGCATTTGTTTTGATGAAAACCAAAAAATATATATTTACTGTAACATTTATTAAATTTAAAATACCCGAGTTTTGAAATTCTGTAAAAAAAAAAAGACATCAAGGCAAAAGTAGCCCTGAAGAATTTATTTCAGCTAAATAACCTGCAGAATTTTTCAAGTGGGAATGTGAGGATAGAGAATAAATGCATTCTAATTAAATTTGGACAAGAAACCATTGATTTGAAGGCTCACTCTAATGAAAGTTCTGTTTTTGGTGTTTTGGTGGAAGACTTAGAGAAAATTAAGTTCAAAATTTCATCCATGCTAAAAAATGCAAAAACACACATAAGATTGAGTACATATTGCATTTAAACAACTCAAGGAAATATAAAGTGATTAATAGGGAAGGAAGTCTGTTATCCAAAATCAAGTTATAAGCACTGATCTGTGGCAGTTGTTTATTTTATTTTAAATTTGTGACTTCATAGGCATTTCACTGATTTGCCTTTTATGAAGAATTTATGGTCTTTGTTTTTTATGATCAGATTTACTTAAAAAATAACAGTTTTTGTCTTCTTTTGCCAGAAGTGTTCTGCAGGCAGCCCTGAATAAACGAGGTCAAACAACTCAATCGAAGGACAAACGACTGATATTCTGTTGATGTTTCAAAACTTTGCTAGAAGTCTCAGATCAACCAAGGAAGAATCTTGTAATGTGTTTTTTCCGCGCTTGTTAACCCAACAGGTCTAAATGATGAAAACTTAATCCTTGGCAGCCCATGGTTTCACTCCAACACTCTAATCCCGTCCTCTCCGGATATGGGACTCTCCCCATTCTGCTGCATGGGCCCTTTGTATCCATAGGTATTAAAACCACAGTTACCAACGGAAACGGAGATGGGCACACTGTGAACTGGCTTGACCAAGTGCTCTGGGAACAAGGGGCATGTTTTTTTCTTATTTACCAGCATGAGATGCACGTTTTAATTTACCTGAATCCTCCAAAATTATAGGTTACACAGTTTGATGTTTTAATATTTTAAAAATATTATTTTGTTTTTGTTTTCACAGATAAAATAAATGTCTACTCAGCATTTCTAGTGTTGGGAGACGGTTAAAGAGTTGAAAAACTTCTCTTAACCAGCACTGGTCTATAAATTAATAGCGCTAAGTGGCAGCTCCTGTGACCCTGAATTATTTATACTTTTACTATTGGTCAGGGTGTCACTTAGATAAACACGGTGGAGGTTCATCTCATCTGGTCCACAAAACACCAGAGTGTGCCTATACCAATGGTTCAGCTGAACTCTGACCCTGCTGTGTCACAGAGAGCATTTGTCCCTTGGTAATTGGACAGAAGGGTGCTTTGGCTCTTCATTTAACCTTTGGGATCCAAATCTTTTTTTCCCCCAACTACCATAAAGTCCCTGGTCCAGACCCTGTGTTTTTAGGCCTATCTTCCTACCCCCATCACTGGGCCTTTGAAAGCCAGAGAAAAGCTGGAGTGTGCTTGCCCTGTCAGAGACAATGGTGGAGTAAGTGACCCCTGACCTCTCAGGCTGAGGCCTTTCTTTCTGGATCAGGCACTACCTTTTGCTACGGTGGGTTACTGCTCCACAGCTTTGCAACAGAAGGAGGGTAAACACTTGTTAAGATTCCTCTCCTACAGACTAAACCTCCAGCTTCTTTGCTCGCTCTGCTTCTATTATTTTTTAGAATTTCTTTTCTTCTTTTTAATAAATTCAACACAGAACAGCAGTGAAAATAAACTTCCCAGAACTTCAGGCAACAACTTCATAACCTTATATTTGTGACAGATGCAAAAAGGTCACAGAAGTAACAGTTGCTCTGTTCATAAAAATAAATGAGGAAAACTATTGTATGGTCAGGGGCAGACTTACCCTTAAGCATGTGGGTGAATTTCTGAGCCCCTGAACACTTTAAGGCCCCCAAGCTGAACACTTAATATTTTCCACACCCATTATTATTGGAAAATCCCACTCCGATCATTTTTTAATCTATTGTAAAAGTGTTCCCAGTGGTTTTAGGATTATGATTATGCTATCATCCTTTTGCTTACACTTTCTCCTGCTATCTTATAGCCCCGCACACCTACAACCTAACATTGGCGATGAAACAAAAATGGAGAGCACTATTGGAGTTACCGAGATGTACAGTTTTGAGCCAGATACCAGCTCAGACGAGGAAAACAAAGACGTACATGGACCTATCCATCTACAAGTGGAGACAGCAGAATGGACCAGAGCAGGAAGCTTTAGGGCCTGCTGACTGTAGCTTCTACTTCACATCTATGGTCTTTTTCCAAATGCTTTTTTTCGTCTGCTCCTGATTCTCAACTATTTTTATTGACATATAGTGATTTAATGAAAGCTCTTTATATATACCCTCTGTCATGAGAAAAATTGCACAAGAATATATAAAAAACAAAACAAAAAAAACCCACATATTTTATTGGAGTGGGTCTTTAAGTATTTTTGTTTCTTTGTCGTTTTTAGTAAGACCTGAACATTTTAAGGAAAGACAGGTGATCCACATCCAATCACTTTCTAGTAGGATTAAATGACAAACTGCAAATTTAAAAATATCTACATTTTTTTCAATGTAAAAATAATGTAGATTAAATACATTTCTTAAACAATAAAAATGCATTTCCCTTTTTAGATGCTTTTCAAAACATTTTAATTCTTGACATTGAAGCTGTCTAAAAGTGGATTAGAAATTAATTTACGGATGTTCTATTCTGGATAAGGATTTTTTTTTAAATTAATACAACTGCTACAGTGGGCCCCATGTTACTACCCCTGAGGCCTCAACCAGCTAAGTCTGCCATAGTCTATGGTACACCATACATGAACCGTAATTTTTGGACTATTAGCTCTGGAGTACAAGTCACACATTGGTAAAAAATTATTTAACAACGTACGGGAACAAGAACAGGCATTTCAACTTGAACTGTAAATCAGAATAAAGGAATAGATAACAAAAATAAACAGAATATATATTTACACATCACTACCGTAACAAGCTGATGCTTATTTAACTTCATGAAACATTGGCGGAATCTAGTTAGTTATGAAAACTTATGAATAATTATTCAGATAACCATAGTATAATTAACATGCTAACAAGTCAACCTAACTATTTATATCACTTCAAATCACTAAATCTGTTGATTTCTTCATTGTCTGTGTCACTTTGGAACAATTCTGCCAAGCCCGGCGTAAGACTGAGCGGCACTTCTTTTGCGCTGCTGTCAGTGGAAAATACTGATGCTCACACCTACAGTGCCCTCTACTGGTTGTTGCTATTTTTTTTTAAATAACACATAAGTCACACCTTTTAATCCTTGTGCTATCTTAGATGACGCTTACATTGATGTGTTATTCCTACCAGGAAAAAGGTGGATAAAAGTGGAAAGATTTCATGTAATCCATGGACACCAGTGAAGATCACAAATCATTGAAGAAAAAAGTTTCAGAGCACTGTCTAGTGGGTCTAGATGACCCAACTCCCAACGTTAAAATGCCTAAAATAGCACGAGGGTTAAAAAAGCAACTGCGCTAACTTCTGTCCTTTCATGAGGTAGTGCATAAAATGTTTTAGCGCAAAAAAGATTTGGGAAAATTTGCGTAATTTTTGTTTAAAAGAAGTGAGCTTCTCCTTTTGAGTCTGGCACTTTAAGTTTTCAGGTCTTGATGGGGCAACGCAGCACATTTTTCTAAACTCCAGATCCACTAAAATCCACCTTGAAGTACTTCCTTTCCTTAATCTCTTGATTGCTTTTGTGAGTCCTGCTGTATTGCATAGGCGTCACCATGGAGACCCATACCCTGCCCCGTGCTACCCTGGTCACTAAGGAGCGACCTTGCATGTCCAGATGCTGAGCATGCGGTAGTGACAAGCAGAGCATCCTGTGAGGCAGCCACAACCATATGTGCTTTAAAGGAGGACTCCTCTGGAGCTGCTGGCCTTCTCTTCACAGACAGAAGCCTATTGTTGCCGCCCTGCCCTCCACGCCACTTAATGGTGCAGAACAGCATTGTACAGTATTGTAAACTACTTTCTGCTCCTTTCTGGCCTGTCAGCTCCTCAATAGCAGGAGCCTTTCCTGCTTTCCCTCTCAATCCCTCACTCACAGCGGGTGTTTTAGTGCCCTCTGCTTTTATCCCTTTCTTTTATCGCCTCCTGTCTTTTCTACTTTTGCTGGCTTGCTCAGTGTTCTGTTGAGTGATGGTGTAATTGTCATGGAACAATTAAGCCATCTGATTTTGCTCTCCTTCTCTGGCCATGTCTGTTTTGTTTTAGTGTGGAGTGGAATGAGTACAGGGAAGAACTGAGGTCACGTCAACATCTGTCTGACCCTTAACACGATGCTCTTATGTGTAGGAGCCAAAACACTAGAGTCATTTTGCTGCAAACAATCCTCTTGTCAATAACCCAACAGCTGACATGTATTTATGCTGTGACTGTAAGGATAGTGACGGGCTGGCAGCCTCAAGACTGGCAGGAAAGTGATTTATTGGTTCTTGTCTAATGATCAAACTACTTCCCCCATGTTGCTGCAATAAATCTGCCTCCTCTTCTGTATCCACAATGAAATGTGCTCCCTTTTAATAGACAGGTGGACTAAACAGCTGGGAGACAGCTTTGCTTCAGATGTGGCTTCACCCCCCTCCACCTTGAGCCACTGCTATTGTTAAAGCAGTGTCACATCTGTGACCCTGTCTGCTCCCTTCTCCTGCTCTTCCTTTCATCCCCTTCTCTTCTCATACTTTCCGCTCAATTTCATACTGTTTAGGTTTCGCCTTACACATGCAGGCGAGGCTGTGCGCCGCAGAACCGAGACCAGGTCCTCCTGCCTAATCCTCTTAATTTGGCCCTCCCCCTTTTGAGGCACACAACACCCCAACAATTTGTCATTTCAAGCAAGTGCTTTCATTTTTTTTAAACTTTTTATCATCAAACTTTTGCAGCAGTAAACTACATTCATCCTATTAGTTTATTAGTGATTGACAGCACATCACTATAGAATCTGTAGTTTTATTCAAGTCTTAAGGCCCGTTCACACCGGGACGAATTTCGCCGGCGATTTTCGCCGACGTTTAACGCCTCGTGACTAAACAAAGGGCACCAATGAGAGTGTGCACACCGACGCGAAAAAACGCCACGCGTCAAAAAAAACAAAACGCCTCGGGTTCGTTTTTTTTTTTCGACGCGTCGCGTCGAAATCTATTCGACCAATGAGAATGGCGCTATTGCACACGTGTCTGGAGCTTCTGAATTTACAGTAAAACACAACTTGGGGGCGCTCAAACACAAAACTGCCTTGCTGAGCACACATACCAGCGAAGAAGATAGACGCCAAGTAGCGTCTACACTGCCGCAAAGAAATAATGACGGACATTCTAAAATATCCCCGAACCAAGCACCAGTAGCTCCAACTGGTAATATTCATGTTTTCTTTGTATGATTCTGACAAGCGTGTAAATACTTGCTCTCTTCTTCTGAGTGAATAGCGACTTTAAGAAGCGTAAAGTTGCGCAGCGCCACCTTGTGTACAGGAGTATTTCTGTTTACATTAAGCGCCATCTAATGTCAGGGAATGAAATTGCATGTTCGCTCGGCTCATCGTCAGTGAAAATCGCCTGGGTGAGAACACAAAAAACGTGGCGAAAAACGCTGGCGAATAACGCCTGGCGAATATTCGTTCTGGTGTGTACGGGCCTTTACACGTATAATGGAAGAAATAGATATACCAAGAAAAAAAAATGTCAAAGTTTTTTCTGTCATTAAATTAAACCTAAACAACCACTATTATGAGATTATATACAAACATGATAGATCTTTACATACAGTTGTAGGACCTGGAAAGACAAAACAATTGCACGAGAATGTTCATCAACTTTTGGTCAAATTCAATGATCTCTCAAACAAAAGAAAAAAGCTGAAAAGAAACTTCAAGTTCTAGACATGTGTGGCTCAAATGTGTAACAAATGCACAAGTATTACACTATATTCAAAATGTCAAGTCTTTTCTGAGCTGGACTTTTGTGTTATTATACCAGAAAAAAGCATGAAGAGACTATAAAGCTGTATTCTGAGTAAAATAGAGCAGAGTAAAAGCTGGAGCTATCCAGAGATAGAAGCAAAGGTAAACATGCTTACTTGATGGGATGCTGCGAAAAGATAGATTTTTTTAAAGGTTCATTAAGAATTAGTACATTTGCTTCATAAAAAGCAATGTTTTATCTAGATCCAAAGCATTATTATTCTCTGTGAAAGCTGCAGCTTTCACACAACATAACTTGCAGTGAGTAGTCCAACCATACGTAATTACATGGCAAAGTTCTCATGCATAACACGCATACTTTAATGGAACAGAGTTTTTGCCAGACACATTTTTACTCTAAAAAATTAGAGTTAAGCTGGAATGCAAAGAAATAATAAATTATTTTCATAAATCTGTCACACAGAGCTTCTATGGATTTTAAACATCACTTTGTACAAGTTATGTGAATTATTTAAATGACAAATTTACAGAAAGTATATTAGTGTTGCAAAGAAGACTGTTTTTTTAATTATTCATAAATTGCAGCTTGGATTACTTTTTTGTCAAGCACATTTTGAAAACTCCTTGAAAGATAATTTACTTAGAAATCACAAACTAAACCTCTTTTTTATTTTTTACTTTTAGAAATGCTAGATTTAAAGGCCTTAATTTTGGTAAATTAAATTAAACCTTAATCAAAAACTATTTCTACTTTTGATCTGTCCACATCTCAGTTAATGATCAGCCTGTGAGGGCCCACCTTATTTGTGGAGCACACACCCACTAATGAGAGGAGAGGACGCCATGGCATCCCCTCCCAAACACACCACCCTTTTGTTTCCCATTCTGCCCCCCCCTCATTAGCTTAATGTGGTCTTCTCCCTCATCCAAAAAGACCAGGGGTTTCACAGATGCAAATCCCTGCCCCGTGCTAATGGAGGTAAATGAAAATTAATTGATTCTCATTCAAAGGCCTTTTCAGTTGTCTGTTCTCCCTCTGTGTTTTATTAATATGTAGAAGCCGCCTCTTTAACAATGCAGACTTGCCCCTCCACCTCGACAGTTCAAACATATTGCATTGTACTTGCCTTTGCTATGCAGAGTGGACACAACAAAAGGGAGCAAGGGAGCACATCATGCCGACACACGGTTATGTATGAGGCAGGAATCTGCCCTCTGAGTCAGACCACTCACTATGCCCGAGGTGGGATGAATTTCAACGTTTCAGTTACAAAAGTGTTTTTCACTTGTCTTCCTCTGAATTTGGTTGACCCTCAAGGTACATTGTGTCAGAGGTGTTCAAGTAGTTAATAGAAAGCTCTACATATTATTTAGAAAACAAAAACAGTGATTCACACTAATATTAGTTACAACTGAAATGTAACCAAGGTAAAAACATGAGTGGAAAATTAAATGTCAGTAAATAATTCATCACAAGGACTTTTCCTGAAGTGCAGATGCCTTCGTCACATGCAACCGCCTGGGGTGGGGTGTTGTGGGGGAATGGGATGGGGGATCGACCTCAACAGGTGCTGCAGGTTTTTGGGTTGGAGGGTCGCAGACGGGTGTGGTCACATCTTAACGGGAGCACAGACGTTTCTTGTAGATCCCCAGTGGTTAATGTGGCCACCTTAAGGGACGTCATGAAAATGGAGCATACCATTGCCATGAATGAGATAGGCCTAATGTATTGTGACATGTTCGTAAGAATATCGTGATCTATATCTAGGTCTTGTTATTATGCTGGTTTTAATCTCTGTTTTCAATTGATTTTTTATATATTTTATTTTTCTATGTTTATATGACTACATCATGTTCGGTTTGTTTTTTCCCTGTGTATAGCACTTTGGGTTCCATTGGCTGGTGGTGGAAGGTGCTTTGCAAATAAATAAATAAATAATTGAAATGAAATGTACTTAATATGTGATTGATATGATATGCGAGTAATGCTGTCATACAGTGCCCTAATGGCACATTCTAGTCCTTAGTAAGGTGCGTGCACTGACTTCTTACTGACCACGCACAAATGCTGAACGCACTTAAGTGTCCGTAAGATACCCACACAAATTATGCAGAAAGAACTCTGCTAATTTTTCAGATGAACTAATGGAAGAAGTGGGGGTAGGTAAACCTGGCACTTCTTTAAAAAAGGATAAAATAAAGCTTCAAGTTCTTACGCCAGAAATTCAGAGAGCAGTGGGTTACCTGATGTATTCATTCTTTCAATCATGTCGAAAGTGGATATCAGGCAGGTGATCGGCACCATCAACCCTCAAAACAGCAGAGATAATGAGGTTTGATGGATGGAGATGTCACTCATGAAAGCTAAGCAGACTGGGCTCCTGCGGTCTCCTCCGCTCCGTCTGACCTGCCTGTTTGCTGATCAATTGATCGACCTCTGTTTTCCTTTTGTGATTAACCAGGCTTGCTTTGCGACTCCCCTCCTCCCCCTCCTCTGCAAGCTGAGAAGGAGAGAATATGGGTGCAGTGAAACATTAACCAGACAGAGGAGAAGTGACAGTGATGAAATGAGCCTGGAGGGATGCTGCCGTTGTTACTGAGCAAAGGGCCAATTGTTCCCGAGTCTGTAGACTGCCGCCCAGGGTCAGATGGAGGGGTCACACATTCAGCCAGGTTTTCATCTTTTTAGGAAAAGAGTCATCGTATACCAAACAGTTATGGACAGCGAATCGTATAAAGGTATTTTAAAATGCAGCTGATGTCATGCCTTCTCTAAACCAGTTTTTGCATCACTTCTTGATGTGGATCTAACGTGACCAGCACGGTGGTGATGCTTTTATAACTGTGTGAAAATTGTGCTGCTGGGTTTCTGGAAAGCCATGAAAATTATATACAAGGTCTTTAACTCATCGAGTGAAAGAGCAAAAAAACCTCCCGACCTCCCAGAAAGCACTATTCATATAAAACTGAATCACATTCACTGGCTGTGACCAGTGACAGATAGCTTTGCATCGTTCCACCGACCGTACCGTGAGACCACAGTGCCCATCAATTAAACAAGGGAAATCGGACCGAAAAGGAGCCCCCACCTTCCCAAGCAGGACCAAAACAGGGACAGACACATATCCACTTCTAGATGTTCCAAAGTTCACTCATACAAATTCAGACAAAAAGCAACATGTTTCAGAATCCCAAACCAATCAAACCCAATAAAACCAACAAAGCTGGGCAAGGTTTTTGAGTGGGGTATGAATGAAAAAGAAAGATGGCCCTACAATGACAGCCAGTGAAAGGAGGGCCATTTGCTAAGCTATCATTCATGAGGTATGGGTCCCATGCCTGTACAAGCTTGCTCCCAGCTCTACACACTTGTTGCCATTGTGACGTGCTGGCAGAGAGAAGCCTCTGTAGTCCTGCGGATCAATTCAAACCCTGACAACACCACACTAAACCAGGGTGCCATTTGTTCAGAGGAACCCCCTGAAACTCCTCTCCCCATCTGTCAGGGGGCCTCAGAGGTACTTTGTGTCAATGTGTGTGTGTGAATGTGAGTGGGTGGGAAAAGAGGAGTGAGAGTGGAGGTTAATCAAGATTTGGATGTAGATGGGTGTGGGAGAAGGGCCCGGGAATGTGTGGTAGGGAAGCATGGTCATTATGCTGATTTTCTTTTTTTCTTTCAAGACATTAGAAGAATACTTTCTTTTACGTTCCTTGTCCCTGCAGCCAGGCCGTCTTTTGCCACCTATGCTGCCCATTTTTATGCTACAGCAAGGGTGGTCAAAGGAACAGAAATCTGGGAATCAGGTCAATTATGGACGGTGGCATGCTGATAAGAGAGAAAGAAAGCATGCAAGAGAAAGGAGTACCAGGAGAAGGGAGCAGGATTCAGTTTTTTTTTTATTATAAATCATTTGGAGGAACACTGCTGGACCCGTGCAGCAACTCTGACCCAACCAGGATGCCTGTTTTGTCAGGTCTGTTGTGATGCCCTTAACTAGATCTGTTCTCACACAGACCTCCCCCTTGAGTGCCACATAAACTTTTCTTTTTAATGGCAGGACTCCTTCCAGCAACTCCACACGCATCCATGCACACCTGCAAATTCTTCAAGCGCAACTTTATTTTGTGTTTGTGTCCGTGCCATTAACGACTCAGAAAGGAAGCAACAAAGCAGGACAACTGTTTGTTCTTTAGTGAATTGAGAAACCCAAAGGGTGCTTTTCAACTGCTTCTGTGCAGTAAGCTGCCTCAAAGCACAACTCCTGTTCAGTTCACACATCCATGGCCCTAAAAACTAACCAACCTCTGTTTTCCCCTAACCGGAGTATTTGTATGGGGTTCATGTTGGTTCTAGCTCACAATGGGACAAGTGGTGACCTCTGGCCTTGGCACTGACCCGTTCTCTTGCAGGGTTTAGGTGCTGGGACAGATGTGGGTAAACTTCCTCGAGTGAAAGGGGCCCACTCGTTAAAAGACCCTGTTTTCTTCCTTATCTTAATGAAAGTAAGCTTCAAAGTGGAAGTTGGGTTTAATTGGGAAAGGTCTGGATGTTGGTCTTAAATAGAGACACACCAACATCCAGAGTAAAGATATGGGAGATGTGTAGGGTCATGTTTTACAATCTACCAAAATTAACATGTTTAAATGCTAAATCATTTATTAATGACAGAAAAGGTTCAAAATATACTTTCTTGGAAGAAATTTTGTGAGCAAAAAAGACCAGACATCATTTATAACATCTTTGTTACAGAGTTATTAATTTTACAACATTAACCAGAAGCGAATGTATTAAAACTGTGCTCGAAAAAGTCATTTAAGGTTATAACAAACTGAGTACATTTAAAATGTAGTGATAGATCGTTTAGTCATTTAACCTGTAGGTGGCAGTAGAGGTCAAACCTTTGTCTATATATGTTCCTGAAAATTTTAAGAAAGCCATGTTGTTTGTATGCTGCTTTAAAAAAAATTGGTATTCATTCTTTCGGTTATAAATTCAAACTACAAAGTGCTTTTAGTGTTTTTTTATTATTGTATGTGAAAAGGAAAAAGGCTTTTCCTACTAAGTTTTTTTGTTTGCTTTTTTTCAATGCAATACAAATTATTTAAACAAAACAATTTTTAGTTAAAAATTAACATACATTCCTCAAATTGCAATAGTCTTTATTAGATCAGTTTCTAAACCTCTGAAAAAAAATAGTGCCCAGTGACGGTAATGCAGATATGATAGATACATTTCTAATTAATTTTTGTGTCCTTTTTCAAAAATTCTATGTAAATTTTATCTATCTTTACAATTAGATATATTATTTCCAGTTAAAATGAGCAAAGCTATAAAGTTTTGATGGTCTGTCAAAATTCCATGTGATGAAATCCCAATGTGACGAAGTTTTTATAAACATATTTAATTTAGTTTTGAAGTTATAATTGATTAAATTTAACAGTTAAAGCAGTTTGTCTTAACACAAGAAAACGTTTTATATTATGACAAACATTGTGGGTTTTGGTTTATGTGCACATCAGCCCAGCGCGTGAGTGTTGGAGGTCTAGAAAGAAGAGTTTCTTCTTTAAATCTGTTTCCAAAGGTTTAAATAGGAAAACTGAACAGTTGAGCATCAAAGATATACAAATGGAAATTCTTGAAACTGAGCTTGTTTGTGGTCATATCATGGAGAAAGCCAAGTATTTGTGACCTTTCATTCTTTTTGCGACGTTTCCTGAAGATTGTTTACATTGAAATAAAACCTATTCAAATAAAATTATGGAGGAAGTGAAAAATCTGTATTTGACTTTGCCTTTAACCTGAAATAATAGGAAGCAAATGTAAATCTGTGAAGACAAAGTTTTGTTACGTTATTTCTGGTTAACGGCAGTTAAATACAGATTTTTCACTGCCTCGGTTTTACAGAATATAATGTTTTGTTTTTAAACTGTTGTCATTTTCACTGGCTACACTTTACATCTAATTGATTGGATTTCTTTTAATGGTACTTTATGGGGAATTTGTACGTTTTGAGTTGGAAAAAAATCAAATAGGTATAATGGAAGTGATTTTTCTAAACCAAAGTGTGCCTTGTGATTGAACTTTTTATTATGGTAGCCTAGCTTTTTACTGCTCATTTTTACATGCTAGTGAAACACCAAGCCTGACTGAAGCTGGCTCCAGTCTGATGGATGCTGGTGAAGCAAATAATTAAAAGCATCATCCGACTTTGATACGGGAGAGACGCAGTGGCTGAGAAATTTAATAAGAGGTCCTTTAAATCACCCCAAATGGGACAGCCTGGCTGGATTTTGAGGAGGCCTTTTCTTCATCGGTCCAGACGCAGCCCAAAAATGTGAGGCATCTCAGCTGAGAGCAGCATCTCTCACAGTGTGTCAGTGGGAGTACAAGAACCCCGAGTGTCCCAAGTGTGAACTTCTCATTTTTACTCTGCCCAAGGAGTCATAAATGTCTTGTTCCTATTGTGTGAGAAGTCATCCAGGACATTGTCTCCTCGACTTTGCCCAGTAATAGCCAATAAGTTGAACATGGTCTCCTATCGAGCAACAGTCTAGCATTCCTAACATTTTCAGTCGGCTGTCTGGTAAGAGGTCAGAAGCGACACCTTCAAGCTGAGAAACCTTGTTTTTGTCAATTTTCATGGTGCAAAAGGTTTGGTTGTCTCCTCTCAGGAATGCTTTTGTTTTCGGCCTGTTACTGAGCAAACATCCTTAACGTACAGGTTTCCATCTACAACACAAACCAAAGTTAAAATCCACATCTGTTTAGAGTAAAATGTGAGATTATTTAACAGGAGCATGGTTCATTCTGTTGAGTATGCTTACGTGCATTAACAATATGTGTAAAATCATCAATACCCATTTAAATTTTTAAAAAACTGTGCCGGAACCAGTTTTTCTATCGAAGAAGAGGAAAATGTTGTGATTTTGCAGCAACTCTGCTTCCTATGAAACATTTCAAACAAAAAATCTGCAGCATTTTGACATTTCGTTTGGAGACTATTTACACACCTCAGGACATATTATGAGTAATCAGTATAACTTTCCAAATGTGACCATTTTAGAATAATTTCAAGTTAGATAAGCAAAGGTAAAAGATGATTTTGGAATTCAGAAAACGTCACTGAGCATAGTATCATGTAATGATGCTATGGAGGCAGCATTGTAAGGACGTGATCATAAAAAATTTGATCATTTTACAGTGTTGATATGCTTCAATTTCTGTATTTCTTTTTCAGTCATGAGCTTGTATTTTCATGCCACATGGGTGAACATGTGTTTTCCTCTGACTGTTTAATGATTCTTCATCACGTTCTGTGTCAGTTCATTTTTCCTCTCTTGTTTTCACTTATTTTCTCAGTTTTAACGTTTCCTTCGTGGGCTTTGTATTATTTAGTTCCATTAGATATTTTTATGCTAAAACCTGGTTTTATCTGCAGTGATTACATTTGATTGGCATTTTGTCATCCCTCCATGTTCTAATGTTGGACATGTTGGACATGCATTGCACAAAATGTATTGAATGAGTAAAAAAATTGGAATTATGCACACACAAATCCGGTGAGTCTATTTTCTCTCCATGTGCTTTGTTTCAGATTAAATATAATCTTCACAAATGCTATAGGTTTCTAATCTGATTACTTATTTTTTACTAAAACCTGAACAACCTGTTCCTATTGGGTTTTGTTTTTGTCTAAAACCGAAATAAAAAAATTAACTTTCCAACAAATGTGTAGATTAAGCATTTATTATTTAAAAGGAACATGCAAACATTGATTAATGTTTTTTTATTGGAAATTGGAACGGGGCTGCGGGGTGTGGGATGTGGTGCGGGGTGGGATGGGCAGCTTTAGCTGTAACCATGCCAAATATGAGTTGCTGCATGAATGCAGTGAGTGTCTGCAGTCCTGAAATTGGCCTGATGCTGTCTCGTTTCCCACAGACAGCATTCTTCAGGTGTCTGATGGACAGACAGGACGTTCCTTATTATTGAATTGACAAGGAAGGGAGACAATAAATTGGTTTTTCAGGATCAGTGTCACTGGGAAGTTACAGTTTTCATGCTGTTTTGCGATTAGAGGACTTTTTCTTTAGCTTTTTCTTTCATCTTCTTGTTCTTTTTTTGTCAAGATCTTATCAAATGTCTTTGAATCCTCTTCATGTCATGTATCGGTATGTATTGACATATATTTTTTACTAATGTGCAATCTATTTACAGTATGCAGAACATTGATCACATGAATAAGAGACATCCAAGCTGTTACCAGGCCCAATTCAAAAACAGCCATCTTTCTTTACAAAAAAAATTTAATGCCCATCCTACAAAAGAGAATTTATTGCTGATGTGCAACACGTATCCTGGCAACACAAAAGAATTAAAACTTCCAGTATGACATGGATCTAAACACAACCTCTATCAATGAAACTGTTTCATCCTCCTTAGGGGAGGAATCTGTCAGTACCTTGGGAAATGTCGTGGACCAGGTTGTAGCCACGCATAGACAACATCACCTACACTTCAGACTTCTCTAGAGAATATTTAGACTGATGGAGCAAGTCACGGTCCTTGCATGAGACCAGAAGACGTTATCCCAGATGAGAAGATTAAAAAAAAAGGTGCACAGCAATATGTCGTTATTAAGTTCAACTGTTGTGAAGGTTTTAAGACCAAAGCATTAGGAGCTACTTGTGTCTTTTTATCAATGCAGCGGCCTTTTGACCGTCAAACATTAGTATGTAAAGTTCAGGTCACCACATTTGCCATCTTCATCCACAAACGCCTATCTGTGCTTGGAGTTGAGGGAAAGTTGATGGAGTGTGACTCTTACTTGCAGTCATAAAAATAAAAGGTAAAAAGGCAAAGCAGCTTGCTTGGAGGGACAGTGAACCCTGAGGCTCAGTGTTTAACCGCTCTAAATTTAAGGTCTTGTTACTGGCAGATTATTAGGCTTAATCTAGTAAAGAGGAGCATGAAGTTCCGATCACCCTGAAGGCTCATGGGGTCTCTTTGAAACAGTAGGGGGATTCTTTCGAGTTGGCCATATGCTGCCTTCTCCATGCTGCTTTTTCTGAGGGGGATGGGATGCTTGGGGCTAACTCTAAATATAAAGCCTATTCAGACAAATTCTGAAGGACTTGGGTTGCAGGTAACAGTCAGAGCAGTTCTTCATGTTGAGAATGGGCTGGGATGATGTTGGTGGGATGCTGTGTCACCCACGGTGTTGTGTAGGGAGGCTTTAGCCTCTGGGCAGGTGGACGGCTGGATAGCAGAAGAGCAGTGACGTCCACAGGGCGATCATTGTGGGGGCCCTTTGAACTGCAGGCTGCAGGTGGAATGTGCTTAGTCAGCAGGTAATTTTCTTCATCCTGCTTACTTAAGGGAAGAGGACATGGAAGCTTTGCTAACTGTGCTTGTTGTGAAGGTCTATGACTGAGGACTGAGATTTACCAGTATTCTTGAACGGTTAATGAGCACAGCTCTGCGTATTTGACTGAGAAACAACAAACTCACATTACCCCAAAATCACAACGTTTCTGCTGATTATTCATCTATTCATTTATTTGATTGAATCTGTCATAAAGAACGATTCCAATATTCTCAGGAAATCTGTATTTGGGCACATTAAAAAATCTTGTCAGTGAAGTCCTCAAAGTTGCCAAAAACTGTAAACAAAGGGCTCATTCATCTTCTTCCGTTTATTCCCTTTGGGGGTCACGGAGTGGCCGGAGCCTATCCCGGCCACTTGTGGGTGAAGGCAGGGGGCACCCTGGACAGGTCGCCAGTCTGTCGCAGGGTAGAGTGTCCACAATCACACACCCACCCACGCGCTCACTCTCACATTCACACCTAGGGACAATTTAGATTAACCAATTAACCCATGAAGCATGTTTTTGGACGGTGGGAGGAAGCCGGAGTCCCTGGAGAAAAACCCACGCGTGCACGGGGAGAACATGCAAACTCCACAAAGAAAGGTCCCCCATTGATGTTCGGGGGCCTTTTGCTGTTAGGCAAGAGCACCAACCACTGCGCCACCGTGCAGCCCTAATCAAAGGTCTATTTCTCAAAATGTTCCCACCATTATTATAATATTTATTTATATAATATTTTTTCCCCTTTTTTTTTTTTTTAAATGGTATACAGTATATCTAATTTCAAACGTTTAGGCAGAAACTCAGATGTTTAGGTCACCAAAACTTTTTAACTTTTATTTTAATGAGGATAAATCATTTTTATTTTGAAATATTGACACTCTGTTTTGAATTGCTGCTCCAGCCATTTCTCCCTTCTGTCAAGTATTTCCTAGTCAAACTGCGTCCCGACTCCTTCAGTCCCCCCTCCAGGATTCGAGCCATCTGACCAAAGGCATCTGCCGTTACTCAGTGGAATCTTTTTGTTTCTTTCTAAAAAGGGGGACGAGTGACCACAGGGGTCTAGACCCCCAGGCAAACAACATAAAACTAAAACAACATAAAAATCCACAAATAATGGATGAAACGTTCGCATACAAAAACTCGCACAACTGTAACACAGACACAATTTGTTTGTAGAAATGAGTAAAGCTTGAGTAGAGCTTCTGCTGATGAGATTTGGAATTTGCATAGGGACTTCAAAGGACACAAACGTTCTTATTTCCATAATTGTTTTACACACCGTTTGCACGATGGTGATACCATCAAGGCAAACAATTACAGACTGACTGTCCTTTGAGAGAGGGGCTCGTTGAAAGGGTGCTGGACAGACAGAGGTGTGTCTTTACAAATGGAAGGAAAACACAGAATTAGCAGGAGCGTGGGAGCATTGCATGTTTGAATGCGCCCTGTGCCATTGTCCCGTGCAGCATCACACCCCAGCTGCGTGTCCCAGAGCTGCTCACAGCACGAAGATCAAGGCCTTGGTCTCTTTGGTTTCCTGTTAGCTCACATCTAGCCTCCAGGTGGGCTCTGCTAATGAGTCTCAGTTTTGGTTCTGCTGTGGGCCTCTTCTTCCCAGAACTGGGGGGGTTACAAAGGGGGCAGAGGGGGTCTGCTGGCTGGGTCAGTACCAAGCAGGGGGCATGGGATGAGACAAGGACGAGGTGCACAAGAGTGAGCTAAAAATCACACTTTTCAGAGCCTTTTAATGTGAGCTTGTGTGGTAATGTGGGAAGATCAAGTGTGAGAGTCATACAAGGAAAAGTCTCGAGGCACATGAAGGTCCACTTGCTCTTTGATGTGTGTTTATTATAACTGACCACACAGTGCTCCACTTGTTTGTGTATTTGCTGAATGGCCCAAGCGGTGGCTTCTCTTTGAGCACGGGAGTTATTCCAGAGTAAACACGTCCGCCTTCATCAGCGACGTTACAGAAGAGAGGGCAGTGACTAATGGGAGGGTTGGTCTGGTGCTGCCAGCCCCCACTTTTGTTCAGTGGGTGTTTGATGTGATTGATACACATGTTTTCAAAAGACATAAATTGTCTCCTCTGCCATGTTTGGCCCAAAATAAAAGGTAAAGGGAGAGGCTGCTGACTGTGAAGTGTGTGAATCTCCACATCACAACAAAAAGGAAGGGCGGTGATGTTTGCAGATTAGAAGAGACTTTGATCATGGGATGATGTTTGAGGTGGCCAAAAATGTTGAAGCGCAGTGGCTATTATTTCAGCTGTTCTAAATGCAGATCAGCACTGCATTGGGATGAATTTAGTAACAAACAAGTCTCTGTTTTTGTCATGATGCAAAAAAAAAATATATATATATATATATATATATATATATATATATATATATATATATATCCCATAAACCCATGTTTCTTTGAGCAGGAATGTGCTGAACTCAGTTTGATTGACAAACTGAGACTTGAAACATCAAGTCAAAGAATGGCATTCTACCAGCATGTTTGCATGTTTTGCAAGCCCAGCATCTTCTAGAGGAGTTTCAAAAATATTAGAAGCACCGAAGGTGAAGGAATCATCAAGTCTGTGGTTAAAATGACAAAAACTCGGATAAACACACACACCTGCACACACACACACACACACACACACAATCCTACTTTAACCCAGAAAAGTCCAATACATTAAATAATTGACAGAAAAAACAAAATTTTTGGAATTGAGATATTTTAAAAACCCCTTTGAAATCCTCAAAAAAGTGTTTGCTGGTTGATTTTTTTATGATGTTCAGATAATTTAAATTATCATTCACTTGGGTGATTTTGTTAGTTTTTGCTCACAATTGTTAGTCTAAGATGCAAAAATACAGACATGAATGCTCAAACACCTTTTATCCGCTGTCTTAAATTTGATGCACACAATTTTAATAAGGCTTAACTGTAATATGAAGCATTAAGTATCAACAAAGTTGGCATTTTTTTCAATTTAGAAAAATGAACAACAATAGAGGAGTTATTCTCACCACAAAGTTTTGAAAATTAGCAATTTTCTTCCAGCAAAAAATGTTTTTTGATTTAATTGAAGCAGCCATTTTGAAATGAGCAAGAAAAGCCCCTCTACTGCTACTGGTGGAATGATAACGCATCACAGGGCAAAAACATGGATCGATGTATTTATAATGAATTGTTAAACAATATACACATCCATTTTTGCAAAAGTTTGGATGTCTTTTGTTTTCTTGGGTGAGATGCAGACAAACTGCCTAGGTTGGATCTCAGTTGACGTCATGAAATGGGCGGCACCCACAAGGAGCGAAAGCTGGTGCCCCAGAGATAGAGTTGTTTTACTTCTGGGTTGGGAAAGAACTCAGGATAAAAGCTAATATTTAATTTTAAAAAACATTTATTTTGTGTGCCAGTGGTAATATGTTAACCCTTAAGGAAGGGTTTGATCAGGACAATGACAGAGGGGTTTCAAAATTGCATGATATGAATAGTAATAAAGGGGTTAAAATGTTTTTTTAAAATAGAAATTACGGTAAACCTATTTCAGTATTAATAAAGTTAACCAAACATGAGAACCCAGACACTCATGAAATGATTTGTTTGTTTGTTTGATCTCAAAGCAGAGAGTTGAAAGCATTTGACATATTCGTTTTTTCTCTCAATTAACAGCTTTTGATGAATTTACAAGTGTCACAATCAGCCTGCCATGCAGCTGCTGGCCATCCTGTCCTGCTTGTGGGCAAAGTTAAGAAAAGGCAAAGATTATGGCTTTTCTATAGTTCTTCAACCTTCTTTATGTCGGCAAAAGAGTTGGTTTTACTACCATCTTGGATCTCCCGTGGTGCTGGTCAGTGAGAGTGGAATACCCCGTTTCATGGCTTTACACCCGTGCCATAAAAGAGTCTTTGTCACCCGAGAGTGGGGTCATCTCGCTTTTCCACCGGCCAATAAACGTTCAGATTCTCCACCTTTCTTATGATTTTGTTTAGCTCAGGGCGTGCAGACAAAAGTGCAAAGACTCGAATTATTCACAGGGAAACGAATAAAGGATTCATTTGCATTGATTTTACTCTGACATAAAGGGAGTCATTTTTTTGTGAAGAAGAACGTGAGAGCAGATCATTTCTTTAAGGATAAACCCCAAACAAAACGATCAATAGTATCTTTAATATAGTATGTAATCAGGAAGAGGGATGCCCAAGCAGATGCTTTGTGCATTAGCCTGGAGGATTTTCCACTTCGTCTGTAGACATAGATAGACTTTGACTTTTGTGGGCTACTGACATTTTTAGGCACAAATTGAAAAGACATCAGTTTAAATTTAAATAATTTGGCCTGTGAAAGTTTGGAAGGGTCCCTTTTAAATCTAAACTGACTCAGGAATCAGTGTGTTAATTTAACAACAAACGCTCCTTTTTTCTATATTGTGTTTTGCCTGTTTGACCTAATCACCACGGCCGGTGAAAAAGCCTGTTCTCCTTTTAGGAGGGTTTGGTTTTGGATGGAATGGATTAGGCACAAAGCTCTGTTTATGCATGAGAAGTTAATTTTCAGTAATTTAACAGTAATTTTCTGCCTCGTTTTCCCCCTGCATGTATATGTTGTTTGCTAGCACGCTTACAATTGATTTAACAAAACTTTATTGTAGAAGTTTATGACAGTCCATTGTTCTGAAGCTGGTTGTTGGATAATTGTTCCAGTTGAGTACAATATAAAACAAATACACAAAATTCTGTCTGCCATTTTTGTAATGATATGACCTGGACACATCACAACATGGATGCTCTTTTGATGAAAGAAATTGATGTAAATTGAGCACAACATACGATTTTTTTTCTTTTTTTTTTCTTTTCTTTTAAAGTAAATTATATGTTGATTATTTCTATGATGTATTGTGATTTTAATGCATTTTTCTGTTTTGTGAAGCACCTTGAATTTCTTTGTGTACGAATTGTGCTATACAAATATACTTGCCTTGCCTTGCCTATTTTATACTTTTACAGGAAAGTCATAAGTATTGATTTCCTCCTCCATGATCAATTTTTCAAACGGTTGGCACTTTCATTAATTAAAAAGGGACACCACACATACGTCACTACCAAATCCAAGTCCCTGACTGGTCAAAGTTCAACCTGGTTTAACTTGCAGCACGCGCTCATTGGCAATGCATTTTGCACGTTGAGCCTAAAAAAGGTCATGGAAACTTGCAAGTGAACGTAAGAGTCTTGAATGCCGAAGCCCCGAAACGCACGTTTATGCGTATTTACATAAACCTTTTCGTGAAAGTGGCCACTTGAACATGCTTTATTGAGGGCAGTGTGAACGTAGCTTCAGGCCATAGCATAATGCTAACATTACATTGCGACAATTTTTGTTTTTACTTTTTTAATCATTTTAGATTTTTTTTATTCACTTAAAATAGTTTGAACTCAATAAACTAAGAACATCTTATTTTCCTCCCTTTATACGGAACCTAAAATAAGCTGACAGTGGAGCAAACAGAAAAAGGTTTCAGGAAAAAACGATGCTGGTTGTTGTGGACCACATGTTACATTTTTAATCGTTGCACCTCAGTCTAAGACATGTGACGCTGGAGTAACCTGAACACTGCAGGTACTGTTAACTATATACTATTGTCACATAATTTAAGAGGCATCCCTTCCCTGCTACACCAAGACCACCAGTTCTTTAATCTTTAGCCATCACATTTGATCCTTTGTCTTGAGTCCCCTCCCTCTGTTTTAAATGTGAGAGCTTGTCCACGAGGCTGTAGGGGATGCCTGTCCCATGGAGTGTAACCCTGTGCCCAGAAGGGCCATATCTGTCATAGTACATTCCAGTGTGCAGCTAAGAATGAAGTGCTGTGGTGCGCCTGAGCAGCAAGTGTGGAGCTCAAAGGCCGACTCAAACGCTGTAATGTAATTATGTGGACAGTCCCTCAGATCCATTAGCTTGAAATTGTCCTATTCAGTCAGTGGGTTACCATGTCTTTCCGAAATGGGAGGTGGGGGCGGGTGGAGGGCTCTGAAGTCAGCTGAAAAGACCTCCTCTGTACTTCTTGTGCTCATTGTCTTTGTAAGCCGGCTATTGGGGGGGGGGGGGGGGGGGGGGGATCAAGTTTCAGCACTCTGTTGATGACAGTAGAAAAAAATGAAACTCCCTTTACTGTGGGATCATAAACTTTTAAACTTCTTTAATGACACCTCCAACCATCAAATAACCCTGTTTGTTCTCAGAAGTACAACATTTGTGATATGAGCGCTTCATTAGTGTGGGCGCACTGATGAGTTTTTTTTTATTTCTGGGATAAATAAAGAGAATTATCTCAAATCCACTATAGTGATGTTGGGTTTTCTTCAAGAGAAACCATGACACTTGATATCTTGGACTAACAACACTGACCAAAAAAAGATAAAATCTTGCTTATTTCACTTAAAAACAACTTAACAAGTGGCACAAGAAAGCTCTATTCTCATCTGGGTATTGAGATGAAAGTGAAGATTGCATTAGTCTTGTAGTTTACAAAACACGTCTTAAACATTTATTTAGAAATCACATTAAAGGTTCCAGTCATTTCCAAAATTCAATTTGGTGCTTTGTGTTTACCTAATCTCTGGCATTCGCACAGACACCAGTGCAAATGTCCAAATGCGTCACTGCACAACTTTAAAGGCCTTTCCCATGTATTGCAGTCTAGTGACCCATTCTAAATAACCTATATCATTGAGGGAATTGCTGTTTATAAAGGAGTCCATTGGGACGTCTGGTGAAAGGGTTTTTTGGGTGGAAGCCTGGATGAAAAGTGTAAAGAGGAGGATAAAAGAAAGCATAGGAGATGTCAGGACGCCTTTGGTTGGAAAACAAACTGCAGAGACCAATGTGAGTTGACTTAATCTGATTAGACTAACCTCATCAACAGCCCACTTAAAAGGGAGAAGAAAGCCTTGCAGTGGGGCGAGAAGGAAGAGAAAGGAGCCCCTCTCTGTAGAGAAAGCCATTGCGGCTGTGTGAATAAACCACATTGTACTGGACATGCTGGTCTGCAGATGGCAAAATGACAACAAGCTGCTTGAAAAGTGAGGCAAACATAATTGATCAGAGGGCCTTTTTCCAATGCAGGTATGAAAACAGCTGAGGGAGTAATGAGATTAAAGAAGAATGAAATGAAAGTTCATTATGGAAGTAATGCCGCCCCTCACATTTGTGGTGCAAACATGCAGCTTTGAAGTCTTTCACTGGATGCACCCACCCCACTAAGGCCATGAGAATTTTCTCAAAATTCATAATCATTTATTCATATGCTAACTTCTTATGAAGCACCCTGCTGGCCGGGTAATACATCAAACATAGAACGGCTAAAGGGGAAAATAGCTGATGTGGGTGAAAACTTAATACATCTGCCCACTCCCTAATGTGTAAAATCTTTTTCGACAGAGCTCATAAAATCTCTCACTTTGAGGATAAAATTCCTTTATAGTGTACGCCACTAAACAACATGCAAACATTTTTACACAAAAAGTTGTTTTGACGAAGCCTCCAAATCCCTGCAGCCAGAGTACGAGCTGGAAGCAGTACCTGCATGAGTCCTTTAACTCTGATTAGATCTGCTGGTGTCAGGGATCTGACTTCACACGTTTTAAAGACTTCACAGTACTAACTGGCATTAAAAGGACCTTTGAAATCCTGCTGTCATCCCCAATTTGGAAACACAACATCACATGTCTGAACTATGACTGCCAGTGCCACCTCTTCCAAAAGAAGCATTCAGAACCTTGATATAAGTCATATTTCTCATGGCACATTTAAAATTACTTTTGTGGAAAAATTGGTAATCCTTCATTCTTTCATGTCAAAAAAATTAATTATTGTAAATTTAAGGTCACTTAATTATTGTAAAATTTTAAACTTTTCAACAATTTATGATGCTGTATTTAAAAATAATAACGTTTAAATTTTTGTGCAAGGTCTCCTATGAGAACATGGACTGTTTCATGAGTCAAGTTTTATTTTTAATATATGTCATAAGATAAATACATTTATATACAGGTATATATTCATTGGTGAAAAACAGTTGTTTTTTTTAAAGGTTTTTTTGGCCAACATATCTTTTTATACATTGGCCAAATATATCTACTGTCTCATATTAGGAAATTAAAGACGTAAGTGGATTTATTAGTCTGCAAGTGGATGCATCGGAACGGAGAAGAGCATGGAGTTGGTGGCCTGCTTATTGTGACTGCATGTCAGAACTACAAGGTTTTATAAACTGCATCTTTTCGTCTGCTCCTGATACAACATGATTTGAATAAAGAAACACTCAAAAATGTAAATTTTCTTTATATATGTTCTTCATCATGAGAAAAACGCTACAAGAACATGTTAAAAAAAAACAAAAATATTGGAGCGAGTCTATAAAATTGCAGACCCTCAAGCTAGAACAGGTATTGTTGACACCTTGACTTTTTTAGAATATTGTTAACGCTCAATCTTTTCCATTTATTTCTCCTTTTTGCTTAATTTCCGCTCTGGAATATCTTAAGTGTCTAAAATAAAGCAAAAACCACCCAAACAGGCATTGTAACTCCTCCATATTTGGGATTCATTGTGGTAAATGCGTCTGCAATAAGCGCTTGATTTGGGAATGTGTACAAAGGGATTGTCCAGCCAACACCAGCTAATACAGATATAATTGACTCTGTCTGCATTCTGCACATGGGTTTGGAGAAGTGCACCGACTCATTGTACAACAACAAATTAAGCTGGCAGCAGTCAAAAGGAGCACTGAGCAAACCTGAACAACAGGCTACCGAGCTTTGCTAAATCTGCAAACACAGCTTCTCCCTCCTTTTCGCTACTTTCATCTCTCCCAACAACAGACTTCTGCCTCATAAAGCCAAGACGAAAGCAGGTACTTCTGGTGTCTGTTGTTCATCAACACTCACTGTTCTCTACATTTCTGAGGCCACTGACGTCAGCGTCATCTTTAATGCTCCTCTAATTACAAAGTCACTCAAGAAGTTTCTTGAAGTTAAATTTCTTTCTTTACTGTCTTTTATCAAGTCTGCCTCTTTGAAATGCAGGAATGTAGAAGAGGAATTACTGACTGGTGAGTTTTTGAGAAGATGCTGGACTTCCTCTGACTTTAGATTGCGTTTAACAGGTGCTCTACTACTTTCAAATAATTATCAAATTAAATTCCTTTTTTTTTTTTGCTCCACTAAAGTTGTGGAATCTTTGTGTGTCCTCTGTAGAATTAACACAGCCTTATTTGTGCCAATCCGAAAGCAAATAAAGGAGACATGAACCCAGGCACACACAGCTGGCCCCTAAGACCCAGGAGGGTCTGCGTAAACAAGTGTCCATCATGCCCCAGCACAGATCCCTGAGGTGGGATATGAGCCACCGAACAATGACTTGTGCTGCCACAGCGACGGGGCGGATGCTGGACTTAAAGTTTTATTACATTTGGCTTACTTTAATACTCGTCAAGAGGGGATCACAGACTTTGTCATCAGTTTGAACACTACAATGACATCTTTGCCTCCTTGGAATTTCTAATGCCACTATTGTTGCATGAGGCCCACTGACTTGACATGGAAATGTGTCACTGTTTTACTCCAAATTATAATTATATATAGAAACGAGTGTGACCAGCAGCTGTTGTGTTTTTGTTTTCCTTTTATATCTCATTAAAACACATAAAAAAATAACTTTTATGAGCCCTTTTTGGGCAAAAAGGCAACCACTCAGAAAAAGCATTCACACAAACAGAATAAAGACAATATAAAATACACAAGTAAAGAACCAAATCAACATAAATTTAAGTCAGCAAAGCATTTGTAAAGCAACGTTTTACTTCCAAGAACATCACCCATATACACAATTGTGTATATTTTTATGAGTAAACCATAATTGTCTGAAGCTTTCTGATTATAAGTTTCCAAAAAATACTGATGGAAACTGTTGTACTGTAAATAAAAAGCTTTTGTCTTTCTTGGCATAAAGTTAAATTCTTGTTATTTGTCCAGCTTTATAATTTAACAAATGGATAGAGCTAGTAGGACTTTATCTGTTTGATTTCCATAGATTTTGAGAAATAATGAGGTTTTTCTCTGTTCTTCTTGTAAAATCCTTGTAATTGTGCTGTTTAAAAATTGGTCAAATATAAATAGCTTCTATTTCAGTAAATTCTCCTTCATAATGAGCAGCAAAACTTTTGAGAAATGTTTCTTTTTAATTTTTTGATGTGTCACTGTTACAATTAAGCCTAAAAAACAATGATTATAGGTTTTACGAGGCAATGCAGAGATTTTTTTTATATAACAATGAGACCTTAATGCCTTTGTCACAGGTTTTACTTTATTATTTGCATAACTGTTTTTATTCAATAAATCATCTTGTCTCTTTTGTTTACAGATGCACTTTTCTTTGAGTTGAAGAAATGTATAATTTTTTGATTTACTTTTTAGTTTGTGTCAGAATAAGTGATGAGATATGCTTTTCAAAATGAAGTTACAGGCATCTCGTTCTGCTTCATCTTCGTTTGAGGGACAACGAAGGCGCCACCTTGTGGTCATTTATCAAAAAAGTGAGAAAAGAAAACCTTCACTGCTTGTTCATCTTTTTTTTTAGTTATTAGTTTAACCCTTGAGCTATCTTAGATGACCCCATCCTTACATTGACGTGTTCTCCCTACCATGACAAAGGTGGATAAAGGTGGAAAGATTTCATGTAATCCATGGACACCAGTGAGGTTCACAAATCATTGAAGAAAAAAGGTTCAGAGCACTGTCTAGTGGGTCTAGATGACCCAACTCCCAATGTTAAAGTGCCTAGGATAACACACGGGTTAAAATAGCAAACTGTAACTTTGTTACATTTGAAAGTGTAATGTAGAACTTACAGAACGGTTGCGTATGACAAAAAACAAATTAAAATGCTAAACATCTTTAAAAAAAAGGGTAGCTAAAGGCATCAACACACTTAGATAGAAACATAGCCTAATCTTGGTTAATTACAAAGATTGGGTTAAAATGATGACTAGAAATTATTGGCTGTTTAGATTTCCTGTATCTTTTTTGGTTCCTAATTTTATTTTGTAATTTTGGTCATCAAGAAATGTGTATTATGCTCTTTGTACCGCCATATGATGTAATGTTATGCCATTATCCTCTGCGACAGATTGTATGTTAGTGTTGTGATATGTTCAATAAAAAACACAACAAATTGACACACTTTGGGGAGGCGGACTTTTACACTAGGTGGCGCCGTTTCCCCCCTTTTCACTATTGTTTACACAAGTTCAGTTTAATGGTTTCTATTTTTTTTAATGTTTCTTTATTTCGTTAAGGCAGCTTTTTGGTCTTTCCCCCTCACTACATAAACAATAATGGATTCATCCAGGGTGCGTTACTTCTAACTTTGAATTATTCTGATATTTCATCAAAATTATCTGTTTTTTCTGTGTAAAATAGCCAAAAGAAAAACTTTATATTAAATTTAAAAAGTTAAAAAGTGTAAATCGGCTGCAGAGATCCATACCTACTAGAAAATGTGTTCATTTCATGGTTTAAAGATTTTTCCTTCTTGCGATCATTCTAGTGCGCAAATTGTAATCTGCAAGTTTTGGCACGTGCTCGCTGCAGACTGGAGGACACTGGACGCGAATGGCACGCGGACAGATGTGCACCCCCCTCATCCCTTCTTGTTTGAGCAGCTCCCGCTTTCGGATGATTGACAGCGGGTTGGCGGCGCAGCCAATCCCAGCGCGCGGTGGAGCATTTGCATAAAGTGGCTGCATGCCATTGGCTTGGTGCGTGCCGTTGCGCGCCGCCTCGCGTGCCGTGACAGCTGTCTCCTCCTCTGAGGACCAAGACAAGACGAGTCTTAAAATAGATCAAAACGTGGGTTTGCGCTAGTCTAAGGATTCTGTGAATTTCTATATCTGATTCTTTGCAGAACATGTCACACAAGAGGTGAAATGATTAAACATTTCAGAGAGATAAAGTCATTTACGCGCAGATTTCATCGTTTTATTGAAAGAAGAATCTAGCTGCATGGTTCTCGTGCACGAACACACACATATTACAGGGTTTTCGTGGAAAAATGTAAAAAATTAGGAAGCACGGGTCTTGGAATTCCCAGTTTTATCACTTAACAGCCCGACGTGGCCGGGCTCGGTCGCCGCGCGCTCAGCTTTGTTGTTTGTCCCTGCAGGGCTGATTGAGCAGCGCGTGACTGACGGCCCGCGAGGGTGTTGTCCAATCAGCTGCCTGCCCCGCGCCCAAAGGGTGAGGCCTGCCTGCCATTGGCTGAAGCGAGTGTGGGAAAGAATGCAGAGAGGGTTTCACACGAACTGGGAGCACGCGAGGCGTCTATAAGAACCGCAGCGGCGTGTGTCGGCGGCAGATGTGGAGAGCTGCTGTGCGCGGTGAGGTGCGCGCTCCCGTCCTCACATGACAGCACAGTGATAGCCAGACGGAGGAAGACGACTCTCCTTGCTCTGCAGTGATTTGCTTTGCCCCGCGCTTCCGCAGAGGATTTAATTCTTTACGTCTTTTAATTTTTCTACCTGCGTGGATCAATAATGCCGGCTGACTCCATGGAAAAGCAGACGGCATCTCCGATTGCTGGAGCGCCCGCGAACGGATCACACACACCGGACAAACCCAAGAATGCCAGCGAGCATCGAAAAGTAAGGACTTACAAGTTTTTTCTGATGATTTCTATTTATTTCCAAGGTATCCACCATATATTTATGTTTTCTTTTTTCCCCCTCCCAGTCTTCCAAACCCATCATGGAAAAACGCCGGAGAGCGAGAATCAACGAAAGTTTGGGACAGCTGAAGACTCTTATCTTAGACGCACTTAAGAAAGATGTACGTTAAAAAGCAAACAACTCCAATCTGATCTTTCTTTGAGAGCAGTTCCAAAGTTCCTGGATTTAACTGATGCTATCATCTCCCGCAGAGCTCCAGACACTCCAAGCTGGAAAAAGCAGACATCCTGGAGATGACTGTGAAGCACCTGAGGAACCTGCAGCGCGTGCAGATGAGCGGTAAGTTCTGCTCGGAATCGAATGATCTTCAGAAGCGACAGAAACGTCACTAAACGTCTCCTCTTTCGCCGTGTTTCCCGCCAGCAGCGCTCTCAGCTGACGCCTCGGTCCTGAGCAAATACAGAGCCGGATTCAACGAGTGCATGAACGAGGTCACCCGCTTCCTGTCCACCTCTGAGGGGGTGAACACGGAAGTCAGGTCGAGGCTCCTCAGCCACCTGTCCAGCTGCATGAGTCAGATGATGTCCATGAACTACCCCCAGCAGACTCCGTCCCAGCCGGCGCACCTGGCTCAGCCGCTCCACGTGCAGCTCCCGTCCTCTCTGCCCATCGGCGGCGCGGCCATGGCCTCCAAGCTCAGCCCCGCCGAAGCCGTGTCCCCCAAAGTCTTCGGCGGCTTCCAGCTCGTCCCTGCTCCCGATGGACAGTTCGCCTTTTTGATCCCTAACCCCGCCTTCGGCTCCGCCACGGCCCCGGTCATTCCCCTTTACACAAACGCGGGGGTGCCTGTCGCTGTCAACGCAAGCCCGGTGCACGGCAGCTCAGCGCCCACCGCCACGTCCCCGGTCCACGGCATGACCTCCTTCTCCGGGGGGTCACAGGCGGTCAGCCCGGTGGGGGTGAGCACCGGCTCAGAGAGCAGCGAGCCGGTGTGGCGGCCCTGGTAGCAGAAAGAGACTCAGAGGAATCTGTGCGTAAGGTGTCCACGTTTGGGACCGATGCGTTCAGCCGTTGCGGGGGGGAAGAACCCGCAACTTCTCCAGCAGCAGTTGTCCATGTTTCGTTGTATGGAACAGACTTTCGCCTTTATCTCCAACATTTGGGGGTCGGTGGTAAAGATGTAGATTAAAGATCAGCAGGAAACTTTTCTTATGAAGTACTTTTATGAAAAGGTTTAGTTTTGTACAGAGGTGGTATTGACTGTTAAACCAAAGCTGTGTTTTATATTCTGTATTGTTTTGCGTTGAAAAGAAAGTTTGGGGAAAAGCCCGTTCTTTGAATAAAACATACATTTTTTTAAATCCTTACTGCCTTGTTATGATTTTTAATGACTTTCTCAGCAACGCTAGAAAATAAACCCCAAGGTCCTTCTTTATCTACAGTTTGGCGGGAATTCCTCACATCTGCCTGCTCATTTGCTCCAAAAGGGGATGTGTTTTTATGATTGAAGTAAAGGTAATTAAAAGTTTGAAAGGGGTCTCATCCTGTATGCAGCGGGAGCTTTAAGAAGTCTTAAATCCTATTCATGAGCCTGGGAATTACGCGCAGGGGTTAATGTCACTAACAGATTTCCTCAGTGAAAGGAGAATATGGAAGGATCCTCGCTTTCCTTTGTGCATCAATTGTTCAGTTTCACTCCCAGCGGGCCTACAGCCCTATAAAAGGAGGGGACCTGCTCTTAAGCGCAACAGTCAGGGGGAAATATTGCAGGTCAGGGAAGATTCGGAACTTCATTAGGACTTTAAAAAGCCAAAGGGCCAATTTGTGCTGATAGGTATATTGATTTATGTGCAGATCTGTGTTAAAAAAGAGAAACCCTTCTGTTTGTTTTTTTAAATCCCTAAAGGTGTAAGCCCATCGGAACTGAGGGCAGGGTTCCTGCGTGCAGTCAGGCGGCTTTGCTCTGCCGTGTGTCAGAAGCTTCTGGCGCGCTTGGGGTCCCTGCGCTCCAGATTAGATTACAGGCTGGTGACCAGCGGTCAAAACGTCCTCCTTATATTTAATACTCCGCCAGCGCGTCCTCGGTGCGTAAATCGCTAATACAGCCGCAGATGAACAAACAAAAGACTTATTTCTTCGTGTATGGATATTATTTTATCATCCAACAGGGTTTTGAAAATAAATCACAAACAGTTTGGAAGTTTTTGTTATTCTTGAGAAGCGCTTGTGAGGGTTTTTAACCCTCGGGTTTATTCTACGGTTGGAACCGTTTCGTTAATTGAGGTATTTACCCTCTCACTTTCATCCAGCAGAGTGAGTGCCCTGCAGATGACACCGCCAGTAAATGACACACCGAAACCCCGCTGCCAGCGACGCTTCAACAGCTTCCTTTCTGCGAGTAGGCATTGTGAAACGCCAGTTGGCAGCATCTGAGGCTTTTGCGGTGGTTCTTCTCTGCTTTCGCGTCTGACTTAAAAGTTGAGAGATGCCTTTAAGGAGCCGAGGTCGTGAGAACCAAGCGAACTAGTCCGCCTGCACCCGGGCGCAGCGCCAGTCAGTAAATCCCCACTGGCAGCCCGGGTCGTGCAGCCGCTCTGCAGAGGTGAGGAGGTGGACATGCACACACGTGGACGACAGGGAGGGCGCCTGGTTTGTGTAAACAGGAAGGATCCAGGGGGGTTGGATCATACTAAAAGAATATTTTCTTGCGAGATGATTAAAGGTCATGTTTGCGTTATGGCGTAAACGAAGAACCCAACAGAAACTGTGCGGCTGAGCGCACTGACGCACTTCTCGCAGAGCTAAATTAGAAGCGCCTGTAAGAACAGGAACAGTATCCTCATGATAATTGTGCGCATCTTCAAACCTGAACTGATCAGTTTGCAGCACACGGGTCACAAAACTTTAAATGAAAACGAAACCGGCGGGAATTCCTCTCCAGTGATGAAAAGGATTCCTGCAGAGGGCTGGATGTCCCTCAGGGATCCGCGCAATCACGTCCCTTGGGAGAGCTCACCATAAAGGGAGGGTCGGGGTCATCAGAGGAGCCACAAATGATCATTCTCATTAGCGACTGAATGGTGAAACGCGCGCAATGCACTGCCGCCAAACCTCTCCCCTACTTCTCCTTCCAGTTCGGGCAACGTATATTACTTTTATGCTCTTGGTTTAAAAGAAAATGTATTAATTCCTAGCTCTTCATGTGACTTTACTGTCATTTTTGTGCCTAAATATTTATCTTTCTAAAAGTCTTTGAGAATTTCAGCAGTTCTGCCTAGGCTTGCAAAACACCCTTTATCATCAAGGAGCAATTTTTTTTTTCTGAATGCACCTAAAAACCTCAAGATGTCTGAAAGCATCAACATGTATTCACTGAACAGAAACAAAGCAGGTGATTGGTTAGTTCCACCTCAGTGGGTACAGATTGATCATAGTCCATGCTTGTTGACAGTGTGGATGGAGAGCTGGTCTGACTTTAACCTGGTAGTTTCTCCACACAGAGGGAAATTTCCTGCATGTTTTGGCACAGGTTCTGGTGAGGAAAAGGCGTGGCTGCAGCATGCCTGCAGGAAAGCGGTGTACATGTGTGTCAGCCTGTGTCTGGACACTCCTCTCTGCACCTGTTTTCTTAGGAACCAGAGAGGGGGATATGGAGAAGCCAATAAGGGCATGAAGACAGATGAACAGATTTAGAAGGTCAGGGACTCCAAAAAATGACATTTATATAAATTAATTTAAAATTTCTTGTTTTTTTCAAGGGTCAAGATAAAGTCTTTGGCTCTAATGGAGGTTAGGTCGACAAATTGGACATTTTTTTTTGTATGACACCACATTTGACTCGTGCCACCTTAATAACAGGTGTTTCTTCCCCCTGCTTTCCCCGTACTTGTCTTCCTCTTCTGCTTGCTTGCTCTTTTTCAGCTCCCTTCTGGCCTTCCTTCCGCCTTGTATTTATAGCAAAGGCAGCATGGATATACCACTTATCCGTGGAGCTGGGTGTGAGGTGTTGTGTGAGTGCACACAGAGGAGCCGAAACAGGCACACGCACGCAGTCATGTCAAGCCTCATCAAATATCAGAGGGTCCGGGTGCCGCGTGCGCCCTGTTGATCCTTGCCGCTTGTCTGCAGAGCATATGTCTGAGGCCAGGTTTGGCTTTTCAGCAGCTTCTTTAGTTTCATGGCATCAGGCTTGAGGCTCACAGTCTTTGCCACTGGTGCAGATTCCACTGCAGAAAGCTAAGGGTCTTCTTGACAGGGCTAAAGGTCATGCGCAAACTCCAGCTGCATCTGAGAGGAGCCTTTGCTGTCTTCAAATCTGGACTCACTTTATTTATGATTTTGAACCAGGACATCCCTGTTTTTTTTCTGTAGCTATGCCAGTGACTGCTGCTTGAATCTGAGTAGAAAGAGGAGATACAGCAAAACATCCTCTCAACGTAAAGGATGCAACACAATCTGTCAAAACTGACAATACTGCACTTGTATCATCTGTTTAATAAGCAAGTCAAGTAATGCTTGTAAAAATTTTTACTTGTTTGACAGCAAGTAGATCACACACATGATGATGAATGAATAAAAAAAATATAGTCCTATTTATGTCACTTTTTATCCCAAGTTATTTTGAAAGCATCACATTACAAAAGTTGCAAATTGATTGATCATTTTGTAATTTTTCCTTCCTTTTTGTGTAATTTTGTTTTTTTTAAACAATAAAAAGAAGCACAGAGGGAGATGACTCAATGTCACCACCTAGTGTAGCTCCTATAACTGCAGGTTGTGTGTAGTGTGTGCGTATTACAAGTGTGATTGACTCATCTGGTCTTGTGTCTCACAACAAGCCCCGACTTGTCCCCAATTTGACACTTCAGAAGATCAGTGTGTGACTCATGTGTCTGTCCAAGCTGTTTGTCTGTTGTTTATATATGAATGCTTTTTGTCGTCTTCCTTTCCTGTTGTGTGGTTTTGTGTGTTTCTCAATGTTGTGAGCTGCAGTGTGTTTCTCGATGACTGTGAGAAACAGCTTTTGCCCTACTTATGTGGATCTTGTGAGATTATTACGTCATATACTGCATTAAAAAAAACCAACAACAACAAAAAATTTATTGTTCTGTGTTTTATTGGCTGACCCCACTGATTGCTGAGAAGCTTGGTAAGATGAATATTATTCTAAGTTTAAAACACTAGTTTTGCAAAATTGGATACATTTCCCTGATATAGATCTGTGAATATTACTATGCCAAATCTCCATTGTAAAGTTTTGTTTTTGTCTGTTTCTAAAAATGGACTTTTTGTTAACAGTGTTTAGCTCTTTATTTTTAACATTTTTGTACACATCTGAATTTGCTCATCTCATATCATAGCCTATAAGTGAAACCTTTGCATTGCCGAGACATTCTTTCCTTACATTTACTAAAATGCTAAGTTAGCGTTCTTTGTTTTCCGTCAGCATGTTGCAGGAAGATCAAGGAAAGTCTCAGTCCCAGGTCTGTGAAAAGCAAACATGTCTGACAGTAGGATATTCTACTCTGGGAAGTGTTGAAAAGCATCCCTTCCTGAGCAGCTTCCCTGCTGTGCAGACCTGTGGTCCCCTTTGGACTTTGGTTAATCTAAGTGGTGACAGCCGCACTGTTGCAAGGGCATTATCACTTTAGAGCTGGGGGCTGGGGGGGAAAGGGAGGGGGTGTTCCTTGAACAGGCAAACAGGATGTCCTGGTGTCTGGTCCCATCTAATATGGACTGTCCTTTGTTAGTGTCTCTAAGGATATTTGAGCAAATCCTTCTTGCAGATGCAGCCAGCTCTCCATGACGCCCTTTCTTCTCTGGCTCTGTGACTGGAGTATTTTCCTTCTAATTTGTAGAAAGTTTCCCAACATATTGATTTAGGTTGAATACAAAGAGTTATATTTTATCCCTTGTGCTATCTTAGATGACCCCATCCTTACATTGACGTGTTCTCCCTACCATGACAAAGGTGGAAAAAGGTGGAAAGATTTCATGTAATCCATGGACACCAGTGAAGATCACAAATCATTGAAGAAAAAAGGTTCAGCGCACTGTCTAGTGGGTCTAGATGACCCAACTCCCAATGTTAAAGTGCCTAGGATAGCACAAGGGTTACAATGACAAAACAAAAAAACTAAATTATTTTTTATATCAGTTTGGGCTCATTGGTTGGATTTATTCCACATGAGCTTTTGTAATACATCAATCTTGATTTTATTAAGTTTATTTTTTGAAGAGAGACAAAAGCAGCAAACAAATAAAACTGCTACAAAGTGAAATCATGTTCAGAAAGTGGGCTGGACAGCTTTACCGGTATACTTGTGTTCAAGTAACAGATTGGAAGTCCTGATTTGTAACGCAGATGTCCCCTTTTTGGATGGATTTGGATCGTTTCATACAGCAGTTTCCTCTTGGTGCTCCATTTCCTTCCAGGCTGAAGACATAGTGATTGGTTAACCTAATTTAAAGTCCCATTCTGATCATTTTTTGATCTATTGTAAAAATCTTTTAACTACAATTATGCTATTTTTAGCTAAAATAATAAAAAAAACACTAATTTTCTAGGACATAGTTTCTGCAGAGCAGCAGGAGTTCATCAGAAATTTGCCTTTGAGTTGTGAGCGGAACTGTTGGCGTGTAGCAACCCATTCCTCAGCTCCCATCATCCATCTGTTTACACTCTCCCGCTAGCTTAGAGCCCCTCACAACCCCAATTTAACATTAGCGGTGCAAAGAAATGGCAAGCAACACTGGAGCTTTCCGGCCACACAGTTTTGAGCCAGATGCCACAAAATCATGTTAAAAACACAGAAACGTTTTCATCAGAGTGGGTCTTTAAATCTAACCATCAAAGCATCTGAAACATTTTTGGTCCAAATTGATATAATTTGACACATAAAACACATCTTTAATGATGAAAATCACAATTTAAATTCATTTTAATCTGGTTTATTGGTTTGTTTTAAGTTGAACTAACACAATCAACACATTTTCACACATTTCTTCCCCACCGTGTCTATTAAAGAGTGTAATGACCCCCTAGCCCTCCTTATTTTCTTCCTTCTCCATGTCTTTTCATGCCATGGGAAGGTAAACACTCATCCTCTTTGCCCTCTTGTTTTTTTTATGGAAACTGTTGAACTGTGTGTACAGCACTTGTGATTTTATTGTCCAGATTGTCATGCAAGGGGGCAGAGGAGACAAGTGTCAATAAGTGGATGGGCTCTCTGCAAACAAATGTGCACAAAGACTGGGAAGGAGAGCAGAAAATGCAGCTGGGTACACACATACAAACTCACACATGTGCTCGCACACACACATATACACACAGAGCAACACAGGCAGGCTTATTCCTGCAAGTTTCTGTTACCTCAGAGAACTTTGCATCAGTGTCCCCTAATTTGTACAGACCTTGCAAAATATACAGTTGCCTGAATCCCTTGCTTCAGTCTTAAAGTTTTCTTGATACATTGTTGATTTTAAAAATTTCTATTCCTTTACACTTAAACAGGATAAATTATAAGTACTTAAGCCATTTATTCAAATGAACACAATTTAAAGACTAATAACTTTAATAATTAATAATAACATTTAATCTAATAATAATTTCTGGTGTTTTTAACATGATCTTGTTACGTTTTTCTGATGAAGAATATATATAAAGAAAAGTAAGCTTAAAATACCATGTCTGAGTTTTTCTTTATTCGAATCAAATCAGAAACAAAGTGATGAAAAATTGTTTAAAAAAAAGAAAAAAGAGCTTATTTGTGACATAGAAAATATGCTGATCCATAAGCCCTCTGATCGGCTCTGGAAGGGGGGGCGGGGTTGCCCCGTGGCAACGGTCTCACCCAAGACTCAAAAGATTTCTAATGAATTTCTCCAGCCCTGCAGAAACTATGTCCTAGAAAACAACAGTTGTGGGGTTTTTTTGTGGCTAAAAATTGCATAATCATAATGAAAAGACCACTGGGAACACTTTTAAAAACACAGATCAAAAGATGATTGAAGTGGAACTATAAAAAATGTCTAATTAGGAAGATAAGGTATGATAGACACATACAGACAATTCTCGGTTGTCCAAAAAACAAACAAACACACGCATCTATCCTTTAGGTCTGGCAAAGAAGAGATAGCTTGTTAAAATAATTGGCATTGCTTTCAAAATTGAACTAGTCCACAAGATAAAACCATAATAAAGATATTAAATACGACAATATTATTTATTACACTCAAAAAACGTTCACTTTGAATGAACATAAAAAAATTATGGAAAGGATTTCCACATGATTAGATTGCGTTACTTGAACAAAAATGAATCATGTTGGTCCTACTTAATGTATTTAGGTTGGCTCAACTTAATATATTTAGGTTCAAACTAATAAATTTAAGTTGATTTAATTTAAATAGAGCAGTTGCACCCAACTTTAAATTGATATTGTTGCTCACTCTAAAAAGAAAAAAGTTGAACCAATTTAATTGAATCACTTCAATTGGTCACACCTAAGTAAATTAAGTTTATTTAACTTGAATTTCTATTTATTTCTATAATTTTATTTATTCATCTGTAATTGATATGTTGTTCCAAAGTTACAACCGATGGGTCTTTTAATTTTCACATCAAAGACATGAATTACCCAGCAAAGTCCCACATCACAAGACAGGAGCTCGATAACCGCGAACTCTGTGTTAAGTATTGGAACATTAACAGTTTGCCACACAAGGGGGTTGGTCTTCATCCTCTACCAAACTTTAACTCATGGTGCAAAAAAAAAATAAACATAACAGTTTAAATCACTAGTTAAAACAGAGTAAAACAGCTAGACAATAAAACCCGTGGACAAAAACTCACACTTAGACCCCAATCTGCCCAGATAGACAAAGAAAATGGTATCCCACAATTCCTTGCGATTACTAATGCATCCAATTTAATGGTATCATGTTGGATCAACATGATTGAAATTAGTAACTTTTAAATGGATTATTTTTATGTACAATCGACATGATTCATTCACGTAAGATTTACAAACATAAAATTTTCTGGTTGAAATGACAAGTTACTTTTTCGTTAACTTAATTGGCTGGTAATTTCCTTTTTTTGAGTGTATGTTAATACTAACAAATAAAAACGAATGTGTTTTTTTTAATATCCTTTCGACATGTACATCCTCCCACAGAGTCATCAGTTATAGCACTGTCGGCGTCCTATCTCTGCGGATATTAGCAACAGTTTTTATAGTGGCACTTAACAAATGACTGACAGACGGCAAACACTTCCTCTGCAGCCTCCTTGTGTCTCTGTCTGCTGGTGCTGATCTTTACAATGGATCCAGCATAAGCACTCATTTCCAGCTCTCCAAAGCTGAAGAGACTGGGCCTCATGACGAATGTACTTTCAATGAGATTAGCTCAGGGCAAACACAGATGTCTCTTGCATGTTTTTATGAGCAGCGAATTCACAAACGAAGCTTTGAGTTTGACCAAGCATGCGTTTGTCACTGTGCGTGCGTCTGATTCTTTCTGCAAGGGCATCTCAAACATGGACATAAAAAAATGTATAAAGGAACAGGTCTAAATAAAAAGCTGTAAACGCTTAATTTTTTTCTTAAGCTACATTCACACCAGGCATGTGTTGTGCATTTAAGAACCCGCCATATTGTGGTTTCATGAAACTGATTCAACCCCTGGTGTTCACACCAGAACAGCACCAAACACATAGGAAGCATCTTCTTCTTTTCCTTTTTTACTGTTTTCTAGTGCTTGTCCGACACCTACAATTGGAGTACGCTTGATGTGAACTGCGAAGCAGTACAAATCTTGCTCCAGACTTTTTCTTTCATAGTTCTATTCCGATATGTGAAAGACTTAGTTTTATATAATTATGACCGGGCACAAACAGCAATAATTAATTTCTCCCTTGTGATCATGTTTTAACGGTTAGCACTTCCGTGTTTTGAAAAGGACGCTACCACACATCACTACTAAATCCAAGTCCTTAATTGGTTAAAGTTGAGAATTTTTTTGATTTAACAGTCAAAAGTTTAACTGGTTGAAATTCCAGCGTGCGATCATTAAAAGCCCCATTTGTACGTAGAGCCCGCGACCAGACTTAAAAACCTGTGTAGCGGCCCAAAACGGGATGCCGGTGTGAATGTAGCTTTATTTTTTCTTCTTGCCAAATCTGTGTTGCTTATTTGGGGTTTCTTGGGTTGTAATTGTGGACTCTGGACTTAAATTAAGAAAAACGTTCACATATTTGCATTTATCGGCTTCCTGAATGACACCACATGACATTCTTTAATTCTTCTCTGGATCGCTGGTCTAGTTGGGCTTCATTTGCAAAAGTCAGAGTTTTTACAGGTTTAGGAAAAAAAGCTTTGCAGCCACGTTGCATAATATTCCACTGCCTTGTCCTCAAATTGATGCACCGTACATTATATTTACTGTCATGATTTTAACAGCTTCTTTAATTTGGGACGAGTTCTGCTGACCTTTAGGCCAAACAATTTTCAGACAAACTTTTTCTCAATGGTTGTTTTACACGAGAGTTCAGATCAGCTTTTGCAATCTCACAAAGTATCAAAAACCCAATCTAATCCTAGAAGGTTATGACAGGTGGGGACAGAAGAGTCTTGGTAGGCTAGTGGTCTGAGAGACATTTCAAAATAAACGCTCCACTAACCTCAAAAACTGACCACATGGAAGTTTCTGTCGTTCATGCTTTGTATTTCATTATTTGCGTGGATCTCATACCCTCCCAAAACAAAGATGCATTTGTAGGAGATACAGTCATTGGACAAAAATCTAATGTCAAGCTCAGTAACAATCTTCTACATGTTGGTATAAATAAATACAATTTGAGGATGTCCATGAGGGTGTAACATGTCAGAAATAAAAAAATACTATTTTAGTTAAAAAAAAACTTTTTTTTCCTTTTTCTTTACAGATTTTAACTTGCAGCTTTAACAAGGATTTGGAGGATCAGACTGCAAGAGACAAACACAAGTGGAAAGAAATTTTAGCTCATAAATCAGAACCCACAGCCAGAAAAAAGAGAACACACTGAAAACCAAAGTCTTAAATACACTGAGGTTAATTACCAAACATGACACAGCTGAGCTGACTGAAAACTGAAACATGGTGGGAACATGAATCAGAGAGCTGCAGAAACTAAGCCACACAAGCAAATACAGCACCAAACAAAATATTTAATAATTGATTTGTTGGTTTATTTAAAGCAATAAAAAAGACAAAAATATATACAAAATATATCACACCTAAGTAAAATATTTAGTCATAAGTTAAATGGAAAATGAAGAAATTAAAGGGAGCAAAAGAAATACAATAAAGGAAAAATGTGTTTCAATTCAAGGAGTTAGGATTTGAAACAACCTCAAACAATCAATTAAATAATAAACTAAATAAATACATCACAAATCACCTTCAAAGAACTTAGAAAAATGAAATTAATATACTTGCTGCTTAATTCCAGGTACCCAAATTTAGAAATGAGATACAAATTTGCAACTGTTGGTTCTATTCTTTACTGAATGCTTTGATGTAAACCAAATGCATACTTTTATGTTTTATGCCATATAATAGATATGTACATATAAGTTTAGATTATATGCAATACCATTATTTTATATGTTTCAATGTTTTTTTTAATTTTAATTATAAAAAAGGTTTTGTTCTATGGGGTTGCTTTTATCAGCATTTTTATCAGCGGGAATCAGCGTCTCAATTTTAATGCAGCTGGAACAGTTTCCCTGAGGTTGTGATATATATATATATATATATATATATATATATATATATATATATATATATATATATATATATATATATATATTGACCAATAGATAGATAGATAGATAGATAGATAGATAGATAGATAGATAGATAGATAGATAGATAGATAGATAGATAGATAGATAGATAGATCATCAGGTACTGGGGATCCAGAGCACCCTGATGGAAAGTGGGTAACTGGAACAAGATGGAAATGGACTAGATGTGAGAACAAGTTCTGTTGGAATGCAATTTCTGAAATAGTTATACTTAGAGAGTAAATGGTAAATGGCGTATACTTGTTTAGCGCTTTTCTACCTTCTTCGAAGGCCCAAACAGCTTTACAGTCACTCCTATTCACCCATTCACACACTGATGGCGGCTCAGTTGCCAAACACTGGCGCCAACCTTCCACCAGAGGCAAGGTGGGGTTCAGTGTCTTGCCCAAGGACACATCGACACATGGGCAGGCAAGGTGGGAATCAAACCCGCAATCTTCCAATCAGAAGTCGACTGCCCTTACCACTGCACCAGGGCCGCTAGATGCAAGGCTAACTGCCAAGCAACAAGAAGCTCAATGTTCCAAGTTCCACAAATGCCAAATCCAATCACAACTTGAGATTGAAGTGGTACAACACAAATGCAACACGACGGGAGTGCCAGAACACCAGGCTATACCATACTCCCAACCAGAACTTGAGAACACATCCCCAATACCTACTATTACGCTGAGCGAGGCAGCAACTAGGAAAGCATACATGGAGCGCCACAGTCATGTGGCTGGAATAATATACAGAAGCATATGTACAGAATATGAACTGGAAACCCCAAAGTCAAAATGGGAAACACCTCCGAAGGTGGTAAAAAATGACAGAGCAAAGATCCTGTGGGACTTCCAGATACAAACTGACAGGATGGTAATGGCAAACTAACCAGACATTGTGGTGGTGGATAAAAAACAGAGGAAAGCCGTTGTGGTGGATGAGGCAATTCCAAGCAATGGGAACATCAAGCTGGAGGAGTGGCTACAACAGATACCTAGAAAGACCTCAGACCTCTCAGTCCAGAAAAACGCAGTGCTAGGAACAGCTAAGATACTGCGCAGGATATTCTCGTGGTCAACGTGGTTTTCTGGAAGAGGGGATCCTTCAGGACATCCATGACAAATTGGGTTCTTGTACCTCAAAATGCAGGATTATCTTGATAAACGGCTTCACTATTGTAAGCACTGAGAAATGAAATTGTAAACCTTTAAAAATAATTCATTTGATCACTACACGATAACCTTGAATGCAGGGGGTGTAGCTCAATATTTTGAGAATCTGTCTACCTCTTGGTTGGTTGGTGGTTCCTTTAATATTACACATATTCCAACGTAGCCCTTACTGATGGAAACCCTTCAGGACGTTTTGGAAGAAGAATGTGTATTCTGTGAAAACAGTTGTAAATTGTTCTATTTTGGATGGTTAAAAAAAAAAAAAAAACAGCTTCAGAGTCTGATGTAAACGGCTGAGTTGCCTTTGTGTGACTCTGAGCACATCTGATAAAGATGCTGGCTGACCCCTGCAGTGACAGTCTGCATTGAGTGACAGCTTCAGTCTGGCTCCACAATAGCTGAACTTTGCTCTGTATCTGACTGTATAAACACAGAGTGGGACAGTTCCTTCATGCAGAACTCCAGTATTGATCACTTTGGAAGGAGATCTCAAAGCAGCAGTCATTGTCCCCCGTCTCTTTTTCTGCTGCCAATCAATAGCTCTTTGTGCTGATTTTTACCCATTGACAAATCACTCTGTCCTGTTGCTTTAGTTGAACTGTCAATCAAGTGAAAGGCTCACTCAGCATTGAGAGGAACACACAACAAACAACATTTTTTTGATAGATTTCACGTATTTTTAAGGGTTTTTAAAAATCCTCGATTAATGCATCTGTCCATAAAACACCAGCTTGCATCTTCATCTCACCCTTGTTGTGATATGACCATCAGCACCCATGACGCTGTCAGGAAACAAAGGTTTGCGCGTCATTGAACCCCCTTTGTCTAAACGTGGGATCTCTTTTCTTTAGAATGCGGGCTGCAGTTCCCACACACGATGAGAGTGATGTGCGAACCAGACAGCGAGAAAGGCCTATCATCTAATGATCTCCTCCACTCACTTCAGAAGGCTGCTTCTCACACAGTCACATTACAGAAATGAGTCAGACCCTTCTAAGAAACTTTACACATGATTGATGTATTTATCAGTCACATGGGTGATCATTTGGCTGTCTGTGACATTTACATATGCAAATGTATTGAAAATCTTTCAAACTGATGAGTCAACCAGCCACTGAGGCAGATAATTAGTTAGATGTGTTTATTTTAGTTTGGGGGATGTTACAGAACAAATAACTTGCAAAAACTAGACTCAGTGATGCGGTTTGGTAGTATTGCCTATTTTGCCATTTAGAATAATGTTCTATGTTTGTGCAATTTGCCGTTATGAATGCCAGTGGGTTTCCTCACATGGGTTTTTATCTCATGCTGCATCCTATTCTTTCACATATTGTCAGATGCCATGAGTCAGCAGCAGCGGTCAGAGGTTTCCACTCCTAGACACAACAGTCCGTCCGGGAAAAACAACTCTCTGATTCTTCGGTCTTCCTATATTGTCTGGGATGATTCCGAGTTAGGAGAGGTTTATTGTTTGGATGTCTTTGTAGTGCAGGTCCTCTCCTGTGGAATGTGGGGATTTCCTCCCTCCTTAGTATTTTTAGATCTCTGTGTGAATTCAAAGGAACTCTGCAGAAGCTGTGCAGCCCGGGGTCTAAAGGTGGGGTCTGAACATTCATGCTAAAGTGTGGGAATCAGCTCCTGAGGTTGGCCTCTAGGGAATCAGCCTCTAGGGAATCATGTGTCCATGTTTGATGCTGCATTCTCACCGGGCATGTGATGTGTGTTTAAAAGTGTGCTTTTAGTAGCACGTTCTTGAACACACATTTAGATGTTCACATTGGACTATCGCGACCCAGCCTGAGCGCATAACTGCCACCTACAGTGAAAGAGGCTTAGTGTGAAATGTTGAAGCGGTACAAATCTTGCAAATCCTGCTCCAGACATTTTTTTCAGAGCTCTTTTTCGATGTACAAAAAGATTTGGTGTCATATCATTCCGGTCGGGCACAAACTTCAATTATTAATTTCTCCTCTATGATCAATGGTCAAACAGTTGGCACTTCCAGATCCAAGTCCCTGATTGGTCAAAGTTCAACCTGGTTTAACTCTCAACGCACGTTCAATGGCTGTGTGTTTTGGACGCAGAGCCCAAGAATGATCTTAAAAATGTGCGTTGCGACACTTGAACATGAGAGTTATGAACATAGAAGTCCAAAACAGGCATATATATTAGAGTTTACATAGACTTTTCATTAAAAGTGGTGGCTTGAACACCTATTGTTAAGGGCAGTGTGAATATAGATTTAGAGAATCATGTACATTCTGCTTATATTATACATTGGGCTTTATCAACTAGGCTTTAAGTTATCAATTTATTTAAGCGGGATGTGCTTAACCTCTTTTTTCATCCTGACAGCTCAAGATTTGACTGCTAAATGTCAGATCAAATCTGAGCCACTGTCAGCACAACTGAAGGCTTTCCACGAGGCTTCACGGGGTCACCTGAGCCCTTCTGACCTTGCAGGGTAATGTTCTCCTTCAGGTCCCTCTCTTTGACAGCAGTCAATGGGGGCGTCCATGCAGGGGATGACCGGGCAGAAAGCTGGGGTGAAGACAGGGAGTAGACGGGTCATAACCTGAAGGACCTGTCACCTCAAAATCAAACAAAGTGAGATCTTCTTCCGGGTTTCCCTCTCAGCCTGTCAGCTCAGCTGACATCCTGACTTGACCTGTCCTCGGCAGAATGGACATTTAGTTGTAGGGTCTATGAGTGAATGGATGAGTGCGTGGTCACGTGTGTGACTACAGCTTGAATACAGCTTTATCATTTCAAAATATTCCGTAATCTGAACTCTGTGCAGTCAGCGGCATGATGTGGCAAGACAAAAAATACCAGATTTTTGGGGGGTTGGTAGAATGAAGATTAAAAAAAAGAAGTAATTTAATTATAAACTGATTTAGGCTGATTCAGTTTTTCACTCTTAAAATCAAAATAACATTTTCTTGAAAAAAGCGACAGAACAAAGCCTTCCACCTCTTTTATCATGAGGTGTTCAGTCAAGCATTATCCAACAAAGTCATGCTGATCGGGCGGTAAATGGTGAAATATTCCAAACTTTTTGTGGTTTCACACATCACCTTTGAGAGCAGATGAGATCTGCCATACATAGCCATGCATTAATGAGGATACTCGGTTTATCTGCTGCTTTTGATACAGTAGACCCTATGATTTTATGGTCCAATTGTGATACTGCTATTTACTGGTTCAGGTCATATCTGGCAGATAGAACTATGATTGTGAGGGTCTCTTGATTACATCAGCCACAGCTTCTCGGTCTGTGGGATTCACCGGAGCTCAATTTTAGGACCTCTTCTTTGTCATTATATCTCCTTCCACTGAAATTCCTGATGAGAAAACATGGAGTTTCATTTCATTGTAATGCTGATGATAGTCAGTTATGTGTTCCCATTAACAAGAACTGTTCCTCTATTAAACCACTCCTATCTTGTCTACATGACATCAAAAATCCGATGGCCCTTAGCTTTTTGAGTTTTAATGACCAAATAACGGAAAGGATGGTGTTTGGTCCAAGCGACTCCTGTGACCCGTCTAAAGTAAATTTGGGGCTCTTGGCTCTACATGTTAAATAGTGTGTTTTAAACCTGGGTTTTAAAATGGATAGTGATTTTAGGCTTGACTCTCATATCAACTCAGTGGTATAGAGCAGCTTCTTCCTGCTGAGGCGGTTAACAAAGATTAGGGCATTTCTATCCCAACGGCACTTTGAGAAAATGGTCCATGCCTTCATCACATCCCGGCTGGATTACTCTAATTTGCTTTATTTTGGGGTCAACCAGTAATCCCTCTCACTTCTGCATCTTATTTAGTACATTTGTTTTTAACAGTTTTATTATGTTTAGCTTTTAATGTGCAACAATTTGTTTAATTTTTACTTGTGAGAGCTTTATAAAAAGAGGATGATGATGAAGGAACTCTTTACTGATTTAAATTTTCAATTTGTTAGCTGCTGCCTGTGAGTCAGTCAGCTTCTCTTTAAGTCCATATAGTTTAAAAATGCTTGCTTGGGGCTTGTTCTCATGTTAATTAAGCATATGTTTTTTCCTTATTTTAGACTTCAGTTTCAGTTTTTTGTTCAACAAAATAATTGAAATTATCGATCAACTGGCTGCATTTACTGTGCTTCTTTGTTTGAATTGTTTGATTTCAAGTTATCTTTTCAGTTCATGTTCAGTTTTCAGGTTTTGTTTCAAAGTTTCACTTGGTTCCATTTGCTAATCACCCACAGCTGGCTTCAGTTAAGTCAATCATCTTCCGTGTATTTAAGTTTCTGATTTTCAGTGATCACTTGTAATGTCTTATGCAGTTGTTGCTCTGTTTGTTGTGTTGTTTGTTGATTGATCGCCTTTTTTTTGGGGGTGGTATTATTATTATTATTATTATTATTATTATTATTATTATTTTTATTTATTTATTTATTTATTTATTTATTTATTTTTAAATAAGGTTACTGACAACTTTACTTTTTATTCCTACTTTAATTTTTGTCTTAAAAAGTTTTGGTCCAGAGCTTCCACTGGCACTGCACCAAGCTGACCTGGGGTCTGCCATTACCAGTATGGCTGCAACTTTTGACAAAATCAAATAGGTTTTGTCTTGAGCAAACTGCCAATACAACAGTGTAGGATGCTAATGTTTAGTACAAAAAGATTATATGGATGAAGCAAAATAAAAATAATTTGACATTTTTAACTTAACCATATTAAATATTGAAAACATATTTTGAGGTTTAAAAATCTTAACGATTACAAGCAAAGTTAGTTTTCTTAAAAAAACAAACGTGTCAGTTGATATATTTCTTTGTTGAAGCAACTTTGAAATGGTATTCAATGTTAATCTTTTATTAAGACAGATTGCCTCCATCTATATGTATCAAAAAAATAAAATACATTGAACAATTGTACACCAAATGCAGTTACTATGTGAATTCCAATCGAAAATGCATTATCATTAAAGTTTAAGCATAAAAGTGACAGCATCAGTGCAACAACAGTTTGGGTCAGTGAAGGCTGAAACCATTCAGTAGCACACATAAGTTCATGTTTTTTGCCTCCGTCTCCTCTCTTTCACCTTAGACAAAAAGAGGGGCCTTTAATGTCCATATTAATGTAGAAGCAGGTGGTAAAGAAGTCTTTGTTAATCACTTAATGATGTATACCCCCCTCTTAACATGGTGGCTTTTTCATCACCCGTATTCCTTGTGCATGGGCTGTGGAAACTTTATAAAAAGTTTATCTTACCATGAAATGAGTAAGCACGAATAAATGGCTAACGTGGGGTTTTGTCAGTCAAAGCAGTGGACCTATTGGGGGTCCACCGACTGGGCAGGTTTTGGACCATATGTCATCATTCCAAGCCTTTGTGTGGGCGTGTCTCTGTGGCAACAGCATCAGCTGCGGCCTTTGTGCTTGCCGATTCAATGGCCCATATATTCATTGCAGGGCCGGCGTGGGCCCCGCAACAGAAACAAATTGATACATACAAGTCCCAGCCCCGTTTGGCTTGCATGACACTTTTCAAATGGACAAAAAAAGGCATTTTACTCTGTAGAAAATCTTGAGAAAAGCTTGGTATCTATGGTGATGGTGCAGTTAAAGCAGCCATGGGCCATTAAACTCCAATCAGATGTAAATTTGGGCTGCTCCCAACCCCACCGAGAGAAAGCCGTCTTCACACAGCAGACACAAATTAAACAGTTTGTTTGCCAATTCACATGTCATCTTAATGAGTTTTTACTCGTTTCCTCTTTGTTTAAATGAAGAGAATTACAAACCATCATTGATTTATAATATGAGCCACTCCACTTTTCTACACATTCTTTTCTCACAAGTCAGGTGATAAAACACATGAAGAGTAGGAAAAAAATAAACAGGAACCAGGGGTAAAACATTAATTTTAGATTGTTAAAACAAACCTTTTCTTAAAAATTACTCATCATTGGAGGTCATGTTTTTTTGGGCCTATTTCATTGAAGGCATAGATTATCCCAGTCTAATCCTGGACAGTAATATTTTTATCCAGGTTAAAAAATCTGTCTCCTGCTCTGATTAAAAGCTTTATCTGAGTAAATTGTTTATTTTACTCCCACTAAAATGGCTCTGAAACAGAGGAAACCAGTTTTAGCAAAAACAAGAGGGTTACAGTGTCTCCAGCTCAGGAAATAATGTGCCCCATGATTGGACAGAGAAAATATTTTTGCTTTGCCCAGTGCTGGCACGTTTACTTTAGGTTGTCATGCAATGCTGTTCAGTTCTGGGGCTAATGTTATTGTAATAAGTATGGTTATTATGTTAGACACCGCCTGGCTTCTGTAAAAGTACAGAACAAAGAGGGGAAAATGAGCGGCACATTTATTTTACAGAATATGTTCATTTAGTAGTGGAAATGGAAAACTCTTCAATCCTGTAAGTGATATGAAACACATAAGGTTGTATAAGTAATTCAAAATCAAAAAATGATATCAATTTGTCTGAGTCCGAAAAGAAATATAAAAAAAAGAATCTGATAACCAAAAAAAAATCCTAATTTTTAAAGATTTTTTAATTGAATTTATGTATTTCAATTATTACTTTTGGTCGGTTCATTTTTCCAAGCAAAAGTTCACAAAAGTCCACACTGGAGACCCTCAGTGGTTAAGGCTTAAACACTAATTATTGTTTTTACTTCCAGCGTGAACCCTTTTAGAAGCAGTGAAAGGGAAGAAAACCATGGCTGCTGCTGATAAAATAGGTGTGTGGTCTTGTTGTTCTGCCTTTTTTCATTAGTCTGCACTCTGGAGCCTGTTTTTCCTCCTCTTTCACCCCTCATACAGTAAAAGTGCACTGTTATGACAACGCCAGGCAGACCGAGCACAGTACGAGCTTCCACTGGCACTGGACCAAGCTGACCTGGGGTCTGACATTACCAGTATGGCTGCAGCTTCCCCGGGGATAGATCATTGTTGCTCAGTGCTGCTAAAGATGCCCAGTTTCTCTTGCCATGTCATCCATGATGGGGAGGGGGAATACTAACCTGACAAAAGAATGATTAACTACATCACTAACAATAACAGATTGCCTCATCATCATGTGGAACTGTCTCCAGTGTCTGAACTTCCAAAGAAGTTTCATTGCTTTTTTTTAGCAGCCCAGCTGGTGACCAAACTCGAGCAAAACCACAGGCAACTTGAAGCTTTTTAATAATATTTCTGAAATCTCATGTCACATTTACCTTGGTATAATGCTAAATTTTACTATTAAATACCATCATTCTGTGCAGCTGCCTTCAGCTTCAACGTATGGGCAAAGATTCACATATAGAGGCTCATATTCATGTAGATAAGGTCATGTCCATTTTAAATGTACTAGACATGATTTACTTCCTGGATTGACCCATGTAGACATTTAGCAAAAATCATCTATTTAAGTGTACTTAGGCAAAATATTTTAAGTTTTCTTTTTATTATTATCTATTTATATATTAAACGTAAAATGTTCCATTTTAGTCTTAAGTATTCAATTAGTACGCTTCATACACTACAAGTACATGGTCTGAAGTTTACTTGCTACAACTATGTTCAAGTATTTCAATTTTGGTATCATTGAAAAGCCTCAAATGCCCTGTGTAAATGCCAAAAATAGTTAATTCTGATCAGGAGGCTAGTAATATGTTTCTGATCTATAACCAGATGCTGCTACAACCCTATGTAAAGCATTAAAAATAGGTATATGACGATTCATTTTAACAACAATTTGATTCATATCATTGTTTGTGGTTGACAATACAATTCATAGTTGACATTGGTTCATTTTGATCAAGCTGATTTGGTCTGATCCAAATATTCAACCAGTGTGACTCAGAGATAAATACCTGGGGACTGAACAGTTCAGGTGTTTTCCAGAATTCACGTATTTCTTGCATGATAATCAAGTGTAAATGAAAAATGTGTACAAACAAACAAGTAAACAAGAATAAATGGCAAATCCATTTACATTTTAGCCCACATTTTTCAGTATTAATAAAATTTTATTTGATATTGGAAGATTTGTTTCATTTTGATTGGTACTGGTTTATTCGACAAGCAACTTGCCTCAGATTGATCTGGTTGTATCATAGGAATGAAAATCAATTTTAAGTATTTCACTCCTGATGAAAATATTTGAAATAAAACTTCGGTTGGAGAATATTTAAAAAGCATTTTTAAACAGTTGTCAATTGCTCTGTACTGCAAACCTTTAGGCATTGAGTGACTTTTGTTATCGCTTTAATGGTTCAGGCTCTAAAGGCGATTTCATCTGAAATATTTCTGGGAACAATGGAACATCTACATTTATGCAACATTGTTCGATGGATCTCTTAAGTTTTAACTTCATCTGAAATAAAATGCTTTCACAGACAACCGTGCTCTTTTACCCAGTTTGGTAAAACTATGCTTCTGTGTCTCTGCCTGTATTTTTTGTCATTGTCGGTTTGATCTGTGTATTCATCTAATTTCTGCTTGTTTTCCCAAGCATGTTGGGCTGATGCAAATGGTGTGTTTGAGCAAAAACAATCATTAGCTCATGATCAAAGTATGAGAACCAAAAGGTCACCACATCAGAGCTGCTGGAAAGTGCTTCAAAGAGCAGAATAAAAGAAGCCGTGAGGCCATATGAAAAGCAAAGGGAGTGAATAGGAGGCAGGATGGCGTACTGTCTGGCTGTCTGGTGTCCTCACAGAGCTCCAACTTGTCCACTGGTGGCTGTGGAGGATTCATTAAAGTTTACAATCCCTCCCCCTGCACGTGAGTGATAGGTCCTTCCAGCATCACAATTTCTTCTAAATGACCACGGATCATCCCACTCCTCTTTAGCCCATCTGCCTTCATGAAACCAACAAGGGATGTGTTGTTATATAAGGGCAAAGAAAAAAAAGAGGTAGAAAAGTTGGGCTCTGGAATATCCCTTCAAATTCTTCGTGGTCCATGAGCTCTAATTATTCAGAGCTTATCTTTTCAGCTTGGCTGATCCCCAAATGAAGTGCGGGCCGTATTACTGCTGGCCGGGTGCACCTCTAAAGAGGGTGAAGAAGGATCAGGGATGTGGGTTATGGTGTCAATCTGGCTCTGACCCCAAGGGTTGTGGAGGTGACGTTATGCAGTCAGAACCCCCTGGCATCTCCTTGTAGCACGTCTGTTTAGAGCCTATCTCCATAAGAGTGAAAGGCCAATCGCATTAGAAGAGGTTTCTTTCCATCTTAAAGCAAAAAGAAGGTGAAAGACATTTCCAACCACAATGTTAGTGACTCTTGACTTTAGAATGAGCCCCAAGATGGTGGGTGGAAATGGTGGAAAAGGTGGAAGTCAGAGGGTTAAGCTGGCAGACCAGGGCTGTGGGTGGTGTCAGAGATGCATCAGATGCTGCTGGAACACCCTCACAGGTATAGAAAAAAATGCATAAATTATTAATTATGATAGTTTAAAATAAGCAGTTTTCCATTTTTGCACTGATTTGGAAGGTGGTCCTAAAGTGCAAATCACATCAACCAATCATCCAATGTAAAACCATTTTAAAGATCACAATGCCAATTAAAAGAACAAAACACACAAGATAAACATTACATTTTAGAAATTAAAAAACCATAACAAAATAAAAAAAATAGAAAAAATAAATAAACAAAAATTAAACTCTTCAGAAACGTAGAGTTTCTGGCAGTCATTATTAACTGTTAAACAAAATAAGAAACTGGAAAAGGTAGGTAGACATTGCTGATTGGGTAATGATGTTTGAGTATTTTTAAAATACGTCTTCAATGTGCACATACTAATAAAAGTTTGATTAGTACGAAGCAGATCCAGTATCATGCTAAAAAACTGAAATGATGGAGAAATATCATGATCCAATCAGCGATGTCCCATTGTACCAACCATTTCCAGTTTTATTTTACTTTTTTTTCCCACTTCATTTTGATTTCAAGAATTACTTTTGTTTTTCAAATTTTTTTATTTTCGTTTCATTTTTTGATGTACCACATATGTGTGTGTGTGTGTTTGTGTGATGATGGAATTCATTCAGTTACCAAATACAGTGTAACAAGCAGCTTGGCCATAGTGCCTAAAAGTCAACACAATCTAAGAGGGGCTTTCAGAGTGTGTTGCCAGGATTTGTTTTGCCCCACCTCTGTTCTGAGTGAGGTTCAAACCTCTGCACTTGGCACTGAGCCGGGGCTTGATGGGAGACTGGTGCCCCTCTGTTCTGCGGTGGCCCATCCAGTCCACAAGAATCTCGGACTTTTAGATCTCTCGACAAATGCCTCTGATCCCTCTCTTTTCTTCTGGCTTCATGGAAATGGCAGGGGAATTCTCATGCCACCGCACAATACCTAAACAAGCGGGTATGTCTAATTCAATTAAGTCTGCAATGCTGTGCCAAGTGGGTCTTGGTCCTGTTTGACAAGGATAATGAGCAGACGAGGTGGAAGAGGAGGAGGAGGAGGGGTGACTGTTGGGTTGCACTGGGCTGAAGATGGAGTCCTGGGCTCATTCAGGCCTTCATACTGAATTCTTTTTATACTCTACCCTGTACTTTAACATTTCCAGATGACCTGACTCATTTGGTGTTGAATGGAATATGTTGCATTCCATCACTGCAGCTCAAACCATCCTGACAGAGACTGAGACTTTAAAGAAGTGTGTCATTTTACTATCCATGTCATTTTACTATCCACAGTCCAAAGACGAAACATTTTTAAAATGTGTGTTCTCTCATGTGGGTTGGTTACTTGGAACGTTTTTCAGAGTCTGGGTTTGTCATTGCTGAAAAAAACTGTAGAAATATAATGCTCAAATTAACTTCTTGTTTCACTTCTGGTGTCATAGTCAAAGTTTTGCAAACCCCTGACCAAAGTCTTCAAGTGCTGATGATTATAAAGCAGCTGATGTAACTTATGGAAACCAGGTGGCCAATCAAGAGAATCAAGAATGAACTCTTTTAAATCACGTCAGAGATGTGAGTTGTTTGCACCAAACAAGCACATAAAAGTGAGGTAAGAGGTAGAAACTCTACTGACTCGCACTTTAAAAATCAACACTGAATAGAGCTGCTTGAATTAAATTATCTGGATTAACAGCAACTCCTTTTTAGGAGTCTCTACTAGACAGCTGAATTCAATTCATTGAGTGTTAAATTGAGACTGTTGGTGCCACAACACCAACACTGAAACTCTGAAGTTGCTGTGTAATCTCTGGAAAATTAGGAACAAGATGAAGGCATGGCTGTAACCAATACATTTTTTGATTAAGGGAACTTTATAAAATTTGACAAACTTTTAAGATTTTACTTTTGGTTTTTAAATGTTTGAATGGTCTGGCACCTCTGTATCCCTCTGAGCTGTTACATATGTATCGTCCACGTTGAGTAGATCTGAAGAACAAATGCTTTTAATGGTTGCCAGGACTGGGCTTGTGGCTCGGGGAGACAGAGCCTTTTCAGTTGCAGCTCCTAAACTCTGGAATGCTCTCCCCTTCTCTGTGAGGTCTGCCAGAACCGTCAGTGATTTTAAGTCACTTTTAAAAACTCATCTTTTTAGTCAGACTTTTAACTCCAGTGAGCGGATTTAGTGGGTCAGCTTGTTAATTTTTTGTAATTTTATTCTTTTGTTGTTTTATTGCTTTTATTGTATCATATTGTCTCTGATTTTATGTTAAGCACTTTGGTTGCTTCTGCTTAATTAAGTGCTATACAAATAATAAATTGATTGATTGATTATTAGTATTTAGCAAAACTGAAACAAAATTTTTGCAGCATGACTTTAAAAAAACATCTAAATCCATCAATTTTTTCTACCTCTTATCCAGATTTGGGATTGTATTGGCAGCAGTCTCAGTAAAGAAACCCATCCCTTCCCCTTCCAGCTTTTCGAGAGGACACAAAGTTGTTCTCAGATCAACTGGGAGACCTCGCTTCAGGATGTCCTCAGTGTGCTGCAGCGTCTTCTTGTTGGACTCCCTCCTAACACCTCAATAAGGAGGTGACTTTCTTGACAGATGTCCAAACCACCTCAATTGGGTCTTCTCAATATTGAAGACTTATGGCTCCATTCTGAGTTCCCTCCAAATTGCTGAGCTTCTCGCTCTATTTGAGATACCCCGGCCACCCAGCAAAGGAATCTCATTGCTGCTGAATGTATTCTTGCTGTTGACTGTTCTTTTGGTTCTTACAATAATATCATGGGTGACATCAGCCCATTACAGTACTAATTCAAATTCTGAAGTCTTGCAGATACCCCACAGATTTGTCGATCAGTCTCACACTCTTTCAATCTTTGCCTTACTTGTGAAAACCCAGAAAAAATGGCAAATGGCGTATACTTGTATTGCGATTTTCCACCTTCCTCGAAGGCCTGAAGCGCTTTACGGTCACAGTCCCATTCACCCGCGTACACACACACTGACGGCCGCTCCGCAGCCGAACATTGGCACCAACCTTGCACCAGAGGCAAGGTAGGGTTCAGTCTTTTGCCCAAGGACACTATGACACACGGGCAGACAAGGGAATCGAACCAACAATCTTCCGCTCAGAGATCAACCGCCTTACCGCTGCACAATGGCCGCCCACCCATCCAGAAACTTAATCTCTTCCCACTTAGAGAAGAAACTCGTTTCTTAACCACTTTTCCCAGTTGATAATCATCCCAGTTGCTTTCCAATCAGCTGCAAACCACAAACTTCAGATGAAAGTCATATGTGGAGAAATGCACATGGTGTACTTACTCCTCAAATTACAGAGATGAAATTCTAAGGCTGCTCAAGCAAAACTTTTTTGTCATCTGACTAAACCAAAAAAGTTAACCCTTTAACACTGGAGATATCACCTCTGAAACTTAAATGACACATGCTTTTTGACATAATTCTTTGACCATTCGAGCAATCAACTTGAATTAGCTCAATCTGACGAGTCTTAAATTAAAAATCAAAAGTACAAAATATCCATTCTCCAATGGACCCTAAAAATATATACTATGTCTATATCTATAGATATATAGATATAGATTTACGTTGACTGTGTAAAATATTAAAGAGATCCGGTGGGTAGTGAAAAAATATTAAGTTAAAGCTCTGGTGTAAAAGGGTTTATGGATAGACAGAGTCCAACTCTCACCAGAGGTGACTGACTTACTGCTGAATGTGCAATTTTTTGCTGATCCAGAGCTACTGCTCCCACATGAGGTTGCAGAGAGGAATCGTAGAAGATAGTCCTACAGCTTTGAGAAACTCACTACCTCATCCACTCCCAATGAACAAAACCTTCAAAATTCTATCCAGTCAATATTTTGGGGAAATCAGTGAGGAAACAGATTCAAGATCTAAAGTTTATTTGGCAGGTTAAAAAAATAAAAATAAATGCCTGTTTAGAGGTGATATAGTTTGTTTTAATGTGTTTTGGTCTATCAGCAGTAAAAGGTTTTTTTAAAATAGAAAACTTTGACACTGCTACCATGATCTCCGCCTCCATTTCTCAAATGTCAGAGCAGAAAGTTGCTAAATAGCATGGCAGTCATGGTTGACAAGATGTCAGACGTTGCTTAAGAAAACCAGCTTTTCTCCATTTTTGACACTTTAGGCTTTAGCTGGGAACCATCTCAGACCTGAGTGCCTTTTATTTTGGCTAAAGCCTTTTAAGGACTCCTGCTGTTTTTCTTAGACCCTTGTCCCCATCCACCACAAAAAAGCGCTCAAACATTTGACTTTCTCACAGAAACAGCTTGCTAAATGGTATTTCTGTAATGGACTCCTGCTAGGGTTCATATGCGTTGTATAGCCACATTGCACAAAGTTGAGTCAACACGATTACCATGAGAATGCACCCAAAGAAAGCCCCAAAAAGGGTTTTTTTGAATAAAAATCTAAAACTATAGAATTCTTTGTTTTCCCATGGTAGAAAAGATGAAAATCAAAGACATCGATGGTCATTTTTTTCAATTGCCAAAGTGCTGCCGATTGAATGTCTTATTTACATCCCAAAGAAAAGAGCCACATTTCCAAAAGGATGGGAAAGCAGGGGCCTCTATTATGGCGGTGCTGGTCAGAGAGGCCGTGGCTGCTGCGGCAGCCTCCCTGCTGGGGAGCGGTTAACAAGGCCTCAGCTGAATTAAAGAATGGCAACGAGTTTTTAATTGGTGACACATTATATTTATCAAGCTGACAGCGGAGTGACTGCGCTGTAACCTTTCTTGTTTTGTCCTTGTGCTCGAATTACTTCCCCCAAGGTGCCCCTGTATGATACCCCCCGTCTGCCGGGGTCCCTCACGTGTGAAGATGGAATAAAAACGTAATAATTGAGCATCAAGTTGAATGATAACACTGAATTATTCATAAGAGAGCCTTAAAGTGCAAGATAAATCCACCCCCTCTTCTTCATTCTTTCTTCGTAAAGCTCTTCTTAGTCCCTGCATCCAATTACTCCACTTTAAGGCTTAGCATAAAGGCAAATCCTTCTCCAATCCATTTTGTACATTGAGGTTCTGCTTCAAGACTGAAAAACGTATTAGGAAGTGTTTAATATTTGTGTTTGCTCATAGATCCATGGCATGTACAATGGTCTGTCCATGGAACGTCTCGTGATTTTCCACAGAATCCTGAAAGGGCTGTTGTTGTGAGACCATGTGGTCAAATATTTTTGAATTGCAGTGAAATTAAAAAATTTAACTTCTTTAGTGTTCTTGAATATAGCTTGGATATAAAAAATGTAGCATGGGGGGAAAAAAAAAGTTGTTTTTTTCCCTTTCAAAAATAACATTTTAGAAGTTTTTGAGGGGGACAAAATGTAAAATGCAACTAAACCAATAATTAAATAAGTTTAACCTATTAACTGTTTTAAGTGAATTGTAAATTAGTTTTTGTAAAAACGTTCTCAGAATCAGCAAGATACACAAAAAGCTCTAAACAACACTAAAGGGTTTCGGGTTAAGAATGCAACCAATTGAACTACTTTGCACACAAAAGCTAATATCCAGAAACTTAACACTCGTGCAGTTTAATTTTAAACACTGCTTGTTTTTAAGCAACAGCAGGTTCACAAAAGTTCTAGAGGAAATCTTTTGTTGTCTTTGGGGCGTTCCTACACCCAAAGAGGGGGCGCACACTCAAGATCCACGCCATGCTCTTCAAACTGAGGGTGAGAGGGGAGCGAGGCTGAAGGAGGCCTAATGAAATATTTAAGATTTAGGCTAAAAAGAAACTTTGAAAAAGTCTGGAACAAAGGGGGTCGGCCGTGGGCCCCTATTGTCCCGAGACCTGGCGGAAACAGGGGCCACTATGCTACAGATGTGAGGAGAGCCCATATTGAGCAGGGATGTGTTAGCTCTGCTCACAGCTGTGTCGCTGCACTCCCACCCCAGCCACCAGCCCCCTGCCTTTGTGAGCCTTTGTGAGGTGCATAGAGTGGCGATTTTACACCGAGCTGATTGCACAGCAACGGCTTTGTGTCTCCCCAAAGGAGGCTCGGCCCATTCCTGACCATCAGTACTCATTCCCTCGGCATCATGGGATCACACATTCATTCTAGTCCCATCAGCCCACACAACCTCATCGCTTTTATTATCTGAGGATGACACGGTGATGAATCCCCCTTCTGTTGGCCGATGTAAACTATGGCAGTTAGTTCGAGGAGGGAGGGGGTCTCGTCCTGCCTCTTCGTCCAGGTCCTGCCTATTTAGCACTTAACTGCATCTGATTTATGTCTGTTTTACTTTCTAATTTATTTCTCTTTATGTCCTTTTGTAGTCACAGTGAGATGCTTATATTTTTTCTCGTTTTGTTTTTTGAAGGAAAAGTCACATGGCCTTGAAAGAACTAGGAGAGGAAATCAAGGTTTTTATTAGAATCAAATTCAAGCAAAAATAATTATTGTTGTCATGTTAAAAGTAGTCAGGCTTTGGTCATTTGGTCCCATATTTAAGCAGCGAGTAAAAACATCAAAATAATTTGATGGCCTTTCTTCTTTAAAAAAAAAAAAACTTTTACATTGACTTTCATTTTTTAAGACCTTATCTTAAATAACGAAGATTGTTTTATAACTAAAACTATAGAGATACTATAAAAATTACAGGGGTAAAATAGAATCTTATAGTTGACATGAAATTACTATGAATTTTCGAGAAACAAAACCAGTGATAATTGTGAACAAATCACATTAAAGCTTTAACACGGAGCCTTTATCTATATGTAAGAGCATCTTTACTATGAATGCTTTGTGTAAATGTTGTTCCTGAAATGGGCCAGACAAATGCTGCCACTTGTTGCACTGACAGTGCTCTGATGGACTGCCTTGCAAAGTGACAGCTGGGGTAGCAAATAAACCCCTCCTGTGACCCTGAACAGAATGAGGGAAGACACTGAAGATGTAGAGATTGGATCAGTTAAAGAGGCTGTCATTTCCTCATGAACATACTATATTTTCTCATAAGACATTGTTTTATTGATATTTGAATGACACAATCTCTGTCTTCTTTCTTTCAGTCTCTTAGTTATATTTTTCATCTTAGTATTCTGTCATTTTTTTTGGCAATTGTTTGGATTCAGTCCTTGGACACGTGACGTGTTTGTCTAGTTTATTAATAATTCACTTTATTTCAGACTCAGATGCGGTACATAAAAGAAGACAGAAACATACAAAATAAAAAATAAAATAAACAAATAAATAAATAATAAATATTAAATGGACTAGGTCTGTTTTCTAACAGCCATCATTTATTCCCTTCATTTGCATCACCAACACGTAAAAGGGACACTACAAGTTATATTGCTAAGTAAAGATATGTTAATATTAACCCAAAAACATTTAGTTTTTGAGATGGTATTGAGAAAGATAATCTTTTTTGTCTCAATCAATGATATTAGATCCAAGACATTGTGTGATTTTGAAATGATTGCTTCTTGCTTTTTAAGTTAAGCTCAGCCAACCATCAGTCCTTACAAAGAGCCTGTGTGCAATAACAGTCAGGCATAAAAGTATTTAGTCAGCCACCAATTGTGCAAGTTTGCCCACCTAAAAAGACGAGAGAGGCCTTTTGTTTTTATCATAGGTGTTCCTCAACTATGAGAGACAAAATGAGGAAAAAATGATCCAGAAAACCACATTGTCAGATTTTTAAAGATTTTATTTACAAATAATGGTGGAAAATATGTATTTGCTCACCTACCATCAAGCAAGATTTCTGGCTCTCACAGACCTGAAACCTCCTCTGCCCTACCTTCGTTGCCTTTATTAAGGTCACCTGTTTGAACTTGTTATCTATACAAAAGACACCTGTCCACAACCTCAAACTCCACAATGGCCAAGACCAAAGAGCTGTCTAAGGACACCAGTAACAAAATTGTTGACCTGCACATGGCTGGGAAGACTGAATCTGCAATAGGTAAGATGCTCAATGTGAAGAAATCGACGGTGGGAGCAATTGTTAGGAAATGGAAGACATACAAGACCACTGATAATCTCCCTCCATCTGGGGCTCCCCGCAAGACCTCATGGGGTCCAAATGATCACAACAACTGTGAGCAAAAATCCCAGAATCACACGGAGGGACCTAGTGAATGACCTGCAGAGAGCTGGGGCCAAAGTAACAAAGGCTACCATCAGTAACACACTATGCTGCCAGGGACTCAAATCCTGCAGTGCCAGACGTGTCCCCCCTGCTAAAGCCAATACATGTGCAGGCCAGACTAAAGTTTGCTAGAGAGCATTTGGATGATGCAGAAGAGGATGGGGAGAATGTCCTCCAGAAGAGGACATTCTCCCCATCCTTCAAACTAAAATATTTCTTTTTGCTTTATCAAGATGCCAGTTTCCTCGTTTTCTTGTCATAATTTTGATATACATAAACATATTTTTTTAAACACTTAGCCTTTATAAATGTCTTAATATTATGTTCATCTTATTTTATTTTATTTCTTATTAGTATAAAGTATTTTGTTTCCTATACAGATTACAAAAACGTATAAAAAAAAAAAACAACTGAAGAAAAAAGTTTGTTCACGATCTTATTGTTTAATGGTCATTTTGACACTTAAGGGCATTTTACACAGAATGTTCCTTCTTTTCATTTGGATGATTGATTTAATTATGCTGCAGTTAAAGCAAATGTCCTTCACCAAAGGTAGAAAATGTAAACCATCATGTTTCTCTCTATATTTTCTGTTTATTTCTGCTTTATTGAACTGCACTAAATCAAAACCATGTTCCTTCTGATAGAGCTGAACCGGGTTTGATGATTCAAATGAAAGGAATAATATATAAAAACAGAGTGATGCAGGGCTAACTAACCTGTTGGACTCCTTTTCATGCAAGTAAGGAGTTGCTAACTACACCTTCCTCTCAGTTTATCTCTCAGTTCTTCACAAAGACCTGTCACATTTAATGGCCTGCTGGATGAGTGGGCTTCTGTAACCCTCTCCTGAAAACCCCCCACAAAGAAAGGCTCACGGTCAGCTAATGAAGCCTAATATTCTTTAAATGGGGTCTAAACAATTAGGAAAGTGTTTCCCATGGTTCTCCCTCCAGCGGTCCGCGGCCGTCGGTGCAGCGGCTCTTCTGTTTGATGAACTCTGAATGTCTCCCATTGATGGGGGGTCAGAGCTTAGAGACTGTGCCGCAAAGGGACAACACTGAAAAGAGGGTCCCACACCGTGGCCTCAGCATGGCTCAGGCACACAAATAACCACTAACAGCCCCTCCACTTATCTGTCCGTGGGTTGCATTCATCAGCACTGAACAAGTCACTGAGTACAGAATTTTGTGAGATTCAGAGCATTTAGTCTTTCCCCTCACCACGAAATATTGTCTGATTAAAAACTCCACTCTTTAATTCAAAGATGTCAGGTTGCTTGTTCGCTTGTGTTTAAATGCGAATGCTCTTTTGGTGCCAACCTCTGGTCTGGCATGAGCAGGCTGTGGAAATGCATTATGTGTGAGCGGGGTTGATTGGGGTATTAGCACTGAGTGCGTCAAACTGCGACACAAATAACCATTCAGATAAGTTGTATCTGAAATACTTTATAATATATCATCCTTTGCAATAACAGATGCTGCTCACATGCAACCTGCAGAATCAGGAAAGTGATCTGGCTTGCATGCAACCACACTCTTGTCTGTTTTTTTCCGTTTTCATACATCTGCAAAGATGTGTGAAAATACAAAGAAATTTGATATTCATGCTCATTGTGGCACAACTAATTGTTCTGGTTCTATACTATAAGATAGCTAAACTACAACTGTAGCTGACCATACAGAGGCAATTACAGAGGTCTTTGGGGTTAAGGAGAGAGCAAGGGCTTTGTTTGCCCCCATCTCATGAGTGAATGGACATGTATAGGAGGATGAAGGAGAAGACGCCAATTAAAGGATGGAGGATTTAATTTTCCTTCTTTTTTTTGTCATGTGCTGTAATTAGACTCAGGTTCCAAATAACTTCTCCAAGTACTATGTATGTTTCCTCATTTGCCACCTCTTTAAGAGCAAAACATTTTTCACTCCCCGACGGTCAATTCTAAGTGACTTGACAGACTGGGGGAAAAAAAGCTCCAATGCACACATCTTTTGGGGCTTCTAACACACTTTGCAGTTTATACACACAGATATAAGTGGAGTCCCTAAATTCTTCCGCCCAAAACAGTTCAAACACTGACTGACATGCTTTAAACAGAGGTAATGCATGGGCTTGGTGTATATATATTCCTGTGAGCCTCTCCATAGAGTGCACTCTTAAACAGACGTCCTGAGAGATGACATAAAAGCACTTCAGAGCTTCTGTCAGCTTTGATGCTGAAAGCAGGAAATGAGTCACATCCAGTGGTTTCAAGTGTGCAACTTCATTCATGACCACATCCAGTAAATCAAATGTTCCAGAAACACGTGAGCAAACAAGGAAGTTCCCATTTGGTTAGTTTTGCTCTAAATCTTTGTGTACAGTCCTTAGCTCAATGATTTAGTGGCTGTTTCTCCAAACTGCAGTCCAGTAACCAATGATGCTCCTTCGGTTTTCCTAGCTATGAAGTCCCAGCTGTTTCAAATGATGAGATAAATCTGCCTCAACTATGACACACAAATGAGGAACTATTGCCCTGCATATCTAAACAACAAATCAGACCGTGACCCCATAAACTCCCCACCCTGTGGCACACACTCCCTGCTTCCTGACTCTGGGAAATCAAGAGTCCAGCAGCTGTTGTCCGAGTAGGTGGTGCAGGGAGGGGCAACCAAGGGGCATGGGAAGGATTTGAGTGTGCCATGTTAATAACTCACAAGTGGCCTGCACCAGTGGTCCTTCTGTTATTACTGTGCCACCACACTTCTGGCATCTGACCCAAAGATGCATTCCTGGTGTAATGGGCAGCAGCTGGGCCCAGGCGTTCCTCGAGGACTGCAAGCAAAAAGCAGACCAGGGCACTGTTGGCAAACTCCCACCCTTCTCACCCCTCTGGGATTCTAAGATTCTTCCTCCCCGCTCATTAGCCCCGCCAGGAATTTTCTGGAGTGTTTTTATGGAGGAGGACTTCACAAAAAATATTATTTGGAGTAATCAAGCTCACCTGGGTAACTGGTGACACATTCTTTCAAATCCTATTTTATTTAGAGCATATTTTGTCTGTAGTTATTCAAGTTATGAATTGGCCTCTCAGGCATCTCGGTAAAAGTATGTGGTCTTGCATCAAAAACATTGGAAATGTTTGCCAGATTCTCCCGAGCCTGCTTTCAGCAGGTGTGGACTGGTGAGAGTGGTTGCCACGTGAACACTGCTTTAGACCAATCGCTGCTTACTGAAGTCATCTGGCTCCAACATGGCAGCACCCGTGTCACAAAAAAGGGCAACTGAATTTACTCCATTTTGTTTGAGCTGGAAGTAAGTCATTTGGTATGGGTGAAGTAAAAGTCCCTCGGTCCAGTTCTCATATAAAGTCAATGATTCAGAGTGGAGGGTTAACTGATGAGTGGCGTTTAGAGTGATGTAACTGGCCAGCATGCCCTTAAAAACAGACTCCATGCACTGGGAAGACAAAACTCAGTTCGTTGCAGTTTGCGCAGTGACAGACAGGCTTCTTCTCCTTCTCCTTCTGCAGAAGTCTGACAAAACTTTTCGTTTCCTGTGTGGTTCATCTCTTTAAGAGATAGGCATAACCCTGACACACACCACAGAATTACAGCTCAACTGATCTCTTGTCTGCCATGTTTTCATGTGACGGTAATTATAATCTGAATCAATCACTAAATGAGATGTTCACAGAGCTGGAGATGAAGTAACCACAAACACACTCATGTTTTCAGTCCCAGTTGTAGTCTAAACTTTGTACTGAAATCATAAAAGACAGATGTGTTCAAAATGTTAACATGAGCCGAGAATAAAAAAAAAATCAGCTCAACCAACTGTATCAACAGAAATTCATTATATATGAAAATAAAATTGTACACCTCCTACTAAGCTCAAAAACAATGAAGGCTTGTGCCAGTCCTGAACGCCTCCTCTTCAGAGGAAGAAAGTCCTTTGCAGCCTCATTTATTTGCTGGAGTGTATTTGTTCAAAAGTACCTTCTTTCAGTGCAGCGCATGCACATGAGCAGAGGGGGCTGACATACAGACCTCTGTCTTGGCTGACAACCAGTGGTCAGAGCGGCGTTGGCAGCAGGATCGTGAGAAACAGGGGGGCGACACCCAAATGTCATCACAGCTGCAAAACTGCTGAGCATAAAATACAAATTACAGAAATATGCACCCTGAGGCCTCCCAAAAATGAAAACAGAGGCACATTTGAGTGGCTTTAGTCCATCTGAGCAGAGGAGTTGATGCTTTCCTTGTATGCTGACGGAGTCTTTGCTGATTCACAGCAGACTTACGGCTTGACTTCTGCCAAGTTTCTGTTTATCAGGGCTGTCTCATAAAGTACAAGTATGTGACGTTTAAACTGAGCAAGACCTTGGGGGAGTAAGACATAATAATTATAGACAGAAAATCATTTAAGCTTGAAATTATATTATTTCCTCAACTTTTTTTCCTCTTTTGTTATAACAAATTAGAATCACATTTGGTAGAACATAATACTGAGATTCGCAGTTAAGGTCTTCTGAACAAATTTTAGGTCCATGCAAAAAATCCAGGAAGTGCTTCATTACTAAAACTTGATTTTTACAGTAAATTATATAAATAATTTAAATACAGAAAAAATAAATGTGTTAATGACAGGAATTTAAGTATATCTGTGTTGCAATTAAAACAGTCTGTCTACAAGTGGATTCATTAGAATGGAGCAGAGCAGAGAACTTGTGTCCTGCTGATTTTAGATTTTGTGTATCCACTCCAAGCTTTTTCAAATAGCAATTTCTTTTTGCTCCTGTGTCACAACGATTTGAATAAAGAAATACTCAAACTCAACTTTAATCTTAAATTTCTTTATATACACTGACCAAAAATATAAACGCAACACTTTTGTTATTGCTCCCATTTCAGAGTGGCCTTTTCTTGTGGCCAGTCTAAGGCACACCTGTGCAATAATCATGCTGTCTAATCAGCATCTTGATATGGCACACCTGTGAGGTAGGATGGATTGTCTTGGCAAAGGAGAAGTGCTCACTATCACAGATTTAGACAGATTTGTGAACAATATTTCAGAGGACTGGTTATTTTGTGTATGTGGAAAATGTTTCACATCTTTGAGTTCATACCACAAAAAATGGGAGCAATAACAAAAGTGTTGCGTTTATAATTTTGGTGAGTGTTTATCTGCTCCATCATGAGAAAATGCCACAAGAGCATGTTAAAAACACCAAAAAAACAATTTTCATTGGAGTGGGTCTTTAATGAATAAATTGTACTTGTTTTCATATGCTAGAGTACTTCTTTTGTAGAGCGTTCAGAGCTCATCTAGTTGCATCAAAAGGTTAGTTATAGGTTATTCATATCATGAAACTGATGAGACACATGTGTGTGTATTTATCCATAAACAGGTCTCTGGGCATATTTGTGTATGTTGGTGTACAATAGTAACACAGTACAGGTTGGTGTTTGTTTGTGTTTGAGAAAGAAGCTGGGAAAGTTTGAGACACAGTAGCCGAGTGGGTGGTGGTAGATTTGTGGTTTGGTTGAGTCGGGGGTGTTACACTCGTGTGAGCTTAAGGAGGTAGATGAAGCAAAGGGCTGAACAGAAAGGGAGTGAGAGCTTGTGCTTGTGCCTTTCAAGGTGTGTTATTTGTTCAAGGCTGTCCAAACATTTACAGAGCGCTGGCAGTCCTGGAATGCAGAGGCAGGGCCCAGACCGAAAGCAGCAGCCGTGGGAAACTGCTGCTCTCCTCAACCTCTGCAGGCTTGTTCCCCCTCAGGCAGAGTGTCAACACAGACAGTGCCAAAGATGTGTGGGCCTGATAGTGACATGACTTGTCAGCAGCAGCAGACACACACACACACACACACACACACACACACCACACACGTGCAGTGCAAGCAGGCGCACAGCCCGGCTCACTGCCTCGCTTGCAGACTGACACACATTAACTAACCGAGGTGAGGTAGAAGCTGCCCACACACACACAAATATAAGTCTCTTGCTGCTGTGAAAGACACACAAAGAGCTCTGTGTTCTGCTCAATCTGTAGATTCAATAAGACACATTTTTAGCCAAACTGCCCTTGATCTTGTATTTTGTTTTGCAAGTCCACTAATGTAGCAGAAATGTCATTATGAATCTATTTTACTACATTGTTTTTTTAATATAAGGGAATTGGGCAAATTACATTTCCATTACTTTAGAGTATTAGTAGCTTGCCCTTTAACCAGATTTTCACTTCTTTCATACACACAGGATATCAAAACAATCATCAAGCTAGAAGGTGAGCAAAATGGAAGATGTTAAACCTTCCACTTTGTGCTTATTTTTTTTGATTGCACTAAAGTGACTGAGGGGGAACCTGCTGGTGCCAAGCATGGGAACCAGGCATTCTAGAGAGCCACACTAGGAAGTCAGCTTTCACAGTGCACCGCTGAAGCCATATCTTGTGATAAGAGTTGAGTTCAGAATGCTGGCCGCAAGTCCATGACACGCACGGGTGCAGACCAAGTTCACGCGTACCTCAGTCCACCTGTTCTCCACTCAGTCACAAACCTCAGCTGAGATAATGTGTGACTGACACATTGAACTTCACACCGTGTTTACCTATTTCCAACTCAAAATATAGCCATATATGTTTGCAAATAATAATTTAAATATAAAAGTCCAACAAGTTTTTAAAGTGTTCTTGCAGCTTTTTTCTATTGATGGAGGACATGTTTAAACAAAATCAAGGTGGAAATTGCATTTCTGTGTATGTCTTGAATCAAATCGTTGTGAATCAGGAGCAAATGAAAAACTACCATTTGAAAAGACTTTTGGATGTGGCCTTACAACTTACAACGGCAGAGCTACATGCTCTCTGCTCTGCTCTGTTCTAATGCATCCAGACAAATAAATCCCTACACGTCTTTGTTTTCCTTGTCCGAGCTGACATCTGGCTCAAAACTGTACGACTGGATAGCTCCAATATTGTTGGATGTTTATGTTGCACCGTTAATGTTAGTTTGGGGTTGTGAGGGATGTAAGCTAGCAAGAGACCGTGTAAACAAAGACAGGATGGGAAATAGGGACAGGGCTTCTCTGCCCCAACAGTCCTGTCTACAATTCAGAGCCAAAGTTCTAAGGAATTCCTGCCGCTCTGCAGAAACTATGTCCACGAAAGCGACATAGGTTTTTTCATTTTAGCTAAGAATGGCATAATCATCATTAAAAGACATCTAAGAACCCTTTTACAATAGATCATTGATATAAAGTACAAAAACAACTCATAACTTAGGTGTATTCATTTTGCTGATCTTTTCGTAACACATTTATATAGAATTTTAGCAAAAAATCTTATAAATTTTAAACATCAAATCTCCTCTCAGTTAAATGTTTCTTCAATAACAACTTGTTTCTGTTTGAATGATGAATAACAAGTATAGCATGAGGATAAAGATGCCTGTAGACTAAATAAAGTAAAAAACCCTATGTTTAAAACTGTGGTTTGTTGTGAGGAAACCTTCCTTATTTGATTAAAGATGTTCATTTGCCTAAGCGCCGGCAGAATACCTGCTGTTGACACAGAACTTCGGGTTGGTGGGACAGCTGCCAAACAAAGAAACACAGCTACACACCTCAAATGAGTGATACCTGGAGTCTGAGCGTATGACAAATCTGAGAGAAACTTGCTCATCATGCTTTTCTTCAGAGAATGGCTCTTTGTCTTTATCTCTGGCACACAGTCGCTGCGTCTGCCCTGGAGCTACATACACCTGCCTCCAACGCTGCCGCAGAGTCATGTTTCAGCAATGAGGCAACGTCCCACCAATAAGCTGCGGTGAGAACAGTTGAAGAGTGTGGTGGGAACTCTCCTCCCATCTCTCCTCTCTCTACCTGAGAACCGAGGCAGCAACAGGGAGGGGCCGCCCCGCCGCCTGCCGTCTGAATGAACACCAAACAAAAACTTACCAACAGGTGAGTTACACGAGTCAGTGTTAGTTTTTCTTTTTTTTCTGTTTCTTTTCACCCCCTCTTATTATTTTTCATTCATGGCTGCCATCCTGCTTTGCATTTTGGCAGGACTATAAAAAAGGAAACACTAAAAAAAAAACATTCAAAGTGTGGGAACCTTTCCCTGTTCCTTTTTTCCCCTTCGATGAGCTTTTATCAACATTAACTCAGCTTACACAGGTATTTGTGCACCTGTGGTCCAGGATTAGAGGATCATCTTTTTTATTGTGTGCAGAAACAACTACAGTGAACATTTTTTTCCACCTTTTGGTCTGAAATCCTGTGCTGAACAGCTGTAAAAGCTTAGACTGTCAAAGCAAACTGTATTAAATCTTTTTTAAATCTTAGCACAATAAACGAGAAATTAAGGAAGTACCTATTAGTTCATTGTTGCGTAACTTTATGATGAAAAAATGATTGAAGGCTTAATGATATAGGCTGTTTGAAGAAGTTGTTAGAAATCTGAAAGAACCGGTTGTTTCCTCATTGTTATCTCAAGACATCCATTCCATTTGACATAAGAAGTAACACCCCAAAGAAAACGTTTGTGGAATTTGATGTTTGCTGTTCGCACTATGTAAATAATTTCCCTGTTTATTCTAAAGAAAATAATTGAATAAAGATAGATTCATCTGATTGTTTGACCTCTTGACTAAAATTAAAATTCAAAAATCTTTTTGGAATTTTTTTCTTTTAGCAGCTCCTCTCAGACTTTTGTTATCTGTATCCTCCTCACACCAACCACCCTCATGACCTCCTTCTCAACACCCCCTTTTTGATCTTCCTTAGGCCAGAGAAGGGCCAACCTTTTGATTTATGGGCCACAAAAGGTTGGACCAGGAGCAGATAATGACCGTCCGACTTGGAAAACACACCTCCAACACCTTCTCCTATCTTTTTTTTTACAGTGACATTGTCTCTGAACCACACAGAATTGGTGGTTTTACCACAGTCCTCTACCTAAAGACTGTAAATTTGATTTTCTTTTTTTGAAGATTTGAAAGGCAAAACAGTCAGTTCCAGTAACACATCAAGGTTTAGTGGATCGACGATGAAGAATCATAGACACTATTTAGGGCAAAACTAGAATAGATAACGGCACAAACATGTCTTAATAGGAATAGAACTTTAATTGATCTCACAACAGGGAAACTGATTTGTTACCATAACTCAAAATAACAAGGATAATAATAAAAACTGATAATCGATCATAAATAAGACATAAATACAATGAAATGAAACACATTGAGGTGTCCAGTGTCGGACAGCAGCCTAATAGTTCGTAGGAGGAATGATTGCAGTTTGTATCCTCCTTTGAACTACCACAGTCACAGACTTGATAGGACATCCCAGATTGGAGCCGGATCTCCGCACTAGTTTGTCGATCCTCTTCCTGTTCCGGTCAGTGCACGCCCCACCCCAGCAACACACTCTGTAAAAGAGGGCAGATGCAACAATGCCATCATAAAAGGTCTTTAGCAGAGTGCCGCAAACTCTGAAGGACCTCAGTCTTCTTAGCAGGTGGAGTTGATTCTTAGTCGCCCAGTCCAGTCGCTCATTGAGGTGAATATCCAGGTATTTATATCTTGGTGAAGTTGTTCTGGAGCGTGTTGTTTTCCCACAGCAGACAAATTGTTAATGACCCCTGTACTTCTCGCTATCTTCATCTGTTACACATCTAACAATGGCAGTGTCATCCAAAAACCTCTGCTGGTGGCAGCCGTCAGTGCGGTAAATGAAGTCAGATGTGTACAGATGTCAGACTTTTTGCCTTTCTTCACGATGTTTAAGTTTTGTTTTGGCCCAACAATTTTCATGTCATTGTTTTTGAGAACAAAGCTTGAATTCTTTCACTCCAACCTGAAAAACAAGGTCTTTAACATCAGATGGAGGAGATGGGGCATTCCGCAATTAACGAAGACAGTCTACATCAAGTAGGGGATTGTATGGTGGTCGTTTTCAGTCATCCAATATTTAGATTGAGCCTCTATCCACCTCTACACTTTTCAGCCTCTTGCATAGTCAGAAAATTAGCCAGTGAAACTTCATCCACCTATTCATTTTTTCACAGCTGCTGTATCTTGCTTTATAATGGGAGAAATAATTTCACATAGATCCCAATAGAACTTCAGTACTTGATAATCGTCCTTTTTTTAACAGCATGTCCTTCAAACTTTGCAGCCTTCCAAACGGTAACACCCACAGGGACTTGGCTGTTTTAAGAGTTTTGTGTCCATAAACCAAGAGTCCAGACAACAATGGATGGGCAGCTGTTTCCTCGAAAAGCACAGCGCCTTGTGTCCTGTAACAGGTGCTTTCACATGATGTCATTTTGTTGTGTAACTAATGTTACTCTCCTGTAAAAAGCAAAAAAATAGAATTGTTTCTCTCAATTGACAAAAAAACAAACAAACCGTTTCTTTATTTTTGTTGTTTTCTACGCATTGAGAGGGATCAAACTGAAGATTTACAAAGTATTTCCCAGTGAATTTGTTGAGTAACCTGAAGAGAGCAAAATGATAAAACATGTCATTGAAGGGCAACCCTTGAAAACAGTTTATTTGGTCTGGGTTAGTGGGATGCGCGCTCCTCTGGAGATCAAGTGTAGTGTTATACTCTAGTTCTGTCTAACAGTTGAGGGGAAGGTAAACAGTGAGCCATTACTTGATCCCAAAGCTGGTTGACTTTTGACTTCTTTGACACTGAAAGGAAATGGTTTTGGAAAGGTTACATCTATCGTTTGTTTGTCTTTTGGCTCTACAGTTGGTCGCAGTAGGAGGGAAGACAGTCTTTTCATCCTCTTATCCTCTGTTCAGCCCTTTAAGACTGCTTTTCTTTACCTTTCTGCAGGCTCCTTCCCCTCTTTTGTTCTTCGTCTTTCAGCCTTTGGTTTACAGCTGCTCCTCAGGCCACAGAAATATGTTTCCTTGTTTTCTCACCAAATAGGACTTAAAGAAAGCTGGAAAAATGTGATCCTTAAAAGCTGAACTTTTACATGTCATCCCCGTACAGCTATTTGAATCATGCATGCATACAATGGCAGCAGATGACGGTGTTTTACAATTTTAAAGATGTGAGGCTCTGATTTTACATCTAAAGTCTCAATGCAGCTTCTGCTTGAGAGGGAAAATCTACTCAATAGTGAAAAAAAAAGATATGATAATTTGAACTATTCAGTTGCTAGTCTTTTTTTGAAAGAATAAAACAGATTACACCAGGTACTTCAGTTTTCTATCACACCTGATCTTTTACTGAAAGTCCATCAGGATCTTAACCTGAGAATGTCACAAAGTTGTTGTTTAAAATGTTATGGGTTTCAGAAAAAAAGGACAGATACACCCAGGACAGATTACCAGTCTGTCGCAGCGCGCGCACACACACACACGCACACACACACCCACACACACACACACACGCACACACACACACACATAGAGACAATTTAGAGTCATCAATTCACCTATATAGCACGTTTTTGGTATGAAGCCAGTCCCTGGAGAAAACCCACGCATGCACGGGGAGAACATGCAAACTCCACACAGAAAGGTCCCAACTGGGATTTGAACCTCTTTGCTGTAGGGTAAGAGTGCAAACCACTGTGTCATTGTGCAGTCCTAAAGGGCCATTTTATTTTACAAAAACAAACCCCCTAGAAATGAGAATATAGATTTTGTGGATAAGATAACTTTTCTTGCAAGACAAAAAACAAGACAATTTATTTTGAAACAAGGTTTTTTGTTTTTAAATTTTTTTACAATTTTGTTTTTGCATTGTATACTCAACCAAACCCCAAACCATGTTTTTGTATGATTGAATGCAAGTAACCATCAGCACCAAAAGACCTCGCCTGTAAGTTACGGGTTCAGACCCGCTGGTTTGGTGACATACCCAACAAGACCATCCAGCCGGATCTTTTCTTCTGGCTCTTGAACCAGCAGAGCAGCCTAGTCGTTTCCACTACAGGTCAATCTTGTGTCCATTAACTGAATACATATCTCGACCTGATTAATAGATGTGCTTTTTCCGCTTTCTTTGTTTTATTGTGTTCGCCTCACACATAACCTTCAACCACATCTGTGAATAGTATGCATTGCTGTGTTTTTTTTAATATATAGGATCACACCACAAAATACACTGAAAAGCCATAAACATTCGGATGGGGCTCACGTGAACCTTGTTTGATTACTTTCTGGCATACTCGTAAGAAAGGTGTTAGTGTAAATAGGCCCACTGCTTATTTTTGTTGTCTCATTAGCTCTCAGTGAATACAAGGTGCCACTGGATTAAATGTGTGATTTCACCCATTAGCACTGACAGTACTAAATACACAGAAGGGACGCACAGTGTTAATTAAGGCCATATTTATATGGCACAACATTAGATCCATTTAAGGTTAAAAGGCTGGAATTATACAGGCTGATACCACTAAAAGATTATTTAGTTGCGTTCTTTCAGCTATTTTAGCTCATATTCTGTTTTGTTTGGTTTCTATGCTCAAACACTAAACAGATCATTGGGAGAGCAGCCTGCTTGGACTTTATCTGCAAAATTGAAATTCATCCTTCTCCAGTATTTAGTAACCAGTAACCATACTGCATATATATTGCATCCGAACTTCTCAAACCTTCAGATGTAACTGACAAAATGCAGGTATGAAGGAAAAACTACCAGGTACTTCTTCTTCACTTTGCTATGTTTTGTCTGTTGCTTGTCCGAAAAGAATGAGGAAATTTGAATATATCGTCACAACCATAGATTATTATTGACCAATAATTAAGATAAGACATGTAAAACTACCTCAAAAAGATTTGCCCTGTCTTCTTACTTCTTACATGTACCTGAAATACAGAAAAAGAACTTGTATACTTGTCTGAAGAAAGTAATCATTTAGGTTAAAACAACACTTGGTTCACAGGGGTAAAAAACAGTCCGTCAATTAATTACTAAATTCTAACTTGTTTTAGGTAACTATGCAAAGTTAAATCGTAATAAAAAAAGAACCTCTTTTATCGTGGTTTTATCAAATATATATGTAATATATAATATTATATAATTTATGTATTTATATACTTTTTATTGTGTTCTGAATGTGAATTACAACCTTTTTGTAGGTACCAGCGAGCTTTTTACACCAACACACTTGAGAGGAGCTGACTAGTTGTAACCACACAAAAGTTTTCAGACTCATAAAAAAGGTGTAAAGTTGTAAAAGAAAAGAGAAGAACCAGAGAAAAAGCAAAGAGGATGAGTGTAGGGAAAACATTCTGAGAGATTTTATGAGGCTTCATTGATCAAAAGAAAGAGTCCAATTTGTTCCTTGAGAACAGAGAGAGACTAAAGAGTGACAGACAATGGAATGTCTTCACTTTTGTCTTCTAAACTAAGTCACATATGTAGAAGTTATATGTGGAATCATTCTTAGCACAGTTTTGGTCCAAATGAAAATGCACTTTTTAAGATAATGTATCATTAAACCTCACATATTAGGTATTTACGTAGCTCTTTATTTTTTGAAAGAATAATGCTTTCTAAAATTCAAAATATCAAATTGGTTTTCCTTTTTTTTAAACAACATCATCCATAAATTAAGCAGAAACATTTTTGACAGGGTTAGCACATGCTGTTGGATTTGTTTTTTATGTTTTTTTACCTCTGTGTTTGTCATGTTAAAATTTTTTTAATTCCCGCAGCTCGGCCACTTTTAAGCCAGACAAGACCCACTGTCTCTGGGTTTTGTTCCGTGGACCTCCTGCTGGAAGCTGATCCTTAAAACAAAGCCCTGTTTACACTAATGGCTCACCAGGCCTTTTGCTACAGAAACAAATAGCAGTTGAGGGAAGTCAATAGAATTTAACATTTTGACATTTTTCCTCCAGCTCTGAAAACCAATATTGACCCTGCTCCCCTGCATGACTCCCTTTAGTCCAAGACTTTGGCATACAAATCAAACCAATGCAGCCAGAACCACAGGCAGCCAGTCAAGGGCTCAGACCAACAATAGCTCTCCCAGAATGGGGCTCTCCCACTGGGCCGGCAGAGTGGCTTTACTGTCCCTGTTCTCAAGCTGGTCCACAGAGGCCTGATGTATGAAAGAGCTCCTGCTTCTGCCCACTTTAATGATTCCATCTGAGAGGACCAATTGTGTCTGTACTACAGACCCTGCTGAGGAGTAAGGTGCACAAGTAGAAGGGACAGTGGGGGCACTCACATGTGCAGAGCAACCCCATAGCAGGTCAGTACTTCTCAAAGGCCAGATTACAATCAATTAGAGCCTAATGAGCAGAAAGTCGGACTTGTAACCTGCAGCAGGATAGTTGTTTAGAAAACTCCCAGCTGGCAGACACATCAATAACCTCTGAAATAGCTGCAGATAGAAAGTAAGACCCAGCAGGAATCATCTAAGTGCGTGGTCATCTATATCTGAGTCTCGCTTCTGTCGCTTTGCCCAACACCACAGTGTTTAATGCTGCAGCAGCAAGAACAAAACGAAACACAGCACGTTGATTTAAAGTTCCTGACACACATGTACTGCTCTTCATTTACCCATTTGTGTAATTAGAATCCAACCTGTTGATGTTACTCACTGGGTTTAATGAAACAGCACATACTCATCTTTTGAATTAAGGACAGTCAGAACTTCTGCACCTTTTCTCTGCATGCTCTTGCTGTGAGAGGTTCTGTGTAAACTTTGTCTTCCTGATTCTATTTGGAGTTTTTGGAGCAACAACAACCAAATGAAAGCAAAACTGTTTAAAAAGTGTTCTTCTTTGTCTACATATGTCAGTATATCATATAGATTTTGGCTGCTCAGTTTGTGTAAAATGCAGATATAAAATATAAATGAAAAACAGCTGACGGAATTAAGCATGTTTAGAAGACGAACGAATGAGTTTTGTTGAATCTGTTAAATTAATATCCAAGGGAGGCAACTCCAGCCAAATCTTTGTGCACATCTGTTCAACACCAAGACTCTCTCTGATAGATTATTGTTCAAGTCAGTCTAGTTGCAGGGGGATTGGACTGCTACCTGTGTCTTTGCAAACCCAGTGAACAAAGCATAGCGACCTATAGGTTGCAGTAACTTAAAGTTTAACATTATGTGAAATTTTAATTTTGACTTTCAATTCAGTTGTAAAATCGCTCACATTAAATCTCACATAACTACAAATTTGAATAAACTCTAAGTAAAAACTGTGAGTTACTGTCATCTTTTAACAAATCCCTTACAAATTTTACAATGTATTATGATTTAATAAGGTGTAAATTGTTTGGTTGCAAGTAATAAATACATAGTAATTGTTTACATTTTATACATTAACTAAAAAATTATAATGCATACATACCTACAGTTAATAGGAAAACTCTAATTTAACAAATTCCAAACAGAATTGGATTGCAGCTTCAAACATTTAAAAAAATTTATTCTTTTTATGAATGTCTCTGGCATTTCTTCACACAGAAAAAATGCAGCATCTCGAACAACAGTTGCAACTTGATAAAAAAAAAACACATTACACCTTAATTCTGATGTAAGTGTATAAAAACAAGCCTGGTATACAAATGATGATCAATTTGAACAAAATACTGTATGGCAGGGAAAATGCTCGAAGTGTGAAACTACTTAAGCAGCTATAAAACATGCCATCCCCTGATACACAATACAGTGAAACTGTTCTGAAACTGAGAAACATGCTCAAACTACAACAAAAATACTGTACCTTGTTTTTGAGAGATCTTACCCTTGCAGAGAGATCTGTTCCAAGTCCCATAAAATCTTCTGAACAGTTTTAAAAGTATACCTGAGATCTTTTGGGTACTGAAGGTTTAAGGCATAGATCAGCCCAAGCAGGTATAGGCAAAAGCTGTTGGCAGGTCAGGGAGGTCCTGAAAGACGATGCGATTTCACTTTAAGCCCTGAAATCAAAAAGCTATTAATACAATATGTGCCATAAATATCATTACAACTTTTAAGGATGTAGGTATCAGTAAAGACCAAATACACTGAACAGTAAACTGAAAAACAGTATACATTTGACAAAAAAAGAGGGAATACAGAGTAAATACGCAACATTCGCAGTTTTTTCAAATAACTTACAAAACAGTTCCTGAAAAGTATTTTACGATCTTTCATATTTCTAACTATTCAGTGATTTATCAGGACCTGTTTGGATGAACACAGAGGTGAAATCCTGGTAAATGTTTTTGGTTTTTTTGATCAGTTAATGAGGGCAATCTCCCACGGCACACTGGTGTGCCGCGGCTTACTGGTTGAAAAACACTGGTTAGGACATGGGAATGTCAGCAGGAACCACTCTAGTTTTATGTTAGTGGAGAACTGTCAAATGTTTTTGTTCTGCAGATGCAGACAACACTCTGCCTTAGCACAGTGTGATATGTGTTTGGTCAGAAGGAGAGAACACTGGTGAGAAAACACAAAAGAAAACAGGTCTTTGGTTGCCCCTAACAACATTTTCCTGAAAGTCCCAAGTAGTTTTACAAATCAGATGTTTTTCAATAAGCAGTTAAGTGCAGAAAGAGCAGGTTTAATATGGCTGCCTGCTTCATGCCCGATTCACTAAAAGGTCAAGCCGTTCTCAGACATGGTCCCATAATTAAAACCTCAGCAGGAGAACCAACTTCATGATGTTCTTTTCAAGTTAATGCGAAATAAATGTTTATACATGAAGAGAATACTGCTTTTCAACCACTATAGGTCAAGCTGTGTTTATTATACATTTTGGTTGATTTTCTTAAAACAAAATTATTTGCACTTGTTTAATTTTTTGCTTCATTTTGGATCGGTTTCGTGAATTGTCTTAGTTCATTTTACTTTGCCTATTAGGCAAATACATTTGCACTTGTTTTCTTTGAAGTTTGAATATCCAAGTCATTTGTTAATCTCTTTGTGTTCAATTTCAAGTCAAGGTTCAAGTCTTCAACTGTACTTTAAAGTCAAGTCTTAAGGCATCAAGTAATGTATTTCATTATCATAATTTATCATCAAAAAAGGTTGGTGTTTCTGCATTCTTTTTTCAAAAGCTATGTACAGCTCCAAATTTTAGCCTGGACAGTGATGCCCTGGGGATAAAAAGTATGAATGAAACAAAAAAAAATGTTGTTCACAAGTCTCAAACCTCAAGTTTGCATATAAGAATTAAGTAGGACTCAAGTCTCCAATTTGTGCATCTTCCTCCACACCTTTAAAAGAAAAACACTTCAACATTGTTATAGTCAAAGCTTGACTGGAGACCGGCAGCAAGAAATCTACAGGGAATAAAAGTGCACCCTTTGACACTGATAACCAGACACACTACAGAAGAAGAACATTCATTTACTGTTTCAGGTGCTGATAAACTTCTGCAAAAGTCTGTCAGACTCTCAAAGTTGTCTCCGGCCGTAGACTCCACAGAGGTGAGGCGCTTCTGGAAGGAGGTAACTGTGCTCTGTAAAGTATCCAGAGAAGTTTGTAGCGGCTTAATAGACTCCTGTATTAGCGAGGATACGTCCTCCCTCAGCGAGGCCCTCTGTTTGGCAAACTCGGCGGTGAGATGTTCCAGCGTGAAGGCCGCGGCTTCGGGTCTGTGTTCAGGAGGTGAATCCGGAGGATGGCTGCCGGCGGCGAAAGATGCTAGCTTACCAGCAGCAGATGTGGCTGCACGAGTAGCTGGAGTTTGCTTTGGATTTTTGTTCATGTTCTCCCTTATCTTTTTTCCAAGCAAAAGGGAAAGTTGGTATTGCTTATATTTAGCAAGACGCTCCAGGCGTTCTTGCTAGCAAAAAATGGGTAAACCAAAGAATAAATGTAAAAAAGCACGGGAGCCCTGCCGTCTGCGTCCTCACTCTACATCGCTACCGGAAGTCCCCCAGTCTGTCAGACTCTTGCAAAAACATGAAAACCTTCATCGACGTCTTGTCCAAGCAGGCAAAAAATTTGAGGGTAAAATCTAATGTCATAATAAAGGAATACAGCTTTATTTTTGTACAGACGTATGGTTTCTGTAAACCGTGTAAAGGTTTTAAGTCCTGTTCTGATCATCTTTATTCTCTATTGTAAAAGCATTCCCAGGTCCCTTAATTATGATTTTGCCAAAATAAAAAAATAATTAAAACTTCATTTTTCTAGGACATAGTTTCTACAGAGTGGCAGTAGTTCATTAGTTTACCTCTGAGTCGTAGGCAGAACCGTTGTGCAACCCCACCCCCCTTCCCTTTACTCATAACTGAGAGCTTATTACACGCTCTCCTGCTAGCTCACAGCACCTTTACACCTATAACCTAACATTGCAACAGAATTTGTGACTAATATTGGTAGTACCCAGCTGAACGCTTTTGATCCAGATGCCAGCTCAGATAAGAAAAACACACAGACATGGATCTAGTCATACAAGTGGATGCATCAGAATGGAGCAGAGCGTGTTTTCTACATCACAAACACTCTCTTTTTTTTTAAACGGCATTTCTTTATTGTCTGCTCCTGATTCACAACACATGAAGAAATACTAAGAAATTTTTAGTTTAATTTTCTTTTTAGCCCCCACACGACCACAGTGAGAAAAATGCCACAAGAACTATTTAAAAAAGCAGCACACAATTTACATCAGAGGGGGCGTTTAAAGCAAATCTTCTCAAATGACCTCGGTATCATTTGTCTCCTCATTCTCCTCCTGGTTTGATTGATGTGGGAACATTCACCAGTCCCTGCTGATCATTTTAATATATGTGGTTGTTGGTTTCTTCATAAAAAAGCTGCTGGGTAGCACCAGTAACCACCGCGCTGAAACACTTTTAATCAACTGGAGCCTACTGTGAAAGACCAGGCTCGTCCCGGCTCCCCACCTGCCATAAGCAAGAAATTCACCTCAGCAACCTCACAGAGACGGCTAGTATTTTACTAATATTGTGTGGCAGCTTCCACTATAATGTACCCACGGCCAGCGCTAACCCCCCTCAGGGCTGCTGCCCCCCCAAGGTTATATTACAACCCAGCAGGAACACTGAGAGAGGACAGGATGGGAAGCAGCAAATGTTTGGCGGTTCTCAGGAAGTGCTGGTGTGTTCCCAGGTAGTGGTGGGGCAGGCTTTTTCCCAGCATGCCAAGCCGTAGAAGTGCAAATTGAAAACGAGCAATAAAATTTTTCACACTCCTATTAACTCAACTTTTAAATTTGATCTCAAACTAATTCATGTTAGCCATCTCTGGGTTCCCCTGTGCCCACAGTGGAGAAAAACTGATCGTGAGTGGCTCCTAATTCAAATTGTACGAATCGTCAAATGACATCAAATGGGAAAAACAGTCAGCTTTTCGAGATTGAATAAAAAACACTATCACAATCCCACTCTACCAATGACATCGTACAACACATCTACATGAGATGTTGAAAAACAGCAAAGCATTGGCTGCTTTTGACAGATGAAATGGCTGTGTGAAAATGACAAAAACTAAGAAAGCTTCACTGATACTGTAAGTGACTGCTCTACTTTAGCTGATTAGTTCTCTTAGTCTGTGGCTTTAAAATGTTTTTATACCAAGTTTATGGGTTCTCATGTTAGTTAATATCATTTCAACCAATCAACTGACTATGTTCTAATAATGTAGAAAGATATAATGTTGAAAAAAATCCATTTCAGTCACCATAGGCTTACATTTATATAATAACCGACATGAATCCTCCTTTACTAAACACTCTTAGTTGTGACACTCAGCACAGAATATTCTACTTTCACAGAAGATTTCTGCACTGAGAGGTTTTCTGACAGAACTGGTAATCCCTGCTTCAGTCAGAGAACACATTCATGGTTTTTTTTTGTGACCATTACTGTCAGGCAGCCACACAACTATTTCCAAAGTCTCCATTTGGCTACTGAATTCAGCTCATTTTTCTTAAAGAGCTGCTCTTTTGAAACACATCAGAGGTATCAGGGAGCTGTTTTATTGTAACATGAATGGTGCAAGTTCAACAGAAGCTCCGGCAATAATTGACTGTCTCCTGTCTCCATTTATTCAACTTTCATTCCTACTTGGTCAAAACTTCTCTGCTCATTGGGGTAAATATTACCTTTAATTAACTGTGATGCTGCCATTTAGCTTCCACTTGTCAAAAGGCTGTTTACAAGAATCAAGCATCCAACAACCAGCTGAAGGTAACAGGGTGTCACACTTACCCTCCACTTCACTAAAACGTTTAATACCTTGCTGCAAACAGGAAGCAAAGAAGCTTTAAACTTGAAAGGAAATAAAATGATAAACCACAAAAATGTTCCAGAGTGACTTTTGAAGAGGAAAAAACAGCTATTTTTCCCTGTGCGTGTGTGTATGATAGGCTGACACACAACCTACTCTGGGAATGGCCCATCCCCTGAGCAGCTTTACACCCACACTGCTGACTCAAAACCAGAGGGCAACCTGGGCACAGCACAAGCTGGAAGGGGTTTTTTCTCAGGCTCAGCCGTGTTGTGGTTTTTTACTTTAAAAACGCAAAAATCTTTAAAACTGAATGTTTATGTCTGATTTATATATAAAAAAAGGTAATAATTGATGCACAATTGTCCTTGTATTAAACTAGTAAACACAGAAAACATGTTTTTATATCACAAAAACAAAAAAAGGGCAACGATGTGATTTTTTATGAAGCAGCAGACACTGAGACTTCCTGAATCAAAGTGAAAACCATAATCTTCTTGAACATTGATGCTTCTGAGTCTGGTTCTGCTAGATGTTTCTTCCTGTTTCTGGAAATCTTCCGTAAAAACAGGAAGATGATGGATTTACCAACACTTATTTAACATCATTATGACAAAAATTATGACAAAATTTAGAATGAATTTAAAATAAAACATCCATGACTAATTTAATTTTTGTTATTTCCTTTTGTGTTGGTTTCTCTTTTGTGATGCATTTTCTTTTAAACTCAAAAATACAAATTTCTCATTTACTGATGCACATATTTTTTCATTTCTTTTGCTTTCCACAATCAACCAATATGTTGCCTAATTATAAATGATTGTCGACTGATCTCTTCTCACTGTGCAGCAGCGTGCACCCTTGGATTTATTAGAAATCGCAGATGGGCTGAGCATCGTGCCCGCTTGTGTCTGGCTTGTCCCACACAGTATGTTCCATAAACACAGTGTGGGAGGAGGGTTTTTAGAAGTGCTGCTCTGTACTGACGAAGGCAGTCAGTCGGTCATAGTGTCAGTAGGAGTTAAGGAAACACACTCCGGCGCCACCCTGTCACATGCCACGCTCCAGTCTAAAGTTATGACTCTTAATGTTTAACTGGTCATATGGCCCCTCTACCCTGTCCTTTGGTGTGTGGATTTTTTTGCTACATTTCTTTATAACATACAGTTGAAAATGGTCCACTGAGTTCCTTTTGATTAAGATACTTGGGAAGTTGTCAAAAATGTGTGTATTATTTCTTCATTTTCTAACAGTAAATCCAGTGTTTGCAGAACAAACAAAAAAGGAACTGCCCACTTACAGTCTATGACCACTTTGACTAATTGGCAGATTTTTATAGATCAGCTGCTTACTATGAAACAACAAGATTAAAGATGTTTATGAACCCCACCCTGATAAATTGTTTTTCAAAGTGTTCTTGTGACAAATGTATGTATGTATGTATGTATGTATGTATGTATGTATGTATGTATGTATGTATGTATGTATGTATGTATGTATGTATGTATGTATGTATGTATGTATGTATGTATGTATGTATGTATGTATGTATGTATGTATGTATGTATGTATGTATGTATGTATGTATGTATGTATGTATGTATGTATGTATGTATGTATGTATGTATGTATGTATGTATGTATGTATGTATGTATGTATGTATGTATGTATGTTCGTGTATGTATATATATATATATATAATATATGAAGGGAGCCGGTTTAGCTCATGCTGGTTTGCGGCGCCTTCCGTCCGTGAAACCTGTTCCCTTCTCTACTTCTGTGCCGGTCCCAAGCCCGGTTGCTTTGAGAGGGTTGCGTCAGGAAGGGCATCCGGCGTAAAACATTGCCAAGTTTACCGTGCGACTCGTTCCCTGTGGCGACCCCTGATGGGAAGAGCCGAAAGGGAAACAACAACATATATATATATATATAAAGCTCAATGAAGCTGTGGGAAACCCCCTTGAAGCAAATGGCAAGCCACTTGCACAAGTGTCCATCAAATGTGGGATATACCAAGGTCATGCTCTGTCCCCACTGCTGTTCTGCACAGGTCTGAACCCCCTCAGCCAAATAATCAACAAGACTGGCTATGGATACCGACTCAGAAATGGGGCCAACATCAGTCACCTCCTCTACATGGATGACATCAAGCTAAATGAAACACCTCCGAAGGTGGAAGAGAATGAGAGGGCAAAGATCCTGTGGGACTTCCAGATCCAGACTGATAGGATGTTAATGGCGAACCAACCAGACATTGTAGTGGTGGATAAAGAACAGAGGAAAGCCATTGTGGTGGATGTGGCAGTACCAAGCGATGGGAACATCAGGAAGAAGGAACATGAGAAACTGGAGAAATACCAGGGACTCAGAGAAGAACTGGAGAAAGCCTGGAAAGTGAAGGTGACAGTGGTGCCTGTGGTAATTGGAACACTCGGGGCAGTAACCCCCAAGCTGGAGGAGTGGCTACAACAGATACCTGGAAAGACCTCAGACCTCTCAGTCCAGAAAAGTGCTAGGAACAGCTAAGATACTGCAGGACCCTCAAGCTCCCAGGCCTCTGGTAAAGGACCCGAGCTTGTCTTTGCAGACATATAGATCCATGTCCCTCTTTGTTTTCCACGTCTGAGCTGGAATCTGGCTCAAAACTGTACGGCTGGATAGCTTCTGGTATTGCTTACCATTTTGTTGCACTGCTAATGTTGGGTTGCAGGTGTGAAGGGATGTATGCTAGTAGGAGAGAGTGTAAACAAATGGATGACAGGAAGTGGGGACGGGCTTACTCCCCCCCAACCGTCCCGCCCACAACTCAGAGGCAAGTTTCTAATGAACTACCACTGCCTTGCTGAAACAATGGTCTAGACAACAACACAGGTTTTTGGAATCTGGCTAAAAACGGCAACAATCATGATTTATGGGAACATTTTTACAGTAGATCATAAGATGATCAGAGTGGAACTTAAATTTAAAAACAAATTTGTATGGAATTATGTTGAAACCTGTCAGGTTTTTAAGAAAGATTGTAGAATAATGTTGAATGTAAAATCAAAGAGCTAGAGGTTGCAGATATGCTCATATCCAACCTGATTAAAGTTTGGCATCTCTGAATGTTTGGACAGACAGCCTGGTTTCTCAGCAGCTCAGAGGTTTGCAGGGGGTGAGTGATGTATTGCACTTTTTACCACTTCCTTGTGTTTTGCTGCTACTGACAACCTCAGTGACTCAGGTCAAACGAAGAAAGATTGTTGCTTGGTTTGTGATGGGTACTCGTCCACTCTTTGTCTTCTAAAAACTTATTAACCAAGAAAGTCTTCAGTAAAGGAATGACTTGTCTCTGAAAAGTTAGCTCAGAGCAAACACCTTTTCAGGTGTCTCCTTCCTGAACCTCAGTGATGTTTGTAAGACAGTCTATTTGCCAAGGAGTATTAGTTTGTGCCAATACTGCAACTCTGAACTGCCATGAATTCTTCTTTTCGCTTTGCTGTACTAAGTAACGTGGGTTCATGTTTCTAAAAATGTAGATATTTGAACCACCATTGCTTCACTAAAGGTGGAAAGTTTCTTTTTATTGGCCATTTGATGAACATCTGAATAGTTCATCTATGGGTTACTATTTCCATCTAGTGGTGACTGTTGAGTACTGCATCTCTGAATACTAAGTGTTTTGTTTTTTGTCTGTTTATTTTTGTTTTGTTTTAGTTTATTTATTTCAAGCATTTTAGTTCATTATGAAAGGTCTGCATCAAAATCATTTACTTTATTGTAGTTTATTCAAGTGTTTGTTACAATTCAATAGACTTTTATTTTACCTATTATACCAACAAAATACCAGGGTTTCTTGCCATTTTTTTATTAGTAAAAATATGTCTTTTTTTAATTAAATTATTCAAAAAAATAGGTCTGCCTGATATTAAAATGTAATGGCATACAAAAATCAATGCTGATAAATTTAAGTAAACGCCTCGGCGGTGTTATAGATTCTTTTAATTTGGTGCAAATGCAGCTTAACTTTAAACTGTACAACATTTCAGCGCTAAAAGTCATTTACTTATATTTTCTACTTTTCCACTTTTCTACTTTGATTAAGGCCCCATTCCCGAATGCACACACATCCATATCCTGATGGTAGACTGCTGCCATGCATCCTGCACCCAGCATGGATGCACGGTTCAGTGTCTTGCCACAGGAGTGGATTTGACACATGGACAAGCAGGGTGGGAACCAAACCTGCGACCTTCCAATCAGAGGTAGATCCAAACAAAAACAAATAAACTTGTTAGCTTTTTATTATGTTTAAATGGTTGACAGCTCATTTTGAGCTGAAGAAGCAGCAGGTGTTTCAGTAACGTAGTAATATTTGTATAGAGTAAAATGTTTATTCATATATTAATTAGATCAGTAGTAATTAGATAAAGAACCCTGAAAGCAGTTATAAAGGAAGTGATATTGGAGCATCTTGAAGCCTAACGAAAAAAGGAACCACCTTACCCTTTTTTTATATTTGAATGTTGTGCGTTGGTTATAAAGTATACTTGTAGGAATGTAAATAAAACCTTCCTGTACATCCACCATGTTACCAAATTAACCTTTAGCTAATTAACACTGAATTTCTGACATGGTGAGCAATTAGTGTGAAATTCTGTGCCATTAGCAGCTGTGAATCATCTTAAACAGATTTTTATCTTAACCCAGCAAGCAACTCATAAAAGCCTAATCCTGTTGATGGAAACACAATCCCACCCAGGCTATGAAAAAGGCCCACTGCCCCAGGTGCCATAGCCACAAACAAGCTCGGACTTGTCTCACTTTATCTGAGCTGATGGATGAGAGAAGCCCTCTGAGGCACACACCTTAAGCTGTGGTTCAGCTCATTATACAGTTTGATGTTTGACACAAATTGTTTGAGAATAAACGGCTTGCATTTTTAAATTAGTGTGAGGCAGGCAGGAAAAATCCTCCTGTAAATGGACCAGCATCCTCAACGTCTCTATTCATTTGCCATTGAGGGACATAACTGTTAATTACAGTTTAACAGCTATTAATGAGATCGCAGCTGATTGGTTATCTCTAGATCTTTCAGAGTCAGGAGCATCTTGACCAAAAAGACGCTTCTGTAATCACCTTGTCTTGACTGAATAGTAAACAAAAGCTCAGGCCATGACTGTCCCTGCTAATGGTAGATTTAAGCGTTCATGAAGAAGCATGCACAGACCTTTGTGTTGTTGTCTGATGCTCACTGAGATGTTTATCTTTCGCTGTAGGTTTTCCAGCCACAGCAAATGCATGCAACTCTAAAAACGTGATTTCAATATTTAGAATTACTACAATTCATTTTTACAGTTACGTGTAGTTATGCCAAATGAAAAATAGTTTATTTCTTAGATGTAGAACTGTTGGCATTATTATTTAAGAAATTTCAAGGTAGTGTTAAGTTTGATCTTTCTGCAAAGGTTTCTGCCCTGTATCAGGTTTACTTAGCCTGCTGATTAGCTTCTAAAAAACTATATAGCATATATAGCAGTGGACTGACAGACACTTTGAGTAGGAATTAATTTTAGGTGCTGCATGTTAAACCTGAAGTAGGTTTGTTTAGATCATCATATTCACAATCTGACATTTTATCCTCAGCCAAAAAGAAATTGTTTTTGCTTCCTGTAATTTCTTGTTTGCATTTTTCATCAAAACTCAGATGGTGTCATGATTGTTGTTTATGTAAACTGTCCTGTAACATTAACTGTAACAATGAAAAGTGATGCTTAAGTAAAAATCAATCAAACTCCAGACGTTGTTAAAGCTTTTTTATGCTACAGTGGAACTTGCTGAGACGAATATAGAAACACTTTAACTATAGAAAACTGGATGCAATTAGAAATTACACTCAGTAAGCACAGAATTGGTAATGCAATCAATATTACTGTTATAATTGTTTATGTATGTATTCTTTCAAGTAGTTCAATGCTCACCAGGTAACACTGCCTAAATTTTGTTTATATTATATTATTTTTTATTTATTTTATTTAAATATCAGCTGAAGAAGGATATGGACCTATATCTAATGTCTGCAGACATAACATCGAAGAGAACTATAAACTCTGTTAAACAGAAGAACGGCAGAAGAAGAAGGAATACCAACCTTGGTCATTCAACAGGTCATGCAAGAAGTTGAGAAGAGGAAGTAATGGGCTGTAATGGTTAACACTGTAGCTTTGTCTCCTGGGAGTGAACATGTGTTTACTGTGTGTGTGTGTGTTTTGTCCTTGTGACAGACCAGAATCTCTCCAGGGTGTACCCCGCCCTTTGCCCTGCAGCAGCTGGGATAGGTTCCAGTGACCCTCATGACCCTGCATGTGACAAAGCAGGAATAGAAGATGGATACATGTACCATAAGTTAAAAAGATACATCTGTTTTATAGCAGCTTTATTTTGAATACCCTGAAGACCCCAGACAGTTTTCAGAAACTTAAGCACAGACTGAACTCTCATATAAATTTGAGCAATGTCCAAACAGGCTTCAAATTTCCCACTGAATAAAAAAAACCTTCATGCTGCAGATGGTTTGATCAGTGTCTTTTGGGTCAGAGGAAGTAGGATCTAAATCTATGAAGAGAAGTCAGTTGGATTTTTGTGTCTGTTGTAACTGCGCTCCAGTTCTCTCTTTCTTTCTCAGTGTGTGGAAACATTTGGTTGGAAAGATTAGGTTCTTCATTACCGTGTGATGTCATATCAAAATCAGCTGATAGTGGCACGCCTGACATGACACCCACATTTGAGAGGTGCCACAGTTGTATCCACTGTCAGGACTGTGACTGCAGGAGCTACTGCAGATTTTGTATAACTATCCTGAGAAATTCCAACACAAGGGAGGCATGAATTAATTCATGTAGGTATATAAACACATGTTTTATCAGCTGTCCTAACTTAAAGTTGTCAAACCGAATAATATTATAATATATTTGTGTAAGTAATGCAGCAGCAGCTTGCTGGGGGGGGTCTATTTAAAGTTTAGAAACATTACACCTCTGTTGGAGATGGCTGCTGTGAGAACACTGCGTGTATTACGTGATCTGAAGCGCCGCTCTATATTTAACAAATCATGGGGTTTGCTGTGCTGCATGAACATGCACAAGATAGTCCACCAGAGTGGGGAGCCTGCTGCTCCTGGGACTTCCTCACATGGATCTGGAGTCCAGCTGAAGCAGGACAGGACAGGTAGGAAGGCTGTTAGCATGTGCAAGCAGAGCACAACTCACTGAATATTATGAGCAAGGCTACACGCTTGCACGTAGGTTTTATTCGTGCTCAGACTATCTTAAAATTCTTTTATTCAAAACTTACTGCACACCTTTGTATACTGCCCACCTGTGGACAAATTATAGGGCATCCAGCATGAGGAAGCTACAAGTAGCCTATAATGATGCCCTAAGGATTTTATTAAAACAGCCTCGGTGGCGCAGTGCAAACAGTTTGTTTGTTGGTGCTAGAGTTACTACTCTCCAAGCGTTTTGTTTTATTTTTATTGTCTTATTGCTTCAAATAATGAAATCATTTTAACTCTCACCAATGTAAAGCACAGCACTTTTAGATACCAATCCAGTATTTGGAGGTTTTGGTCCAGTCGTCTTATAAACTTTTAAGTTTTTTTAAATTTATTTTTTTAGTCAGCAGTTTTAGTCTTTTTATTAAGTTCATGATACCTGGTTATTTTACTGTTCTTATACTTTTATGTCATTGTTTTTATATTCCTATGTCATTGATTTTTATATTTTTTTGACATTGTTTATTTTTCATAAATACTTTTTATGTCATTGTTCTTATACTTGTTTGAGTGTTCTATTTTTAAGTCTTTTATATGTTTTTTGCATTTTGTGGCAAATGGATCTTGAGTCTGTAATAAAGTTTATTATTACTTACTGCAGATCTTCAACCCATTTCAGTTTCAAAAGTTTGTTTAACTTGCTGTTAATTTGGATACTCTAATAAAACATCTCAATTCAATGTTGAATTAGATAAAAAAGCGATTAATGATACGTTTGGCTAAAAAAACACACATTCTTTGTAATAGATTTAATGTTTTCTGAGTTCTCAAATATATGAATTCACCGTATACATAAATCCTAATATCCTGCCTTAAAATCTGTCATTTTATTTATGTCATGGCTTAACTGAGTATTTACTGCCTTCAAATTGTTTAATTGTTCTTTTTTTTGAGAATTAGTCATTGAAACATGCTGGAACAGCCAGAAAATGACATATTTTGGGTTACAGATCTTTGTATTATTTCCCAGGTAGTCGCCTTCCCAAACGAAATGGAGGACTTTGAATTCAGTGTGGAGGTCTGTGACCGTGACTGGGAGCGTTTCTTTGCAGAGTGTGAGGAGTGTAATCTACTCCCCCCTTCTTTAGCAGGTGTGGATGACTCAGGAATGAGTGATCTAGATGATAGAGGGTCCTTTCTTGCCAAGAAACCCCAAAAGGTCAACTCGGCACCGGGCAACTTAACAAGTGACCCCCCTAATGGTGGCCCGCTATTCCACCAGGGCTCTCCTGTGGAAAGCAGCCTTGGTAAACACGGCACTGGTGGAGTTGAGAGCATTCTCTCGGACAGTGAGGAAGACACACATCTACAGTCTGTCAATATGTTTTTTGAAAGGCTGAAGGGTCTCACGGAGGCTGGGCCAAGCCAAGCAAGAGTTGGAAACAGCAGGGAGGCAACACAAAAGGAGGAGCGGAGTGATGACGGGCAACAAGCCAGGAGGACCACTTTGCCAAAAAACTTCCCAGAGTTAAACACTCTGCCTGCCAGGGGTGAAACAGCTGCTGGCAAAGAGACCACTAAACCTGTCAACACCACTATAAAAAAAACTGAAGCTGAATCTGACATTTCTTCTGAACCAGAAGCTTGCCATAACTTAGAATTCAAGACCTGCAAATTAACCAAAACACAGTTATTCATTACAGAAGAAGACTGCACAGAAACCAAGGTAAATGAGGTAATTCACTGGAATCAGTCTCAGGTCCAAACAGAAACCTCACTGTTCCATGCTGTGGAAATGGACACAAATGTCAATGATGCAACCCTGGAAGGTTTGCTGATGAGTCAAGTTGTTCTCCGTAAAAAATGCAGCATGAGAGGGGAACAAACCCCCAGCCAGGAATCGTCTCCCTCTGCATCAATCAAGAGAAAGAGGAGAAAAAGGAGGCGGCTCAGTGCGGAGGCAGGCGATGGCGGGAAGATGTGTGAGAGGCAGGCTTTAAGTGACTCAGATGGTGAAACTCATGCAACGAGGCAAGAAACAGGCTTATGTTTGTTGGGAAAATCATGTAATGATCCACAAATCAGCCCATCCTATACGTTTTGTCCATGTTCAGAGGATGCGTTCTCAAAGGATGTAAAGACAGAGCTCTGCCACTCTGAACCTAGAGACGGCTTTTGCCAACAGTTGACGAGGAGACAGAAAACGTGTACAGCAACAGGCTTAGCTGAGAATAATTCAACTGACTGCCAGCCAGCAACTTTTCTGCATCAAAGTAATGGACGTGTTATTTCCACAACAAGCAATAGTCCTTATGAGGATCCAGTCAGCAACCTCCAGGTAGAAGAATCACCTGGGCTGAACGGACACTCCTGGCTCCAAGATATTGTTCCAGGTGTGACTGATTCTTCACAACATCACAAGCAGGATCTGAACACAGACACCTTCCAGCTGTCTGATAAAATAAAAACTTCCAGGTTACAAAATCAAGGAAATTCAAAGTGTTTTACAGCAGCAGACGTCCAAACAGTTGGGCCTTTATCCAGTTTAAAGTCATGTGTCCCTGCAGTGGAAGTCTGCCAAAAGGATCAACTATCTGCTGCTAAGAATCTCTTGGCTAAAGAGAATGGAAATATTGGCAGGGATGAAAAAATGCTGCGTCAAAGTGAGGCTGAGCTCCAACTACCACTGGAAAATGACTCACAAGACAAACATCAATTCAATAACACTACGCTGGAAATCACGGCATTTTCTCCGTCTGCATTCGCTGATGTTAACTCTGCCTCTCATTGTGAAGAATTTTCCTCCCTGGAGTCAAAGACCTGCTCAGTCAAAGTTAAGACTTCCAGAGAAGTGATCTCTGTCAATGTAACTCCACATAATCCATCACCTCACCAAAACTGTCTTCTTTTTAGTTCATCCTCTTCAGATACAAACCAGGCAGATATTTCATTGGGGGCTAAAACATCAAATCTTTTACCAGAAAAAAACTCAAAATCTGAAAGGATTTTGTCTAAAGAACCAAACAAGTCAGGTTTAAGAATCAACAGCCTCCAAGAAACCAATTTGTCCCTATTGAAAGACAGACCGATAAACCCTTCGGACATTTCAAATGTCTCGTCATGTTGTAGTCTGGATACTAAATCTGATTCTTTTTTAAAAAACAACTTGACAGAAACATCATCTGAAAACCAATCTGTAGATCTAACAGAGAAAAAGCTGGAAATCTTGTCAAAATGCAAAGACATGAATGTCACATCTAAACCCGAAAACCATCCAGATCCAGTTTGTAATTCCATGGCTGAAACAGAAGATGCTGTCTCTAAACCGGCAGGTGAAACTGAAAACAAAGAGAAATCTGTGTTTGCTATGTCTTCCTTTTGGCGTGAGATGGAAACACTGACAATAAATGACATACTGGGTTTACGGAAGATCGGAAAAAGTGCTCCCAGCACCTTTCTTCCCCCAGTGCAGGAAGAAGAGGAGGCTGACTCAAACATTTTCACCGATATGGATGAACTGAAACCGAAGAAAACAGCTGAGAATTCATCTTCCATAGACTCCTATTCTCCCAGAGAAGTTACATGGGAGTGCGAACCCGTGCTGGTGAGTCAAGATGCCAGTATTTACCCAAAGGCCATGTTGGCACTTGTGGCTGACACATCTGAACCAGTTTTTAGTGAAATGACCCACAAGTCCCTCAAAAAGATCTCCAAAACAATCAGTGTGCACAATTTGCCATCTCTGGAATCTGAGACATGCAGCTTCTCACACAAGGGGGATCTTTTAGAAAGCTTAGAAGAAAGAGAAATCAAAAACATTGAGAACTTCCCCGTGGATTCTGCACTAAAGAAAGATGTAGACACCAGACCTTCTTTTTCAGAAAGCTACAGCATTTCTCTCCCAAATATTTTTCGCTATGTCTTTGGAGAGAAGCCATCAGCTCCCATTCAGTCTGCTGCAGATGGAGGATCCAGTTTTTCATATGATGGAAACTCTGTACCTGAAACATATGACCATTTTTTCTCCGAGTTCGATACAGAGAGCTTCTTCTACCCTCTTACAACAGCAGAAGAGAAGGCCAAAGACCGGCCAGTCACGATCTTCTCCTACTCTCGCTCATCTTCTAGAAACATAAACTTTCCTGAGGCCTATGAGTATTTCTATGCATCCTCCTCATCTGAGGACTCTTCGGTGGGATCTGATGATGAAGATTTCTTTGGTCCTGTGAAGGTGGTGAGCAGGTACAGTCAAAGAGCAAGCTTAACCCCTGTTGCCACAGACCCGTACGAAGACTTCTTCACAGAAAATGACCTCGAACAGGATTTTTTCTCTCTGAGGTCACTTTCATTCAGGAATGCTAATTTTAAAGCATCTCAGAGCCAAAAGCAAGAGTCCTACGCCATGTCTCTTGTGCCTGTACAGCACAGTGAGACTTCCACTTTGAGGGAGGCTCCTCCCATCAGTGAAAAGGGATATCAAGATCTGACGAGTTCTGATCCACGTCTTTACGAACTGTACAACAGGATCTCCAGACAACCAGAGCAACTGCCATTGAGTTATGAAGACTTCCAAATGACTGTTATGAATCCAAGTAAGTTTACCTTCCAACAGCAAACGTTTTTTATGTAGCACATGTAGACGAAGATCTTTAGACTTCTCTGTGACACACATAGCAGAGAAATATCTCTTATGTTTAATTCAGACTTCATGGAACATTTTAAGGCGAACCAACAGTTACTCATCACCAAGATCAAGCAGTGACGGAGCTAGAACATTTAATATTTTGGGGGCTTGAAGACTTTGGAAGGGTGGCAAATGAGAATATCAGATTGGAAAGCTATTACAAATGAAATAATCAAAAATATGTATTTCAAACAAATTTATTATTGCAGCAAACAATTTGAGGGGCTAAAATATCATGTTGAATAATCGCTTGAGTTATTTTTACAATGCTTAACCCTTGTGCTATCTTAGATGAACCCACTCTTACATTGACGTGTTCTCTCTACCACGACAAAGGTGGATAAAGGTGGAAAGATTTCATGTAATCCATGGACACCAGTGAAGATCACAAATCATTGAAGAAAAAAGGTTCAGCGCACTGTGTAGTGGGTCTAGATGACCCAACTCTCAATGTTAAAGTGCCTAGGATAGCACAAGTGTTAAAGAAGGTATTGAGGATTTTTTAAATCTTTGTCAATTATTATACTAATATTGACTCAAAAATTGGGGGCCAAAGCTTCATACCCCTTCCCCCCCCTAAAATCTAATAATGTGTTAAATCCTCATGATCACAGATTAGGCCTCTGGAACTCTAGATGAAACATTTACGTGTAGAACAAAATTTAAAATTCCTTGATTCTTGAAACAGTTGATTAAAGCTTTAGGCTGGAAGTCTCAGAAGACACACGTCCTACTGTAATTGAACTCTTCAGTCAAGCTCTTTTTGTTTTCCCCACTTGTGGAAAGTTGTAACACAGACACTTTGCTCACTGACCGTCATAGTCCTGATTCTCAGATGACAGGAGGAATGGTACTACGTGATAACTTGACTTTGCTCAATGAGTGTTCCCTCTAAGCTGCCATTGGAAACCTCTAATTCTATATTGGCAAAATCATCAAGAGCTTTTATGCAAACCCCTCCTCCAGTTAGTTTAACTTCAGCAGATCTCATTCTGTTTTTGCTCTCAGGTTAATCCATCTCTAAGGTCACAAAAGCAACGATTACATCATTAAAAAAAGCTCTTTTATGTGTTTACTCCACAAAATAGTAGTCAAGCCAATTCAATTCAATGTGATTTGATGTTCATTTCACATTTTACTACCATTTTTGATAGATTATAAAAAAAAAATACTGCATTTATTTAAACAAAGACTAAGCAATCCATTGCTTTTAAAGTCAATGTCTATCCATTCATTCATCTTCTACCGTTTATTCCCTTTTGGGGTCACGGGGCTGCCGGAGCCTATCCCGGCCACTTGTGGGCGAAGGCAGGGGACATATTACTCCTATCTTGGGAGTAATATTGGATTAAATCACTTAAATGCATTTTTTCTAAACACCCATAATTAGTGAGAATTTAGAAGGTGACACGGTGAGAAAGCAAACATCTGTTGTTGGAGCTTTGTCAAAACTTGTGTTGTACGTCAGTAATGTGGACGTCCCCTTTTATAAATCTGCATACTGATTTTCATAAGCGACTTGGTGATTTGAATTTTAATTCTGTTTAAGGGTTGGATGCTTCCCTGCTCCCCCTCAAACACTCAGACATGTGTTTGGTTTGCATTGCTTTTGCTTCGTGGGTCTTGAAAACTGCAAATCCACAAGTTGGAGATGCTTGGAAGGCGGGTAAGTGTGTTCATGTTATGAGTACCAATCATTTCCTTGGTTGAAATCCTGTGTCTAAACTGCAAACCAATGACACGTTCTCATGCTTATGTTCCATCAACATCTGACAATACAGTTTAAAGACAGAAAAATTGAGAATGTAAATGTCATTAACAAATAGCCTGTAAATCTTTGTGCAAACTGTATTTGTATCTTGCAAGTAATGTGAAGACTCACTTTCATTTCTATTTTCCCCCAGTTCTGCTGGCAAATGTAAGCGCTCTGTCAGCCATCCGTTACCTACGCAAGTACGTCAAAGTGGAGGCTGCAGCCAGTGAGAAGAAGTTACCCAAACTCACTCAAAGTTAAACTCTTGATTTCTCTGCCTCTGTTATCTATGATCCATTTCCGAAGATGTGAACTTTTACACAACCTCTGATCAAACAAAGAAACATTTGTTTGCACTAGTTTTGGTCACAGAATAACTTATTTTGAATGTAATAGTTTAAATCCAACTAAGGCAAAAGCCAGGAAACGTGAAAGCACTGAATTGAAACTTTAAATGACCAAATGCAGGATGGAGAATGTCTGGTTTCAAATGATTGTAATTAAGGATTGTGAGTTTGTTCCTAAGAGAGACTATATAGGAAAGTAATTGATGAGAGTGTGGAAAATTGATTACTGTGAAATTGTAGAGTAAGGTTTTTTTGGCTGATTTTGTTCTTTTACGTGACAGAAGCAAAGAACAGTTTATTGATAATTTCACCATCTTTTTTTTTTTAGAATTTTGCTATTTTTTTTTCCACTTTGGAACTAAAGTTGAGGACAATTTTCTACATAGTTAAGACAAATATAAATGTAAGGGCATTTTCATTTTCAAATTGACTGTTTTAATATTTTGTGCAGTTAGTTATTACAGGAAAAAGGGAGCTGTTGTGTTCTCAATATTACGTATTGTCTTCATGGTGTGCTCACTCACAGTAAAATGTTCCATAGATTACTAGATGAAATATTTCAAACACTAGAGGGCGGTATGTAGTCATGTTAAAGCTGAAGGACTTAACTGAACAGCTTCAGTTCCCTCTAAGCATGCACTGTATACCTCAGTGTAACCCGTGTAATCCTTGTACTATCCTAGGCACTTTAACGTTGGGAATTGGGTCATCTAGACACACTAGACAGTGCTCTGAACCTTTTTATTTTCAATGATTTGTGATCTTCACTGGTGTCCATGGATTACATGAAATCTTTCCACCTTTATCCACCTTTGTCATGGTAGGGAGAACACGTCAATGCAAGGGTGGGGTCATCTAAGATAGCACAAGGGTTAAAATCCAAATTACCTATCATTCTCATGTGGAGCATGACATTCACGCCAAATTTGCATATAATTCTTGAAGAAGCATCAGATTTTAATAATATTTATGAATTAAAACCTCTAAATTTGAGTCATTGTGTTCATGTTTATAGAGGTGCTGTGCTAAACCCAGCTGTCATCAGGTTTATAAAATGAAAAAAGAATGAAAAATGAAAAAGTTCCCTTCAAGGAGTGCAAAGGGAAAAAACAACGCTTGTAAACAGTTTGGAATTCTCATGTGAGATTTGTGTGCATGTCTTTAGAGTGAAAGTTTCCAGCCAGAGGATCCATAAAATTTTAAAAAATAAAACAAAATAAAATGAAAGCTCTGCTAGATTTTATTAGCAGAGCTATTTAAATTGTGGGCCGTTAGATTTATTTTCAAATTCAGTGATCATCATATTGGTTTCAAATAAAGCTCAAAATTAAATACTCACATTCACATATGTTAACTTGCATTGAATGCATTTGTGATAAGTGATTTGTGATAAGAGAGCCATTTCTCCACTAATGCATCACTTTTTAAAACTAATTCTAACGTCTAAAAAATGTATATTGTTTAATAGTCAAAATGATATTCAAAGTTAAAGCTTCTGACAGACTCATGGCTTTTTTAGAATTTTATTAACAAATATAAATAAACACTTCAAACTAAATAAGTGAAAAAGTCACATGGGTGTCAGTACTGTGTAGCAGTAATTGTTATCTTTACAAAAAGCTAAAGGCAGGTCAATTAACAGTCTCATGATAAACCTAAAAAAAAAGTTAAAAAAGCGAATTTGTTACACTAACAAATGGAATGTTTTACAATAAATTAGAAAGAAAATTGAAACATAAAAGTGAAATCAACAACCTACTCATTAGTAAACAACTGCATACTGAACCCTGACAGTGCAGCTGCACAATAAATACAAAAATAATATTAGCAATACAAAATATATACATCACACCTAAGTGTGCTTTTGACTGAATGCTACATATAAACTGTGTATATATATATATATATATATATATATATATATATATATATATATATATATATATATATATATATATATATATATATATATATATATATATATATATATATATATATGGTATTTTGCCTTTTTTTTTTACTCTTAAACTTCTTAAGCTCCTGGTACTTGTTGCTTCACACTGTACACACCGGGAGCAATGCTGGATGAACGAGTTGGCTTTTATGATCCGGCTGATAGCGATCTGTTGTTTCCACACGTCCAGACGAGTGCCGGATGACTGTTTTGTTTTATGGCCATTTCTGCTGGGTCGCCATGGCACCAAGGCCTTGGGCCCCAAAGTTTAATCCTGTCCACTGCGCTGAAATTCCAGAAGCCGGCTGAATCATTCCAGTCTCATTGTCAAATTCCCAAATGTTGTCATAGTCCACTTCCTGGTCATCTGGTTCTCTGGGTTCAAGGTACGAATGGCGATCTATAAGAAATAAAGAAGATTCACAGGTTTTTTACTTTCAAGCAGGGAAAGACTCATTGCTTTGTGGCTTTATAATCTTGGACAGAGTCCAAACGTCAGCTATGATGACTTATATGATTATGTTGCTGCTGAAAATCTGTAACATGTCATTGCAACACCACCTGGCTTCTTTCTTTACTGTAAACACATGAACATGCAGCCTAAAAGACACAATAATTTGGTGAAAACATGCTTAAGAACTCATCAGAAATACATTTAGATTTGTGGGACTCTCTTTAAGCATAAGTTGTAAGTTGTAAATCTGTCTTCTTTATTCCTTCTCCTAAAGTCCCATATCAATCATTTATAGAGCTAATTTTAAAGCGATCCCATTGATCTTTTTAATTGTGATTATGCCGTTTTTAACCAAAATTTAAAAAATTTTCATTTTCTACGACATGGTTTCTGCAGAGCAGCAGTAATTCATTAGAAATTTATGAGTTGTGGGAGGAACTATTGGCACAGAGTAAGCCCACCCCCAAATCCCGTCACCCATCTGTTTACATTCTCTCCTGCTATCTTATAGCCCCTTACCCCCCTGACCTAGCATGAGTAGTGCAACAAAAATGATGAGCAACATCAGAGCTGTCCAAGCATATAGCTTTGAGCCAGATCCCAGCTCGGTGGATGCATCAGAACAGAGCAGAGCAGGGAGCTTGAGGCCTGCTGATTGTAGCTTCTATGGTCCAACTGCACTCTTCCTTCAACTGCATTTTTCATCTGCTGCAGATTCACAACGAATGAATTCCAAAAACACAATTTTCACCTGAATGGGTCTTTAAGAAATCCAAACAGACTTCATAAAAACCATTAAAAGGCTTAAAACAGGTTAATGGAAATGCATTCAATTGCACTTTTTTTTTCTTTTTATCTTTGGCTGTATTTTGAGAAACCTGCTCACATTGCTGTGGTTTAAAGCTCACTTCTGTAATGAAAGACGAGGCAGCAGTTATCCATCCGAGGATGTATTCACTGTTTCTCATTGAAACACTTTCAACTATCAACTTAACGTTAATTAAGTCGTACTTGTTAAACATGTTTGAAGTTATCTTGGGTATGATCTGCATTCTTTTAACTCTTACCTGGTGAGTATGAGTAAGACATCTGAGTGTTGCTTCTGGCAGAGCTTGATGGGAGATGCATCTGTTAACACATGTGAAAGGAAGTCAGTCCCTGACATGAACTCCAACAAGTACTCTCAAATATGTGTTTCATCTCTAGTTTTTGTTTTAAAATCACCCACAGAGCAAGTACATAAACTTGCTTCACGGTCACGGGGTAATGGCTGTAGCTCTTTGAACTACAGCATTCCAGTGCCCAGAGTGTCCTGGAAGATCCAGATCTTTGTTTGTCTCACCTGCTCCTGCACTTGACCGGGAACAGGCAGAAGTTTTAACTTCAACACAGCCTGTGCTCGCTGCTCTGCTTCCCTTAAAGACGCGTCCGTCTCAGCAGGGCCTTTCCCACAGCGTCTACCCATTGGTGGGTTGCAGAGTTGGAAGGAGGAGGGGTGGAGCTGCACGTTCTGGTGGTAGAGGGGCTGATGCTGAATCGGCTCCTGCCAGCTTAGCTATTAGAAAATGGAGATGGATGTGAAATTTACAAAAAATACAGCAAGCAAGCCCATCTTTAGAATAAAACGACCAATCCAATTCTATACCAGAGCACTGGAATATACTGAGCTAATGTTGGACAGAAGTAGGAGACACACTGGACAGTTATCAGACTATTGCAGGACCACACAGAGACAGACAATCACACGCACTCACATTTACACCAAAGGGAAAACTTTAAAATTGCTAATCAACCTATAAAGCCTATTTTTGGACTGTGGGAGGAAACCGGAGTGCTTGGAGAAAACCTACACATGCAAAAGGAGAACATGCAAATTCCAAATAAAAAAGAGCCAGCAGGGATTTGAACCAGGGTCCCAACCACTACACCATAGGACACCAGAGAGATTAAGTTTCCTGGGCAAAATGCAATGAAAACCTTTTAAAAAGTCGTATTGTTGCTATTTTTGTTGTTGTTATTTTGTAATTTATGAGTCAGACAAAGTTGCATTTAGTATTGATGCAACATTATTAAAAGATTTAAGACTTAAAAAATTCCACTGCCAGGCTGTGGAGCTGTAAACAAACACTGTAGATCCAGTTCGGTGACCCACTTACCTCTCTAGCCTCCTCCAAGGAGTAGATTTCTGGACTGCAGGGCTCGTCGTACAAAGGCGACAGTAGCTGTCGCGGGTTCGCTGAGTGGCGCTGCGGGGGGTTCAGGGAATAGTTCAAGGACGTCTGTGGTGTGCTCCAGCTGTTTGACTGATCACAGAAGATCCAAACAGAAAAAGAAAGTCAACTCAAGTGGCAACATCAGATCATATTTTGTCTTGATTTGCAGAAACAAAGCTCAGAAAATCTCCTTTGATGGATCTAGATAATATTTTTAACAGTGATAGACATCATTTAATACACCATTAGGTGGATTTATCTTTCAATTTAGGTTTGCATAAATTCAGACATCATTCCATCTGTTATTTTTTTATCAGCTTTGCATGTCTATTTTAGAATCTGCCTAAATGGCGATGAAGGTGAGGAAATATTTGGTTATCTGCTCTGACGGCAGACTGAATCACCTTGACCAGTGGGGATTTCTCAAGTCGCTGTGGGCTGTTCCGGTAAGGTGTGCTGTAAAGCTCCGATGTGTCTGCAGGTTGCTGGTAGGAGCTCTGCTGGGGGGAGGAGTAGCGTATTGACAAAGGCCGATGCTCCTGCCTCGTCTGTGAGGACATGCTATTGGTTCTACTGCCCAGTCTGGCAGTCTCAGTAGAGGAAGGACGGCTGGAGTGGTACTGTGGGGAGAAAAAAATGTCAGATAGAGCAAGAGACGGAGCCACAGTCATTAAGAGCAAATATTAAAGAAGGGTTTCTCTATCTGCAGGAACATATTTTTGATAAAGTTATCTAAATGTGAGGGAAGAAGGGCTCCTTCAAAGAATTGGCAGAGTGGTGGTTCAGGTCAGACGTTGAGCAGCAACATTTCTTCTGGCCTCTCAACTCTTTTTAAGCTAATTGGACCGTCTGACAGAAAACACCAACCCCCACTCCCACAGGAGTTCACTCAAACATGCTGATAACCCAGAGAACATCTGAAGACTTCAGAAGTTAACAGGCTAACTTTTTCCTGCTGATGTTTTTTCTTTCTCCAAATTTTTTTATATATATTTTTCTTTTTGCTGTTTACGGAAAGGTTTCACCAAGAATGTGTTTTTTTTTTCAATTCATTAAGCTGATCTTGATCAAAATTAATCTTTGGGAAAGAATTGTGTTGCTCAGCTTCACCATCACGACTACATCCCATTACACGTTTGAATTCATATATCTATTTAATAAATACAAAAAGCTAATATTTCTGCAGAAGCACATAGCTTCACTCACACAGAGTGGTTCAGTGTATCCTAGAGACAGGGGGTTTCCATCACTCATAGGTGGCTGAAGGTTTTGGGACCCATGAGTACTTGATGACTGGCCAAAGTTGGACTCCACTCTTACTTGACTGTTTCCGCTCCATCTATCAAACTTTGGACCCTAAACGTGTAAGGAAAAACATTTATTTATGATGAAAATGAAAAGTATGCTTCACAGTTTAGTCCCAGATGCATGCACAAATTCAGTTTTACAAAAGGGCTTTTATGTCTAAATTCATTTAAACAAACACATGTATTTATGTTCAGCTCAAATAGATAGTAATTTGTTGCCAACGGGACTAGGGACCTCCAATTTCTGTCCTTAAAATAAATCACTTACCTCTGTGGATGTTGGCGTGTAGATGATGTCATAAACTGGGGGTGGGGGGGTCATGACGGGCACATCAGCAGATTTCAAATGCTGTATCCACTGACAGAACTCGCTCCGGTCCAGACAGGACACTACTATGGAGTTGATCAGCTTCCCTGGTGAGAGAAGAGGGGGTGAACAAAGCCTTTCGTTTGGTCCACTTCCTCACTGGAATGTGCTTTAGTAAGAGTGTCATTCAGGGGGGATAAAACTATCTCATTCACAGGGGTTACACTCTTTGACGCCAGAAGGGAAGGAAAACTGACACTTAGCATAAAACATGCATGGGAATGTGCACTCATTTAAGCGTCTTCCATTTCTCTCTAAGGTTTCTTTAGCAGGATAAGCTGGAGATGCTGGAGGAGTAATAAAAAAGGAAGGAAACTTGCTACATAGCTGAAACAGTGTCTTGATTAATAAAAAAGTTCCAGCGCTACCTCACTGCATGAAGAGACATTTTCCAGTCTTGTTTATGTGTGATTAGTGCTCTACAAATGCGATTTTCTGGCTACAATGAATTAGCCTTACGCCACATATTTTGTGTTCTTTAGCTGTTTGGTTCACTAAATTGTATGTGTTCACACTGTAGTGAACTGCATCAGGGTTTACCTGCAAGTGGACCAATAGTCTAATTTTTACACGGGCCTGCACAAAGTGGACTGCTCGAGAAAACAACTAGAGTGGTGTGGAAACACGCTAAAAGACAGACTTACCTTCAATCATGAAGGTATTAGGCTTGACATCTTGACAAGGCGTCGTGACCGTGATCATGTTGAGTGGAAGTTTTCCCTGTGATCAGAAAAGATTTTTTTAATACAAGTCCCTTTAACAAAAGCAAAAACAAAACTGGATTAACACACATTTTCAAGTTTATGGATGGAAGGTCACTGGTACCTTATAGAAGAGGCCATCGCTCTCCTCAGATAAGATGATCAGAGTTGAAGGATACATCACCAGCAGTCTGTCGCTCTGTTCCTGCAGGCCAACATCCTTATTAGCATTTATATTTTTTGTGTTTGTTGCACTGTAAAGCCACATTAAGACTGACATTTCTACAATTTAATGTAAATACAGTTCAAAGCGATTCTACACATGCATAAAATTATTATTTTCAAAATGTTTGAAGTATTAATGTTGAAATACATGCTTTATAGATAAGAAATCGGGCCCTGATAACTTCAGCTAAGAGAAGACTAGAAAGAAGACAAAGGCAACTATGTAGACCTACTGAAAAAGATTAAACTTAGTATCTTGTTGAAGGACATATTTGAAGCCTTTCAAAGATCTTCAGATGAACCAGTTTGAGGTGCATTTTGAAGGTGTGGCAGACAGGGAGAGTTTATGTTTCTTTGCTCTTTGTGGGTGTGTCTGGACAGACAGCTGACATTCCAGCTGTGAGGTAAGTCGAGTCACTGCGTGAGCCGAACAAATGCCTCCTACACACCCTGGCCTAAATCATACCAACTGAGCTGCTGCAGCTCACAGATAACAGATATCCATGCAGTTTCGTGACTGATGTTCTGTTCTGAAACTGTTCCAGCATGTTTTTCTGAGGCGGTTGTCTCACTTGGATAGGTGGACTAAACAGTTTTGTCAGCTGGTTCGAATGTACATTTTTGCAAGAAAAATAAAGATATACTTTGGGAAGCTTGCTGCTTTACTGGCATGCTCCACCCTTTGCACTCCCTCCGTATATTGTATTGAGGACATGTATGCTCTGTGCAATCTGAAGACTTTGTGAGTCACCTGGTGTTACAGCTGACGTTATCCTGCTTTTTATCAGCGTGTGAAAAAAAAATCCTTTATTTGGAAAATAAGTATGTGTCACAGCTTAGGTTCAGCTGGTCTGTACAGTTACATAAATGTGCAAATGGATGTTGGTGATTCACTTCCAGTAAGAAGCAGTCCAGCCGTACCTGGCAGGGCAGATGCTGCAATCGAACTTTGGTGACATAAGTGATCTGACCCAGGCTGTCCCGCTGAGAGCCCTCCCATTCATAGATGGGCTCTCTGTAGATGGAATTCCTCAGCTCTTCTCTTCCTTCAGAACTCTGATGTATCTATGATAAAGACACACAAATAAGGGAAGTTAAACGAAAAGATCTAAAAAAAAAAGTGACCCAAGGTCTGGTGGGATGGTTAAACCAATCAAAATGCTTGGTTTTGTCATACTGTCATTCAAGTTGTTTTTTTTCACTCATAACACAACACAGTTTGTGTTTCATCACATTTCCCCACCTGTGCGTGTAAAATTAGCACTTTAATCCGCAAAGATGTGAGAGTTAGTTTGATGCAACCCCTGATGCGGTCAAGGCCGCTCCCTCCAAGCCTCAAAAAAAAAAAAAAAAAAGCTAGCAATGACCCACATGACTTACCACCTTTACACATTCAAACATGTCCTGTTTTACTGAGACTTGTTGAAAAAGGCTAATCTGCCCAGTGGATTATAAAGCAACTGCGCTGACTTGAGTGTAGAAACAGGCTCTTATACTTGCCACAGCAAGCAGAGGAACAAGATGGATGAGATCCAATGAAGTGTCCCAGTAACCTGTCTCAGTGAGGCAGCATGCAACGTTGCAGTGGAATGTGGAATTTTACTTCCTTCGTGTACATTTTTGAGCTTACTCTCATTCTTGTGTAGGTTTCAGGCGTAATTGCAGTCCCTCCGTTGGCCTCGATGTTGTCTTTTAGAAGGCCAAACCAGTAGTCCATTTCTTTTTGGTTGGCACAGTAGACAATAATGGAGTTAAGGCTGACACCTGACGGGTAGAAAAGTAAATTATAAGGCAGAAAATAATTACATTTTCTCAACAGGCTTTCATAAATTTTAACCCAAGCTCTTTTTGTCCTGACAAAAAAACAAAAAAGCCTCTCTTGGTGTGTTTGGCATCTAAGGATAGGGGCGCTTTTACTCCTGCAGAGTGCTTACTCAAGAGGAATGAACGGGATGATCTGCCTTTCGCGGTCATACCACAGATAACAGCACAGATACTGTAAGCTCTAATTGTCTTAAGGGGTAGCTTGAGTGTTCACAACTCCCCAAAAACCAGCAACTCTGATGTATTAATTGGTAAAGCCAGCTCTTGATTACAGAACTTGACCCAAGACTCCCACTTAAAGTTAAATTCTTCCAAACCTTGTAGCTTTTTCCAGTTTTTTTTATTACAGAGGCATTTAAAAATCTTTGCTCCACAGGTCATTAGCTTTTCTTTTTTTTTTAAATGCATAAATCATCAGCCACATTAATCTAAAACCAGAACTTCCAGGAATTCTTACACATCCTCCTGAGCGAGCCAAGCTCTCACAGAGGAAACACCTACATCATATCTCTCACTTGACTCAGAATATCATCATGTTTTTTTACATGCTTCCTGTCTGTGATACCTCCTGGAAGCTAAATAAGCTTTCTTTCCCTCTTGTGCGTTAGGTATTTACCTAATGACGAAAATACCATAGTTGAAATACTATCCTCCAAAAAAACTGGCTGGATTTGGGGAATTCCAAAACCAGTTTGATGATAACAAAACACCAAAGACTACTGATGTTTTTACAGTAAAAGTGTCAGAACAATAATAATAATGAGGATATTTGAGCACAGAAGACAAACTTTTTTTTAGTTTTCTTTCCAGGCAAGGACTAAAACCTTCTCGATGTTAAATCCCCAGTGTGTTTTTTTAGGTGCCATACCTTTATTCCACAGAGAGCTTCAACCTGAGCAGCATTTAGAAAGTGCCATAGATTATATGAAGTGACAAGGCTAGGAGTGATATCGGGGCTTTTCTGCACGACAGCTGGCTGACTGAAGTGCACCTGTTGTCTAACAAGCCGGGCCTTCAAGGCCGGTTTACCCCCCATGACCCGAGGTGAAAGGGGCCCAGCTCTAGTTAGTCTGGGTTTTGAGTAAAGGTGAAAAGGTGAGGAGGGTCACATCACATTTGAATCACAGGAATGTGATAACATAGAAAGCTTTAGATGGCGGATTTGTTCTAAAATTTTGACTGAAAAGGGGAAACGTGTGACTGAGTATTAACGTCAACATAAAAAGGAAGAATTAACAAATATGTGAGAAATAAAGTTTTGTGAATACTTCTGAAAACAGTTCTGCAAAAAAATTCCACAATTTAAGAACAAATTTGCAAATTTCTGCTTCAAAAAGTCGTATTTTTACAAGAAAGACGTGCTTTTTAAAAAAAATAAAATTCTATATTCAGCTTTTAAAATGTTTCAACAAAGACAAAGATTTCATTTAAGTTGCAAAGAAATCTGATGAACATTACACTGCTCAAAAATCTTGCTAATACTGCTATACTTTTTTACAACTTTAAAAAAAATTGAGTTTCTCCTACTAAAATTGTGACTTTTTAAATCATACATTTACCAATAATTCTTGTGAAAGTTTGAATTTCTTCTCATGTTTTTCCTGACTTTGCGGGCTTTCACTTGGCTTCTTTTCATTGCAGACAAACTTACCGTTTATCTGGAATGTGAATTCTTGGGGCTGACTGTGATTGCAGTTCTGTTGTACGTTGCAAATGGTGAGTTCTTTCAGTGGAAGAGTCCCCTACACACACACAAACAAAAGTTCATCATACTCCTATTAACTTAGTCGCAGATATATTCATGTCTGTCTTCTGTTTGAGGTCATCTGCGGTCTGACTAACACTGCACAGGTGCTTGGCTGTCTCTTTTCAGCACAGCCTCGAGTTTCTCAGCAGGCATAATAAATCTGTGATTAATGGCTTTTCTTGTTTTATGAGGCACATGAAAAAAAACAAATTCATGCTTTTAGTTTACCTACGAGTTCTGGTTGTCAAGGGGCACATCAGGATTTATAATGACACAACATAAAACGTATAAAACAAAACATCCTGAGGCAGAGAAGCAGTTCGAAGGAAATTCTTGCCTGGTATGTGAGTCCTGTTGGGTTGTTGGAGACAAAATGAAGATGTGTTTCAAAGAGATCCAAGTAGCAGTCATGTATATCCTGCAGGAAAAGTAAAAAAAAACACAAGGGAAACAGATTAATGCATAATAAAAATATGTTATTACAAACTTAACTAACCATTATTTATTCTAATTTTCCTAACCTAATGTTCAGTTATTATCTGACTTGCAAATGAGTATATATGCATGGTAATGTTTTTCTCTTTGAATGATACAATGTGTTCTTTAGCCTCGATGACGCCATTCCGTCCATCAATCTTTTCCCTCTTCTGTGTGACAGCACTGTTGTGTCACGGCATTGGAAAAGTTGCAGTTCCCACAGAAAGGAGCCGGCGTGTTCTCTGTTCTCTATCAGTCCAAGCAATCGGAGGAACTCTCTTTACCCCGAGGTTCTTTTGCGGGGATGTTTCACAACTCCCGAAGAAGCAAGCAAGTCTAAACACAGGCTGCAGTCCCCCTCTGTGGGAAACGGATTGGATTATTCATAGCTAGCCACCACGTCAAACACAACTGAGTTTCAGTTCACTTCAGAGCAACATCCTGTCCCTCCTCACCTGGGCTTTTGGGATTTCGATCTCACCTACTGTGCATGCATGACTGGCACGATGTGTCACAAGAGGCTTGGTCATTGTGTAAAAACCACGACTAGGAAAACAAAGCTTTATACTTGTTTTCCTGTACAGTTGCTTTCCGGATATGTCATCATGCAGTTACAAAAAAAGTGACATTGTTTCTCTCACCTGGCAGTGCAGGAAGCGAAAACGAACTTTGGAGCTGTGAATCATCCGGCCGTAGTTCTTCACGTTGATGCTGCTCTTTTTCCAACCATTGACGGGATCGTAAGGAAACGGAGGGTTCCACTCGATGTTTTTGATCGTCCGAAGGTCTTCAGGAGACATTTTCTGCAACCACACACAACATGAACGAAAGGGTTGATGCTTGCAGTGGTATTAAAAGGCATCAGTTTAATTCAACCTTAACTGTGCATGACAATTAATCCCACTTTTAAAACCATGGCAGTTGAAGTAACCTCTTACCTTTGTGGGTGAGGTTATGTACGGGATGTTGATGATGCTGTTTGACTTCTCCTGTCCCTCTTGGGGATTCTTCTTGCGAAACAGACGACTGCTGCTCATGAGAGAAATAAACCTCGTTACAACTTAATCTCCATTGTTTACGGTGTAAGCAGCTAGTTTACATCCCAGCTGAAGTGTGAACGAAGCATTTCACATGCATTGTCATTCATTGTTCTCCACTGTTGTCTTGTGACGTGTGGATGTGGAAGTTAATTCACTCTTTAGCTTCAGTATGTCAGATGTTTTCCCACCGCATGTGAAGCCTCTGTGGGTCAACCGGAGCTCCCGTCTTTGTCCCTCATCAGTGACAGTCATTTCAATGATAAGAACAATCAGGTCTTGTGTGCCTGATAGTACACACAGGCATAGTAAAATGAGCATTCAATGCAGCGTTTTGTTTTGCATCAATGTCCCATCTCCACGAGGAAGCACTATCACACCAAAGATAAGGCGAGGGGACAGGGGGTGGGGTTGCATTTACACTCAGTGCAGAGTCTATCAGCTTTTCCGCACATTTGTGTGGCAGTGTCCTCCATGTGCAACAAGACAGTCTTTTGTTTTCATGGTGGGAGTCAAGGATGGTCTAATCAGGAAGTCCATGTCCAACATTAATCATTCATGGGAGCCAAGTGAATGATCCCAGTCCCTTTAGCACAACATTGAACTGTTTAAACATGAAAGCAACACTCTGATGCAATCTGTGGTTGCAAAGTGACAGAAGAATATCTTGTAAATAATAGACAGGCAGTGAACTTGCACAGCCCGGGATTATCCGACTCACCGCCTTGACATTCAGCACCAATCACTCCTATTTTCTTTGGGGAATACCGAAGTGCTGCATGATTCAGTTACACTAAAACCTTAGACTACTGAATCAACTAGTGGTGCTGGACAAAAATCCCCCCACTCAGAAGCTGTTTGAGTTCATTTTGGTTCCAAAAACGTTTTTTTTTTTCATAAAACTATAAAATCGATATATGTGAACAAACTAATTATCTTTCAGCTGTTAGAAATAGTCACAAATCAGAATTAATTGAAACAAACAGGATTGTGACATGCCCAGACATAATCCAGGTAGATTACAGAAACCAAGAATGAGACAAAAATAACCCCATGATGTTGGTAACCTCTTGAAGCATTTGAGTAAGAGCATTTAGAAAATGTTATTATAAATGTTTCCAATTTTAAACCAGAAATTATCATTTAAATTACAAAAAGAACAGATTTCATGTCATGAAATGTTTTGAAACAGAGAATCCCATTTTCAGACAGCTGGTACTAGAACATCTACACAAAAATTTGAACAGTATCACTGACACCAACCACTCATTCATCATGACTCCAGAACTATCCAGTTCCACCATTTGATCCGAACCTAAATCTGACAAAATTCACAACCTCTCTTTCACTCTTCAACCCAACCCCTGAGACTTCTCTGATCTGTAATGTAAGGTTTGAAACATGCGCTAGTCAAGCACATTACGTGTGCTCACAGCGGCACAAGTGCCATGCCCACACCTGGACAGGTGTCCTCACCTGTTCCTGCGAATGAAACTCTTGCTGGAGGATCTGAAGTTGTTCTCGGGGACACATGAAACCCTGCTCCCCATGTTGCGTTCGTCTGTTGAGCCTTACAGCTCTGGGAAAAATTAAACCAGTACTCCTGTGATGGATGTGTGTAATCCAGCAAAGTGTGCTCTCCCACCACAAGTCAGAGTTTAAAGTGAGGCAGGAGTGAGCAGGGTGAGGACTGTAAAGTCGGTGCGTAAAAGGGGTGGAGCTCAGGACCGCGTCATGGTTTCTCTGTCTGTCTGTGTGCTGGATGGATGAGCAGCAGGAGTCACACTCATCTGATCTGCCTCCGTCTGCTAAATCAATCCAGCAACAAAGGCGGCGGCGGGGTCAGGGAGAAGTGTGCTTTTTCACACCCTTCAGGAGCCAAACGGGGCTCACTGTTGGATCACCGTCACTGGATGGTGCATGTCAATCAAAACAGAGAGACGGGAGCTGTATGTGGCATGTCCAAACATGAAAATGCTTTACGCTTTTCTATTTATTGCTGGTCCCCCATCACACAGGTGTCATAAGGGGTATTTGGTTTTCCACTGTAAACTTTCTCCGTTTTTTGGGGGGGATTTCTTTTCTCTGTGTTGATTTTTGATGTACTAAATGTTTTTTAAATTAAATATCTAAAAAGAAAAGGGGGCAATAGTCTTTTACGCACAGGATATTATTAGTAGTTTAGTTTACAAAAATGTGATTATTGATGTGTAATTACTGTTGTAAAAAAGACTCATTTGGACCACTCCCGACTTTATTATTCATTTTTCTGAGAACTGGAAGATAAGGATCTCGTCACTCATGATCCTGCAGCGGTTTCTTCTTACTTGGATCAGTGTCTTGAGAGATGTTGAACCAGAAAACTCATTCTTAGGTTTGTCAGTTAATTCCAACCAGTTGAACTGGTTGCTGAAACAAATACACCTGAGGCATCAACAGACTTTGGCCTGTTAACTTTGGAGTTATTTTCACTCTGACAAACTCAGATAAAGACAAAGTTCAGGCGCTTTAATCCATGAGGAAAACTGATGGTGATCAGAGAAAATGTAAATCAGTTTGATAACGCAAAAGTCACTTGCAAAATATATGTATAAATCTTAACCTTGAAATGTTAGTGTAAATTATTGTAAAACATGCAGTAGTTTGTAAAATGTAAAAAATCTCAACACATACAGAATGACGTCCAGTTGTAATTCTTTTCTTTATTTCAAACACAAAGTGAAAATTAACACAAGAGTTTAACATAGACAGATAAAATGAAACAGTGTGATTGAAAAGGAGTGGTTAGAAGGAAAATCTTGTGTGATCCCACCCCTTTTTACAACACCTTCTGTTATGCATATTTTTATTAACATTTTTTTTTTCAAAACATTCACATTACCTTCTGTATATATGCAGGAGTGAATTTGCTGATTTGTTTTTTGTCTTTATTGGTCATTTCTAGCCTTGGAAAGTTTCATCAGTGAAATCTTGTATGTTTTTTTTTTGAATACATGTAAACTTGTGCTTTGTTTTAAACCTTCATCTAACCCGTTCCATAAATCCACACCACAATTTGATAAGCACATTTTCTTTTTTGTAGTACAAATGCACTGCTTTTTGAAGTCCAGCTCATTTCTTAACTCGTAATCCCCATCACTGTTCTTGGACATTTGTTGTATGTTTATTGGAAGTAAGTTATTTCTGGCTGTAAACATAACGAGTGCTGTTTTAAGTTTCACTAGTTCCCATAATTTCAATAAACCCGACTTTAAAAACACTATATGTGCCCCATAATCCACTCCATGAACTATTCGAATACGTTTTTTTGTAAGATGTAAAAAGACTGTAAATTTGTTTTAGAAGTATTTCCCCAAACTTCTACACTGTACTGTAAATATGGTAGTCTTATCGATCAATATGTAGGTAAAGGTGCTTTGTGAGTGAGTGTATGATGCGTTTTCCCAACACCGCGATGCTTTCAACAAATTTAGCTCTGACTTGCTATATTTGTGGCTTCCAGCTTATTGCGTGATCCAAAATTACTCCAAGGAACTCAATTTCAGTCACTCTTTCCAAAACATGTTTATCAATAGCAACCTTTATTTCTAAATCTGCAGGAATATGGCAATTTCCAAAAATCCTAAATCTAGTTTTGTCAGGAGTTTATGTGTCGAACCATTATTTTAGTTCCCCTAACTCTTGATTTACTATTTTGACAACTTCCCTGAGATTCTCCCCCGTACACACTACACATGTGTCGTCGGCGGGTAAAAAGTATAAAAAATATCAAATTTTGGTAGTCTTAATTCTTGTTTGATTACTCCAAAATCTGATTACTCTTTTAACCCTTGTGCTATCTTAGAGGACCCCACCCTTGCATTGACGTGTTCTCCCTACCATGACAAAGGTGGATAAAGGTGGAAAGATTTCATGTAATCAATGGACACCAGTGAAGATCACAAATCATTGAAGAAAAAAGGTTTAGAGGACTGTCTGGTGGGTCTAGATGACCCAACTCCCAATGTTAAAGGGCCTAGGATAGAACACGGGTTACAGATTCAAAAGAAGCTTTAGGGTTAGTGTGATTTATGTGGAGATTTGATCATTTATTTTATTAAGAAGGAAAATATTCCGATTATGTGTTATGATGGAAAATCATGTGAAAAGAAGCACCCATTTGAAAGGGAGTTGTCATTTCTTTCCTTTCTGTTTGAATAAATACAATTTCAAAAGAATCTTTCCTCTCTGTCCCAATATTACTTTTCCCAAGAATGACATCACATGTTGCAGACGGTATGTCACAAAGCAAATTCTCTCAGTGTTGACAGAGATAGATTTGCTCTTACATGCACACGTGTACAAACAAAAAGATCTCTTCCGGTCTCAGAAAAAAGAAAACATTTTTTTCAGTGACACAACTGGAATATCACACACAATGCAATATCCTTTGATTTTCAAGAAAACTATAAGTATGAAGACAACATATGTTTCTGATCTTTTTTTTTTCTAGGCGTTTTGTCTTTCAAGAACATTTAAGCCTTTTGAACTAAAAGTTTAACTGCTTAATACAGATTTTAAATAGTCTGTGTCTCTCAAAATAATATAGACAAAAGGGTAATTTGATCACATTTCTCCTAAAAGAAAAGTCTTCCAGAAAGCTAAAATTAATACCGAACAAAAGTTCAGTATTAATACCTATCAGTGTGCTTATAAACTACATTACTTGGCGGAGAGCTTGTCTATCATTATCAGTTGTTAAGTTCAAGTAAAATTAAAATACAAGTTATTTCCAGTATGTGTGAGCAGGAAAAATGTTTGATTAGGTTAAGGAAAATTGAGAATTCCCCGAAACACCTTAAGTGATTGAACATTTTTTAGAATTTGGTGAAAGTGTGGGTCTCAGAGAAAGAACAAAAAGAACAGTCACAATTGTGGTGTCTTTTATGTACTCTCTGTGTGTGGCAGGTTGATGGTTGGCTTCCCTTGGGAATCACTCCCTTCTGTTTTTCCAGACCCAGTCAGTGACAGCAGCAGTGCTAAAGTCACACCTCGGGTCATTAAAGTGGAGTCTGGATGTTGCAGAATGCTGCGTCAGGTGTGCAGCGGCAAACCTGACGTGCCAAAGTTCTCACACAGAAAAACCATAAAGAAGCTATCTCGGAGCGGCTCCTGTGTTTGAAGGCAACATCAGTCAAATTCCAGCTCAGTTAATAACCCTGTTCTACCGTGTACTTCCATGTCCACAGACAGAAGAAATGACAAAGTATAAAAACCCTTTTGCAGCAAAACTTTTAAACAGACATAAAGGCCTAGAGGCAGTAATACAGTATGTTCAGCCATGTTTTTCCCAGCAAAAAGAAACCGTAAAGAAACTAACCACAATTTGTTGTAATATGTTAAAAGCACTAGACTGTATTTTGCAGTCTTTACCAACATATTGGACAAAACCAGCGGTGGGCAAACTATTTAACTCGTGGGCCACAATGGGTAACTTTGATTGAAAATTAAAATAAATATTTGAAAAAAATAACATTTTGGAGTTTTTTTGTTTTGTGTGTTTTCTTATTTTAATGCCATTAATTTCTGATAATGCACCCTTTGTGGACCATTATCCCAGATTAAATAGTTGAACGGGTCGCATGTAGCCCCCGGGCCAAAGTCTGCCCATCCTGCACAACCTAGAACAAATCTATGTATTAGCTTAATACAGATCAGAGGCAAGATGGAAAAATTTACAAGATCTATATTTTTTTTTGCAGAAAGTTCTATTCTTTGATTTCACATATTTATTAGAAACCAATTTTTGTGAATAACTTCTACATGTTTTCTTTTTATTTTTTGAGTTCTGACCAACATCTGTGCCACGTTTTCTGTTGACTTCATTCTAATTTTATTTGAAATTCAAGAATAGGTTTATGAGAGAGAATTTTGATGTTTTCCTTTTCCAAGTAGAATATTAGACGAAGTCACTGGAGACAAGTAACCGATAATTAGATATGTGTGTCCGAAGATTCATAACTGCTTATTGTAACAGTAAAATTTGTCCAACACAGGAGGCCTTCAGCTCATATCTGTTTGCTCACCTGTTGGAGAGGACAAAAAAGAAAATAAACCTTTGTGTTGGGAGACGTGTTACTGGTCATTTCAATAATCTTTAACTAACTGCTCTCTAATTTTAACAAAAAGAGAAAACAACTAGTTGAAAGGGAAGTACAGTTTTTTCCCCCAAAAGTCCCACTGTGTTACCCTCCAGCGACTCAGAAGATGCTGTTTCACAGTTGATGCCTCTGTCCTCACAGAGATGGTGACAACACTCCAGTGACCTGATAAGAGGTTTCACAGAGGTTAACACCAGAGACCAGAGTGGTGACTGGAATGCTGGGAGAACAACCCCCCCCCCCCAGATAAGCAGAAGTGGATCCTCCAGGTTGTGCACAGTTGTCTAGACGAGGTGTAAATTGTTTTGCATTTTTGCTGCAGAAAAAGGTTTTGTATGAGACACACATGACTCATTTAATTGCATCAATATTGCAGAGACACACAAAACTACTGTTTAAATATTCACAGCTTAACCTTCAGAACCTTTTGAAAAGTGAACAGGAAGAGGGGAGAACAGGACAACAGCTTTAGGGCCACCAAAAAAATAAAACAAAAGTCAATTTACGAGATTTAAAGTCGTAAATTAACAACTTTTTTTTCTCATAAAATTTACAACTTTAAAGTCGTAATTATAAAAAAAAAAAAGATTTGTAAACTGACCCTAAAACTCTGTCTTAGAATAAAAATGTGCTCTTTAAGAAAAAAAAACAGTCCTAATTGTTTTGGTGTTTTTATTTTCTAATGAAAAGGTCAGATCAGAAATAATGCAAATGTGTACTGGTCTGTGCTTTTTTTATTTTACAAATGCAAAAAGTAGTACACTTTAAGTTTATTTTATTAGGTATACTTGAGTTTAAGTGTAGTTACAGCAAGTATACTACAGACTGGTCGGAGTGTTTGGGCATGTTCGTCTGTCTTTGTCTTGTGTATGTAGTGTGTTAACGTTATAATGTCAAATGTTTAATTTTGTTGTTTTCGGTTAGGAGAGGTGTTGAGTGGGGCCTTGGATTCCTATAAGCATAAGCTTCCTCCAATCACCTTTCAAATTAAACTTCCTACAAAACAAATAGTAGGAAGTACTAACTGAATACTTTTTAGACTAAATTGGAACATTTTGAGTGTACAATATGTAGAAAGAAAAAGTAAACTTCAAGTATACTGTCTCAATTTGAGCATAGACTAAGTACACTTGTAGTACACTTAAATAGACTACTTCTTGCTAAAGGGAAAACCCTTGTTAAGGAAAGTTTACTTTAGCTTTTCTTCAAGAGTGCTTGTGATTTTAAAAGGAGCCACCATTTCCTGCTTTTCTGCTGAGCTGGCAGATGGCCACAGCACTGATACAGAAACACGTCTCCTGCTTTCAAGAGTCTATCTCACGTTTATCTTTTAGCCATCTTGGCTGAGCCAGTGACTCAATTAAATCCCCACACACTGCAGAAGAATAACATGTTTTTGCTTTCAGTACAACCCAAAAACAAAGGGTTCCTTTTTCCCATGCTGCTGTTGGAAAACAGTCTGAAGTTGTGGCATTTTGGTCTGTCTAAAATGTAGGCGTTTTTCATCGAGTATATTTGGCCTGTGTTTATATGTGTTTTGGGGGATCGGAGCTTCATGTGGCAGCGAGTATGCAGGGGCAGCCACAGGTGTGAATGCCATGTGACTGAGGTCAAGAAGGGTAAAGTGAGAGTGTTCAGCTGTCTGCACAGATCACTAGTGTAATGGGAGTACGGTAGGAAGGTAGTAAGAAGCCCAGCAACAGCCTTGCTTCGCAACCTTTAAAATGTTATGTTTTCTTTATTTAGGAATTCAGTTTCTATCTAAGAAATGCACTATTTAACAAATCAGATACATTAAAATTTGTGGATATTGGGCGTGTAAGAATCTTGGAAATTGTATTTTGTGCCTTTAAAACCAGTTTATATCCTAAGAGTGGAGTCATTTTTTTTTTTAATGAAGACAGAAAATGTACAATTTGAAAGCTAACTATATGTTTGAATCATGCAGAGTAAAATAAAGACGTCCTTCTGTTTTTGTTGGTTAAGTGAGAAGCCAGGGAATGGGAAGCCAGGGTTTGATTCCCAAGGGGTGCGGTGAGCTTCATCCAGTGCGAATCCTTGGGCAAGACCCAACCGTTACAGCCCGACAATGTAGCCACAAGGGGGCCCCAAGTTTGGGTCTACCTGTGCCAGTCCCCAGCCGGGATAAAATACAGGGCAGGAAAGGGAATCGGAACTAAGATCTCTGCCGAACCACGTGTGCAGAAATCTGTTTTGCTGTGTCAATCCCTGAAGGGATATGCCAAAAGGGGAACATCAATAAATACAGCATGTATTGTATATGTGTAATGGTTGTGTATTTTGATTCTATACTTTCTATGGATGGTCATCAATGAGCGTGATGCTGCAGCCCAGTCCCTCTGGATCAATTTTGATCATTGTTTAAAAGTATAGAAAAGTGTCACATTTGAAGTTCAAATAAACTTTTTCCACAGCAACGACCACGAGGACAGTTGTCAGATCTGAAATCCGTTTTATTTCATGTCTTATGGTATTGCTCCATTTCACAATAGTGCAAAATACAACATTTTAAAGTCATAAATAACAAACATCATAAATAAACAGGTATCACCACATTTACCACAAACAGAAAAAAAAGCTACAGTTGCGTTGAAATTGCACGATGAGGATAACTTAAGCTGTGACTCTTCAACCCACAGAACGGATGCCGGCTTTATTAGTTTTGCACACCTTCTGATTTGACATGGCACCCTGCCCCCTGGCATGTCAATAAGGCCATCACAGCTCTGCCACATCCCTCCTTTGCACACAACCTTTTATTTGTTTCAGAGCAAAAGGAAAAAAAACACAGAATAATATCAACTGAATCCTTCAAAATAAGGAGAAAAGGCAACTTCTCAGAAGTTTGAAATGGTCTCACTGCACATGAACTGGACCCACAAAATATCCACCAACAGAGGATTTTGTTTTTAAATAGTTAATGCAGGTTTCACTTGGGATTTCTACTAATTATGCATATGAAAGAACAGGAGTGTATTTGAACTAGTAATACAACCTTTTGATGATCAGTAGTTGAGAAATGAATTAAAAAATTAACAACTACAATTTCCAATAGATTTAATTACAAAGTCTTTTGATTTCCCACATTTTAAAATGCATTTGCAGTAATCTTCATTATGGATTATTAAACATTGTGATTAGAAAATGTTTCTTGAAATGCAATGTATTAAAAAAAAGAAACTTTATCACATAATTCCTCCTTTTACCTGGAGAGGTAAACGTCATGCAGTCCAGCCAATCAGAGAGCTGGTTACACCATTCAAGGAGCTGATTTCTTTTCCTCTCTGCTCAAGCACCTAAAGTGCCAACCTAAATGGAAAAGGTCAACACTTTAGCTTATCAATAGTGAGTTATAATTAGGTTGTTTTAGTTAATTTAGTTAGTTTAATTACCCAATTTATTTCCTTTTTTTTATAAATTGTATTTCCGAATAGATTTTTAAATCAAAATGTTTAATTGATTGATTATTAATGACAAATGTAATTCCTCCTTTGAAATGCTGTTAAAAAGTGGAATTTGCTGGTAATTTATTAGTAAATAACATGTTGAATTGGAATTGTGTTTATTAATCTCTGTGTTTACTACTCAAAAGTGCTGAACAACAAAAAGAGTCTCCTGGTCCACCATATACATGCCCCACTGACTGCAGAAGTGAATGAAAACATTTACTACCTTCTCTTTGGGTTTTTTTTAAAGACCTGAATCTCTTTTGACAACAAGGTAATACAAATGGAAAAATGAATGCAATAAAACTACAGTCAAGTATTTGTAAACCAAAGTTTCATCTTGCGGTGAAGCTGCAAGATTTCATCAATGTAACTGTTTTTTCTAATTTTGAATCAAAACCTAACATAACCGAGTCATGTCACTGAATTATCAACAGGCTTTCCGGTGTCAAATGCAGCAGATTGAAGGTACACGTGTTCATGTGAGGTCATGCTCCTGGCAGTGAACAAAACAGTAAGGAAAGAAAAGAGATGCTGCACATCACAATGCAGCCATCAGTGCGCTTAACCTCCACAGACCGGATGCGACCTCTTCACACCGACACTGCAATGCTCTAAAAAATGCACCAGTGTTCGTGTGTTAAGATGCACTCACAGTCAGCCGTCGCCCCTCTAAAGCCAACTCTGCATCTATCGTTCCATTGACGATGTGCAAGCCACACAATATAATAAAAACACTTTTAAATAGTTTCCTTCTCTATGTTTTTTTAAAACAGCATATATTACATCTTATAAATACATATAGTCCAACATAATTGTGTTTTCATGTTAAAAAAAAATAATAATAATTTACACTCTGGGCCTCGCTTGGAGTCTGTAATCTGCAGCCAGGAAAGGTTTTTAACATTGCCAGTTACTGCCACCTAGTGTGACATTGCAGTACTACAACATTTCTCGTCTTAAGAGTAAACATGCATTGCACAAACACGAAAAAGCCACATTCCAAAACAGTAAAGCCATTCAGTGTCTCTTTCACCCTCATCTGCGAAAACGTCACATATCAAAGAATGATCTTGAAGAGAAAAACATAAAAAAGACTGTTTTAGATCCACTTTTCTGTGTGAAAAAGCAATGGGGGAAGAAATAAAGCTTTAAGAAAGTAAAAGCTGATATCTCTGGACTAACCCCATGTACCCATGCCTCCAGACCAGAACAAAGGTACAGAGCAGTTCAGAATATACAGCAGCATGGTAGAAGTAGCAGCCACATACAGGAAAAGGAGGCTTTACGTAAAGGAGGATTTCTAATCATTTCTTTTTAGATTACTAATTCTGGACTGTACTGTACCAAGCCTGGAGCCTCATTCATGCAGATCATTCATGTACCTGTCCACTCTCAAACACCACCTGTCAGACTGAGCAGTTGCGTCTCTTCCCAGAGCCAGTCTGGGCTGCAGCATCGGAGGCTGAGGTCACCCAAAAGCTGACCCCGTGTCAAAGGCTGGTGGAAGACACAGAGAGGGTGGGCGAGGAGGGCGGAGGGAAGTTCAGAAGCTCCAGCACCGCCACACCCACGCTGCTACGCCGCGTGAACATGCAGGAGGCCGCCACCCACTTGTTGCTCCGTGGGTTGTATTTTTCTATCGAGTTGAGGCTGGAACTGCCGTCATTTCCCCCAACAGCGTACAACCACCCGTCCATGGCCACCAGGTCATGAGTGCTCCTGCAGGAAATATATGAAAAAGGTTTTTATAAGCAGGTCTGATCTTTACAGTATGATCAATTAGAAAAAAGATCATATATATGAAAAGAAATCTACTATGGGGGTTATATCAGACTCCACTAAAAGTGGATAAAAATGTAAAAAATAGACAAGTTATATTTAAAAAAAGAAATGAATAAGTTTTAAAAAAGTACCAAGTCTAAGTACCAATTGTAAGATTAGAGGAAATATGAGAGAAAATAAAGAAAAAGGTTAAAAAACGTCTTAGTTAAAAGACTTGGAGTTAAAGAAATTATTTAAATGTTTTTTTTGCTTTTGGTATTGAGCCTAATTTTATATGGGGGTGAGACTTTGAGCCCATTGGCTATCGGGAAATTTGGTTATGGAGGTGTCATTTCTGCTCCAAAACAGCATTTGGTGTTGGGGCCGCCTCCTCAGATGTGCTGATGCTAGTTATGTAAAACCCTTTCATTGTTCTTTTTTTATGCACTAGAATGATTTTAATGTGACCGACATTTCTCTGGGAACTACAGATGGACCAAAAACAAATGTTAGTCTTTGTCATTAGGGTAGAACGTATTACAGAATAATTCATTTGAGACTAATGAACAATCTCAGGGAACTTGCCACCTCTTTTAATGCCCAGTCTTGCTTTAATTCTCGAGTGTGCAACAATGTGCAAATAAACAAGTGAAAATACCCTTTTTTTCTAAAACTATTGATTTTTCTACACAGTGCAAAGTGCACCACAGATACATTTATTAGAACGATCAAATGGTGAAATCTAAATCGCTGGAAAATCTTTAATTTTAGGATTTTAGGAATAAATAATTTCACTCTGTTGTCCCCGTTTCACAGGAAGTACTGACTCGTTGAAAATAGTCCCCAACCTGCGTATGTTCATGGCAGCGACTCCCTCCCAGGTGTTGGTCTTTGGGTTAAACCGCTCCACCGAGTTTAGGCAGCTGGTGCCATCGTTGCCTCCCGCCACATACAGCATGCCGTCTAGTACGGCCACGCCAGCGCTGCTGCGACGACTCAGCATGTTGGCAATGGTCGTCCATGTGTTGCTCTGTAAATTCAAACGCAGAAATGCCAATCAGTTTAGTTTTAGCTAAAATTATCTTATTTACCAAAAGCATTCAGCCAAAAAGAACCTAGTAATGCAAATTCAGATGATGGATTTATCAGCAAAGTACCTGTGGGTCATATTTCTCCACTGTTGCCAGATGTGAGGAGCTGTCATAACCTCCCACCGCATACAGACTGCCATCTGGAGGAGTGAAAGGAGATCAAAACAGTACCATACCAAGAGAGTTATTCCCTTTTCATGTCTGGTAAGGTGTTTACTAAAACATAAACAGTTAAAAAAGAATTTGAAGCCGGTTCTCACCCAGAGTGGCCACTCGCACATATCTCCTCCTGGTACTCATGGCTGCCACGGATGTCCATGTACTGGTCAGGGGGTCATAACGCTCTGCGCTAAAAGGAAGAAAACACATAACAACAAGGTTGAAATGATTGTGTTCAAAGTCTGTAATTCTAGCAAATGAAGCAGATATGTATAAAATATATATAATTCTGCTCACCTGTTGAGACAGGAAGCACCATCATAGCCTCCTGCAGCATAGAGTAAGCCATGCAGAACAGCTACCCCCAAACAGCTCCGTCTTGTTCCCATGGAGACTTCAGGCTGCCATGAATTGGTGATGGGATCATAAGATTCAACAGTGGCGAGGTCTGAGGTGCCGTCATACCTGTAGAGAAATGACGACAGATGTTTGGACCAAACTGTTTCCTTGAATCCACTTTGAGTCATTATTGTGCATTTACTGAAAAAACGTGGTGTGCAAATATGAAATGATTCTGTGTTGTGGTACTCACCCGCCAACAGCATATAGTCTGTTCCCTATAGCTGCCACACCCACCCGTGCCCGCCGCGTGGACATGGACGCCACCATGTGCCAGCGGTCCGTCCTGGTGTCGTATGCCTCACAGTCTCCATGAATGGCAAACAGGCTACCCCCACCTGAAACACCCACAATCCTTTATCCTATTTCCAAACTACACTGAGAAGCTAAAAGCATTGGATGAGGGCTGTAAGTGTACCCTAGTGGGTACCTTCAGGGGCACACTGACCAACAGCAAAGAGCACAGGGCTGGCTCCCTCACAGCGCCGAGGGCGCGTCCGGCTGTTGCTCAGGACCCCCCTCTGTTCGGGCATCAGGTGATACTTGAGCGCCTCAATCAGCAGGTCCTTGCACTCTGAGTGGTGACGCACCAGCAGCTCTGTGTCCACATTGCTCATCAGAAAGTCCCGTCTCAAGAGGGGCAGACGCACACACTTCATCAGCTGTCAGGGGGATAGGATACATGGAAAGGGAAGAATCAGGGACAAGTCTTTAAAGAAAAAAAAAGGAAGGTGCTGTTGGGCATTTAAAACAAAAAGACTCACCCAGGGTACATGTTGGCGTCGGCTATCAATGTCATGCTTCACCCAGTTCAACACGGCCCGGTAAACCTCCTCTTCAGATGGGACGTTGAGATTGTCACTGGAGATCAAATCCAGAACCTGAGTGGACCAAAGTAAACCATGACCACGTTAAAGCCCCATCAGTTCTATATAAAACAAAAAACACACAAATAAAAAGGAAGTGAATGCCTATGAAAGGATTAGTTCCTGAAGGTTCTGTTGAAGCTTCCTCTCTTCTCTGCTATTTTGGTTTTTGCTTTGCTCCTCTGTAACCTCAAATTCACACTAAAACTCAGATCAAACACAGCCTAGACTAGACGTCTATAACATATTGTGGCTCTTTGTCTTTAAGGAAAAATACAAATGATGTGAATGGTTTGTAGTTTTGATTCATTTTTTTTAGTTAAAATTCTGTCATTTGTTTAGCTTTTTAATAAGTCAGATAACAGAGCATCACAATGGTAAAAGGTTATAGACAGAAACAAATAACAATGTTGTAATCCAATTATAGCAGTATTTTTAAAAGCTAAAAAAACATATTTTTTTCAATGGCTTCATGGCCAAAATGGTAAAGTGGGATTTTGCAGCTCTCACTGGGTTTTGGTCATAAGAAACTTTTCCAAATGGCTTATTTTTATGTAAAAGGCTGGAGACCGTTAGTCTGGACTACAATTTTATAAAAGGCAGTTTTTTTGTGCAGTTGTATTGTTGCTTCTTTTGAGCTCCAGCTACTTCTGCATGTTTGTATGCAAAGCAAATGAAATGCAGAAGCCAGAGTGGCGTGCTGGCACCGCTCCCAGATCAGACACAAGCTGGTAAAGCTGAAGGCAAGAGAGCAGCCAGCTGCCACCTCGCCCGGTCAGATCAGGGCAACACTCAGCAGCCTCTGAGGAGAGCAGCCTCCACTAATCCAGTCACACAGGGAGACACGCCGCCACTCCACCCTATATCTGCGTGCACACACTGCGTCAAAAGGATTTACCAAAGCGTGTCCGGAGGAAATGCAAAAGGGAGCCGGCTCTGTAAATGAGCACTATAAAACTTCCTCATAATCCAGGGATGGAGACCAAATGAGAAGCAAGGAAGAGTCTGAGCTGCGTCTGCATGTCTGGATGTTTGCTGACATGACAGTCGTCATCGTGCTTCACAACCTCATCTTATGCGGTGATGCATGACTGAAACATCGTCCTGGCAACCCTTTCCACTCCTCTCACAGAACACAGGGACAAAGCGTGGGACATATTTTACACCTCTGAGAAGTCAGGGTTCTTCAAAATGGACAGCTTGTAAATGCGGCTCTGGTGCAGATTCATGACGGTCACAGAACAGCTGCAGGCAGAAAAGGCCAGGATGCAAAAAAACAGAAGAATGGAACTGAAGAAAATGCTCTATTTATAATCTTCCTTTCTGCTGCTGTACTTGCACTGTTTTAATAGACTGTGCCCACACACACTGACAGCACATTCAGTCTGAGGGCTTTGAAGGGCAGAAACATCCTCCCATCAGCACAGAACTTGCAGAAAACAGGCAAAGGATGAAAGCAGACATTTGTTTTTGTTCACTGTTGAGTGAAAAGGCATTCGTTTAAGGAGATGCCCCTTTGTACCAATGAAAAAGCACATTCAGAACTATAAAGACTTCAGACAGACACAGGTGACATTTGACTGTTCCACAGGCAATTTTATCTAAATGAGACTTTCAGAACAAGCAGCTGATGACGCATCCGAACAAAGTGGAGGTGAATGTGAGTTGTTGTGAAGGCGGATAAAACCGAGGCATCAATTTTCCACAGGTGAGCTTTCCTGGCATGTGTTGGCTGGTAAACAAGTAATTTTGAGAGTATTTTCTGAGATTCTTAAAGCTTCAAACCCAGGAAACTCCATGAAATCAGGGGTTTTCAGTTTACGTCAGTTTACACCATCGCACCCTTACCTCCTGAAGACAAAGAGAGCACGTCTTTTACCCCACCAGGAGTATCAAATGACCACCGTCTGATTAAATGACGGCGGAGCAGCCTGAATAGTTGTTGAAGCTGCAAATTTGACAGTCAAACTAGAAACTAGCACCCCCTTTAACACAATCTCAAACACTGTAGCTGCAGTCTCTAAGAAAAGGACAGACCACTAAACTGTGTTGTTTGTTGTGTATGATGAAGCAGCTGTGAAAATGTCACAAGCTTGATCGAATGGCCACTTCCACGCCTGAAAGCAGCGCAGTCACTGCTGAACCTGGCGGAGTGATGAGTGATGGTGTGGCTGAGCAGAAGTGACATTAAATCACACATTTATTTTGTGCATCAATACGACTGGAAAAGAGCAGCTGACAACAAAGACTATTTTACAAAATGACAGAGGACTTCCTTCATTAAATGTACTAAATGTGCTTTTTAATAGCAAGTCATTAGGTTCATTTTTCTTTTGATCCAAAATCATTTTAAAATCAGTAGTTGAGTAGAGTTGAAAGGACGGTTGAAATACCTTTCAAGTCCCACTCCGATGATTTTTTGAGCTATTTTAAAAGCGTTCCAAGGGGTCTTTTAATTATGATTGTGTCGTGTTCTTTTTGCCCTAATCAAAAAATCTGTCGACTGTAGCGTGAAGCAACCCCACCCCCCTTCCCCTCACCCACAACTGAGCACTGTTTTCACACTCTCCTGCTAGCTTACAGCCCCATCACACCCTCAACCTAACATTACCAGGGCAACAAAAATGGCGGGCGATAACCAAGATATCCAGATTCCAGCTCAGACGAGGAAAACAAAGACGTACCTGGATCTCCTTGTCTGCAAGTGGATGCATGAGAATGGAGCAGAGCAGGGGAACTGGTGGCCTCCCTGTAGTATTTTTAGGGTAACAACTCCAATCTTTTTCAAACTTTATTTTTCTGTCTGCTCCTGATTCAGACTGCAGAAAAGCAGCCATGCGCTAATATGCTAAACTTTACAGAAGTGAAGTGTTCATGGAGAAAATGGAGTCATGGAGAAAAGGGGCTTTGCGCCTTTATGCAACACTTTACATTCTTAAAGTTGCCTTTCTCCAGGACAGAATCAGCTGATTCACAATGACGGTGGGTTACGGTGGGTCAAAGAGTGTGTGTTATGTAGGTGTTCCTGGACGACTTTTTGGTGTTAAACGGGTAAAACCCTTTCTTCCCATTACCTTTAAGTTTATACCACAAATAAAACTTATGTATTACATTTCATGGTGGTTTTGACTGAATGCAGACCTTTGGTTAAGCCATGAATGTCTAAAGCAGAAAGTTTGGAGAGGAGGTTATTTTGGTTTTAATAGTATTTTAACGTCTTTGGAGCCACAGAGCATGCCTTACTTAAAGATGTCCAAGGTCGGTGTAAATAAGCACTTGTTGAGATGCACTAGGTAGTTGAATTAATAATGATAAAATGAAATTATACTCTCCTGATTCTGGGTATTTTTGCATCCTAAAAATTCTGCCTTACCTGCTTGAGTGGCAGGAGCATAAACTCTTCCGTCTTGGACACTTCCACAAAGTGCTGCAGCACATACTTGTGCGCAGACTTCAGCAGGTCACTGCAGGAGTGTGTATCAGCAAAGCCCCGAATACCCAGGCAATTGGAGGGGTCCAGCTGGCTGAGAAGGAACTTGCAGCAGGCATCGCGCACCCCGTTGAGCTGCAGCAGGCTTGCAGCTGGGAGCAGCGTCTAGGGAGAGAGTAATTTCACAAGCAGAAATCACTCATCTGGGAAGGGTCTAACTGTTTATCCTTTTATCTAAACACATCTATAGAAATATTTAAACATACCTGAACGTTGCCTTCTCCGACTACGATCTCTGCTGTGTAGGCATATTGGACCAACTGCTCCAAAGCCTGAGAGTCGATGTCGTGGAGGGTCACATGGGTCTGCCGGCTCTCAGACATCTCATCTGCATGAACACACACAGCAGCAGACGCTTTTTGGAACTACTAAAGTTCCCGCTGATAAAAATCACCACCCATTCCTGGATGCTGACACACAGTCTGTACTAAAGGATCTGCTAAATGTCAGGGCTGCTCTTGTGTTCCTGTCAATTTAAAGACTTGTTTAAACAATCTGAGCTTTTTGACATTCCTGACTTTAAACTCCTGGCAGCTAAATATACACACAAAAATAACATAGCTGCTGACACAAACTCCTACAAGTTCATTTATATAAGATTTTATGTCCCGGCATTGGCGATTTACATATTACAAAATTAGATTTTTTTAATATTACAAAAGCAAAACATGAATGCAAAACTTGAATTTTGAAAAACAGGCTAAGCAGTTTACTGGTAAACATGGCGTGGAAGTAGGGGCTGCAGGATGCGAGCACCACTTTGTGCGCCTTGATTTCTTTGTTGGAGACGTGAAGCACGATGTCACACAGCAGTCCCCGCTGTCGCATCCTGTTCATGGACACGAATGAGTCATGATAGTGGCGCTTTGAGTTGTGTGAAATGCTGTGCCCGTCGCGGTTGAGAAGCTGCATGCCCCCCTCCATCATGATGCTTGGTGTTGTGGGCTCCTGCCCGGGCCGCACTCTGCACAACTGAAACACAACAAAAACAGGGTGTTACAAACCCAACGATGAAGCCTGAAGACATTTGGGTTGTGTCCGAATTCCTTCGCCACTCACTACATGGCGCAGTCGCGATTTTGTAGAGCTGTCGGAATCGACAATTCTAAAATCAAGTACAAGTATCTGCGAAAACCAGTGTGCATCAATGCTTTCTAGATTGGCGAATATAGAACACAATAATTGCATTAGAACAATTTCGGTCAAAACAATTATTTTCAATATCAGAACACATTGGATTCATAAATAATCTTTGTAAAATGTTCATATTTATTAGGTTATAGCTTTTGGGAAATTGGTGACGTCACAAATCCAGGGCACTAGCTAGTCCTGCATTATAATGTTGTTTTTTTTTAATAGGGAATAAGGAGGGAATTTGGACACTGCGACAGATGTCCTGAGCTGTCGTCACTCCTGTCAATACAGCTGCAGCGGTCATTGTGACAGAAATCTGATTATGATTGTAAGGTGTAGTAAGACAGATGACTGTTTAAAATCAAAAGCCAAGTCTAATCAGACTTCTTGAATCTGGAAACTTACATAGTTTTCTTTCTATGTCCCTTTTTATTATTTTGACATAATTTGGTTTAAATAATTTCCATCCAGCTGCTTCAATTCATGGAATATCACAAACTGAAAGCTCTCAGAAAAACACTCATCCCCCACAGCCTCTTCAGAGGAGAATATTGACGAGTTTGAAGTCCAAGAAGTGCAATACAACCAAGAACACAACATTGCTGCTAGTTCTGATTAGTTTACAGCATCTTAAATCCACAACTCTACTGGATCTGTCATCTGCTCAGTGGCTCTCAGATTTAAAAGCTCCCCTTTCTTAATGGGCAACATCTCAAGTGTCATCACAGGTGCATGGCGACCAGAAAGCCTTTTTCCAAAACACAAAAGACTTTCAGCACACCAGCTGTGTTTCTTCATCCGGGAACAGTCTCCTCTGGTGCTCAAGGGAATAACATGAGACAATGATGCAAATTAAAACATGCAAACTGAGGAAGCCTGAAACAGATGTGTCAACACTCCTGGACAAGAAATACTAATGAAAGTTATGAAATGTGTCTCTTCTTGTCATCCCTTTTCGGGATTTAAATCTAGACCTGCACCATCCTGTGTGACTGAGAAAACATTTATTTTGTACACATAAAGGTTATTCAGAGATCCATGAGGGAACACCCTCAATCGCTTCAACCTCTACATGAGCATCAATCAGCTGGAGCTGCGGCAGAAGGAAACGAACCTATGAATTCTTTACCGGTGGTTGAGTTGCGTTTATCTTCGGACAGTGTGTCCCCACGGATAAATAGACGGCAAATCAGTAGTTGTCGCAGTCAGCTGGATTTAAGCCCACAACCATCGTCTGATCGTCTGTCTACATTCTGACTGAAGCACGAGAAACATGAAGAAAGCCTCTGTTCTGTGTTGTATGCACTGACGTCAATGCAGGAAAAAAATATATCCCTGCATGAGCGGTGGCTTCGATTCTGTTTAAGGTGGAGCGATTTCTTCCAAAAACGTTAAAAAATAACAATACCTCAAACCGTTGACATTTTACAAATAAAGTCAATATATAGTGTGGTAAAACACGGAATTCTGTTTTAGCATAAAACACTTTTTGAAACCCTCAAAATCGATGTTAAAAACACGGAAAACTGTGAGACATACGGTCTTAAAAGCCACCTTTTGTTGGCAGATATACGGAAGTATGTTTGATATTTCTATGTGCGCTTTTGCGACAAGCGGGGCTTACCACAAATGTGGTAAGACGTACTAAGCGTTCACCGTTTTCCGGAAACCCTTGAATAAATCAAACGTACACCTTCAACCCATACTGAACACCGTGTTCATTATCATCTTCTTTAAAAAAATGTTTTTATTCAAATAATGACTTCTTGTTGAGCTTTTAATTATGATTAAAACCGTGATCAAGTATTTTTAGAGAGTAGTCAAACATCGAGCCAGCCAGGCTAACATTTCGTTAAAATAAGCTAGCCGGAAAAATTAAAAGCATTAAAAATCCTCACCCGCTGCCGCCGTGGGTGTCGATGTGACAGAGGAGAAATCTTTTTGTTTGTAAGCTTGCCCAGGGTTGTAATTGTTGGTATATCGGGATAAATGAAACTGGTATTATTGAGCACAGCTAATCGTTTGATTTAAACCTCATGTGCAGCATCAAAACACTGCTCATCCTTCATGACTCGTGTATAGCGACACCATAATAATTGTTTGGTTGGTATGTACGCCTCTCCTAACGTTTGCGTTACTATTCGTGTTTTGAGTAATCATCCATTTGTAGCGGTTTTAATACTTTACAACAACCTGAAAGCTTACAATATTTAAATGTCAAAAAGAGTTTTAAAAAATAATTGGTTTTCACTGTTGTTTTAATTTTGCAAGTATCTCACTCCCCAAACCATAAAACCAACTTCCGTCGCTGTGCAGTGGGGGATTGTGGGTATTGAGGTTTGGCGTCACGTTTTGGATCCAGCATGGCAGCGAAACAGAAGAGGTTTGTGCCTTAGTTTGTATATTTTCGGCTCAGTAGTTACATTTAATGCGTAATTGTAGTAGGATTTTATAGTTAAATTAATAGTTTGGAAAGTTGTGTAACCCGCTAGTTAAATAAAGTTTAGGAAAGGGAACTAATTGAGTGTTATTTTCTCAGTCCTGTCTGTTTTAGCATTAAGCTAACAGCTGCATGTTAAACCGATGTGTTCTTTTAGACTGTGGAACAATATCTAAGAAGATTTTTAATTCCACCTAACCGTCAGTGGTCATTTAAATGACCAAACCTATGAATTATTAATTGAAAAGGGTAATATGTCAAACGCACACATGTCATCAGAGAGTATCATCTGCTGAGTATCTTTATTTTATTTTATTTTTTGTAGAAAATTGGAGGACCTCAGCATGGATGAGTTCCTGCTGTCAGGCTTCGACTCTCCAGACGAGGATGGCTCAGAAGAAGAGACACCCAGTCCTCAGAAAAAGGATGCCATTAGTCCTAATAAGTGAGTCAGCAGCTGTAAATTATACCAACATAGTTAAAGGCTGTCGTGTAACCCCTTTTTACTTTATGTTGTGTGCAGAAATGAAAATAAGAGGGGTAGAGCATCTCAGCACAAGCACCAGTTGTCCAAATTAAAAAACAAAGATCCAGAATTTTACAAATTCCTTCAGGATAACGACCAATCTCTGCTCAATTTTGATGATACTGACAGCTCTGAGGATGAAGATGAAAAAACATACCATAAATTGCCATCCGTTCTGGAGGTAAGTCAGCTGGCTGTCCCCGAGTTCATGATGGAAAACAAAGACCCTCACTCTGTGTTTTTGCTTTTAAGGAGGCTAGCTCTGATGACGACGATGAAGAGGGTCAGAAGAGTTCTAGGAAATCTAAAAAGACAGTGGAGACGATTAAAGTCACAATCAAAATGATTGAAGAATGGAAAACTGCACTGAAGACACATCCAGTACCTCGTACCTTCAGAGAGGTCACCCAGGCCTTCAAGGCTGCTATTGCAACAACAATGGGTGAAGGAGGGGGTCAGTGTCGCTATAAAGTGGCTGACAGCTCAGGTAGGTCAAATTTAACATGGTCTTCCTTAGAACGCATAAAGTTTTGTAGATGTTTATTTAAATGAACCCACTTTCCTTTTTTATTTTCTTAAATTTGAGTGACAGAGTTACAGGCCAAATTGTGGCGGCTGTCATGCTTAAAGATACAGTGACTTAAATTATTCACCATAAGAGCTGGTGCCAGGACATGTGGGGACAAATATATCACTCAAGTGAACTGAGAGCTTTTCATAATTGTGCTTGCCTACAGTAAAATGTTGGCTTGCTATTTATGATAAAACTGGGGGGAATAAATAACCAGGGTGAGCATCTTGTTTTTTTTTCTGATACCTTAACTGTTCGGTATCTAAACAGATGATTTGTTCTACCAATAAGAAAGTTGTTAGAACACATTATTTTTAAAATAAGCAAGAAACCGCTTATGATCCCTGGAGTTTAATATCTATGTTCTAATCTATCCGTTATTGTAGATAGAATCACTCAACGCAGTCAAACACTTTTGAAATCTACATTTCACTGAAAAATTAAACATGTGTGCTCTCAAAGTCTTTGGTCAAAATATTTAAAATAACCTTATTTCATGGCACAGGCGTGTAAATCCAGCCCTTGACGGGCCTCCACCCTGCTTGTTTTCAAGTTAACCTTCTTATTGCAGCTTCTTATTGGTAACCAAGTTGAACAGTGATATTTGACAAACTAGCTCAATGTCCTCTTGTGAGGCCTTGAGGTCAACTTCCTGCTTTTAATCCTATAACTTTCAGTCTCTTTAAGAGATGTTTGCAACATATTGTAGTGTTTTTACGGGTACATAAGATGCTTCTCGTGTCGTCTCTGTAGTGTTCAACGCTCTGGTCCTGTTCTGCATCAAAGACCTTTATATGATCCTGCAGAAGATGCTCAATCTGAAGCCCAGCAAAGACCAAAACAAGTACGAAACATGTTTATTCATGTTCTCTTGATATTCTCTTAAAGGGTTTAAATATGTTTCTGAATTTGTTTATTTGGCTGTTTGTTTTGTGTCATAGGCCGGTGTTCCCATCATCCAGTTCAAAATGGCACAGGAATCTGACCGATATCAAGATGTACCTCAGCGGAGTTGTCCAGGTTGGCTTTGTGGTTGTTCTTGGTGTCTCCTTGCTTTTCCTCCATTGAGAATAATTTCCCTTTTGTGCTCCTTGAAAATTCTTCCATGTTCTTTTAAAAATCTTTAGAACCATTTGAATTTTTTGACCAAATACAATGAGAAATTCAATTATTTGATAGATAAAACAGTCATTTTAAGAGTTAAAAAAATGTAACCAGATTCAAACGATCTATAGGTAAACAAACTGACCATGGTTTCTTTCTTATTTTCCTTCCACAGCTGTTATCAAGTCTCACAGAAGCCTCAGTTGTCGGAGCCGTTCTGAAGCATGCTAACCAGCTTGTGCTTTATTACCTTTGTCTACCCAAACAGTGCCGCCACCTCATTAAGGTAATGCTGAGTCTTTAAAGGATTAAATTACATTTCTAACTGTTTATTCTGGATCATTCTTCTTTCTAATCTTCTGCTTTTTGCTGGTCATAGCAACTTTTGAAGCAGTGGAGCACAGGAGAGGAGATGAGTCGGGTTCTTGCCTTTTTGGCCCTAAACAAAATCAGCAGACATAAGCAGAAAACATACCTGAACTCTATTCTCAAGGTCAGCAGCACATTTGTAGGAATGGAAACCAAAACCTGATGTAAACAAACTAAAAGATGCTATTTTTCTTGATTGGTTTTGTTTCCACTTGGGATTTCTTCTCATTGTTTGTTTTTCTTCCTCCTCTTAACAGCAAATGTACATTTCTTATGTACAAAACTGCAAGTTCACATCTCCCAACATGCTTCCCATGGTCAACTTCATGCAGCGGACATTAACAGAGATGTACTCTCTGGATACTCAGGCCACCTATCAACATGGCTTCATATACATCCGACAGCTGGCCATTCATCTGAGGAACGCCATGACCATGAAGAAAAAGGTTGCTATGTTTAATTTTCTGTGGGTTTTTCCTCCTCGTCAAGAGTCAAAGCAGATTTCAAAGCTACTTTCTGATGTTTGCTGAACAGTTGCATAAGTTGGTTTTTACTTGTGGATTCACATCTGTAGGATGAAGTCAGGATACAAAATTTGTGCATCTTCTGAGTTTGAGCTTGGTAAAATATCTGCTGTGGAGAGCTTCTGCTCATGAAGATCTCTTTAAGTTCATATTGAACTTTCTTTACCTTTTGCAGTGTTGCAGTGATGTTTAATCTTAATTCTCATTTGATTGTTGTTACTTTCAATTTGTTTTTAGGGAGACCAATTTTCCTCCTGTCTAGGAAAAACAGAAAAAAAATTAGATTTTGGCTAGCTGATGCATTTGCAGAGATTCTTTTGAAAGAACCACTCCAACCATTTTCTGATCAATTCTAAAAGCATCCCCAGTGGCATTTTAACTGCGACTACACAGTTTTTTTGGCAAAATCCCCAATGTAGTTCTATAGAACATAGTATTTGCAGAGCTGCTGTAGTCCTTCAGAAATTCGCCTCTGAATTGTGGGCGGGACTGTTGGCGTGGAGTAACCCTGCACTGATATCCCATCAACCTTTTGTTTACAGTATCTCCCGTTTCCTTAAAACCCCTCACAGCGCCAAGCTAACATTAGCAGTGCAACAAAAATGGGGAGCAATATTGGGGCCATCCAGCTGTACAGTTCTGAGCCAGATTTCCGCTCAAACCAGCAAAATAAAGATGTACATGAATCTATTTATATGCAAGTGGATGCACTGGAATGGAGCAGAGCTTGTGGCTTGCCCAGCACATTTTTTACACCATAAAGAAGGCCACCTTCTACCATTATTTTATCTGCTTCTGACTCATCATGATTAAGGATGCAGTTCTAATCTAGATTTTCTTTATATATGTCATTCATCGTGTGACATATGTTAAACACCAAAAACACAATGTTCATTGAAGTGGGTCTTTAATGTGCAATATCCATGTCAAATAATCCAATAAAGAAATGGGTTAGAGCTGGATCATTGATCCACTGTGTTCAGTACACATAGAAAGGATTTAGCTGTATGATGACTTTATGATAGTATTATTATTAAAGCGGACTTAAAGATATTGATGTACAGTCAGTATTGAACTCGAATGCATGTTCAGCACACCAGCTTGTTCTTGTTTTAACATCTTTTTTCAATTGGGTTTTTGTTGTAGGAAACGTATCAGTCTGTGTATAACTGGCAGTATATTCATTGTCTGTACCTGTGGAGCCGAGTCCTCAGCACCCTTCATCCCAGCGACGTCCTTCAGCCTCTCATCTATCCACTCTGCCAAGTCGTAATCGGCACAATCAAGTGAGTTTGATCAGAAAACGTATTCACTGCAGTTGTACATTTGCTTGTGTTTATGAAACGTAACTCGCATACGTTGTGTTCCAAATGCTTGTATATATAGAGAAAAATTCCTTGTTTGAGTGTCTTTTATATCTTGTCCGGAATGATCTCTCGTACTGAATAAGCTTGTCCCCCAACATGCAGTTTTTTTTTGCAAACAAAGCAAATCACAGACTGCATCCATCTACTGCAGTGCCATTAATGCGCTTCTCAAACATTCCGGTAATGCAAACAACAAGAGAATCCATCTTGGGTTTGAAACAGCTTAAAGTCCCACTCAACTATATTTTTGTCTATTGTGGTCTTTTAATTACGATTATGGAGTTTTTAAGCAAAAAACAAAACAAAATCCTGTGTCGTTTAAGACGATTTTTCTGCAGAGCAGCAGGAACTCATTATTAGGACTTTGCCACTGAGTTGTGGAGTGTTGGTGTTACGCCAACATTAAAATCCCAGCATTCCTTTGTTTACACTCTGTCCCCTTAGCTTTGTTCCTCACAACCCCAAGCTAACAGTAGCGTAAAAAGATGGTAGCTCATACAAGGAAAATGACGATGATACTGGATCTATTTGTCTACAAGTGGATGCATCAGAATTGGAGTGGAGAAGGGAGACTTTGGCCTGCCCTTCGCCGGTTTTCGTCTGCTCCTGCTCCATCATAGTTTGAATTAAGAAGTAGTCCGAGCCACAAGATCATGTTAAAAACACAATTTTCATTGGAGTGGGTCTTTAAACTTGGACACTATTCTATTCAATTCAATTTTATTTGTATAGCCCAAAATCACAACAAGAGTCGTCTCGATGGGCTTCGAAGTAAACATGAACTCAAAAAGATCACAAATACAAAGAGTTCAATAGGAAAATACTAAAATGAACTAACAAACTGACTAAGCTATACTGGCATCCCTGCCCTTAGACCCCCTTTCGCACTATGCATTTTAACCTTTCTTTTAGGTGCAGCATAAGGATAATACAGCTTATGGCTGTAGCATTCTCCATACTCAAAGGATGCTTCATGCCTGAATGGTTTTCCTGCTTATTTATCTCATGATCAAAATGGCAGGAACAAATCCGTAAATGAAACCAGCGAGTTGTGATTCTGCGATGACACGCTAAAACAGCATGTGTTCCACACGGAGCAATGAATGCTTTCGATCTTTGTACATTACAAGCTAGGTACTATAACAGAGATGCTTTTTCAAGAGCTGAATCTGCTCCAGAATGAATACCTCTGGTGAGAAGATTTATATAACAGTTATGTCTAGGGCTGCATGATACGAGGAAAACTCGCGATTTGCAATATTAATGATCAATATTGCGACGACACTAAAATAAATAGCAAAACAGCCAAAAACATAATTCCCATTTCGCTGCAACAGTTTAATTTAAAGAAGAGTCAACATAATTTAAATCATACTCCAAATGACCCTCGTCTACATAGGAGCCGAACATCTAACATAAAAGAGCTCCATCCAATTGGTCAACAACATGGAGGGGTGCATCCAATTGGTCAAACGCATAGAGCGATTTATTTGATTAATTAAATCTTTCAGGCTACCATAAGATAGTTTAAGCACATTTAAGGTTGCCATTTAATGCAATTTTCACCGTCTTTTGCGATATGCGTTTTGCACAGCTTGATATCGCGATGACTATAAATTTGCAATTTATTGTGCAGGCCTAGTTATGTCCCATCAGTCAAGTGCCATAAATTCATTTTACTCTTTAGCATTAATGTAGGAGGAAAGTAATTGCAATATCAGTTTACCACCATGTCTTGTAGTTTTCCATTTTTATTGATTATATGCTTCTGCACTGTATGTATAGTGAGGTCAATAAGTATTTAATCACCCTGTGATTTAGCAAGTTCTCCCACTTAGAAAACATGGAGGGGTCTAAAATTTTCATCATAGGTGTATTTCCACAGTGACAGACAGAATCTGAAGAAATATTCAGAAATCACGTTGCACGATTTTTTTTAAAAACAATTTAATTGTATATTACTGTGACAACAAAGTATTTGATCACTTGATTATCAGATAGATTTCTGACCAGCAAAGACCTGCTGTTCTGCTTTTAAATAGTCCAAGTCCACTCTGCTCATGATTCTAAATTAGTGGCACCTGTTTGAGGTCGTTAGCTTGCATAAAGGCACCTGTGCCCCCCACAATCAGTCAGAAGTCTAACTACCAACATGGGCAAAACCAAAGAGCTGTCAAAAGACACAACAGACAAAATTGTAGACCTTCACAAAGCTGGAAGTGGCTATGGGGCCTTTACCAAGCAGCTTGGTGAGAAAAGAACAACTGTTGGAGCAATTGTCAGAAAATGGAAGAGGCTAATGATGACTGTCAATGTCCCTCGGACTGGGTCCCCTCGCAAGATCTCACCTCGTGGGGTATCGATGATGCTAAGGAAGGTGAAGATTCAGCCCAGGGCTACACGGGAGGAGCTGGTCAATGACCTGAAGAGAGCTGGGACCACCGTTTCCGAGGCTACTATAAGTAATACATCGAAACGTCATGGTTTAAAATCATGTATCGCACAGAAGGTTTCCCTGCTGAAGTCAGCCCATGTCAAGGCCCGTCTGAAGTTTGCCGATGACCATCTTGATGATCCAGAGGAGTCATGGGAGAAAGTCTTGTGGTCAGATGAGACCGAAATAGAACTTTTTGGTCTTAACTCCATTCGGGGTGTTTGGAGGAGGAAGAAGGAGGAGGAGCCTCATCCCAAGAACACCATACCTACAGTGAAGCATGGGGGTGGAAGCATCATGCTCTGGGGGTGTTTTTCTGCACAGGGGACAGGACGACTGCACTGTATTAAGGAGAGGATGAACGGGGCTCTGTATTGTGAGATATTGGGCAAAAACGTGGGAGAACTTGCTAAAATCACAGGGTGATCAAATACTTATTGACCTCACTGTATATGGAATATAAATACCAAAGTAGGGGTGAGTGTTAACAGTATTTAACATTAGCTTTACATAAAGCTTAAAAAAGTGAAATCTTTTTATTATTCTCCATGTATGTTGGAAACAGGATATTGTTAATAAACTATATCCTGTATCATTAATGTTTTAGGGGTAGAACTGAATATTAACTTTTTTCCCCAAAATGTTTTGAATATTTTTGTGTAAATAATTTCTCAAACTATTTTTATTTCTGGACTCTTGTTTGGAATAAATTTGACAAATTTAAAACAAATGAAAAAGAAGCAAAATGTTTGAAATCATTCACTCTAACTGCTTCCATAAAAATAAAAATGATAATATTTTAGACTACATTTGATATATTTCAATGAATTAAAGCTATATTAACTGAAAAGAAAGTGGTACTGGAGCATTCAGGTGTGCTTGTACTAAAAGAGACAATCAAGGTCTTTTCAGGTCAAGCTGTTTTTAGTTTGTTGAATGCACGTTTGATGTTTAGGTATTTAAATTTAAAAGCAAGCATCATTCTTACATTTTTAGTTTGTAATTTTATTTGATGTGAAACCATCATGTTGCAGTACATTTTCCCAGCAGCAGGTGGAGACACTAAACTGCTTCTTGTTTTATTTTAAGGCTGGTGCCGACTGCAAAATACTACCCTCTGAGGATGCACTGCTGCAGAGCCCTCACTCTGCTGTCAAGCAGCACCAACACTTTTGTGCCAGTTCTGCCTTTCCTCCTGGAGGTAAGACCTCCCGTCGTCTCCAGTCGCCCTCCTGCAGTTCTGGCAGGATCAGTGCTGCTTCCAGAGCATTTAGTAAAGTTTCCAACAGCCTAAACTGAAGTGGTGCACCTCAAAAACCCTCAGTGGGGGCCTCAAACATCTTAAACACACAGCAAACTTTTAGTTGTCTGTGTAACAAATGGAAAGAACGAAAAGGTAGATGTGATGAAATGTTCTGTCGGTGGTTAGCTGTGGAAAAACATCAGCGGTGTATAAAGGGCATTTTGGTCTCAACGGCCACAACAGAAGGAGCCTGGGTGGAAACGCATTGAAAAGCAGAACAGCAAGGGAGCCACCTTTTGTTATCAGACAAATCACGGGTCACCAACTGACAGCGCTCTTTTCGGGTCAGGTGTTAATCACGTGTTTGTACGTGCGAATTCGAGCGACCGTTTGCACATGCTGTGGGGGTTTTGTTGCGGTTTGCCAGGCGACACTGGGCTGGAAAGCGCAGCAGGCTCGGCCTTCTGGGAGTGGTCAGCGCCTGGTGCATGACCGTACGCGTGTGCGTGCAGTAGCAGTTTGACCAAAGCGGCAAAGGCTCGGTTGTGGCTTGCATGCTAGTCCAAACGCGCTGTTCAGACCACATCCTCTGCGGGCGCCTATGCTCCTCCCCTTCGGTACCCCCAGCAGCAGGCTTTGTTTATTTGTGACACACAATACTTCCTGTGCTTTCTTTGTCCCCCCCCCCCTGTTTTCCACTACTCCTGTCTTCCACTACTCCCTTGTTAAAGACAGGCTGAGGTACGGTGCTACTGTTTTAATTAGAGCAGCAGAAGCAGCCCCCTTCCTCCTCTGTGTCTGTGTATTCTCGTATCTCCGAGGGGGGTGTATGATTTGGAGCTTCCTGCTTCAGTAGCTGCTTCTTTGTGTGTGTGTGTGTATGTGTGTGTGCGCGAGCTCACCAGGGTTGGCCCATGCCTTCCCACTTCCCCTGGCTCCCCCGCAGACCGCCACCACATCCTATGTTTGTACAGACAGCACTGGCCAGGAGCGTTGCACTGCTGCACACACAGAACTTTGACAACCCCACACACACATATGCATGCGTGGAGTCAGAATGGCTTCTTCCAAATATTCAGAGCAGAATCTTACTAGCACATTGTGGGTAGATGTGAAAACTGAAGCTTGTCAAAAAAAAAAAAAAGGCCCCACACTATAAAAAGTGCATCAGCTGACAAAGATCAAAACTCTGTCAGCAACTGAGGTCTTCAGAGAGGATGGGAAGTTTATTCCATGTTTAAAATATCCATCACCTATTACTTTAACGATTCACTCTGATAAAATGGTGTTTTTGGTGTTTTTAACATGTTCTTTTAGCATTTTTCTCAGAATGGAGGACAATTTTAAAGAAAATTGTGTTCAAAATTGCATTTCTGAGTATTTCTTTGTAAAAATCGTTGAGATTGAGAAGCAGACTAAAACATGCAGTTGGAATAATCTTGTACCTGTAACGTAGAAGTTACTACGGCTAGCCGGAAGCTCCCTGCTTTGCTCCATTCCGATGCATCCACTTGAAGATTCATTCATTCATTCATCTTCTTCTGTTTGTTCCCTTTCTGGGTCACGAGGCTGCTGGAGCCTATCCTGGCCACTTATAAGCGAAGGCAGGGGACACCCTGAGCAGGTCGCCAGTCTGTTGCAGGGTCACAATTACACACCCATTCACTCTCACATTCAACCCTAGGGACGGTTTAGAGTTGCCTGTTAATTCAATTCAATTTCAATTCAATTTTATTTGTATAGCCCAAAATCACAACAACAGTCGTCTCGATGGGCTTCGAAGTAAACCATGAACTCAAAAGGATCATGAATACAGAGAGTTCAATAGGAAAATACTAAAATGAACTAACAAACTGACTAAGCGGTAAGGAAAAACTCCTAAAAACCGGATTCCGGAAAAAACGAAGAAACCTCAGGGGTGCCCACATGAAGGAGGGATCCTCCCCCAGGACGGACAGGCGATTTACCAGAACTCTTATAGAAGAGTTAACTTATCTAACTCTACAACTACATGTTAACCTATGAAGCATGTTTTTGGACGGTGGTAGGAAGCCGGAGACCCTGGAGAGAACCCACGTATGCACGTGGAGAACATGCTAACTCCACACAGAAAGGTCCCCCATTGATGTTCTGGTTCAGGTCCCACTGCAGGTTCCCCTGCCGGGACTTAAACAGGGGCCTTCTTGCTGTGAGGCAAGAGCGCCATGGTTAGAGATTCAATTCAATGGATTTCACCTTCTATAGGTCTTGATTGGTTTTACATAGCTTCATGTAGCATCTCCATGCACGTATAAAGGAAATATTTAGGACTTAAGAGTAAAAGATCACTTTCTTTTATGCTTCTGTTACAGATTTTTCAGCAAGTTGACTTCAACAAAAAGCCGGGTCGAATGAGTAAGAAACCCATAAACTTTGCAGTCATCCTGAAGCTAAACAAGGTCAACCTGATGGAGAAAGCCTACAAGGTAAGTTTTCGTGTGAGCAGCTGAAAGGGAGCCAATTCTGTATACTTGTGTTTGTTTTTCTCTGACAAGGAGCTGCTGATCAGATGAGCAGTTCACTTAGCTTGTGTGTGGTAATAAGGGGATTGAGGGCAGAACTGACGCGTCCTTGGAGGGGCGCTAAAACTGTCCCTGAGTTGGCACGCTCGGTGCTGCAGCCAAGAAGATTGCAGCGCGGCTCTGTGGGATTATCCTCCCGCTCCGCTGCCTAGAACTGTTAGCGCTGCTGTCACCTGGGCAGCCGCCGCGCTCGCCAAACCTGATCCACACGGGCTGGAAAAGTCAGGCAGAACAGAAATAACAAATATTGCTGCTTGGTTTTAATGCCATTTATGTAAAAAAAAAAAAAAAAAAAAGTTCTTTAAATTCCACAATAAAGAGATTTAAAAAAATATATATTTAGTTTAAATGGAAAATAATGATACTTTTTATTTCGTGCGAAGTGACTTTTGCCTTTCGTCTTAGGACGGGTTGATGGACCAGCTGTATGACCTGATGCTGGAGTACTTCCACTCTCAGGCCAGCTCCATCAGCTTCCCTGAACTGGCTCTGCCCACCGTTATTCAGGTATTGTCGTCTATAAACATTTACCTCACAATTCTTTAATTTCTCTAAAGGTAGTTAGCAAGAGTAAAGCACTTTATTGGACTTTGAAACTGCATTTCCTCATAACTATTCCAACAGATCCCAGTGAAGTGCTTTGTTTTGAAGTCACTCTTTCTGCCTCCTAGTTGGGAAATCGTCACTGACTGGAGTTTCTCTGTTTGCTTCTTCTGCATTTCTTGTTTCCACCAAACCATCCACCCATTTTTTTCTGCTCATTGAGGGCTTCAAAACTCACTGAAATTCAAGTTTAGTTTCAAATGATTGTGTTTTTTTAAGCTAGAAAAAGGTCTCGTCTGTCTCGCCTCACTAAGCTGCTTTCTCCTCTCACTCCTGCTCCTTATGTCTGGATCTGCTGAGCTTTATAACCCCCACAGTTTTTTTTAAAACTTTGACCCAGCTTGAACTGTCTGTTCTGTATTTGTTTCCACCTATAATATACATTTTGTGTGTGTTTTATTGTTGTATGTTTCTTTTATAGCCTTAAAGACCCACTCCGATCATCTTCTGATCTGTTTGAAAAGCGTTACAAGTGGTCATCAATTTATGATTTTTGCTGTTTTTAGCTAAAATTTTACAAAACCTGAGTTGTTTTTTTAGGACATAATTTCTGCAGAGCGGAAGCGATTCATTAGAAATTCACCTATGAGTTGTGGCCTGGACCATTGTGAAACAACCCGAGCTCTCTGTTTGAGTGCTCTCCCACTAGGTTCCAGTCCCTCACATCCCCAACCTGACATTGCAGGTGCAACAAAATGGCGAGCAATCCTGCAGCTACCCGGCCGTGCAGTTTTAAGCCAGATTCCAGCTCAAATGGGGAAAATAAAGACATACATGGATCTAGTCGTCTTCAAGTGGATGCATTGGGATGGGTGGAAGCGGGGAGCTTGTTGCTTGCAGCGTTGACATCAAAGTTTAAAGCTTTTTGCGACCGCATTTTTTTGTCTGCTCCTGATTCACAATGATTTATGGTAACTAAAAAATACTTAGAAATGCAATTTAAGATTTAATTTTCTTTATACATGTCTTGAGAAAAATGTGACAATAACATGTTTGGGCAAAAAAACAACATTTTCATCAAAGTGGGTCTTTAAATCAGCTGTTTCATGGTTGTCTTAGATCATCTATAGTTCTTTACTATGAGTTTAACCTGCATCAGACAGGACTGAAAAGGAAGCATCCTGTTTTTTAAAGAAGCACCGGAAGCAGACCGTTAGGCTTTTTTTTGTATTATATTGGCTCGTTTTTTTCCTCACGCTTTGAATTTTTCCATATTCCTGCAGCTAAAGGCTTTTCTGAAAGAATGCAAAGTGGCCAATTACTCGAAGCCCATGCGCCAGCTGTTGGACAAGGTTCAGGAGAACAGCAACTACATCACAGCACAGAGGCAGAAGGCCACCTTTGGAGTGGCTGATACAGCTGCTGTGGTAAGTTTGGGAGGTGGTTTCAAAGACGGCAACTGCCCCTTAGAAGTTCTGATTCCTAATAATAGATTTTTGAGGGGAAAAAATCATTGGTCTCTTTAAAATGTTAAAAATGTTTTCACTACGATGTGAAAAAATGTGCAGACTTTGTTGAAGGTGCTGCAAACATTTGAAAATGTTGCTTGCTCCTGCTTTCACAGAGTGTAAGTAAATGGGTAGTCTGAAGCACCTTTCACAATAAAAACCTAAAGAGTATCAACATTAAACACAAACAAAGTCCCATTGCATCCTCTTTCTCACATCTTGCCAATTTTGGAACAAGGGGAAACTTTTAGCTGTCAGATTGTTTTAGAAAAAAAATACCTGGAGCCAGACCAGTTTTGTGAGTAACCACTAAGGGGCTTCTGTTCACACTGTCTCCAAGACTCAGATCAGGGTGGAACCATCCTTCCACGGTATCATCACACAGCATATTCTTAGGTAGACGTGCAGTAACAGTCGTTGTAAAGACACCATGGAGGAGAAGCTGGGGTCAGTCCGCAGGTGGTTTTTCTAAAAGAACAAGAAGGCTGAAAAAGTAATTAACTGTTATTTTAAATTAAGCATATGCTGTCATTTCATGACCCCCCCCCCCCCCATAATGTTGTCATCTTATAAATGTAAGGTTGATAAAACCAGAATCCCTCCTTCCTTCCAGCAGTTCAGGACACGTTTTTGCAGTCAAAGACTTTCCTTTAGGAACTACAAGTTTGGTCTTATAGGGCAACATGTATAAACATGTATTAATTCAATTAAAGAAGAGGTTTTCTATGGAAATGTAGCTGTTCTGTGCATAGTCAAGGACACACAAGAGGGATTCCACACCAGGTCTGCACCTGTTGCCTTGGCACTTGGCTCATGGGAGGTTGTTGCCATGGCATCGACTCCTCTGCATTGAGGCAGAAGAAGTTTCACCACAGGCAAGAATGAGGGGCGATTCCCGCTGCTCCCGCAGTGAAAAGGCCATGCCCCCCTCTGTAGCCATCAGTCCCATGCAGGCACGTCACCCAAACTTGGAGTTAGCCAATTTTAATGTTACCCTGCTTCTGTTTGAGACGCCCTCTGGTCAGGCTTCTGTCTTTCCTGGTATCCTTTAATTTTTTGCAGAGTTTTCTGTCTTTTTTTTCTTACCGTACTGTCACTGCACTCACTAATAAATCGCAAATGTTTCTCTTATACAAACTTTAACGTTACCATGTTTGAGGTAGAAACAGATTTAAAATCTTTTACATAAAACTGTCAGTTTCTGAACACAGATTAAATGTTGGACACACTTCTGTCAAAATACCTCAGTGATGCAGCAGAAAAACACAATTTGTATTTGTCTACACCTCTTTTCAGAGTCCAGGTTATGGGGGGATTTAGCTACCTAGTTCAATCGAATTCTTATTTTTTTATTATTATTTAATCTTAACAGATTGACTTTTGAGCTTCAGCCACAATATATTGTTTTTCGGGGTCAGTTTCTGTTCATCAAGTTACAAAGATTTTAGGGCTGCTGTAATATTGTCCTTCTGAGACTGCGTCTGCCTTTTGTGAAAGTTATTTTCCCAACTTTTTTAAAGTCCCTCTCCAATCATCTTTTGATCTATTGGAAAACTGTTCCCAGTCTTTTCATGAGGATTATGCTGCTTTTAGCCCAAATCAAAAAAACCTGTGTTGTTTTTCTAGGACATAGTTTCTGCAGAACGTCAATAGTTCACCAGAAAAGTCCCCTCCGAGTTGTAGGTGGGACTGTTGGCGCAGAGCAAGTCTGTCGCAACTTCCCATCATCCACCTGTTTACACTTTCCCGCCAGCATACAACCCCTCCAATCCACCAATCTAACATTACTGATGTAATAAAAATGGCGAGCAATATTGCTGTACACTTTTGATCCAGACACCAGCTCAAGGAAAACGAAAACAAAGACGTACATGGATCTAGTCGTCTGCAAGCAGATGCATCAGAATGGAGAAAAGGAAGCTTGTCGCCTGGCGATTGTTGCTTCTACGTCACAGCTACAAGTTTTTTCCAACAACATTTTTTCGTCTGCTTTGGATTCACAACGATTTTTGTAAAGAAATACTCAGAAATGCAATTTTCTGCTTAATTCTCTTTATACATGTTCTCCATTATTAGAAAAATGCCACATGTTAAAAACACCTAAAACACTATTTTAATTGGAGGTCTTTAAAAAAAGTAAAACCTTGTTTCATCTCCTAGTAGGAACCCGTTGGTTTGTGCGTTTCCTGTATTCTGCAGCACACCCGTGTTCCTCTCAGTTTCAGCCAATAGTAGCACAGAAAATTGCGATAGAAGCGTTAAGCTAACAGGTGCAGTTGGGCCAGATCAATAATATCCACACAGACCTTGGGGGTCTTCTTTCAGCCTTCTTTAATCTGTCTTCAGACTTGTGTCTCTGTCGTGCCCGTGCTTTTAAACCCTATATCTGCTGTAATGATTTAGGAGTGTAAAAGAACCTGCTCAAGAATTTAAAGGACTCCGGGGAAAAATCCTTCTGAATGATCATTTTATTCTTCTCGTCCATCTCTGTGTATTTAAACTCTTACTGTGTTGTTTTAGGCGGTTTGGGAGAAACGGATCAAGGAGGAGGGGACTCCCCTCAGCAGGTACCACAGCCAGTGGAAGAAGCTGCGGGAGAAGGAGATCCAGCTGGAGATCTCTGGCAAAGAGAGGGTAATTATCCGAGCAACCAAAAAAAAACCGATTATTTCAGCTATCATAACTTTTTAAAGGCAACTTTATTTGACGTTTCACATTGAACAAAGGAGGAAAACGACAAAGCAGTTTGCTATGAAAACATTGTCACAGAAGGATTCGTCTTTGTGCTTTCGTTCCTATTTTCCTTTTTCCTGTAAAAGATGGAGGATTTGGACCTTCCTGAGATCAAACGCAGAAAGATTCAGGACAGGAAAATAGAGGACAAGAAGGAGTTTAAGGATCTGTTCCAGTCTGACAGCAGCTCAGATGAAGAGAACGGAGGACTGAAAATCAAGGGTGAGTTCACTCTGCAGGCAGCTTTTCTTTACCATAGTAAGGGGAGCCCTCTTGCACTGCCCGTCCTGGCCTCTAGGGGGCTGTATTTTGTCACAGCATTTGAGGGAGTGAAATTTAAAGGCAATTAGAGGCCAAGTATGATTTCTTTGCTGTTTAGAAATGCTCAAAAGCTGTTAGCATTTGGGGCGGATCAGTTACCACATGTTTAAAACACATCGAGCTTCTGTTGAAATAAATATGAAAACAGAAACTAATTGTAGGAGGATATCCTTACAGTTTAGTTTGCAGAAGTCTAAAACAAGTGCTTGTTTCCTTCCTCTGCTGCAAATTTGCCCACTTGGGAAATTCCACAGATCATAGAGAGCTTCACTGTCTTTCACAGTGTCACATAGACGTGCTGAAGAACAGTCAAGCTCTTTGCAAAGTCGCAGGAAAGTAGGAGACTGCGTGGAGATTTTCTTCCTTTTTTTTAATGCATCTGGACTTCATTGTAACTAGAGTCCCCACAAACGGATGGACAGCTGCCGGCAAGCGGCTCCTCCGCCCTCCTCCTCTTTTATTTGTCTTTCCTCCACTTCCATTGCTCACACACACTGAGCCCCACGCTCCCTGGCTGACAGGAAGTGCAGGCTCGGATCCCAGCGGGTGTTTCTAATTCAAACCAGCCCACTGGAACAGCCAGAGGTGGCCGCTCCCACTCCTCCACTGCTGTTTTTTTTTTTTTTCTGGCAGCTTCAGCTAGCTGCCCCCGCATGTTCTTGCACACGTGTGTGAAGGCGCACTTGGACATCTCTCCCATAACTAAGTCACCGCGACGTGATCCAATCTGGAAGAGAAAAAGCTTCTGGGCAGCCCGCAGAAAACTGTTTGCGGTCTCACCTTTTCCAGACACAAAAGGGGGGGCAATCTGAGAGGAGTGGGCCCGTAATTTAGATTGATAAGTATGTGTGTCTGAGGTGTCGGTGGGTGACTGCGATAAGTCATCTAGGTCATTTAGGTGAAACCTCCGAGGCGCCGATGAAAACTGCTCACAACATGTGAGCTACAAAGAGTGGGAGAAATCAAGGGCATGTTTACTGTTTTAGATGCAGCACCTGATTTCTTAATAGATGTTTATCTGCATCAACTATAAACTGTGTGTTTGTGTTAACCGTGTAGCACTAAAAGGAAGTCCTGTGCTTTGCCTCTTTCCATCGTGCCGTCAGCCTCTCATCACATTTCAACTTCAAAGCCGGCAAACCCCAGTCGTCCCTTTGGCTAGAAGACACGCACAGACACACACGCACACACTCTTCTCTGCAGGTATCACAACACAAGTTCAGAAAAACTCCACAACTTCTCTTTAAAGCACGCTGACACAACCCAGCAAGCATACACTGACTTTGCCATCATCTGGGCTCTGAACCTGCCTGCTATCTCCATTTACTATATTTAGGCCGTGAGCAGAAGATGTCTGAAATTGCTGGTAGTAAACTGTCATGGGTGTTTGTGCAGCAGCAGCGGCGCCTGTAATCGACTCTCAGTTCCATCTCAGAGGGAAATAGACACTTCCAGCTGCCTCTGATACCTGGCCCACATATCTGCGTCTCCAGAGTCCTCAGACATCAGTGATGTGCCACTACAAACTTAGGAACATCTGAAGGAAGTAACACCACACAAAGTCGCTGCAGCGTGATGTTTTCTTATCCTTTCCCCTCAGGTAAGAAGAGGAGCCCTGCATCTGATGATGAAGATGATGATGACCTTGAAGATCTGTCTGACTTCAGTGATGAAGAGGGGATGGAGGAAGAAGACTCAGGTCTGTATAACATCACTATGCATTTTACTAAAGCGAATACTGTATCCATTTTATCTTCAACATTGATATTTAATGAGTAACAGCAACTTTATTATTATTAGTGATTTTTTCTTTCTTTTTTTGTGCTTCCAGTCTTCTACGTAGCAAATATTGAAATTGTCCTGAGTAAACATGTCAACTTTGGAAATGAAAAACTAAATTACAAAGTTTTATCAGGAAAACTCTTATTAAAAATTACAAATGAGGATAAAAGAGATCTTTAAGATGACTATCTTTTTATTTCGATCATCTCTTGATCTATTTTCAAAACCTTCCCAGATGTCTTTTAATTATAATTATGCTGTTTTTAGGCCAATTTCTTTTTTTAAACTGTATTTTTCTAGAACATAGTTTCTGCAGAGCAGGATTAGTTGATGAGAAATTCACCGTTAAGTTGTGGGCGGGACTGTTTGCATAGAGTAAGACCGACCCCCCCCCCCCCCCCCCACACACACACACACACACACAGACACTTTGCTGAGAGGTCCATGTACACACTCTCCCACTATATTACAGCCCCTCTCACCCCCAACATAGCATTACCGGGGCAACAACAATGAGATTGGAGCTGTCCACCTTTATAGTTTTGAACCAGATCCCTGCTCAGATGGGGAAAAACGAAGATGTAGGTGACTACATCCATGTACAAGTGGATGCATCCTAATGGAGTGGTGCAGGGAGTTTGTGGCCTGCCCAGCGTATGTTTTACATAACAAACACGCTTCCTTTTAAATTACATTTTTTGTCTGCTCCAGATTCACAACAATTTGAAAGAAATACAACTTTAAGCTCAAATTTCTTTGTGTCCATCATCAGAAACATTTCTCAGGAGCAAGTTGAAAAGACCAAAAACATGATTTTTATTGGAGTGGGCCTTTAAATGTTCAGAGAAAATGTATTTTCCCTGCTCCTGTATCCCGCGTCACCCTCCATCTGAAATTTTGCCTTCCAGCTTTTAAAGGTGATCTGGTTGGTCAGCTGATTCAGCTCATTAAGTCCAAGACATCTGCTCAGTATTGGTTGAAGCGTTCCTAACCAGACAGACGTTTCACAGATAGTTTCAAGGCTTGGTCATTTAGTGAGGGAAATGAGCCTGATGTTGGACTTTTCAGAATTTCTCCAAAAACAGAAACGGTTTACACAAGAGTCTATTAACAACAATGTCTGAGGTTGTTTGTTTCATTGAATACCAACTGAAGCTGTTCCTGTCTGTTCTCCAGGTGATGATGACGAAGAGGGAGGTGGTAAAAATAAATCCAAGGCTCCTAAACCAATGTCTTCTGCTGATCTCATAAAGCTGGCAGAAGGACAGGAGGATGTTGTTGAAGACCTGCAGCTCTCTGATGATGAATGAGGGTCATGGAGTTTGTGTGTAACCCTGTTCTTAAACTTTCATTTTTGTATTGCTCTGTGTACATTGCAAACAAGATTGTTTTGTTTACACTGACCAAAACAAGACCATTTAGAATTCAGATTGTGTCACATTTGTATATATATTTTTTGAGGTAGTGGTTAATCGTAATAGTGCGAGGGAAGCTGAAACAGGAAATGGGTGTTCTGAGTACATGTGCGCACCTATAGGCACCCTGAGGCTTTGTGAGGATGGACCATTGTGATGCAGGCCGAGCGAGGAGTTCAGAGGCGGGTGTTGAGCCCTGAGGTGGCAGCGCTCTGCCAGGCTGGCAGGGTGGTGTCTGATGTTTTGCCAGCAGTCTGCCTAGGTGGCAGGGCAGCAACATAGCCTTGTCTTTTTCTATGCCAAAACCCCACCCCTGTACGGACTAGTCTTTTAAATTCTTAACTATTCTCCACCTTTTTGAGCATGCGTGAGAAAGCTGTACATGCATGCACAACATAAATCCAAATACTGGTTTCTACTTTTAAATGCCACAAATCAAAGAAAGGCTTTTGCCGTGTCACATTTCTGTTGAAGCTTTTCAGAGTTTTCAGCTGCAGAAGCTCGCCTAAAGCAAAGGGAAGTCCCAGCAGAGCTTGCAGAGCGTAGCGCTTTGAAGGAAGAGGGCAACGCGAGCGAGGGCTCCTTCTGATTCGGAGTGTGTACATAAGGAGGGTCAGGTTCGCCCCCACGGGCAGGAAGGCCCTGCCCTGCAGCTGAACCTTACACTCCACCAGCTGTGTTGACCTGAACTGTGCCCCATGGGTCGCCTCCTCTTCCTAAGACGCACACAAGGAGACCACATCCCTTCACCCTCCCTCTGCACAGTTTCACCACAAACACCTGAGAAGAAAAAAAACGGCTCGGATGAAAGCACAAAAAGCATAGAGAGGCTGAGTTTCTTTAGGATTTATTTCACCTGTGTGGTGAATAGAAAAATAGGATAAAGACAAAACATTTGAAGAGGAATCTAGGGACCTTTTTGTAATTGCTTAAATTCAAAACATTTGCATTAAGAGCTTTGTGCCTCTTCTTATCCCTGCAACCAAGAGGAAAAAAAGTATCTTTGGAATCCGTCTTAAGGGCTAAATTCAATACATTATCTGCTTTACTACATTAAAAGTCCTATAAATATTTTGTCATATTTATATGCTGGAGTAGCGTTTGAGACTAGGTCTTTTTTTTAATTACACTTTAAAAAAATATGAACAAAAGTACCACCAAAGTTCAGCAAGTCACATTTTCAGTGAGAAAACCCTTATTCGTGCAACAACATTTAACAAAAGGTGAAAGTACCACATATGTAACCATCAGAATATTTTCATCTTAAGCGCAAATCTGTACAATTTTGCATGTTTTTCCTACCTCCCACAGTAGTCAATACAAATGTACAATGGCAAGCCGCATAACCTGTAAGTACTTTTTCTAATACTTTTAAACTTTTTCTGTAGCAGAAAATGAAAGAGCTACCGTACATGTCTCATGTCAAAAAGAGTCCAAAGGGCCCAGATTGGCCCCTGTTGGAGCAGGCTTCCTCTGAGAACAGATCCGTAATGCAAAAACATTGTAAAACATGGTTCCAATTCCACCCATCCGGTCATCTTTGGTATCAGGACAGTGGAATGCATAGTTGCAGCGATATAAGAGGGAGCTGGTCAGATCTAGTGCTGCTCAGCATGTAGTTTTAACTCCGGCCTCCATAAAGATAGTGCCACGCTGGTGTTTGGCCTTCAGAAACACCAAAGAGGAGGAGGGAGTGGAAAAGAAAGGGGTGAGATGTGAGGCTTTTTTCATTCCCGGGCTCTGCAGTGAGCTGCAGTCGCAGATCAACTATGGAGAACTTCCTCCTGCCCAGGAAGGAAGGAAGGAAGGGTTTCCGCAAGGCGTCTGTCTGACTTACAAGAATGTCCATTTGTGGCTGGGCTCTGCTCGTTTCTTTTGGCAGGCTGTCTGTGACCAGCTGTCTCATTTTCCTCCTGCTCCCTCCATCTCTGTTCCTTTGTCACTTCAAGTTTCTCCCTTCCAGTCTAGTTTCTTTGGATTCTGTTCAGCTCCAACCACTGCAGAGACTGTCCTATAATCCCTCATTGCAGTCTTAAGATTTTCCCATGAGTTTATAGGTTGAAGGTTTTGAGCAAAGGAAGGAGGGGCACACGGGACCTGGGAAGTCAGTCTGAATTACATTACTCCTCCATTCCCGGGTTAGTCAGAGGTCCTCCTCTCCCAGACCTTCCCTACGAGGGAGTTTTGGCTTCGAGTCTTCCCACCACTGCTGAACCAGTGCCATTTTCTTCCTTGGGGGAGGAGCACCCTGGCGTGGGGCCACTGTACGGGGATGAGCTGCTGCTAGAGGATGTGGGTCGGTGTGGCAGGGACAGAGGGAGGGGCACGGGGGTGTCGGATGATGCGGTCACGGGCTCCCGATCTCTGTCTGGGGGCCGCAGCGTAGCAGGAGGAGGAAGCGGGAATGCAAACGGGAATCCTGCCATGTAGAAAAGCCTCCCAACGCGACGGGCCACCTGACGGGAAGAACAGAGGATTTAAAGGATGCTCTGTGCATCAGACATGTGCATCTGTACTTCAGAGAGAGAAGAAGAGACGAGGCTGCAGTCTGTGGGGCAGGCTACTTTGGGGGCAATCAGCTATGCTAGTCTAGTCCCTTGCTACACCTACTGCCAGAAGTTCACTCAGACATTCACAGCTCCTCTCCATCCCACAAAAACACACACACACTCAGGTCTGTGGTGTGTGTACCTGTGAGCGGATCTTGAGTGCAGGGCCCAGCTTTAGTCCCATTGTGTTGAGCAGGTGCTCCTCAGTGAGCAGCGGCAGTGTCTCTCCATCAATGGCCTGATCCCGAAACACCTGGCGGAGACACAGCCGCTTCAGCCACACTCTCACCTACACACACAAACTCTAAACAGGGGCCTCCTTACCAACTTTGAACATTCATACACGTGTCAATACGGTCAGGCCGTTGTTGTAGTTCCATGTCTTGAATAATGGAGGTAATGGGTCACCTCAAGAAAAATGTTTTAAAAAATCTCTCTCCAGATCCTCATAATAAATTAAGATAATAGATTTATCTATATATTTTTTTTCTTTTTCAGGTTTTGAATTGCATATAAACATTGACTTCACATAATCTCCATGATGATTTTTCAAAACCTCCATCCTTTCAAAAGAATAGTGGAACATTCCTATTTATAAATACGCTTTTTAACTTTAATATTTGTGACCAGAATGCACGTTTTTCTGCAGCCTGGTGTTTCGGAACAGTAAACAAATGAATAAAGATGCTTTCACATGAACTGCATGTACTCCGCTTCACTCTCATTCACTCAAAACCCAAAGATCTTTCTTAAAACTGCAAAAGAGCTTTCCATACCAAAAAGAAACAAAGAAACAGCTTCCTAAACTGAATGTCATCTGAATGATATCTGTCACTCATCTTCTGTGGTTTGTAGTCAGCCTGCCCCTGGCCTCCATCACCTTCTCTCTCCCAGATCTCCGTCTACACATACCTGTGCATATTCAGCACATCCAGCCAGGCTGCTTATGAACCCACACACATCCTCCACACTCCACTTGCTGATATCCTCTGCGGGGTTGGCTGTGGCTGAGTCTTCACCATCCATGAAAAGACCCCCCAAAGAGCCTGAAAAAGCAGCAGAGGCTTAAATGACGAGTGGACTGGATGCAAAACTACAGCACATTTTTAGATTTTTTGCAGCTTCATGGACAATCTATAAATAGTGATCATGTAAAAACAAGGTCTTTATGTCACAGAAGGAGCATCTTAATATTTGATGCAAAAACACTGCACGGCCAGATAGCTCCAATACTGGTCACCATTTTTGTTGCACCGGTAATGTTAGGTTGGAGGTGTGAGGGGCTCGTGGGAGTGTTTAACCCTTGCGCTATCCTATGACCCCACCCTTACATTGACATGTTCTCCCTACCATGGCAAAGGGGGATAAAGGTGGAGAGGATTTCATGTAATCCATGGACACCAGTGAAGATCACAAATCATTGAAGAAAAAAGGTTTAGCACACTGTCTAGTGGGGTCTAGATGACCCAACTCCCAATGTTAAAGTGCCTAGGATAGCACATGGTCTTATCCCCCTTCCCCTCCTATTATCACCCCCTACCCCCCCTCTCTCTAACGTCCCTCTTTCTTCTTCCCCTCTTTCCTTTTCCGTCCGGTCCAACACCAAAGATTTTCAGACATGTTTGAAATTAATAAAGTTTGGCCTCAATTACAAAAGGGGTTTATTCAGACATACCTTTGGTTTGTCTGAAGATTAATAACCCCTCTTGTTAAAGTAAAATATGTCCAACCCAAGAGGCCCTCAGCTCTCATCTGTCTGCCTAGCTGTTGGACAGGACAAGTTAAAAAAAAAAAAAAAAGAAAAAAAAAAAAAGTAGGATAGCACAAGGGCTACACAGCTCTCAGTTATGGGTGACGGGAGGGGTCACATCTAAGGTCCCACCCACAACTCGGAGGTGAATTTCTAATGAACTACTGCCGCTGTGATGCAGCTATGTCCTAGCAAACGACACAGGCTTTTGGATGTTGACTAAAAACTGCATAATCATGGTTAAAAGACCATTGGGAATGCTTTTAAAGTAGATCAAAATATGATAAGAGTGGAACTTTAACCCTTGTGCTATCTTAGATGACCCCACCCTTACATTGACGTGTTCTCCCTACCATGACAAAGGTGGATAAAGGTGGAAAGATTACAAGTCATCCATGGACACCAGTGAAGATCACAAATCATTGAAGAAAAAGATTCAGCGCACTGTCTAGTGGGTCTAGATGACCCAACTCCCAATGGTAAAGTGCCTAGGATAGCACAAGGGTTACGCCACCTCTGATGGATATTTTTCTTCTGCTTTTATAATGAGATAATCCTCTTTTTGCGATTGTGTTGTCCACCCTTAAACTGGTGTGTGCAACGTCTGTGCATAAACTACAACACACATTTTTCTCCTATGTTTGTGCTCCTTGGGAAATGCATGTGGGTCACACAGGGGTCAGAAACAGGGCCCCTGATAAGATGAGGTGTCCGTACTGAAGAGACAGGCACACGCCGAGTGACACTAATGGATTTCACATGTCAGCTCTGAGCACTGCGCCTGTGTGTGCGTTGTGAGTGTCTCACCTGTGTGAAAGTAGGGACTGGCATACGGGAATCCAAAGGGCAGAGTCTGGGCATGCAGAGCATGAAGCGGTGGCATGAACCCTGGAGGCAGGTGGTACTTTAGATCTGCCTTGCCCAGTCCGGAGGCAAAAATGTGGCGGCTGGGAGATTCTCTACCTGCTGAGCTGCAAGAAGCGCTCAGCCTGTCTGAGCTCTCTCCAGTCTCCTTGGCACTGCTGCATGCTATCTTGTTGGCAGTCTCTTTGCCTCTGTTTCTCTCCCTGTCTCTTGGTTTGCTGGGCAAGCAGGGATTGGCACCATGGGCCTCTCGCCTCTCCTCGCACATGTCTGTTTCGCTGTCAGAATCGTTCATATCCTCTGTTTCTTTATCTCTTTCTCTGCTCTCCCGCCCTCTGTGATCTCCAGCGCAGAGGTTCGTCTGTGAGTCTCTGCGGGCCGCCTTTCTGGATTCACTGTCGTGCCCTGCAGAGGAGCTCTGCATATCTCTATCGCTCTGAGTTTCTTTGGGTGTGGAGGACGCCAATTGTTGTTGTTGCTGCTGCTGCTGGCTGAGGGTCAAAAGGGGCGTGGCAGCTCCGTGCCGAAGCACCAGCATCGCATTTGAACGGCGGACCAACTCCTCGCGAAGAGGATGTCCTTCTGGGATGTCGTGGAGACTCCGTAAGGCTGGGTTGTCGGGAGGAAGTCCAGGAGGTAGGGCTCCTAAATGGTCGGAGCCCAGCAGACGCTGCTGCTGCTGCCTCTGGTGGAGACTCTCCAACTCCTTCTGTCTCAGCAGCTCAGCAGACATCTCAAGTCTGAGGCATTAAAACACAAAAGGACTTCACTTAAACTGGTTAAATATTTACAAAGGACACTTCAATTTGTCACAGAAATGAAAACGTATTGTTTTATGGGAGAGCTTTGGTCAAATGTGTTAGCCTGTGTTCATGCAACTTTATTTACACATAGCACAATCTTTACCCAGCTTCCCAAGCCGCACTCAAAATACTCCATTTCAAGAATGTAATATAAACAATCACAGAAACCAAACGAACTGTACTTTGGGGTCAAACATCGCCTGGCATGGATTGAATGGTGTGCTGTGAGTAGGACCTTTATTTCAAAGCACTGCGCACCTTGCCAGATTCTGTTTCCTCAAAAGCTCCTGTTGCCGAGCAAAGATCTCCGCTTGTGCCGGTTGGAGGAAACCATAACCTGTTATTAAAAAAGAAAAAAACACCAATTAACAAAAATGTATTCAAATAGTAATTATGTCCATTTAAATCAACAATTTCCCAAAGAAATATTGGCTCATGCTACTTTTTTTTAATTTTCAGTTAGACACCTACTGCAATGAAAAAATGGTTTGTGATGTTTCTAAAAAGTTCTTGTTCCATTTTTCTCATGATGGAGGACAAGTATAAAGAAGATTAATCTGAAAATGGCATTTCTGAGTATTTTTTATTCAAATCCTTGTAAATCAGACAGGCTGAGAAAATGCTGTTGAAAAAAAGCATGTAAGTGTGGCGTAAAAGTTACATTCCAGGCCCTAAGGTGCCTTCTCTGCTCCATTCTGATTAATTTGCTTGTAGATAAATAGATCCATGTATATCTTTGTTTTCCTCGCTTGAGCTGGCATCTGGTTTAAACCTTTACGGCTGGATAGCTCCAATATTGCTCCCTATTTTTGTTGCACCACTAATGTTAGGTAGGGGGTGTGAGGAGCTGCAAGCTAGCGGGAGAGCATGTAAAGAGATAGATGATGGGAAGGGGGCGGGCGGGCTTACTTACAGTCCCGCCCACAACGTAACCCTTGTGCTATCCTAGGCACTTTAACGTTGGGAGTTGGGTCATCTAGACCCACTACACAGTGCGTTGAACCTTTTTTCTTCAATGATTTGTGATCTTCACTGGTGTCCATGGATTACATGAAATCTTTCCACCTTTATCCACCTTTGTCATGGTAGAAATAACACGTCAATGTAAGGGTGGGGTCATCTAAGATAGCACAAGGGTTAAAGGTGGATTTCTAGACATGTCTTGTCCTAAAAAAAGACATGTTTTTTTTATTTTGGGTAAAACGGGATAAAAATTAAAAGACCACTGGAAGTGCTTTTAGAATAGATCAAAAGACGATTGGAGTGGAACTTTAAATATGTAACTTTTACACAGGGACTATTTATTTTCCTTATGCCGTCAAAGCAGTATTTCTCATTAATCTTCCAGAATTTGTAAAGACTTACCAGGGGCCTGGCAAAGCGCAGAAGGCATGGCCAGGAACGGAGGCCGCAGGTGAGGTCCTAAGGCGATGTGTGGAGCAGTTGGTGGTGACAGGAGGGCTGGGGGATGTGATAGTTCTCTGAGGACATAAATATGAGAAAGGCCTTCATTTCAACTTGGATGTTATTTATTAAATGAAAGCTGACATAAAAGGAACAGTTTTCTCCTCTACGTCGAGCTTTCCGTTTTCTGCACATCTCAACAGTTTGTGTCTGTTTGCTGCCACACTAATGTATACAGTGTATTTTTATCTGCGACGCTCCAGAGGCCCCCATGTCGCCTGAGCGCCTCATCAGTATTGTCACACTGCTGCAAGTGCCGCCGGCCATTGCTGTACCCTGGATTGCAGCCTTTCCTCCCCCTGCTGCCTCACACACACAGTTCCAGGCCCGCACACATAATGAGGGCTGAAAGCACAATGCCTGTGTGTCATGCTCAGACAGCTGGGGCGGCCCCTGCATCTTGACCGCCGCCATGGGCTGAAGGACCTTCTAATTAACACGCATCCCTCCTCTCTTCATTTTGTGCACCTCTCACTCTTGGCTGCTCTGAAAAGATGGAGTATCCTGCAACCTCTGTCTCAAAAAGCCCTTCCATTATTGGCTTCATCTTTTGTCCTCCTGAGGGGGGGGGGTCCCTCTCACCTTTCTCCAACCCTTTTTTTTTTTCCTGTTTTACACACACCTTCATACTTTTCTGTGACCTCAGAAAAGGAGTATTACTCAAATGTTTTTACCTTTAAGCATTTAAGGCCATTTTTTAATCTCTCTCTGCTTTTTTTTTTTTAACCACAATTCCTTCTCTTATTTCTCTTTGCTTCCTGCACACCCTTAGAATGCTTTGAAGGTCAGGAAGTATGCTTTCATCAGGGGGAGGTAAATACAACTTGGCCACCTGCAGATTTCAAGATTTAGTTGGGAGGAGAATATATCTGCCTGCTGTCCATAGCAGCCTCACAAAAGGCACAAGTTTGAGGATAACAAAAGTCCAAACCTATGGCAAGCCAAAAGTGTCATAAATTTACGACCCTTCAGGCTTGCCATACTAACCAACCCTGAAAAGAACACGGCTTTAAATACTGTTTTGCTACCGTGTTCAAATAAGCCAGCGCCTGTATGTCTCACCCCTCTGTCACAGAGGGGCTGTCTGTGATTGTGTGTATGTGCGCGCACACATTGACTTCCTCCGCCGCTGAAATGTTAATGTTAATCGTATAACCGCTCTCTTCGGCGGTGCCTCGCACTCCGCTGGCAGCTCCAATTAATCTTGGGGTGAGGGCTTCGGCGCGTGACCCCCGAGCCACTAGCCGGGGCCCTGCGAGCTGCTGCTTATGTAATTACACCGCCCAGTGTGTAATCACCTGGCCTAATCCCTCAGGGCTACCAATTAGCTTTGCGACGCGCAGCTCCACCAGACTACGTTACGGCGTCCGCAAAAATACTATCCACCCCCACCATGGCTCCCGCATGCCAAAATAACCCCCCACGCTATTTTTTTTTCTTTTTTCTTGATAGTCCTTTCTTCCCTCTCCTTGCGCCGCCTCGCTTTAGCCCGCAGATGAATAACGGTCAATTAAAGCTGCATGACTGGGGCTGCCAGGCGTCTGCGCCACCATAATTAGGCCTAATCACGTAAGAGAGGGAGAGGAGAGAAAGAGCGTGCGCCTGACACTCCCCTCTTTTCCCGTCTCTCCTTCTCTCCTCTTTTTGCAGGAGGTAATTTTCAGGGAGGAGTGGCAGACAGTCGTTTTTCCGTATGTGTATGTGTGGACAGGTTTGTGTCTCTGTGTGTGTGTGTGTGGATGTTTTCACTTTGTTCTGCTGTTATTTGGACTGCAGTACACTTTGATGGAAAACTACAAACCGCTTAAAGACCCACTCAAATGAAAATCCGGTTTTTGGTGTTTTTAACATGTTCTTGTAGCATTTTTCTCATGATGAAGCACTTATTTTGAAAAAATTAAGCTTAAAATGGCATTTCTAAGTATCTTTTTATATTGGAATCGTTGTGAATCCGGAGCAGATGAAATAATGCAGTTGCAAAAAGCTTGTACATGTGACAGATCCATTGACTTTATAAGAAAACTTGACTGAGTGTTCTCTCCCCCCTGGCTTTCTAAATAGGAAGTTACCGGTGGTCCCAAAATGCCAAAATCCCATTGATTTCTATAGAGAAATAAACAGCTATTACTCGGGTATTATATTTGTCAAAACAACAATTCTTGCTCTGCTACCTCTCTGCTAACTTTATTTTTTCACATTTGTATTGTAGTCCAAGTTATTCAGATATAAACTGACCAATCAGAAGCCTCAATAATAGTATGCAGTCTCACGTTGACATTTGCCTGACAGATTCTCCGAGCTCACTGTTAGTGGAAGAGGTGTGGTCTTCTAACATGCTAACTCCTGACTGGAGAGAGTGGTTGCCATAGAGATGCAGATTCGGACCAATTACTTACTGACGATTTCTGGAGCCAACATGACAACGACTGTATCATGAAAAAATCTGGACTAAATTCACTTCATTTCGTGGTAACCATAAGCAAGTAACTTTCTATAGGTGACGTCACACTTGCTCGGTCCGGTTCTGTTATTCCATCAATGCATAGGACCTCATTTTCCTCACCCGAGCTGGGATCTGGCTCAAAACTGCTGGATAGCAATACTTCTCACCATTTTTGCTGAAGCAGTTATGTTAGATGGGGGTTGTGAGGGGCTGTAAGTGTATACAAAGGGATGATGGAAAGTCAAGGCAGGCTTACTCTGCGCCACCAGTCATGCCCAGACCTCAGAAGTGTATTTATGATTAACTACTGCCGCTCTGTAGAAACTATGTCCTACAAAACAACACAGGTTTTTACATTTTGGCTAAAAATGGCCTAATTAAAAGACCACCGGGAATGCTTTTACAATAGATCAAAAGATGATCAGAGTAGGACTTTATTCAAGAAATTATGCACAAAAGCAAATAAAAAAATAGACACACAAACACCAGGTGAAGTATTAATTTCACAGAACCAGAACCAGCGGGTTCTGCCTGTTTCTGCTTGCAGTGAGGCCACAGGCTCCCGGGGAATTCACTGCTGTGTGGCGACCTGTCAGGATGGCGACAGCGGCCCCGTCCCACAACAGGAAGTGTTTGTGTGTGCGTGCGTGTGCATGTGTGTGTGACAGGGCTGCCCTTAATGACTGAAGCGTGGGGGGATTAGAAGCGCCGCGCGGCTGCCTTCGGCTGCCTCTCCGCAGGAACACATTTACACAGGAAGCTCATTAAAATGGATGAGGCTCCCTCCACGCTTACTCTCTCTCCCTCCATCTATCTCCATCCGCGCTCTTTATTTTGGTTCATCTCTCTCTCTCTTCCTCCCTCACCTCGCCATCTCTTTCCCTCTCTTTTCTCTCGTACCCGTTTGAGCCTCCATGTTTTCCACTTCCTCCCCCTTCTCCTTTCTTGTCTCCATCCCTTCCTTATTTGCCTTGCAGATACTTGGTGAGTTTAGTGCCATTTAAGGCCAGACAAATGGAGCGCCAGGCTCTAAGCCCATTGAGCGGCCCTAATGATTTGTTTTTAACAATGGGCCCTAATGGGCCCCAGATAATCAATGATGAGAGGTCGATGGAAAGGTGAACTGCTGAGAGCCAGAGAGGGAAGAAGAGGGACCTCCAGCTTGCTTCCCTTTGCTTCTCATTTTTTTCACCATTCTTTTTGCTTTTACTTACAAATTACCCTAATTTTATTCTGAATTTGTTCCAAATGTGTATATTTTATGGATACTTCGCATCACTGTGCACAAGAAGGAGCCTCCAGCCCACGGAAAGGGTTTTCTCAAAGAATGGAGCCCGCCTATATGGATGTGTTTGGGAGAATGTTTCTTTAAAGACCACACACCTTGTCACCTTCCAGCAGCAGGGTGGTTTTCTGAACTCCTGCATAACGGTGAAACCACAATGCTGTTTAAAGAGGAATAGATGCTGTGTCATTAAGTTTTTCCTTTAAAACTAAGAAGGTTTTAATCGTTCCTTAAGCCAAAAGCATTCTGCTTTTCCGTTTAGGAGGGCGAGCTGGATAGACTAATCAAGTTGTTCATACAAAAGAGCAGCTTCTGTCATAAATACATGAAATATATACGTCCATAACATCTGATTTTAAATAACTTTTTTGCTACGTTTTATACAAACATTAAAAAAATACCAGTTGAGTATTGGTGATAGTATGGTTACTACCCTAATCTGACAAAGCATTCTTGTGTTTTAAACAGTAAGCCAGTGTGCGCTTAACTTTCCTGTATCATCCATGTGAAGTGTGGTTAACCCTTGTGCTATCCTAGGCACTTTAACATTGGGAGTTGGGTCATCTAGACCCACTAGACAGTGCGCTGAACCTTTTTTCATCAATGATTTGTGAACCTCACTGGTGTCCATGGATTACATGAAATCTTTCCACCTTTATCCACCTTTGTCATGGTAGGAAGAACATGCCACAGTTCAGCTTGCTCTAATATTTCAAGGTCTTTATGCTGTCACTTAAAGGCCCTCTCCCATGAAAATCATGTTTCTGGTGTTTTTAACAGATTCTTGTGTTATTTTTATGATGATGGAAGACGTACAGTATATAAAGAAAATTAGGCTTAAAATTGAATTTATGAGTATTTCTTTATTCAAATCATTGTATTTTAGGAGCACATGAAAAAAAATGCCATTTGAAAAAGAGCGTGTTTTTGACGTAAAACAAGTCGGTTGGGTCTCTGCTCCCTTCTGATGCATCCATTTGTGGGCGACTAGATCCATGTACGTATTTGTTTTCTTAGCCTGGGCTGGCATCTGGCTCAAAACTGCATAACTTCAATACTGCACGCCATATTTGGGGTACCGGTTATGTTAGTGGGTGTGAGGGGCTGTAAGCTAGCAGTCGAGCATGTAAACAGAGAGAGCAACTTTGCTCCATGCAATGTTTGCTCCATGCCAAAGGTCCCGCCTACAATTCAGAGACAAATTTCTAATAAAAAACTGCCACTCTGCAGAAACTATGTTCTAGAAAATGACACGTTAGACTTTTAATAAAACTGGGATAATCATAATTAAAAGACCACTGGGAACACTTAATATAGCTGAAAAGATGATCAGAGTGGGTCTTTAATGTCACAGCAAAACTTGAGTTGAAAAACAAGCACTGCTGAAAAACAAAATAAAAAAATCTATATCAAGCTTGGAAAAACAGAAATGACTACTTATCACTGCAGAATATTTTTTTAAAAG